>NW_028317803.1:2752500-3450416 GCF_062004578.1 Staurois parvus
CGTGCATACACAAAATTAGTGTTTAGTTAAAATGGAAAATAAAATAGCCATTGCCTTTACTTTATTAAAATGTATCCAACCTTGCTGGTCAGTTACCAATGGAAATATCACCAGCTTTGACATTGTTTGCTCTGTTCTCCAGCTCTACAGCAGAAAGCTGCCTAATTTGGGAAAGTCATCTTTGCCAGATGCTGCAGATAATTATTCAATGTCCAAAATAAAACATGCTGCTATATTTAATGTTAGAATTCTAATAGGTGGCTGTAGTTAAACCATGGTTCAATCCCCTGTTTTTACCACCTCCGGTGGCCTATGTAAAAGATTCCAAAAGGCATGTACACAAGGGCTGAATATTAGCCGGTATCAACCTGTTCAACAGAAACCAGCCGACATTTGGCCCATGTGTACAGCAGCCTGTCCAATAGAAGCCAGTCTAACCACCAGCTTTTATCAAAAGGGCATACTGGAAAACAAGCATTCAATCAGCCCTCACAGCCAATGGCTGTTAGCGCTGATCAGTGTGTTCTTGCTGTGTTGTGTCCCCCTGTCAGAACACAATAGCTCAGTGGGAGAGATTGCTCTGCTAACATTGCATAGTTAGCTTGGCAACTCCCCATGTGTATCAGGTATTAGAAAAATAATTAGCATACTGTATCAAAAACTATAAAAAAAAAAAAAGTTTTGGCTACAAATATTTTAAGGTACAGATTTATAAAGCGGTATGTAAGCGGGTGCTTACAGATGGTGTGGTGTAAAATAAACTTTACCTTATTTTTGTTGTATGTGATATTGGAACTGCCATTGGTACTGGTGACCCTGCTGTTATTATATGATGATCTATTGCACTGTTAACTGTACAGTAATGTGTTCGTGAGTCAGCAGGCTGTCCAATGGTTAGGAGGGCATTAAGTCTGCTAACTCCTGGGTGTTCATGGCTCTGTCCCCTTGTGGTGGGCTATAAATGTTCTCAAAATCAAAAATGTTTGGTCTAAAGTTACTACAAAGAGGTACATGTAAGGCGTATAAAAGAACAGAGCTCATGCCAGGGGATGAGCACTACCAAGGGTGAACAAATGGTGAATGCTGCATGTAAAAGATCAGATTACCATTGCCACAATCAGGGGAATGTTTGGTGATAAAGCTGCAAGCCAGAGAGTATACAGTGTGACTTGGCAGGGATTACGGAGAGCGTGAGGGGGGTTTTGAAGCACAACCCCTTTCTACCATGTGATGCCTATACATGGGACTGGCCTTATGGCATGGAGCTCATATGTGTTTAGCCTGTATGTCATGGGGAAGAATGGAAGGAGGATCCTCAGTAGTATAGAACCTCTGTAAGTTCATGTTTAATACTAATGTAGAGTCTCATGTATGTCACTAGGAGTGAGGTGACATCAAAGCTCACCTGGAGAACGGGATACAGGCTCTGCAGTGTCCACTCAGAAGTGCTGCACCATGTAAGCAAGGCTAGGTGCTGTTCCACCAGTGTGAAGTCGCTGTGAGGTGAATGGAACACAAAGAGTCAATTGTGCCATGAAGTTGTGTGCACTTCTAAGTTGGAGTGCCACCTTAATGCAGATTTCTCACGACTGAAGCCTCCTTCTGCTTAGTTGGACATTTGCGAGCAAAATTTCCAGAATTCCCTTTGAAGGCGCTAGAAGGCTGCCAAAAACTGCATGTGACTTTCACCAAACATTCACTGGTGCAATCCAACAGGTGTGCCCCCATAAGAAGCGGCTTCTTATAATTGCGCACAAATAAAAAGAAGAGTTGAGAGTGCCTGCAGGGGACATAAATTTTTTTTTTTTAAGGAAGCCTTTACAATCACTTTAACCACTTTGTGGAAAGATGGCTACATCACAGTTGTCCAATTCTGGGAGGTGTCCTCCCAGAACCCTGCCTCCCACATGCCCCCTGGGGCGCTCATTGGGCACACTCTGTGACCACTGTGTCCTTTGGACACAGCTAATCACAGATCGGGGTAAAGGGACAATCACAGATGCCCTTTACCATGTAATCAGCTGTGTCCAATCAAAGTTGATCACTTGTAAACAGACTTGCCGGTTATCATCAGTCCTTTCCTGTGTGTGAGAGAAAAGACTGCCAATAACCAGAAAGGCTGTCAGTACAGTGTTTACACTGATATTCAGGGCACTGATCATCAGTGTACTGCTTATCAGTGAAGCCCCATTAGTGTCAGTCAGTGTCCATCAGTGCAGCTTATCAGCTACATCATCAGTTTAGCCTCAATAGTGCCTCCTCATCAGTGCCCATCAGTGCAGCTTATCAGTGCCGCCTCATCAGTGCCCATCAGTATACAATAAGGAAGAAATTCTGGCGCACAGAGGTAAAGTTATTGCAAAACAATAATACAGAAAATAAACAGGATATTAGATGTACGCAAGGCACATAATGTATAATTCCGTGCTGATCCAATGGCGTCTACAATGCCTTTCTCTATTTAAATATCACATATCACAAGTACAATCAGGCATGTAGAAGGAGCTAGAGGCTCCAAGCACAGAGCCTATTTCTCTGTCTGTGTTGATGGTATCCTCCACATCTGACCCTCCCCCTCTTCCAGTGACGTCAATTCCGCAGGTGCATTCCATGCTGGTTAGCGTGGACTCTTCCGGGTGTAGATGCCGTTGGATCAGCTCCACTATACTCCTACAGAACAGGGAGTTCTCCCCTACTACACTAACGGCTCCATGCCATCTTAATTGACATCCATGGCATGACCAGGGGTACCTGCAGGACGGAAAGGAGTGGTCATGTCCTCCTACACAGATGAGCTTGTTTATCTATTGCTTCTTGTGAGTGTTTTTAATCCTATAATATTAATACAACATTTACCACTGCACTTAGGTTGGCGCCTCCTGTTTTCTTCTTTCCTGTCAGTGCCCATCAGTGCAGCCTCATCAGTGCTCATCAGTGTCCATTAGGGCAGCCTCATCACTGCATATCAGTGCAGTCTCATCATTGCCCACCACTGCAGTGCAACAGCACTGAAAGCTGAAAATTAGCTTGGGTAGGAAAAGAGTAAAAGTGGCCAGTATTGAAGTGGTTAAAGTGTACATATAGCAAAAACATTTAATTAAATATGCTCTTAAAGCGGTAGTAAACTTAGTGTTTTGAAAAGTTGCTGACAGGCAGGGTATATATGACAGAGGAGAACAAATCAGTGATGCACATTGAGCTGCACATGCACATTTCAGTGAACATTTATTGCCCTGATCTGTACCGCTGGGATGTGACTCCCGTGCACACGCGGCTGAAGGCACAGAACGAAAAAGGGAGACTGTGTGAAGATGGAAGCCTGGAACCTGCCTGAGTGATCACAGCACAGTGCTGGGGGGCTTGGTTTGACAGGTAAGTATGTCATAATATGCTAATATGCTGTGCTGTACATTATGGCATAACCCACCTGGGGGACCCCAAAAAGAAGAAATTACAGTGGACTTAGCTACCACTTTAAGTCTTTTTTTTCTCAAACAGCCCTCATTTAAAAATTTTTATTCTAGCTGCAGTTGCTTTAAGTGGTAATGTTTTACATTTACCTGGCATTTCGTTTTAAAAAGCAGTGAAAGCAGTAATGATGACCTGATCCCCAATGTGCTTCTGCAGTACTGAATCACTTATAATTGTGATCTATTGCTTGCTCTTAGTAGAGAGCAATAAATTGCTATAAATGTGATCATTTCATGCAGCAGAGGCAGGGCACAGCTGGATTATACAGATCATTAGAAAGGACAGTGGTGTTGGAGATGGCATATCCTTTTCACATCATAAATGTGGTAGTAATGTAGCTCATTCTCCTACATAAAGCTCTTTAGGAGTGCTTTCTAGCAGGATCACAAGACCCAAAGCCAATCAATTCAGCTCTTGAGCTCTGTATTTCAGCCCTTTACTTAAAGCTAACCATTTCATCATTAGCACCCATCTCTACTCTTTGAAAGTGGTGCTGGAATGAACAAATGTAAAACCAATACTGTTTTAAAACCCCACCTGGGACTCGTATGGTTAAGATGGCCCTAACAGAGAACATAACACCATAAATGCAACATAATAGTGATAAGGAAATTTTAAAAACACACTTTCTCTCACAAATTGAAAGCATATGAATTAGAAGGTCATGGCAATGATCATCTCTACTATGTACTTTCAAGGAACACATAGTGGTGTTCAACTGCAGGCATTCTCATCAGTGACCCTTTAAAAATATCTGACACTCTTTATATCATTGCTCATAACAGAGCTTGTGAGGCTGTTCCTAGTTCTGATTCTCAATCGATGATTCTTTCTTTGCATATCTATCTATGATTCTTGCGGTCAGACCTGAATTTGTTTCAGTTTATTGTAGTCTTCTTAACTGGATTGATGCCCGTGTCACTCACTAGACTTTGTCATATTTCCCTATTGCGCTTTTTTCATTTATTGATATTCAGATATCCATCAGCATATATTATTGCTATGCATCTATACCTTCGGTATAACTGAGTGCAAGCAGCCAGCAGACAAGTCTCAAGAGCAAGCAGGGTGCTATAGGTGATGGCCACAATTAAAGTAACTATAGGACTGAGCTTTATTTCAGTACCTTTAAAGCTTAATAAAATTAAAAGATGACCATTTCCTACAACAGAAGAGCTGTTTTACTTAGCTTCCCAAAGGCCCATACCTCTCACCCTTGATCCATTACTGATCAGTGGCCACTGTTAGTCTTATCTCCCCAAGGACCCATACTTCTCACTCTCGACCCATTGCTAAACAGTGGTCACTATTAGACTCACCTCTCCAATGGCCCATCTCTTTCACCCTCCACTTATACTTGGATTTTGCAAAAGCATTTGACACATTACCACAGGTAAAGTCTACAGGCTTGGAAAAATCAGTTTGCAAATGTTGAGAAAACTGGCTCAAAGACCTTATTCAGAGCGTAGCGGTTAATGATTCATACTCTGAATGGTCTAGGGTTGTTAGTTGTGTACCCCAAGGTTCAGTGTTGGGACCCTTACTTTTTAAAATATTTATAAATGATATAGGGTCTGGGATTCAAAGTACTATTTCAGTCTTTGCAATTTGCGCCAAGCTATGCAGTGTAATAACATCCTTACAGGATGTATCCAATTTACAAGCCGACCTCAATGCACTGTTTGATTAGGCAACTATGTGGCAAATGAGGTTTAATGTTGATAAATGTATGGTTATGCACTTTGGGGCTAAGAATATGCATGCATCATACATACTAGGGGGGGTACCACTGGGGAAATCAATGGTGGATCTGGGAGTTCTGGTAGATCACAAGCTTAATAATGGCATGCAATGCCAAGCTGCAGTTTCAAAAGTGAGCAAAATCAACTCTTGTATTAAAAGAGGTATGGACTCCAGAGAGAGAAATATCATATTACCCCTGTACAAATCATTAGTTGGACCTCATCTGGAATATGCACTTCAATTTTGGGCACCAATTCACAAAAAGAACATTGGGGAACTGGAGAAAGTACAGAGAAGGGCAACCAAACTGATACGAGGCATGGAGGAGATCAGCTATGAGGAAAGATTAGAGGAACTGAATGTATTCTCTCTTGAGAAGAGGTGATTAAAGGGGATATGATCAACATGTATAAATACATCAGTTATTCAAATAGTGAACTCGGTGTAGAGTTATTCACCTTAAGGTCATCACAGAGGACAAGGGGGCACTCTTTACATCTGGAGGAAAAGAAATGTAATCTTAAAACACGGAAAGGTTTCTTCACAGTAAGAGCTGTGAAAATGTGGAATAGACTCCCTCAAGAGTTGGTTCTGGCCAGCTCAGTGCATAGCTTTAAATAAGGCCTGGATTATTTCTTGGATACACAGAATATAACTGATTACTATTTATAGGTAAAGTTGATCCAGGAAAAAATGATTGACTGTCGGAGGATCATGAAGGAATTTTATTCCCCTGCAGGAGCAAATTGGTTCATGCTTTTCTGGGTTTTTTGCCTTCCTCTGGATAAACTGTGGGTATAGGATTGTGTATATATAATTGTATATATATACATGTACAGTATACCTATCTATATATTTCTAAAGATATATATCTATAGATATAGATGTATATACACTGTATATTTTTTTTTTCTCGTTCCCCCCCCCCCTTAATGGTTGAACTATATGGACTTGTGTCTTTTTCTCAACCAGATTAACAATGTAACTATGTAATCCTCAACCAATTCTTGAGCAGTGGCTACTGTTAGACTCACCTACCCAAGGGCCCATTTCTACTACACTTGACAGATTAATGTGCAATAACTGCTGTTAGACCTTCAGCTTGCAACACTTTAGGGAGTGTTGGTTGACTGTGCCCCCTTGCCCCATGCTGTGGATGTTTTTTTATTTTTTAATGACTGAAGAGGCATATTAAAGCCCAGTTGGGGGGAGTTAATATGAATCCTTGGGTCTCATAGCAAAACTGTGATGGGGCCCCCAGATAACTCTTATTGTAGCAGCTTTCAATATCAAGTGTGACAATATAAGTCAGTCAATGTGAGACAGACAGTAGGACAGTTGTAAGTACAGTCATCCACCTCTACAAGGGATCAATGTTGTGGATAAATAACAATAACTTAACTGATATCAGCTTTTTAGAATGTTTTACCTGAGAAACAAAAAAAGGGATTTTGACTGCATTAGACATCCAAGGTTATTTTTAGTCCATAGCATACGTTCTGAGTGCAGTAAATCTACCCTGCTAAGCAAATGCTTCTTACTGCATAGACAAGCATCTGTAATTAGCAGTGCCCCTGAGATCTGACTTCAACCCTTTTATAATGGAAACATAAAAGTTTAGTTTTCCTTAGCAGCCTCCTTAATGGGGCCCCCTCCTACGGCAGGCTCATAGCAGCTGTATGTGCTTCTATGGCTATTGACCGGCGCTAGACCAAACTTTCCATTTTGTTTTAGATAGAGCAGGGAAGTCATAGCTTATCTATTGGGTTTTTATTGCTGTTTGTGTCCCTTTTAAAAAGATTTCCCTCTCACTCCTTACCAGGACAGGAAGTCATGGTGAAACCCCAGCAATAACCCTGACAAAATAAAATAAACAGTTTAATAGATATGGTAAGTGTAAAAACTTCCAACAAGGGTTTCATTGATCTGCACCTTCTTGGCTTGGTGACAACTGCACCCTGACACATTTTATAATAAAAAGTCATAAATATCTCCCCAATAGCATTGCAGCAAAAATAAAAACCTGACTAAAATATTAGCTCTTCCCTTCTCTGGCTGGAGTTCAGGTTTTACAATATGTTTTTCTTTTTTTAGACTGTTGTGTGCTTCCTGGAGGCTTACTGTTCAAGAATTAAATCTCATTTCACTTATATTTTTCCAAGTTGCTCCATTTTTGTTGATATTTAGAATATTTGCATTTGCTAAATGTTGCCTGGCTATAAGACAGCGGGCAGATTTATTGGTTAAGACTGGAAACAAAATGCAAAGCGTAAAGAGCTATGTGTAAACAGTACAGCAAGCAAGAATATAACTTCTCATGCCAACTGTCACCCATATAAAACCCCAAGCTACCCTACATTGCTGTAAACAGGATTATAAAATAAATTGATGATAGTTTCTATTTAAAAACTGCACTATATCTGCTTTTTAGGAATTCAGCTTGACAGATTTAAACAGAGGTTTCTCGAAAAAAGTGCTGATGTGCAAATCGCCATGATCTACTGTGCTTCAGCCTGTGCAATGCAGACATAATTGTATACTTGGCAAAAATATTGATTTTTTTTGAAAGCTCGGTTTTAATGCAATACCCAGTAAATGACAGCATTTTAAAGCTGGTATGATGACAAGTGCTGTTTTTTTTTTCTCAAATGGTAATGAAGTTGTGTCATTAACATGTAAACATAGATGATTAATGTAAAACAGATGATTTATGTAGACTAAAGCTTACATGACACAGTACATCATCACAAATGTTTACATCCACACTCATTTCATTCACTGTTCATCTCAATGACTGATGCACACGAAGTGCAGGATCACTGAAGCATTTATAGGTGGAACTTCAGAATGCTTGTCTAAAGCTGTCATAGGGCCACTTTTAATGATACACGGGATCTTTTTTTAGAGTTATTAAACCAATACCTGACCTGCAGAGAGCATGCAACCTGCCCACCTGGATATAATGAAAAGACAGCATGGAAAATCTTATCATGCAATGGGGTTGATTTACTAAAACATTAGAGTGCAAAATATGGTGCAGCTCTGCAAAGAAACCAATCAGCTTCCATGTTTTTCGTTTTTTTTTTGTCAAAGCTTAATTGAACAAGCTAAAATTACAAGCCGATTGGCTATCATACAAAGCTGCACCAGATTTTGCACTCTCCAGTTTTAGTAAACAAACCCAAATGAGTTGTCTGCCCTTGCTTATAGTCATTATCTGTCATACGTTTGAGTGGGAACAATAGTTCATATATTTTGTTGATATCTGAATGTAGAGGAGGTGCAGCTTCCTGCACCGATCACAAAGATGATGTGAAGAAGTATGAGCTAAAAGCAGCTTTACATCTGCAGTTTTCTGACACATTATTAATATATCAGATGACATTTCATTCATGCTCAATAGCCTAGATCCACTATGGTAGCACAGCAACTGAGGTATAAATTAAGACTCAGCACTTTCATAAATGAGGTGTTTACGATCTTTGCTCTTGCCAACCCAATATCCTACTTTGGCTAGGATGCTGAATCAGGTGTGACCTTATCTATTGAAATACCAAAATCACATGAACTAGGGCTCCCGAATATAAGGGTAAAGCTAGACATTTGATTCTGCAAGCATTGTTACATTTTAGCTTAAGTGGAAAAGGATTCCTTCTGAAAGCCATAACAAGCTGATGTTGCATTATGTGGAAAATGCTCACTGGATGAAAGCCTTTGTGACCACAATCTGCATATTTATGCACAAATTGACTGGGTCGTAATCTTACAAGACCTTAAGTTGGAGCTTGGTGTGCCATGCAAAGGTTATAAAGATTCATTCAAGGCATGGCAAATTTGATATAGTTACATTGGTCCAGCTTGGAATATATAAGTTAGTGTGTGCCATTCCCGTGGAAGATGGAAATTACTGTAGTAGGCACTACTACTTCAGGGATCTCCACTAATGTCTGAGTCCTGTGCCGGGTGGTTGCCAGGCTGCATTGTGAACACAGAAGGCCACTTGCTTAGCACTGGCACAGTTTGTTTCTCTTGCAGTGTATTCTCTGATTGGATGAGGTGGAGAGTCGGGCAATGAAGTCACAATCCCCACCTCATCCAATCACAGAACAGTGTCTGTTCAGTAAGCAGCTGGGCAGCTACTGTGTGTGGGCCTCGAAGCTAATCGAGATCACTGTAGTTGCTGTGCCTACTACAGTGATTTCCATCTTCCAGGGGGATTCCATAGGTATGACACATACATACTTATATAGATCCATGTGTAACTATGTAAAAATTGCCTTAACTGGAATTTAACTTTAAAACCTACAGAAATTGTGGGCACTTTGGCTGTGTATCAAGGCAGTTGGGGATCATGGGAAAGATAAACACAGGCTAATAATGGCAATTTTTTATAATCTTTTCATCTTTCCTAAATGAGAAAAGTAGAGGTTCACTTCAAAAGTAATCTACTGTTTTCTGAAGGAACACTGCATCAATATTACATTTTCCTGGGTCTATGACCCACATGTAATGCCCCAAAACCCAAATACTAGACTACTGTGGGTAATAAACTATTATTTCAGTTTGCTGCTACGATTGAAGTGTACATTGCACTATTGCAGATCTTTTGCACTGTGTATTAACATTGTGATCTTACGTCTTAAACCTCAATAAATATTTTATAATTTAAAAGTAATCTGTTATAAGTGCACATGGCTTTGGGAAGAATTTCCATTCTTCTCCTTTGGCCAGTCACTCTCCTATTTCTTGTTCACATCCAATTCCACATTGCTTTTCCACAAAAGCCGTGTCTGATTCTTGCACAAATTATCAGCAGTTCTGACCAGTGTCACATGGGGTGGGGGGGGCATTAGAAAGTCAGAGATTACTACCTCAGCAGAGCTTTGTGAGTGTATTACGTTTCTAAATTATACTGTCAGCTAATATTTTATTAGAGTTTTTGTTTCCACCTCTTTGTATGTTTTACAGTTTTAGAGAAGGAGTTTATCTATTAAATTATCCTCATAGGTGTACACAGAAGAGTCATGAAAATCATTTATTTGTATGCAACTGAGAAATAGTTTAAATTCTTGTTTGTTCTAATTTTACTAATTTTTCTTTTTTTTTCTTTTGCACAGGTAGGTTACAAGTGCATAATATCCACCGATCATCAGAATGTCCATGGGCTGTTGAGGTTTGGCCATCATTGTGTATAATATGTATTTGATCTCTATTTTTATGTTACTTTTATGTTCAATTAATACAAAATAGGTATTTTAATTGTATCTATAAAATGAAAAAAATGGTCATAATTTAATAAGGAAACAAGCAATATAGAAATTTTGGTGAACAATAGCCCCCATTTAAGAACCATTGTTTGTTTACTGTACTAATTTTAACCCGGAAGATCTAGACTATTGAAAGTGTTACTTGATGCTCTTCTTTTGGCTTTGTTATATAAACTCATATCTAATTTATATCATTAAGCAGACCAACAAGCAGTGATGATGTGCAATTCACAACTTAGAGCAACCACCAACACTTTTAGTTAGCTAAAGTCAAATTAGTAAAAAGTAATTCTACTTTGTGTGAGTTCCTGCATTCTGCTGTTTCCCTATTGAAGAAGAGTTTTTATTGAAAATGGTTTATTATTAATTAACTCCCCAGGGGACCATGTGCTTATAGAACCTGTGGTTCTGTGTGTCAATCATCTCCTGCGTTTACACATAAACAGACCAGCCAATGAATCACATAGTGCTACAGCACTATGGGAGCTTTCAGTATTATGAAGAATCAACCTGCTCTGCTGGGCTGTCTTATACACTGCACCGGTCCCAATAGCGCCGTCTGTTCTTTTATAAAAGTTAAAGTACCATCATTTGGACTGTGTAAAAGCAGCCACTGATAGACACGCCGGTGTTTATTTACTAAAGCTGGAGAGTCCAAAATCAGGCTCACTTCTGCATAGAAACCAATAAGCTTCCAGGTTTCATTGCCAAAGCTTCATTGAACAAGCTGAGGTTAGAAGCTGATTGGTTTCTATGCAGAAGGGAGTCTGATTTTGGACTCTCCAGCTTTAGTAAATAAACCCCACAGAGTCACTACTCTTTGTGATCTGTCACTATTATGGAGGAACAATCAGTGCTGCTTGTGTAATGCAATTGTGACTGCTTTTACTTTATTAGAATCACTCGTGACCCGCGCTCGGATACTACTACATAAATACCAAAAAATGTGCTACAAATTGAGCCTCTGCTTCTATAACGGTACTGTCCTTTAAATTAAATGGTATAACAATGAGGAGCTGCCCAATTAAACTTGCAAATACCTCAAAATATACTTCATAAGAGTTCACGGAAGTTGGTGAGTAAGAGGGACCACCAGAGGGGAGCACCAAGGATTTGTTGCACTTTATGAAGGATAACTGCACTTTGCACATTAAGAGACTATATTAGTTCAAATCAATGAATTATTTGTTCACACAATTATTATGATGGTGCAATTTGTAGAATATTGTTAGAGAGAGTACATTGCATGAACTTATTGACATGTATATTTTGAGGTATTTGCACATTTAATTGGTCAGCAATTCATTGCTATAACATTTGCTTTTACTTTATATAGGGTACTATGAGATACTTTGCACAGAGCCAAAGCTCTGAGGGATCTTTCACTATTATGAATGAACGAGCAGCGTTGGTTGTTAAATCATAATAGTGACAGATCGTTCATATTGAGGGGCAGGGCTCTATGCTGGCTGCACCCCCTTCCCAAAAAAAAAATTAACTCCCATAATTTGAATTTCAAAAAGGGTTGGAGCTACAGCCAGCATATAGAGGTGCATTTTGTGAATAACCAGGCCACTGTTTGGGGAAAACTAGGTCACGTGTTATATGAACTTGGTGTCCTGAGCAGTTAAATAAAATTAAAAAAAAATCACAATAGTTAATTTTTAAATAAGTGTATGATATATGACTTTCTGCACAGATGTCAAACTGGCAGCCCTCCAGCTGTTGCCTAACTACAAGTCCCATGAGGCATTGCGAGATTGACAGTTATAGACATGATTCCCAAACACAGAGGCATGATGCGACTTGTAGTTTTGCAACAGCTGGAGGGCCGCCAGTTTGACACCCCTGACATACTGTGTATACAGTCATGGCCGAAATTGTTGGCACCCTTGATATTTCTCCAGGAAATCATGTATTTCTCACGAAACGTATTGCATTAACACATGTTTTGCTATACACATGTTTATTCCCTTTGTGTGTATTGGGACAAAACAAAAAAAGGGAGGAAAGAAAGCAAATTCGACATAATGTCACACAAACCTCCAAAAATGGGCTGGACAAAAGTATTGGCACCCTTTCACAACTGCGGATAAATAAGAATGTTACAAGCATGTGATGCTCCTGTAAACTCACCTGGGGCAAGTAACAGGTGTGGGCAATATAGAAATCACACCTGAAAGCAGATAAAAAGGAGAGACGTTCACTTAACCTTTGCATTGTGTGTCTGTCTGTGCCACACTAAGCATGGACAACAGAAAGAGGAGACGAGAACTGTCTGAGGACCTGAGAACCAAAATTGTGGCAAAATATCAACAATCTCAAGGTTACAAGTCCATCTCCAGAGAACTAGATTTGCCTTTGTCCACAGTGCGCAACATTATCAAGAAGTTTGCAACCCATGGCACTGTAGCTAATCTCCCTGGTCGTGGACGGATGAGGAAAATTGATGAAAGATTGCAACGCAGAATAGTCCGGATGGTGGATAAGCAGCCCCAAACATGTTCCAAAGACATTCAAGCTGTCCTGCAGGCTCAGGGAGCATCAGTGTCAGCGCGAACTATCCGTCGACATTTAAATGAAATGAAACGCTATGGCAGGAGACCCAGGAGGACCCCACTGCTGACACAGAGACATAAAAAAGCAAGACTACAGTTTGCCAAAATGTACTTGAGTAAGCCAAAAGCCTTCTGGGAAAACGTCTTGTGGACAGATGAGACCAAGATAGAGCTTTTCGGTAAAGCACATCATTCTACTGTTTACCGAAAACGGAATGAGGCCTACAAAGAACAAAACACAGTACCTACGGTAAAATATGGTGGAGGTTCAATGATGTTTTGGGGTTGTTTTGCTGCCTCTGGCACTGGGTGCCTTGACTGTGTGCAAGGCATCATGAAATCTGAGGATTACCAAAGGATTTTGGGTCGCACTGTAGGGCCCAGTGTCAGAAAGCTGGGTTTGCGTCCAAGATCCTGGGTCTTCCAGCAGGACAATGACCCCAAACATACGTCAAAAAGCACTCAGAAATGGATGGCAAAGAAGCGCTGGAGAGTTCTGAAGTGGCCAGCAATGAGCCCAGATCTAAATCCCATTGAACACCTGTGGAGAGATCTTAAAATTGCTGTTGGGAAAAGGTGTCCTTCCAATAAGAGAGACCTGGAGCTGTTTGCAAAGGAAGAGTGGTCCAAAATTCCGGGTGAGAGGTGTCAGAAGCTTATTGATGGTTATAGGAAGCGACTGATTTCAGTTATGTTTTCCAAAGGGTGTGCAACCAAATATTAAGTTAAGGGTGCCAATACTTTTGTCCAGCCCATTTTTGGGGTTTTGTGTGACATTATGTCATATTTGCTTTTCTGCCTCTGTTTTATATTTGTTCCAATACATACAAAGGGAATAAACATGTGTATAGCAAAACATGTGTTAATGCAATACCTTTTTTGTGTGAAATACTTGATTTTCAGGAAAAATATCAAGGGTGCCAACAATTTCGGCCATGACTGTATGTGTACATAATTGTATCATCAGTAGTAGCAAGTATATAGTCTAATTATTCAATTATGGATATATTACACAGTTTCACAGCCAAATATTTAACAGACTGTAGGCAAACACATATGCACTATGGAAAAATGCTTCTGTGAATAATTAAGAAGGGCAAAACACCACCAAGTGCAATCCAACACATATAAACGCATGCTTTTTTTTCTGCAAGTAATAATTTTCCCAATTATGCTCTCACAACAGGTCCATTTTATCACAATGTTTTTATTATCATTGTCTACACGAGTCTGTACTGTCTCTCCTGACCCATTGTTGAAAGAATAAATAATTTTCATCATCAGGCCAGGTGTACTTTAGTGCCCAAATATGCATTGCATTTGCATTGTTATCAGCTCTAATTTTATACTGATATATTGCTCATTAGCACATCATTTTCTTTGGCATTAAGGCTTTTAAAGCTTAAGCATGCAGCATTTCAGAATGTAATAGCTAATCTGCCTTTCTTTATTTCTGAGCCACTCGTAGAGACACTTAAAGAGAGTGGCAGAGGCATTTCTTGCTGTGGTTACTGGTCATTTCAGACTTGTGTTCCTGGGCTATAAATTAATACAAACAGACACAATGATCTTTATTTTATGCAAAATGTTTCTCCGGCAGCCTTCTGCCCATGCCATCCAACAAACAGCTAAAAGCAACCACTTTAATAATTTGATCACAATCTCTATCCAACCATGTGCTGCTGAGTAAAGCACATACTGAAATCTGGCAGCCTTTTGTACACAAATAAATATTAAATACTGGTTGTGAATAGGAATGAACTCAAAGCTCCTACAGTAAACCACAAGAGAATATATGTAGGAACTGGCTTTCCTGTCTTCTGTCAGTGGTATGATTATATTTAAATTACTTATGTCTACTTACCATTATATCTGTGTCTGCAGAACACTTGTCTGCACCTAGTAAAAAAAAAGGGATGGTTTCATACCAGGAGTATGGGGTATTGTGGTACTTTTTTTTTATAGATACTTGTCTTAGTGCTGGTTCCCACTAGGAATTGCAGATGAACATGGTGCACGTTCCTGTGCAATTCGCATACAATTCATTGTGGTGCAATTTAAGCCCATTTATTTTGAATGGGCTCAAATCGCACTGCACAGCACCACCCCACACCACACCAAAAGTAGTACATGCACTACTTTTGGAAACACACTGTAACCTGGTTGCATGCTACTTCTGTACCATGTGATCTGGTGCAGGAAAATGCACTGCATTTGTGACCTGTGTTTGAGGTGCTGTTACCTTACCATTGATACCCACTGCAGATCGCAACTGCAGTGTTTTGAAATCACACAAACGGAATGGTTTCCTGCATCACATTATGGTGTGAACGGGGCCGTAATCCAAAGCAACAAATCAGATTGTGCTATACTATTGATAGGTAAGCTAAGAGATAATTTCAGGTTGGTTGCTATGAGCTTCTGAACCTTTTCTTGTATTAGTATTAATGTTTTTAAAAACAATCAGTACAAGGGATGCTGCTTACATTCAATGGGATGTGTTGTTTGTGCTGCTGGCTGATCTCTTAGTTTAAATCCAAAGTTCTACCCTCCCCACCGCCCACTCTCACCCCACACCCCTGCAGCCATAATTGTTTTGTGCTCTGGGCTTTAACCTCCCTGACGGTATGATTATTTCAGATTTTTGGTGCTGAAAGCGGTACCATTATTTTGCATGGAAATTTGGCGTTTTATATTGTAGGCCTGTAATTTTTAGGAATAACTCACTGAAATCTGTCCGAACAAGTCTAGTAAACATTCCGGGTGTGATAAAATTTGAAACACAAAATCATAAATTATAATTTAATAAATAATCATAAAAATAATATTATAATAATAATAAATTTAATTCAATAATATAATCAAACCAAAAACACTGAAATTTGAAATATAGCGCCAAGATCGCACATCGCTGAGCAAAGTTGCAGAATTGTTTTCAGTGTCTGATGACAAATTTCCCCACAAATCATTATCACTCAATTCTGCAAGTGGTTCTGATTTACTGTTGCTCGTTCTCTAGCTGGTCTAAAACCGCTTTTGACCTAAAGCGGCGCTTTTTGGACGCCATGGACGTTTCTAAGTTTCCAGGCAGAAAGAACAGTCAAAATGCAGGCAGGGCACAGGACAAAGCAGTAGGCACAAAATGTATGTGAAATGGTTTAATACAGTAATGTTTTACTATGTCATATTCGTTTATTAGAAAATGACAGTTTCTAAAATTTTTAAATTTGCCGCCGTTCCGATCCCTGTACGTCCCGTACATCCCGACGCTCGCAGGGACCGGATCACGGAAGCCAGATGCCGGCATCGGCCGGAGGAGATGGCCGGGGATGCTGAAGGGGACGCATTGCAGGAGCGAAGGACAAGGTAAGCACTGCAGGGAATCCCTGAGCAACACCGCATGGTAAGCCCGAGTGTAGCTCGGGGATACCGCTTTTGGTACTGAAATTTTACCCGAGCTACACTCGGGAATACCGCCAGGGAGGTTAATACCATTGACCGTTCTATATTATAACTGTACAGTAGCTTCATCAATGAAAAAAGTGCTCTGTGAATAGTGGAAGGTCAGATGAATGAAAGGTTCACCTCTTATCATTGATAAAAAATATAGTAAAGCTGGTGGGGGGAGGGCTGTGACAAGTCCAACCAATTGTGTTAACCCCCATAGCACTGGAAGATAATGGTTGCAAGAGAGCAGTGAGTAGCACAAGGGACATTTGGCAGTGAATGTAAATAATATGTCATATGCTGATTTTTTGGATAACTTTAACTAAACTCAGCTTTATAGAATTTAAAATCCATTGTCTAGAACATATTGACAGGCTCCACAATATCCTGTTCAGACAATGCTTACTGAATTTTATAATTGGGTCATATAATACAGAATAATCCCACAAATCAGTAACATTTTAGAAGCTCTCATGTTAATACACTTAATATATCTTCACTCGTCTAGTTGTTCTCTAATATTTAAAGCACCCTTTACGTGATCAGCCACAGCTGAACTGAGACTATAGGGCTCTTTTAGAATGGAGAGCGATATTGGAATGTGTTCTCTGTTACACTGCGCTTTCCTATGCCCACTTTGGCCCATTCCATTCATATTGGGCCATGGTATGTAACTAGTGAGGTCCAATGGAGTTTTCTCTGCCAAATAGAGTAGAGAGAGTTCCATCAATGTCTTCTCCATTGACAGAACTCTCTCTGCTCTATGTAGCAGAGAAAACTCCATTG
Source organism: Staurois parvus (assembly GCF_062004578.1). Classification (NCBI taxonomy): domain Eukaryota; kingdom Metazoa; phylum Chordata; class Amphibia; order Anura; family Ranidae; genus Staurois; species Staurois parvus. Next base: position 2,769,773 of record NW_028317803.1, read on the forward strand.
GACCTCACTAGTTACATACCATGTGATGGTCATTAGCCCTTGACAAGTAACATGATTTGGCTCTTCTGGTTTTTTTTTTTAGTTTTGTTGTGTTCCATCATCTTTAGAGTACCAAAGCTGGGAGTTCAGAACACATTTATTTTTATAAATGTGCATTTTTAATTTTTTTTTTAACAGCAGTATACTGCTTTTGGAATGGGTCCCCATGTCTTGGTGCTGTATATGCAAAGGTGAATTCCTGAAGATTAAGTACCTGGGCATGAGACATCAGGCTAATACCTTCAGCTATTTTGTTGATCAGTTCTGACCTGTGTAAATCTTGGCTTTTATTTAAATAAGGTTCACTCTGTATTTAGTATACTAATTGCTATCTATCTATTTATCTATCTGTCTATCTGCATATAGTTTTACTGTGGCGTAAGGCAGAATGTGCCTATGGAGAATGGACTGTAATTTTATTTTATCATAATTTTGTGTGCTGACACTCACTGGTTTTCCACTCTGTTGGCCATGCTTACATATCCTCTGACACCCTCAGGGATCAATCAGGGATTCAATTCTTCGTGGTCTGAATACCCTGGAGAAATGTACTATTTTTCAAATGATTACTTTTCTCTCCCAACAGTATTCATGCTCAGCTCATTTTTTTTCAAACTTTTAACTCTTTTTCTAGTTAATAGTCTTGCGCGCTCCAAGATTTTCCAGAGGTGCACTGTGAACAGCCTGAAGTACAGATGTTCTGCTTGAGCTATACAAGTTCAGAGGGAATGAAGAGCTTAGAGCAATTTAAAAGCAACCAAGCAAAGATAGAAATCCACAATGAAGCAGCTGATGTGAGCATTTTAGCCATAGACTGGAAGGCATAGAGAGGCACAGAGAGAATATACACACATGGTCACATGTGAACTTGTTCATACACACTGTACTATTAAGGCTCTCAAGAAGAAGCATCAGTTAATTAATTAGCCTTCTTAGTAATAAATAAATGGTTCATTTGACAGTTAATGAATACAGTTAATTTAAATTTTTGATAGAATAGCAGTGTTTCATACTTTGAAACAAAACGTTGCAATGTGAATCTTTTGCATTACTACTGTATCTGTCTAAGATATAATACCACTTTGGGGATTTTTATGTCATATAAGAGTTGTTTAGAACTAGAGAAGATGACTCGGTTCATTTGTTCGGGTAATTGATCAATTAATTAATGACTAAGGTTTCCTTTATACTCACAATTTTCATTCCACTGCCTGCCAGCTAGTAAACAAGCCAGTGGGCATCCTGGGAAACATCATCAAGCAAATGTGGCTGTGACCATATTCGGTCAATTGAATTCAAGTATGAGGACTGCTCTCTTTTCAATGTTTAACCTTGAAAATAGATAGATGCTTGTAGTGACTGTAGGGGATGGTGCCTCACAAATCACAGTAAAACAATGAGATTTCAATAACAGTCCATTGCAAACATGTACACTTATTTATTAATGCAATGTCACAATAGTCAAATAAACCACTATTTTGGAGCTAAGCAGAGTCCTGTTCTCAAGGTGACATAGTAAAAATGTCATCTTGAGGAAGGGACTTTGCTTGACCCTCAAGTTGGCTTATTTTACTAATGTGACACTAATAAATGAGTGTATACATTTGCAAAAGTTCTTTTACAATATTTGTTCAATAACATCAGACAGCAGTCAGGATCAGATCTCTGCTCTTGGTCACTGTTTCTTCTTTGATGGGTCAGCAGGAAAATTTCTCATCCTGACTGACGAGGACCTGCACAGCATGATTGATGATGTATTTATATTTGGGATATGTTTCTGGAGTTTTTTAATTTTTAATATTATTTGTTAATACTGATTTAGGAGGATGGTAGTATATGCGTTCCCCCTTTTTTGAAGGGGGCTTACAGATTCTGATAAGCCCCCTGTTTGCATACATCCACAATTATCAGGCCAAGGTTGTGATGACGGGACACTTCATGGGGAGCCCCCCTATGTCAAAGTACCCTCCCCATGTTGAGAGCATGTGGTTTAGTGTGCTTCAGGAAAAGGAGATGCAAGCTTTTTGCCTCCCCTCCTTCTGGGCAGCCATGCTGCATGCATTGATTAGGGTCTGGTGTGGATTTTGGGGAGACCCACACTTTTTTTTGCATGGTGTCCCCCATACAATATTTACCAGACTCTCATCAGAGATAAGGGTCTGGTATCTATTTTTAGGGCAAAACAGCACTGTTGATTTTTTTTTTCTGTCATTGTTACATGGTCAAGCTTCCCTTACCCTTTGTTTAACAATCCCTTGCCTATTAACCTTGAAAATGGCCAGAAGATTTGTCTCCCAATGAATTTAATCAGAATTGGATTATTATTCAGATTTTCAGCACAGTTCAGAGAACATCCAACAAACCGAACCAGGTATGTTTGACTCAGACCCACTTAAGACAAAGGATACTTTTTAAATAATGAGACTTTTACATTTCAATACCCTATTACACAAGTCATTGGAGGGTTTAAACAAATCAATTGAAAGCTGACATGAGCATACTGGCAACTGTGACAGATGTCACAAGAGGCATGCATATATAAAGAATATACTGCACATACACTAGTAGGCATTATGCAAACGAAAACACTGCAGAAAACAATATCAATATGTTTAATAAGTTAATAACATTTACTGAACAGTTTTTACTTGAGCCTTTTTATTAAAACAGTGGAGAACTACTAAACAACTAATTAGCAACCATTGATCATGTTAAGAAAATAAATACCTTAGAATCAAGTGGGAGAAGGAATGCCCGAGGGTCAGCAATAGGATGGGGGGAATACTCAGATTGGGGTGTAAGTGAGATTTTAAAAACTCCCCCTGATAGTGATTTCAGTGGTCTTTTTGATTTATGTCATTGACAGCTCATGTGGTGCTAAGTGGCTTACATACCTGAGAAACAGAAAACTCCATGTTGCATTCTGTTGCCTCCCAACTCAAGTTGACAAGTGACATCAGCCTGGAACTATGAAGGCACTGTCAAGCAGGAGACCGGACTCTGCCAAAATAGATCCACTGCAAGGGGCTGGAATGAGTGTTAAGAGGGTATTCATGATACAAAAGCAATAATAACAATAAAGGATGGAATGAAGTAGCAATTACAAAATTGAAAGTTGGATTCTTGCTACTGCAGCCAGTAAGGTAAAGGTTATTGTCAAAAGAACTGATATGTAAAGGTTAAAAGTAAAAACACAGGAGATGTTTCAAAAACTAATTGTTCCTGCATTATAAACATTTCATACATTTCAGGTTGGGAGTAGATTTCTAACTTGTAGGGGTGTCTTTAAATTCATTTTACATACTTTTGTATAACTTTATGTAGTGTTCAAGACAGCAGAATACTTGAAAACAGAAAAGGAAGGGAAAGATCTTCCCAGTGGTATGCATAAAATACAATACTTCACCGGCTTGTGAAAACAAACTCAGACATGGGTTGTATTTTACAGCTGTTCTCCATATTCCCTGAAGACTATCGCATAAGCAGTCTTGAAATGTACATTTGTTTTTAGAAATAGGAACTAAACAGAGATTAAAACAAGTGTAGTTATCAAATCCACTTTAGTTAACTAATAGGAGGCAAAATGATTAGGGGTATTGGTTTGAATTGTCTGTATTTAAAATGGGATTCAGTGTGAATCTGATTTAAAGGCATAGTTCACCTATATACCTCATAAAACCTGACTGGAAAACTCCCAGAGATTGCATCTCCCCATCCTCACCACTATCAAAGGAACAAACTTTCAAATGCTGAGCTCAGAACTACTGCATCATGGGGGAGAAAGTGCATGTGAGGGGGTTTAAATCAGAGAAGGAGCTTGCTCCTGTAAAGTGATGGTGGAAGTGAACAGTAACAGATGGGGCATGTCTTAGCAATGTCCTAGCAACAACACAGGATGGAAAGATCCAGAGTCTGGGAGTTTTCAAGCAGCCTCTAGCAATGGAATTATTCAACTTTGGTCGAAACCATAAAGTTTGCTTTTATCTGCAAGTGAATTTTGAGGTAGAAAGAAAGATATGTACATCTGTTATACAGCATTCTCTCCCACACAAACATGGTGAGAAAAAAAAGATCCTCCATAGTGTAGTAGTTAAAGTAACAACACCTTTATTTTAATTAGAAAAATGCCCACTCACTTGTAAGAAATGACAAACTTGCATTTAAACCTCATGCCTGGGTGTACTGCATGGGTTAGGAATGTTGGGTGTCCTAAGATGGTGTCCACACCGGATGTGGGTCACCGCGTCTAATTAAAATAAAGGCGTTGTTACTCTAACTACTACACTATGGAGGATCTTTTTCTCTTTTTTTGAGTGGTAGAGTATGTTGTATAGCAGATGTACATATCGTGAGAGGCCTGGAGTATCATACTCACTCAAAAAGTAAAAATGAAGTGAGCGCTAGATGGAAGAGCTGCTATGCGCCAATAAGTACCAAAAAACTTAAAAAGACATATAAAAGAGAAGGGCGCAGCGCTAAAACACAATATAATTAAACCATATACATATAGAATGGTGACAAAGTGCAAAAAACTGTGCATAAGAATGGTGATAGTCCTTTAAACATCATAAATGGTGACTGGCAAAGCGAGTGTCTTCCGGTGATCAGAGTGACTGAATCATGCACTCACCAGATGCATAATTCAAATATGCATATAGATGGTATCCCGATATCCATACGCAGTTGTCTCATAAACGGATTTGGTCATCATCCAAGCGCAGCAGTCCATCCAAAGGATCCTCTTATAAATCGTGTGTTGCCACACTAGGACACCCCTCAGCTGTCCCCTAAGAGACTCTGCAAGTTTTTGGACTCAGCAGGGTCCCAAGAAAAAAGCCAGGATGGTGTGATACCGTTTTAAAAAAGATTTATTGATCCAAAAGATAGACAAGAACTGCATAAATAGACTGACCATAAATTTGCATTAATTAGCATAAAAATCACCACCGCTCCATACGGTGGTAAATGTCTGGGATATGCTGCTCTTACACTGACGCGTTTCGTGCCATGTGCACATATTCATAGGGAGTGTGTCAGCTAACCAGACATCTACTCCAAACCCTGTATTTATAGTATCTGGCGATCATATAAGCGCGTCCGCCATTTTGCCGGCGTCCCCGCGCATGCGCGAAGCAGACATCGCTATGATGTCCGCAACTTAGTCCAGCGCCATTTTGTTGTGGTCTGCATTACCATCAACTACGATGCCAGAGACAAACACAGCTGTGCAGTAAATATATTATCGGCAATGAGCGGCTGTTTGTCAATATATACAGGGCTGGAAACAACACACAAAGAAATATACAATGAGAACACCTAACTGAATGTTATAAACACATGTATATAGATGCACATCCACATACCATAGTTCATTAAAACATTAAGTTAATAAATAAATATGTCTCCAGTATAAATATACAATAAATGCAATTACACCAATTACAGAAATAATGCAAATAAAAGCAAGATTAAAAATACATAAAAATAAATAGTATCCATATAAACATGATTAGACATATATCCGCAATGACCAAGAACCACAACATGATATACACGTAATGTATAATTAGACAATATATATGATATATAAATGTTATTAAAAATATGTTATTGAAAAATCAAAGCAGACACAAGATTGCATTGTATCTGCAGATTAACCATAAATGGAAAAATACTTAATAAAAATGTAGAGGTAATAAGCGTAATTATGTGCAATCACACAAATAACAGTATAAAATAACAAGCCCACCAAATAGTAATGTAAAAAAATGTGTAAAAAACTGTCAATTAATAGCACATACAAATAATCAACCAAAGTCAGCTATTATCGATAAAACTGTTGATATCAAACTCAACATTATGTCCTTTGGGATAAAAAGTGTCCAATTCATAAATCCACTTTGATTCTTTTTGTGAGACTGTTCTCTTTCTATTAGTTCCCCTCCAGTGAGTTGTAACAATATCTATACCAGCAAAAGTCAATAAAGTGGGGTCATTATTGTGGAATAAACGAAAATGTTTAGACAAGGAATGTTCCTTATTCCCCCTCTTAACATTGCTGACATGCTCTCTCAAACGATCCTTTAATTTCCTCGTAGTTCTCCCGATATATTGTTTATTACACGGGCACTGTAATAAGTAGACCACAAATCTACTATTGCATGTGATGAAACCATCAATATTATAATGTCTTCCTGTAACTGCTGAATTAAAAGTGCTGGTGCTCCTTTTTCTAATTCCGTTACACCTACAGATGATACATTTGTTACATGGAAAGAATCCTTTAAGTTCCGAGAAGAAGGAAAAACTAGTGGGGGGATTAACCACGTTAGGGGCTAACTTGTCTCGCAGTGTTGGTGCCTTTCTAAATGTTATTTCAGGCTTATCAGGCAGAAAATCTGCTAAAACAGGGTCGGCTTTTAATATTTTCCAGTTAGCCTTAATTATTTTGGAAACAGCCTTATGTTGAATGGAAAAGCCAGTTATAAATGGGCATACTTTCTGTTGTTTCTGCTTATTAGTCCCATATAGAATAGAGTCTCTCTCTAAATGAGTAACCTCCTTGATAGTGTTATCCAGTTTGTTCCCATCATAACCCTTTTCCAAAAAACGTTCCTTGAGGATAGAAGCTTGATGGAGAAAAGTATTTTGATCAGTGCAATTTCTCCTGATCCTCAGGAACTGACTTTTGGGTATGTTGCTCAACCACATAGGGTGGTGGCAACTGTCGAGGGGGATGTAGCTATTTCTGTCAGTAACCTTGAAAAAGGTTTCAGTGACAATCCTCCCTTCATAATTAACCAAGGTTAAATCTAAAAAATGGATGCTAGTTGTGCTATACTCAAATGTGAGCTTAATGTTAAGTGAGTTAAAATTCAAAGTGTTAAAAAAGTTCAATAACGCTTGTTCCTCACCGTTCCAAATTAAAAATATATCGTCGATATATCGTCTATAAAACAAAAGCTCTGGCCAATCTCTTCCATATATCATGTCTTCCTCCCACCTAGACATGAAGAGATTGGCCAGGCTGGGAGCAAACTTCGCTCCCATTGCAACGCCCTTAGTCTGTAAATAAAACTGGTTATTAAACCAAAAGTAGTTCTTGGTCATTGTGAATTGCAACAACTCCAGAATAAAATCTTTCTGTGAACTCGACATCCCATTAAAATCATCAAGATAGAACTTCACTGCTTCCATACCGTCTAAATGGTCAATATTAGTGTACAATGATGTAACGTCAGCAGTCACTAAAAAAGTATCACATTTAATGCTGATGTTATTAATATCCTGTAAAACCTGTTTTGTGTCGCGTAAATATGAGGGGGTGCCAGTGACTAGAGGTTGTAAAAAATGATCGATGTATTCACCCGCTCTAGAACCCAATGAACCGATGCCACTGATGATCGGTCTTCCCGGAGGATTAGTCATACTCTTGTGTATTTTAGGTAAAATGTAGAGTATGGGTAACTTCGGTGCAGAGGGGCATAAAAAATCTTTCTCTTTTTTGTTTATGACCTTATTATCATAACCTTTATTTAAAATAGTTTTTAATGATTTTTTATATGAATAAAGTGGGTTTTTAGACAAAAGAGAATAGGTATCATTATCACTTAAAATATTGTTAACCTCATTAATATAATCAGTTTTGGATAAGACCACGACACCTCCCCCCTTATCTGCTGGTCTGATCACCAGATCTTTATTTTCCAACAGAGTGTCCATGGCTTTCTTACAGGCTACATTGGTTCTCGCTTTCTTTACTTCCAGTGTGCCAAGGTCCTTTAAGACAGTGTCACGGAAAGCATTGATATAAGTCAATGATTGTACAGGAGGATTAAACAACGAAGCATTTCTCAAATGAGAAGGAATGCTAGTGTTCGGAGGGTCATTACGTACAATAGGATTGGTCAAAAAATACTTTTTAAGAGTTAATTTTCTGACATATTTCCTAATATCAATGTAAGTTTGAAATTTACTAAGAGATGCTGTAGGTGCATATTTTAGGCCTTTACCAAGAAGGTTGAGTTCATCTGGTGATAATTCCGTATTGCTGAGATTAAAAATACCCAATTCATTTACATCTTTCTTTTTTTGGGATTTGTTGACCCTCTGGCCTCCTCTCTTTCCTCTCCGTGGGCGCTCCTTTTTTGTGCCCGTCCTGGGCCTAAAAAAGGCTGCTGTGTCTGCTTACCCTCATTGTGTTGGTTACCGGAATGGGAGGGGCCAGTTTGTGGGGTCCTAGGTTGCTCATAATAAGGTCTGTAACCAGGTTTTTTGAAATTACGACCATTTTTTCTTTTATTCCTTGGGATGTAAGGTTTATAATGATGTTGGTAATAGTTATCATTATTATCGCCATTATAATAATATGGTCTTGGATGATAATTATCCCTTTGTTGTTGCCAATTAGGGTGCCAATTATTGCTTCGTGAGCCTATATTGTAATCAGCCATAGGGTTCAGAGTATCATACCTATTTGATGTAGGTACATTAAATTCAATGCGCTGTTTTACAGGTGTCTCATAGTAATTATTATTACTTTTATTACTTTTAGGTGGATAACCTCTGTTGTTGCGGGGGAATTTGGAAGGTTTGTTGAAAGGAGTAGCAAGAGGTGTGGGTGGAACAGGTGTATTAACCTCATCCTTTTGCCACCTAAAAACATAATCCTCCTGATAATCTTTTACATCCCTAGCATACTTCTTTCGTTTTTTAACCCTTTGTTCATTTTCTAAATGTTCCATATATGTTTTTAATCGATCAGATTCTGACTTATAATCGTCTTTATCTTTATACGATATAAGCTGTTCTTTAAGTTTATTGATCTCTGTATCCAGGTAGGAAAGTTTCTTTTTCTTTCTGGATATAAGGAATTTCAATAATTCCATGCCAGAATTGTTGAAAAATTGGAACCATTCGGTTGAACTGTTAATATCCTCATGTTCCGGAGGTACATCCCAACGCAGGGATCTCGGGACCATTTTTTCTTTGACATATCTGTCCAAGAATGATATATCCCATAACGTTCTAATTTCAGCAGAGGTAAGATTTTTTAAATGAACGAATAAACCTTTCAAATCAAATTGTTCAATGGGTGTAGAAAATACATCATCTGATATGATGGATCTCATTGATCTAATATCAAAAATATCCGCCATTATTAGACTAAATCAATAAGGTAAAGTAAATATAAGTCTAGCTGCTACAACTTAATTGGTAATAAAACAAATCAAAAAGTAAAAATGAAGTGAGCGCTAGATGGAAGAGCTGCTATGCGCCAATAAGTACCAAAAAACTTAAAAAGACATATAAAAGAGAAGGGCGCAGCGCTAAAACACAATATAATTAAACCATATACATATAGAATGGTGACAAAGTGCAAAAAACTGTGCATAAGAATGGTGATAGTCCTTTAAACATCATAAATGGTGACTGGCAAAGCGAGTGTCTTCCGGTGATCAGAGTGACTGAATCATGCACTCACCAGATGCATAATTCAAATATGCATATAGATGGTATCCCGATATCCATACGCAGTTGTCTCATAAACGGATTTGGTCATCATCCAAGCGCAGCAGTCCATCCAAAGGATCCTCTTATAAATCGTGTGTTGCCACACTAGGACACCCCTCAGCTGTCCCCTAAGAGACTCTGCAAGTTTTTGGACTCAGCAGGGTCCCAAGAAAAAAGCCAGGATGGTGTGATACCGTTGGCCACTGGTGGTGTGATACTGTCTTAAAGGACCTTGGCACACTGGAAGTAAAGAAAGCGAGAACCAATGTAGCCTGTAAGAAAGCCATGGACACTCTGTTGGAAAATAAAGATCTGGTGATCAGACCAGCAGATAAGGGGGGAGGTGTCGTGGTCTTATCCAAAACTGATTATATTAATGAGGTTAACAATATTTTAAGTGATAATGATACCTATTCTCTTTTGTCTAAAAACCCACTTTATTCATATAAAAAATCATTAAAAACTATTTTAAATAAAGGTTATGATAATAAGGTCATAAACAAAAAAGAGAAAGATTTTTTATGCCCCTCTGCACCGAAGTTACCCATACTCTACATTTTACCTAAAATACACAAGAGTATGACTAATCCTCCGGGAAGACCGATCATCAGTGGCATCGGTTCATTGGGTTCTAGAGCGGGTGAATACATCGATCATTTTTTACAACCTCTAGTCACTGGCACCCCCTCATATTTACGCGACACAAAACAGGTTTTACAGGATATTAATAACATCAGCATTAAATGTGATACTTTTTTAGTGACTGCTGACGTTACATCATTGTACACTAATATTGACCATTTAGACGGTATGGAAGCAGTGAAGTTCTATCTTGATGATTTTAATGGGATGTCGAGTTCACAGAAAGATTTTATTCTGGAGTTGTTGCAATTCACAATGACCAAGAACTACTTTTGGTTTAATAACCAGTTTTATTTACAGACTAAGGGCGTTGCAATGGGAGCGAAGTTTGCTCCCAGCCTGGCCAATCTCTTCATGTCTAGGTGGGAGGAAGACATGATATATGGAAGAGATTGGCCAGAGCTTTTGTTTTATAGACGATATATCGACGATATATTTTTAATTTGGAACGGTGAGGAACAAGCGTTATTGAACTTTTTTAACACTTTGAATTTTAACTCACTTAACATTAAGCTCACATTTGAGTATAGCACAACTAGCATCCATTTTTTAGATTTAACCTTGGTTAATTATGAAGGGAGGATTGTCACTGAAACCTTTTTCAAGGTTACTGACAGAAATAGCTACATCCCCCTCGACAGTTGCCACCACCCTATGTGGTTGAGCAACATACCCAAAAGTCAGTTCCTGAGGATCAGGAGAAATTGCACTGATCAAAATACTTTTCTCCATCAAGCTTCTATCCTCAAGGAACGTTTTTTGGAAAAGGGTTATGATGGGAACAAACTGGATAACACTATCAAGGAGGTTACTCATTTAGAGAGAGACTCTATTCTATATGGGACTAATAAGCAGAAACAACAGAAAGTATGCCCATTTATAACTGGCTTTTCCATTCAACATAAGGCTGTTTCCAAAATAATTAAGGCTAACTGGAAAATATTAAAAGCCGACCCTGTTTTAGCAGATTTTCTGCCTGATAAGCCTGAAATAACATTTAGAAAGGCACCAACACTGCGAGACAAGTTAGCCCCTAACGTGGTTAATCCCCCCACTAGTTTTTCCTTCTTCTCGGAACTTAAAGGATTCTTTCCATGTAACAAATGTATCATCTGTAGGTGTAACGGAATTAGAAAAAGGAGCACCAGCACTTTTAATTCAGCAGTTACAGGAAGACATTATAATATTGATGGTTTCATCACATGCAATAGTAGATTTGTGGTCTACTTATTACAGTGCCCGTGTAATAAACAATATATCGGGAGAACTACGAGGAAATTAAAGGATCGTTTGAGAGAGCATGTCAGCAATGTTAAGAGGGGGAATAAGGAACATTCCTTGTCTAAACATTTTCGTTTATTCCACAATAATGACCCCACTTTATTGACTTTTGCTGGTATAGATATTGTTACAACTCACTGGAGGGGAACTAATAGAAAGAGAACAGTCTCACAAAAAGAATCAAAGTGGATTTATGAATTGGACACTTTTTATCCCAAAGGACATAATGTTGAGTTTGATATCAACAGTTTTATCGATAATAGCTGACTTTGGTTGATTATTTGTATGTGCTATTAATTGACAGTTTTTTACACATTTTTTTACATTACTATTTGGTGGGCTTGTTATTTTATACTGTTATTTGTGTGATTGCACATAATTACGCTTATTACCTCTACATTTTTATTAAGTATTTTTCCATTTATGGTTAATCTGCAGATACAATGCAATCTTGTGTCTGCTTTGATTTTTCAATAACATATTTTTAATAACATTTATATATCATATATATTGTCTAATTATACATTACGTGTATATCATGTTGTGGTTCTTGGTCATTGCGGATATATGTCTAATCATGTTTATATGGATACTATTTATTTTTATGTATTTTTAATCTTGCTTTTATTTGCATTATTTCTGTAATTGGTGTAATTGCATTTATTGTATATTTATACTGGAGACATATTTATTTATTAACTTAATGTTTTAATGAACTATGGTATGTGGATGTGCATCTATATACATGTGTTTATAACATTCAGTTAGGTGTTCTCATTGTATATTTCTTTGTGTGTTGTTTCCAGCCCTGTATATATTGACAAACAGCCGCTCATTGCCGATAATATATTTACTGCACAGCTGTGTTTGTCTCTGGCATCGTAGTTGATGGTAATGCAGACCACAACAAAATGGCGCTGGACTAAGTTGCGGACATCATAGCGATGTCTGCTTCGCGCATGCGCGGGGACGCCGGCAAAATGGCGGACGCGCTTATATGATCGCCAGATACTATAAATACAGGGTTTGGAGTAGATGTCTGGTTAGCTGACACACTCCCTATGAATATGTGCACATGGCACGAAACGCGTCAGTGTAAGAGCAGCATATCCCAGACATTTACCACCGTATGGAGCGGTGGTGATTTTTATGCTAATTAATGCAAATTTATGGTCAGTCTATTTATGCAGTTCTTGTCTATCTTTTGGATCAATAAATCTTTTTTAAAACGGTATCACACCATCCTGGCTTTTTTCTTGGGACCCTGCTGAGTCCAAAAACTTGCAGAGTCTCTTAGGGGACAGCTGAGGGGTGTCCTAGTGTGGCAACACACGATTTATAAGAGGATCCTTTGGATGGACTGCTGCGCTTGGATGATGACCAAATCCGTTTATGAGACAACTGCGTATGGATATCGGGATACCATCTATATGCATATTTGAATTATGCATCTGGTGAGTGCATGATTCAGTCACTCTGATCACCGGAAGACACTCGCTTTGCCAGTCACCATTTATGATGTTTAAAGGACTATCACCATTCTTATGCACAGTTTTTTGCACTTTGTCACCATTCTATATGTATATGGTTTAATTATATTGTGTTTTAGCGCTGCGCCCTTCTCTTTTATATATCATACTCACTACCTGAGAGGGGGACCGCAGGTGGATTGCTACTAGTACCAGCTATTGCCCGAGAAGGATCCAGGAGTGATCCTGAAAGCGAAGTGGCCCAGTGGGTCGCTTAAAGGAGGTGAGGGGGCAAATTAGCCACTGAGGATATGTGTGCTTACACAATCACAAATGTATCAAAGTTTTCCCTTTACATGGGAGGTTGTTTTTGAAGCACTATTGATTGGAAGATTGATAGGCTAATAGAGACTATTGGTTATATTATATATATTCATTGACTTAAACCCAAAAACCCACAATTATAGTGAAAAGATCAAAACCCAAAGAGATTACCCAAAAAATAAAAAATATCAAATATATATAAAAGAACAAAAATAAATAAAGTCCCAATATGCAAAGTGTCCAAATAATGTGTCCAAACAAAGATCAAATTCTTGATAGGAAGACGCTTCCTACTCCACTGAAGAAGATGCAAATCAATCAAAGGTGCTCTTCAAATACCTCAAAAAACAAAATCTCAACATCAACAAGGATGTTGACAAAGTCCGAAAGAGACGAAACGCGTCCAGGGCACGTGACGTTCCCGGAAGTGCTGCGGCAGCCATTTTGGATTCTGGAATCCCTGTGTGTTGGAGGTCTGGAGAGTAACGGTGCACTTCAGGTGTCCCCCAGAGCTACAAAGTGATAGTGCTGGATAGGAGTAGCAAGGGGGAATTACCTGGTGATCGGGAGACCCTCTACACACGGAAAGGGGATTGCATACTGGGCATGAGGAGTTGGATGCTGTCTTGCTGATCTTATCGTTTTTATATGTAAGTGGCTACAATAAATTTTATATATGATTATAATTCACATACTGATTCCTGGTCTGTTTGTGAGGTCCTGAGGAACAAGAGGATACCAATCTAAGGACACTCTGTACATATGTGGTTGATTACAAGCTGGAATTTGTTTGTTTTAGGGTAATTATGCACTTTATATATAATTTGCAGTGATATTTATAAAATTTAAATATTTTTTTTTTTTTTCTCTCACATGAGTGCTGTGACACTGGAGTGTTTTTTTTGCATGATACACGTGTGGCACTTTAGTTCTGGGATTTAAAAGGTAATATACTATGTTGAGATTTTGTTTTTTGAGGTATTTGAAGAGCACCTGTGATTGATTTGCATCTTCTTCAGTGGAGTAGGAAGCATCCTCCTATCAAGAATTTGATCTTTGTTTGGACACATTATTTGGACACTTTGCATATTGGGACTTTATTTATTTTTGTTCTTTTATATATATTTGATATTTTTTTATTTTTTGGGTAATCTCTTTGGGTTTTGATCTTTTCACTATAATTGTGGGTTTTTGGGTTTAAGTCAATGAATATATATTTTATTAGTACTTCAGGGGAAGGATATTGATATGACTTTAAGGGATTTTTGAGGATTTTATATATATATATGTGCTGATTTATACTTATATTGGTTATATTGACATTTTTATTATATGATTGCATTTTGTACTTAATTAATAGTCTGGTCACTTCACGGTCTTTATTTTGCACAAGTCACTTTGTGTGTTATTTCCCCATTTTAGGGGACTCATGATATACCTACTTTAAGTAGGTGGTATAAAGGGTTTTTTTTCACTAATTTTATTTGTGTGATATTGCTTGCACCTCATAGAGGCCGTGGAAATGACCTCAGTATACACCTTTTGAGCACTTTTTATGTACACCATATATATTTTTGATTTTTATCACAAATTATGGTATGATATTATCTCATGTTTTTGATTTTATTATTAATTATTTAATAATTTTTAGCACTGCACTAATTTATTGTTATTATATCACTGTTAAGGTATCAGTTTAGAGTGTTGGCTGCTTCAGTATTTAGGTACCACTTCCTTTAAGCGCAGGAGGAATTTTTTCCAATTGTTTTTTTGAGTTAATGTTGCCTTTCTATCATCTCAAACCAGTTTATGCCCATTCTCTTCTGACCTCTGACATCAACAAGGCATTTTTATCCACACAACTGCCGCTCACTAATTATTTTCTCTTTTTTGGACCATTCTCTGTAAACTCTAGAGATGGTTGTGCATGTTCAGCAGTTTTTGAAATACTCAGACTAGCCCGTCTGGCACCAACAACTATGCCACATTCAAAGTAATTTAAACCTCTTGTCTTCCCCATTCTGTTTGAAGTCGTCTTCGCCACATCTAGAAGCCTAAGTAATGAGAAGCATTAAGTTGCCACCATGTGATTGGCTGATTAGTAATTGAACAATTGGCTACCAAGCAATTGAACAGGTATACCTAATAAAGCAGCCGATGGGTGTATACTGGAACTCATCAGTTAGTGTCCATTTACATACACTTGTAGCTTTTCTTGTGTCAAGCACATGTCCTCTTTCAGATGCTTTAATCTAGTTTTTTTAAAACAAAACTGAAGAACTCTGATCAGTTTTGACAAGTGATGTCAGCACTGCAACTATCAAGGCACTGGAGTTAATTTACTAAAACTGGAGAGTGCAAAATCTGGTACAGCTGTGCACGGTCACCAAGAATCTTTTAACATCAGTTTGTTCAATTAAGTTTTGACAAAAACCTGGAAGTTGTTTGCTTTCTATGCAGATCTACACCACATTTAGCACCCTCCAGTTTTAGTAAATCAACCCCACTGTCTGGCAGGAGATCTCGTCACGTGACAGTGCTCACAGGGACCTAGGTCAGTTAGGAGGTATGAATAACTATGTACTGTAGGAAGCTGGTGTGCATGGGAAGTATTTATATTATTACAGATTATATCCTGGGAAGGGGATTTGCAAATTTACACTGCATTAGTGCTTGGAAAGATCCTGTTTTTGACAAATTATAAATTAGTATATTTAACATTTTGTTTTGTAGTAGCTACCATGACATATATTAAAGACCAATGTTTTACTTTGTTTTTGATAGAACAGATGAAATTTAAAGTCTCTGTCAGTTTTTATTGCTGTCTGTTTCCCTTTTGGGGAGATTTCACGTCACTTCCTGTAAAGGCAATCAGTGATGGTAAATCCCTCAAATGTTATATTTTCCTTGCTATCAAAAACTAAAAACAAATAAATAGTTTGAGGCTTGAATTTTATAAGAAATACAAGGATTAGAAAATGGCTTCCTAAATAAGGGTCACATTGGTATCAGTGTTACAACCTATACTGTTGGTTTCAGTATGATGTAAGGTCACTTTAAGCTGTCATAAACAAGCTGAATGTGTGACTTGTGTTTACAGTAGTCAGCATGCAATTAAAATATAGTAATTAGTTATATTTCTTACTGGATAACAGTAGGCTTGCCACAACACTCAGAAGCCAAAATAGATCTGCATGTCTCGGCTGGTGGAAAGCTATAAACAAAGTGCCTGCCCAAACAAACCAAAAATACAATAAAGCTGAATACGTATTCAACACCCACAGGAGTTCTGAGTAATATGTAGCCCAGTTTCTTTTCAGCACCCGGTTCTAACTAGCCCACGTTTGTCTCACTGAAACCTGATCAAATTCCCTAAAGCAAAGAGAAAAATAACATTAGCACATAGATGTCCAAACAAATCATTACCTCGGTGAACAGTATGCTAGTCAGTCCTTGCAGCAACATGACTTCTTTTATACTACAAAATTTTATTAAGATTCAGGAATGAACATTAAATGATCTAATGCTTCAGTCTGGCATTCATTGACTGAAATCCTTATAGACTGATGAGGGATAAAATCCTATAAAATATTCTGTCTTAAAAGATCAATATTATTGTCCTCTTTATAAGGATAATAGAGCTCATGTCCACACAGAAAACACGCTGTAGAATTGCAGATCAGTGGATTTTGTGGTCCATGAGTCACTGGGGGTCCACCTGCCTATAAATACATCTAATATATCTACAAAGGAATTTTCCTAAAAGTAAAGGATGTTTTTGATGGTGGCACAAATTGATAGGCAATGCTGTAAACACTAGGATATTCATAATCCATAAATATGTGGTTCTGGGAGATCGGACATTAAAGCTGATTGTGGTGGCCAATTGATTAACAGTAGCAATGAGAAAACTGGCCTGGGCTTACAGGAGGATCCATGAACCCAGCCTGAAATTTGTGAACCCAAAATATAACGCTCAATCCCCATTAAAGCCTATGTGGGCTTTTTTTGGCCTTTTTGAAGGCCAGTTTTTATGTTATTGGCAAAAAGGGCATGGGTAGCTGGGCACTGCCTTGTAACAATACCAAAAAAAATTAAAGTTCCATTTGTTGGGGAGCAGTTATTTTTTTTTTTTTAAATATACAAAATTTCTTTAACTAACACGCTTGGGGGTGTCTTAAACCTATACATGAAGTGGTGCACCTGTACAATGTACTCAAGCAAAAGTGCCAGTCAGATTCTATTTGTAAAAAAAAATAGTGTTGGACACCCCCCCCCCCTCTACATCCATACCAGACCTTTATCTACCGGATAAGGATAAGGGTTCAGAAAGGTAAAAACATTTACCTCTTTGTAAACAATGTATACTGTCCCTTTAACCACTTGCCCTCTTAATAACTAGGCCTCTTTTTGCTACTCAGAGCTGCACTTATTCAACAGATAATTGAGCGGTGATGCAATGCTGCACCCATACAAAATTTACATCCTTTTTTTCACACAAATAGAGATTTCTTTTGGTGGTATTTGATCACCTGTGCGCCTTTTATTTTTCACGCTATAAACAAAAAAAGACTAACAATTTTGAGAAAACCGATATTTTTTACTTTTGACTATAAAAAATATATAATAAACTCAAAGTTAATTATAAATTTAGACCAACATGTATTCTGTTACATGTTTTTGGTAAAAAATCCCAATAAGTGTATATTGATTGCTTTGTGTGAAAGTTATAGTGTCTACAAAACTATGGTATAGATACTGCAATTTACGCCATTTTTTGCTATACGCGCTGCACTAGTTTAACTGACAATTGCGCGGTCATGCAATATGGTACATACAAATGAAATTTATGTCCTTTTTTCACAGAAATAGAGCTTTCTTTTGGTGGTATTTGATCACCTGTGTGCTTTTTATTTTTGTCGCTGTAAACAGAAAAAGTTTTGAGAAAATATTTTTTACAATTCGCGCTGTTTATATCCTGTGAAACTGAAATGATGAAATGCTCGTAGCTTCTGATTTCTTAGGCTATAGAGATGATTGGCACCATTCTGGTCTCCAATCAGCTCTATGGTCAGCTGGCAGAAACACCGGCTGCATTCTCAGGTTCCCCCAATGGCACGGGACTGCCCGAGAAGGCTGTGGGAGGCAGCTGTGGAGGGGGGGCATTGTATCCCACTGCTTGTAAAAGCAACTCTGCAGCTAATTAGCCACTAGGATTGCTTTTACATGAAAGCTGATCGCCAGCTGAAAAAAATTATACCAGGATGATGCCTGCAGCTGTAGGATACCAGGATGAAGCTGCAGCATTCAAAATCCAGTGATGTACCAGTATGTCGCTGGTCCTTGTTGGGTATATTTGCTATGTTCTTTTTTTTTTGTATGTAGCCTGTGGACTGAAAGAAAAAAAGAGAAGAAATCTCTGCCAAAAAAAAATGTGTGGTATGCCCACCATTAGAATATACTGCCCTGCATCCACCCACTTCTAATGGTGGCCACACATTAGGTCACACTTTGCCACATGCGCCAGTTCCAAGATTGTACAAATGTCTAAAAAGTGGCACGCTTGAATAAAAATTGTCCACGTATAGTGGTACCCCATATGGAAAAAGGATGCCCCCAAGTCACAAACTCCCCATGTAGTCTGGGCATCTGGGGGGCTCCACATGACTATCTTTCCCTCGTAAATCCTAAAATTATAAGAACAGCCTGTTGTCCTCTCACAGGTCTTCTACATCTTGACCCCATATCTGGCACGCTTGCTGGGGAGAAATTGTTTGAATGTAAGGTGGCCAGAAAAATTAATGAGGGATTCATCAACAC
Organism: Staurois parvus; assembly: GCF_062004578.1. NCBI lineage: Eukaryota > Metazoa > Chordata > Amphibia > Anura > Ranidae > Staurois > Staurois parvus. Next base: position 2,788,861 of record NW_028317803.1, read on the forward strand.
AGATGTTTTGCTGGGGAGTATAGACATCTGCAAATTTTTGGTTAAGGTGATTTACGAGGGGCTGAATATTGTGTAGCCGGTCAAATTCAGGGTCACCTCGAGGACGACAGAGTATATTGTCGTTGAAATGCATAAAAACACATTATACTCTCATATCTATGCCTGGCCATGACAGCAGAGAACACGGGCATATGATGAATCAGGTCTGTGGACTAATACAACCGCAATTCTTTTTTTTTTAGTAATGCCTATGTTGAGGGTTAGGCCCCAAAAAAATATAAATTTGAAAACCGTAATGAATTTCCATGCGAATGGTCTGGCAAGGTTTGAATTTTGTTTTTTCCGTTCCAACACAATAATAGCAATGGAGGTTTATTGTGTATAAGTATCTTCCTGGCAATCAAGGGGTTAAATGTGATTACTGGTGTACTGACGGGCAATCTGACGCCATTTGGGAGGGTTGTGAAAACCATGGGAGCGCGAATCACGTATATATATATGATTCTGCACACCTGTGATACCCTGTAGCAGTATTTCTGCTATGGGGCGGTCAGGAAGCGGTTACATAAGCGGTTTGTGTTACAGCACTGCGTTACTTTAACTGACAATTGCACGGTCATGCAACGCTGCACCAAAATTAAATTTACATATTTTTTCCCCACAAATTGGGCTTTCTTTTGGTGGTATTTTATCACCTGTGCGTTTTTATTTTTTTGCGCTATAAAAAAAAGACCAACAATTTTGAGAAAAAAAACAATATTTTGGACTTTTTGCTATAAAACATGTCCAGTAAAAATCAAATTTCATCATAAATTTCGACCAAAATGTATTCTGCGACATGTCTTCCCAATATGTGTAAATTAATTGCTTTACGTGAAAGTTATAACATTTACATATGGCGGTATAGATACTGGATTTTTTTTTATACTAATAATAGTGGCAATCAGCAACTTATGGCGGCAATCAGCAACTTATGGCAGGACTGAGGAACTGCGGCGGACATTCTGACACTGGGGGGGAACTGACTTGGGGTCACTGACATCCCCAGTGACACCAATACAGTGATCAGTGCAATAAAAACCCCACTGACACTGTACTAATGGCACTGGGGAAGAAGGGGTTAACTTTTGGAGACAATCAAAGGATTAACTGTGTGAGAGGAGTGTTTCACTAGGGGGCAGGGTGTGTGTTCCTCTGTGTTACACACTGTTCCGCGCCACGCGCCCCCTACCCCGGTATGCTGGATCACGTGATATACGTGATCCAGCACACAGGGGCCTCCTTGTAGCAGTATATGTACTGCGGGTGGTCCCCGAGTGGTTAATATGAAAAACATTGTATTAAGTCATTATATTATTGTATATATGCATATAGGAACCTTATCCATTAGAAAAGAGTCCTGATAGGGGCCCCAAGTAAAAAAATATGCGCACCCCCCCCCCCCCATATTAATACCAGACCCTTAGGCCCCGATGGGTCCGCTTCTCACATAACTACATAAAGAATCATGAATAATGCAGTGCAGCAGTATAAACTTTCAGCTTAAATCATACAATGACCTTATATATGTAAAGCCAGTCCAAAATAAGCATATATGATCCAATTTAATTGCAACCATGATATAACCAAAAAAAATGTCCCTCGTGCTGGACATAAATTGATAATTTGTGTTGTTACACAAATTCCACAGCTGTTCAATCCAGCCTTATAAGTAAGATTTGCTTTATTGATTGCAAACTAAGGACAGATAGGGGTATATTTATTCAGCCTGCAAATTTTCATGTAAATTTGTTCTGTACGAATGGGGGCAACATCAAATGTTATTAGGCTATTTTCTCTCTAAGCTGAATGTTATTTATTCATGGAGAATAAAGTGAATCAAGAAAATACCTCATTATGACCACTAAATACAGCTGACAATCATCATTATTATTATTATTATTATGCAGGATTTATATAGCGCAGTTTGTACAGTGCTTTATAACATGAGGGCAGACAGTACAGTTACAATACAAGTCAATATAGGAGGAGTCAGAGGGCCTTGCTTATTAGAGCTTGCAATCTAGAAATAATTATTTCCCATGATCATGGGCTTTATGTAGTGGCTATAATGCAGTATTTTTCTGATTATTTCTATTTTTTTATAAATGAAAAGCATTCAGCCTGGTGAGAAAATAGTCTAATAAATTTCAATGAATAGCACTGCCAATGTTTTATAAATACAATTAATGGTATGATTTATTTAGTCTATGTTTTAAAGTAGATATTAATCCTTACTGAACATGAAATAAAATGAACATTTCACTTACTAAGGCACTGTTTATTATACAAATTTGCCAATTTTTAAATAAAAATTTATTTTCGTGATTTTTCATCTTTTGTTGCATCTCAGCCTGCAGCCTTAGCTCCTGCAGCCTCATTACAGCCACTTTCTGTCTAGGAGCACAAATGGGAAACAAGGACAGACAACTGTTATCTGATGACAAGAAGTGCCCGAACAAGGGCCATCATGGCAGGATTAAGTAACATTACTTAATTTTATAATTTACTTTTTATTAACTTTTAAAGAGCTCTTAACAAACAGAATTGTATAGAATTGTAAAATAACAATAACAAAGAAATAGGCTAATTGATGAGAGGCATATAGGTACATACAATTTCAGTTCATAACAGTGAATTACCCATCATTTTCAGACAATAGAGTAAGCAAATCTGAAACGGAAAGATTCCACAGTTCCCAAACTGCTTCAAAGATGGGGAAAGAGTTAGCATGCAAAGCAGTGAGGTACTCCATTCTTCTAATCTCTGCTATAACCTTCAGCAATCCCGATCATGTAGGAGGCGTAGTAGAAAGCCAATGCAAGAGAATGATTCTCCTGGCCGCTGTTAAAACATGGGAGGAGAGTTTCCTGGCAAATTTAGAGAAGCCTGGAAAAGGTAGGCCCAGCAAAAAGTGGATGGGTGCAAATGAAATAGGAGCCTGTAAAAGTAGCTGCAAAAGGTTAAGGACTTCTTTCCAGAAGGGTGCAATGTGTTGGCAAGTCCAAAAAATATGGTAGAGAGTGCCAGTTTCCTTGCCACATCACCAGCAGACAGGAGAAACACTCGGATTACGAACATGGAGAACCTCACGGGTCTTATATCAAAACATCAGTATTTTACAAGTGTTTTCTTTATATACTACACATATAGAAGATCAAGAAGCAGCCTCCCAAATCCTACTCCATTGATCCAAGGCAATATCACGTTGAAGGATTCGGGGCCATTTGCGCATATAAAGGTGTGTATCAATAGAAAGGGGACAGGCATCTTGAATCAGCTTATAAGTAGTGGAAATTTTGCCTCTGTGGTATGGACCCTGAATGCAGATGCGTTCGAAGAGAGTAGGCTTGTCAAGGGTTAGAGATGGGGCTTTGAAGGAGAAAAAGTGACGTACCTGTAGATAAACATAATACTGGTGAGGTGACATAGGAGTAGCTTTTTGAATCTCAGAAAAGTGTTTAAGCTTACGGGTCACTGGGTGGACCAAGTGTCGCAACTGAAATAGATTGGCCTTGGTCCAGGGACTTATGCAAGCCAAAGCCAAACTATAATGGAGACTGGGATTAAGTATAACATTAGTCAGGGGGGAACACAAAAAAGGGCAAATCTAATGCTACACCGCGCCTCCATATAGATAATGTAAAATACATGGGCACGAGCAGGAGATGTTTGTGAGAGGTGGTTTCAATGTTGGTCATAGACCAGAGTAGAGAACAAGGGTGCGTTGGATGTAATTGTTGGCCTTCAAGCTCGGTCCATTTACTAAGGGGGTGCTGGGAGGACCACAAGACAAGAGTATGAAGGTGAGTAGCCAAATAATACAACACAATGTCTGGGGAACCCAGACCTCCCCAAGATCAAGGGGAGAGAAGAACAGTACAGCCAATTCGGTGAGATTTATTATACCAGATGAAGTGGAGGAAGGATTTCTGAAAGGAGCACAACTTGGACATAGGAACAGGAACAGGAATCGTCTCAAACAGATAAAGAAGTTTGGGCAGTATGGTCATTTTTAGCATATTAATCCTTCCAAGGAAGGAGATGGCAAGATTGTCCCAAGATTGTCCCAAGATTTTAAGGACTGAGAAATAGCATGAAACAGAGGGGAGAAATTTATCATCGTAAAGGGAGTGGTAAGAAGAGGTAAGGTTGGTACCTAAATTCTCTAGGTGTGTGGGCACCATCGATATGGATAATTTGAATGAACAGAAAGATAAGATTGGTAGGTGGTACGTGGAGTGGTAATGTTTCGGTTGTAGATGCTTTAACCTTATAACCTGACAGGGCACCAAAAGCTGTAGAGTACGATGTAAGACTGGCAGAGTAATGTGGGGCTCCATTCTCTGTCTGTGTCAGCAAGATATCATCAGCGAACAAAGACAATTTAAAGTATTGTTGGTGTGTATCCCATGGATATCTGGATTTTATCTGATGGCTATAGCCAGGGTTTTCAAACAGAGGATAAACAACAAGGGGAAAAGTGGGCGTCCTTGGCGTGTACCATAGGACATCTAACATTACTAATGTAATTAAAATTACATTAACATATTACAGTTTATATGAAATTTTAATGATTGGGTTTGCATATTTTCCTTAGTGTAAATATTTGCCAGCACACCACGGATCTTAATGTTTTTAGTAGGCATGATATTACATGCCTGACAAAGGAGTCCTGCTTGACTCAAATGTACTCACTTGTTTGTCATGTGATGACACTTCAATAAAGCTGTTTGAAACTGAACTTGAAGCTTTGTGGTGTGCTGGCAAATATCTACACTGTCATGTAAGATCCAATCTCCATCTGGTGGTTGCTGCAGCATCCAGTATCTTTTCGAGGAACGTGTGCTTTGGGAATATGGATGGTTATCTGCATATTTAGCTTGGTACATAACATAGTATCATATACAGAAAAAGATACAGTGGTGTGATAGCCATGCTGCAGTGGTAGCTCATGGTTATTGAGAATCCCTACAGCCCATGTAGGAACTATCTTTTTGCTTAATGTGTGACTAATTGTGGTTTAGTAACCACATTTCTTAGTCTAGATGACGTTGGATGTACAATACTGCTCAGTGTGTTTGATTATGTTTTTGCATTTTTGTTTTTCTGCAATAAGGGACTTTTTTTTACAGTGTATGACTATCTTTATTTACTTTTTACTTTTGAGGGGGGGGGGGAAATGAGTAATACGGGGTACTAATGTTCCCTGTACTAATTTTCATTTAGGCAGGATGGATATTTGAGAACCCCCTTATTTTAAAGTCCCATGGGGCATGAGATGTAGGGAAGGGGTCTTATCCCTTGTCCCCCCCCCCCTTGTAAGGTACCCCCCCAATGTAGAAAGGCACGAAACTTGATGTGGTTCAGAAAGGGGGACAGCAGTCTTACTGCACTTCCTACTTGCCCATCCAGGCTGCATATCTGGGAACCTGGTTGAAATTTTAAAATGAACTCCATGTCATTTTACTCTGTTTGTTTTTTAAACAATAAGTTCACTTTTCAGGTAAAAAAAATGTGCATGTATATTTTTTTTAAGAGAGCACTGCACCCATGATCAGCAGAAAGCGGGTGCAATGTCAGGCTCCTGCAGACTCTCAGCATTGTTTTCTACCTGTATCTCCAAGACATCTGCAGCAGTTGCAGATGGGACTCATAGTTCATTGATTCACAGAACTGTGAATGAGTAACGCAGCACCACTCAGCATCACTGTTTTAAATTGTGACAGTGGGTGAGGGAACAGGATCCCCCAATCTGTAAAATAGGGTGATTGGGGGGCCTGCAGAGCTGCTGCTTTAGTAACATGTTACATGTTACACCATAAATATGGATGTAACATGTTACTAAAAGTGAACGGTTTCAATGTGTCCCTTTAAAGAAAAAATGTATAGGTTGCCCTTAAAATACTTATTAGAATCTTATCCAAATATGAAGCATGGGTGTCCAGGAAAAGGAGGTCAGCAAGTGTGCACTACCCTCTTTGAGTCACACCAAGACACGCCTTTCAACATTGAGGGGTACCTTGAATAAGGGTGGAAAAACCCTCTGCTCCCTAGGAAGGCACCTTGTCTCAGTGTTGAAGGAAAAGGACTTCTTTCCCATATCCTGGCCACTCCCCCCCCAAAAAAAAATTGGAAGTTCCCTTTATAATAAGAAAGCTGTCTGATATCCACCCCAAACCCCCCTCCCCCCAAGGAGAAAAAACATAAGGTAAAATAGTACCCCTCATTAATCATACCCAAAAAGGTCAAAAAGCAAATAACATACACTAAAGCAAAGCCCTTTGATAACAAAAATACATTAAAAAATGTAAACATTCTTTCTGATTTAAATCCAGTATCAATTATTTTGTCTAGCAATGTAAATCCATCATTAATCACATTGACTCACCACCCGATGATGTTTCCCTGCCACAATGACGACCCACCATATAACGATTCTTCCCTGCTGCAGCCTAATTGCAATTAACAGAATTAATGTGCTCAATAATATGTGATCAAAAACAATGTGCTTAAAAACATAACATTAGTACAAAAATCCAACTCATAAAACAGTACAAAGGCAATGGAAAAAAAGTGTTTGTACAGATGAAATCAAATAAAGTCCATTAAACCAATTTGCTTCAATGGTGGTACATATTCGCTCAAAAAATGAGTGATAATAAATTTAGGTGAAAAGGTGTTCACTCCACCACCATCGACTCTTGTGGACAAAATCTCGCCATCAATGTTGGACATTATTCTTATAATAGGTCAAAAAGGCAAGGTCCCTTTAAATATCTGGGATGGGCTATAGAGGATGATTATGCACTTCCCTTCAAGACTGCCTGCTTGAGGGAACACCCAATATTGCAACTCAGAAAAAAAGGAAATACATAATGCTCTCACTTTGGATCCCCTGAAGAAGCTGATGACATAATGCGTAGGGTGGAAAGTCCTGGCAGTGGTGCAGAGGAAAGAGGGCAGTCTTGCATCAGCCTAACTTGTATGATTAGGTATTGAGGTGTCAACTGGTCAGAGCCAGAGCCTGACAGAGTCTGGAGCTGCTCTCTGTTGTCAGCTGACAGTAAGCTTTAACCTAGCCTGGGTCACAGGAGAGCATAAGTAAGTGCAATCCTGTTACCCACAAGAGAAATATAGCTAAAAAAGTTCTGGCCATAGTTCTCTTTTAAGAAGAACAATCATAATGACCAGGTAAGCTTCCTCTTAAGCTAGTTATTTCTATTTATGCCCCAATGCTGGTTCTTTGATAGATTAAAGAGTACAGTTGCTAAACGGTTAGCACTTCTGCCGGGCAGTTCTAGGGCTGTTGGTTTGAATCCCAACCACTGCACTATCTAACTAGAGTTTGCATGTTCTCCCTGTGCTTGCGTGAGTTCCTTCCACTCTCCAAAGACATGCTGGTAGGTTGATTGGATCCTGTCCAAATTGGCCCTAGTATGTGTATGTATGAATGTAAATTAGGGACCTTAGATTGTATGCCCCTTGAGGGTTAGAGACTGATGTGAATGTACAATACATATGTAGAGCACTGCATAAATTGAAGGCACTATATAAGTACCTAAAATACATTTTAAATATATAGCTTTTTTGTTGTTGTTTAAAAATAACAAGCATTGCATGGTTACCTGCTTTGTGCAGTGGTTTTGCACAGAGCAGCCCCAATCCTCCTCTTCTTGAGTCCCCTACTGGCAGTCCTGGTGCCTCCCTCCTGTCTAGTGCCCCCACAGCAATAAGCTTGCTGTGGGGCCACCTGAGCAAGCTCGCTCTTGAGCCACTGCTTAAGGTGTCCATTCACTCAAGGAGCGTGGCTTGGCCCCACACCCTGCTCTATCCTCAGTGGCTCACTGGCTGTGATTGATTGTAGCTGAATGATTGAATGGCTACCACTGCTGTCTCAACCAATGAGGAGGGATAGACCTGGGAGAACCGAGGCTCTTGTACACATTGCTGGATCGAGATGGGGCTCAGGTAAGTTTTAGGGGGATGGGGGTTGATGCACACAGAAGGTATTCTTACCTTCATGCATAGAATGCATAAAGATGAAAAACCTTGAGCCTTTACAACCACTAAACTCTAGACAGATAGAAAAGACACAACTAACATAGTTCTAAATTAATCAGAAGAGAAGTATGGGATTAGGAAAAACAAATATACATGCTGACCTGTGTGGCTGTAGTATCAATTCAATGCTGCAGCTGTCCCCCACTAGTTCTGAGGTTGAGAGTAACATGACTGCTGATTGCTTAGTTCTTGGTCATCACTGAGCAGAGAGAGGTGGCTGTCAGTTACTGGCTTTCTGTCTGCCCCTCCAGTTCTCACTGGAACACTGGGTTGCATCCCGAAAGACTGAGCCAGCTTCTGGTCAGGCATCTGGATGAATCCCAACATTAAAGTCAGGACCAGCTGTGTGACTTCAGCCAACAGCAGGCTTTTGCTGAGTTTGGGCAACAAGAGTGCAGAAATAAGTGCACTCGTGTGGCCCACATGATAAGTATGGCCAAAAAAAACCTTTGGCTGTACTTCTCCTTTAATAAATCATACAAAATTATTTTAAATGTGATTAGAGTAAGCATTGGGAATTATACTTTTTTATCAGCTTTGAAATCAGTCATACAGCAGCACTTAGTCTAGGTAAGGGAGGGCAGTACTAGAAGCCTATCAGGTGTACTATATGCAAATGCACTGCCAAGGAGCAAGAAGACAGGAAGAGAGAGCTGAGTGAGCAGAGAGATGACCACCACTGCCAGCCAAGGGTGGACAGAAGACACCTTTGTATTACTCAAAGCCCAACCCTAGTTAATTAAAAATGATCTTTTGCAGTGGAACTGCAACTTCACTGCAAAGGTTAGCTAGGTAAGTAAATCTTCTTTTCTGTGTCTCCTAGACTTGAACAAGCAATTAGCCCTCACATTGTGGACACAGTCCCACTGCAAGAGATACTTTTAAAATTTCCTGAAGTCAGGTTTTATCTGTAACAGACAACATAGTGTAATCCTCCTTGTATTCCTGTATGACAGAACTGTGTAAATCCCAGCATATTTGTTTTAAAATGTTTGCTTGGTGTTCATCTTTAATTTAGGATATTGGGAAATATTTCCACATATTCAGCATTTGCAAATGCAGGTCACTGGGACCTCTGCTTTTATGTATGTGTTGGAATAAGGTCTTATTTAGGCCAATTACTGTGCTAGAGAGACTGTTTGCTCAACGTCTAAATGCCAATATATTTTCCAAGTTAGGATGATACTGCACAGAGGAACAAATTTTGACATACGCAGCTATCTTTTGGAAATATAGCTTTATGTCACACCACTGGATATCAGCTATAAAAAAGAACCAATGCCCAAGAACTCAAATGTGACAGACAACATTCCCGAGAAAGTAGTGCACTAGATTCTTAACATTGTTTTATTCTTTTTTTTCTGGGTCATGTATAAACTATTGTTCATCCCTCTGTTGGTTCCCCTCTTGTGTGGAATGGAGGTGCAGTCTTGACTCATGTACATAGGTGGAATGTTATGAGGAGGGGTGTTGTGTAGTAGTAAGAGAAGTAATGTCTTACAACATTTTACTTATGTTCTGAAGTCTATGGTCACTACAACAGCCAGGTGCTTTGTAGGACTGTGGAGACGTGGATTCACAACTGAATTGTCATAGGACACTTCATTCATATCTTTAGAAGAACAGGCATTTTTATATATAAGGGTGTTACTGGCTAGAAATATAACCTAACCAAATTCTCCAAAAACAATATCAATGAGTAAATTGGAAACCAAGGATAAGCCTGCAAATTGTCCCATACAGATGCGTTTATAATATAAGAATAAAGAAGAAGTTAATAATCCACCAATGTTCTTATTGGATAAAAGGCTAAAATCAGTCAGTCATTCATTAAAGTCACCATTTCACTGTGTACTTTTAGCAGGCATAGAAAATACTCATGCATCTGGTGCTTGTTACACCTTTATAAGGACTACCCACTGGAATACTGTTAGCTGCATTTTCCCCAAACTCTGTTGGGAATGGGTACTGGCTTAAAATACATACCATCCATAAATGTTACTTTTTCCCTAGCCTATGAAAGCATGTGGCATTACTCAATATAACTGAATGTTTTTGTTATTTAGACATTTTCCTTACATATTGTTACTGATACTTTTCTTCTGAATAAATACAATTTAACAGAAAGTACATCTGTCAGGAAGAGCAAAACACATATAAAGATGTGATGTAGAAAACTGGGACATTCATTTCCATGAAGTCTGTGCAGTTTACAAAAAAAAGTCATATGGAAAACTGTTGTGTATGTAGATGTGCATTTTTTTTAATATAAGCATATGTGCTTAAGAAAAGTAGAAACACTTTTTTTTTTTACAAACACAAAAATAAAGTTAGCTTCCAACAGTACAGAGCCCACTAAATCTAATGGGGCAGAATGATGTCAAGACTTGATGCCAGGAGCCCCTTTTACTTTTATCACTTGTATAGAAGGCTCTATAGTGATCCATATTATTCCTAGAACATCAGGAATTCCTAGAACACCAACTGTGTAAGAAACATGGTGGGAGACCTCTATGGTTTCCTTGATGATGTCCAGACAGGTACCATACAGCCTGATCCCACAGATGCAAATGTGTTCCTTGTGCCATGTATCAGTCTTCCAGGAATCTTCAGGGTCCAAATAAGAATCCCTAAAAGCATAAAGCAAGCAAAAAATTCATAGCTCTAGAGAGGGCTGCATTTTAGTATTGTGGCCTCCTGTGGACACTGGGAATGGTAAATAGTGATATAAAAATATTTATTCCTCATGTGGAAAATTTTTAATTTATTGACATTTATTTTTTTCCATGATGACATACAAAAGATGGCAATACATTTTAACATAGCAAATATCACCCAAGCCGCAATATTTGGCTTTCCTTTGCCATAGTCTTATTTTAATACAGATTTTTAGGTGATATAATTTAATTATGCTTTATAAACATTTAAAAAAACAGTCTGATGTTTAATATGTAAGTTACATGGCGGCCACAGAGTTGAAGGTTTTCAATTGCTAGTGATACATAATGCATCTTCAAACAGTTCCAAATGGAAGCAGGTAAACAAGTCATTCAGTTACATATGATATGACAATGAATGTTTTGTAAATCCTTATAAATATTTAATGAAACAAACCTGATCAGCAGAGAAAACCTCATTAGTGAATATGTATATGTGTATCAGGTGACCTATAATTGCATTTATAATCCCTTGTACGCAAGAAAATTGTTGCAAACAATTTTCTATCCACAGCATGGTGGTTACTGTAAGGCTATATTATATTATAGCAGACATTTATAGCAAAGGGGAAAGAATAAGCAATAAATATTCTGTTTTGCAAAGGAAATATTAATAGCAATCATGAAAGAATAATTAACTATAACATACAAAAAAGGTATTTTTTAAATAAACTGGACAGTTGTGAAATCATACAAACAACCAATGTCAACATCAGCTATAATATCTTTTGGCTGCCAATTAAATTCAGTAAGGATTGCGTTTGACAGGCAGTAAGGAGATATATTGTCTCCTAACTGTCTGTTTTAACATGGTTTTTGGGCAGTTGTGGAGCTGCCCTATTCACTGCAATGGGTCACATTCAGCAGAAGGTATTGTCTGACAAACACGACAAAGGTTATCATTCTGATCACACTGCAATGCAAGGTATCAAGGCCATGGAACGTTTGCAGTACCATCCGGCTGCTTTTGCAGCATAAACTTAGCTTTACTTCGATTTAGAGTTAAGCCACATGGTTCATTTTTAATTCTCAAATTTTAAATGAATAGTCAGTGGATTTTACGTTAGCAAGTCACTAGATCACAATCAACTATGTAGCAAAAAAAAAAACTGAAGTGCAGCCATCTAGTAAGTGCCATAAAACCAGCAATCTCTTCTGAAAATGCCCTATACTTATTTCTTAACATCCACTAGTTTTAATTTCCATTCAACAATTGGCTTCTGCCTAGTAGTCTGGCTATAGAGTGGTAAATAATTGCTGGTCTTTAGCAGGGATTCAGCAAAACACACTTGGGGGGGTTCTAAAGTGTGCCATAGACACATTGGACACTTCTTCCTCAGTGTGCTACCTCCCTCCACTCCTCCCCAGCCACTGTGTCTTCACTCTGGCAAATGAATGGTTTGGGAGTTTTTTTAGAAGGGGTAGGCATAGCCTCATGGCACACTGAGAGACTAGTTCTCCATAAGTCCGCCTTGCTGTTGATTGACTGTGCATAGCAGTGTTCAGATCCATAGCTGCTATACTGTCCAATATCAGCTTCAAATCCACTTACTATTATCTGATGATCATCAAAAGTAAGACAGTAAGTGATTTAAAATCCAAATATTTGGAATACACAGGTAATAAACATAACACAACATTACCAGTCATTAAAAATGCTGCCCTTTTTATCCTGCTGCCCTAAGCACTGGCCAATGAGTGCTATTATGTGAAATACTGTCCTGAATCCACAGCATATACTACAAGAACACATAGAGCTTTTCTTTCAGCAATTGCATATACACAATTAATCCTAAATGCCTGTTTTAAGATCCATTGAATTTTCTATTAATCATTATTATTATTATTATTATTATCATGTTAAAATCTTGGAAAGAAAGTGGTTTGTTTAGGTTGTTCCACATGAGTAACAACAATAGGAACCTCTAAATTTAATGGGGGTCACTGTGGAAGTATTATCACAAATTTGAGAGAGTTGGAACTAGTCATTCAGATTTCTCTTTCTACACAAAGTTATTGTAGGTGGTGCCTGGCTTTTTGGAAGGGTCATCAGAAAGAAATAAAGAGAAGCACAATGAACAGTTTATGTACAGAGAAAAAAATAATTGCATAGCTTTTATAGCAGCTAAGCAAATGATATGGGTTAGATGAGGGGGTATGAAAATTATTCAATCACATTCCTATATAAAACAGTAAAGAAATCTATCTAATTTATATGCTAACCAAGGTTGGGTAACCTTTGACTAGTAGAGCACCAAAACAGCTTTATTTGCAAGTATTGTTGGGACTTAATAACCAAATGTTGCTTTCCACTATACAAAAACTGAAACTAAAAATATTATTGAATATAAAACCATTCAAATGTGAAACATTCATTTTAATTTTATTGTGTCTGTGCCTTATAAATAAATTCCACTTGACTTCATTGAGCAATAACAAAGGAATTAAAAAGGATGGGTGCAGATGTAGGTAGGCTTAGATGCTAATTACGCTTCAAACACATTTTTATTTCAGTTTATTGTGTCATATTATCTGATAGTGACTTTTGATCTCCAAATAGTTGTCTGTTCCTGACGTGTGACTGGGATGTAATGCTTGGATACTGATGATATATACTGTATTTCCATGAAGAGGTAGCCCAGTGGATTAGATCAATAAAACCACTACATTTTATGAAAAGTTTTCTAGAAAAGGTCCTTCTGTTCTGAGGAGACCTAAAACGTTCCACCATGAAATAGGCAATGTAAGAAGCTGCAGGTAAATGGAGGAAACATAGGAACTTCCCAAAACCCTTGTCTTACTAATTTCTGCAATCTTGTGTGAAGAAAACATAAGAACCTCCAATTCTGGATTGCTTAGCTGCCTAGGTTTCCATAGTTGAGTGTAATGTCACCCTGGGTAATATAGAGAATCCCATAGCAGCCCCTGATGTGATCGGACTATTTTAGCTATGTTTTCTCTCCCTCCTCACAAAATGCCAGTTTGTATAAAAAATATCTCAGCTACTGAGGTGGTCAGACAGTTCAAAACATCTGGGCTGACAACCAAGCTTCATGCATCAAATCAGAAGGATCATTAGTGTAGGCCTGTTCTAGCTAATTCATCCAATGTTCCACCTACTCCTTATGATGTGCCATGGCCTTTTTTATAGCAGTAATTTCTGAGATGGAGATGCCCTACAAGTATGCAATACATTTTTCCTAACTTTGGAGCATACCTGCATGTTTCTCATGCATATGAAAAAATTCAGCAGTTATTCATTCTATACGGTCAGAGAATAGATGCAGACAGAAGACATTCAGTTTCCAACAGGTCCTATCAAGAGTATTGGGAGGTCTTGTGTAAAGCCATAGCAAGATAATTGAGTGAACTGAAATGCTGTGCTGCATGTATTGAATCTTAGTTATTAGTGGGAGTACAGTCTTAGAGCCAAAGATAGATCTATTCTAGATAAGGATGTGTGAACTTTCAAAAGGCATGAGAATTTCTTTTCTCTATGAAATCTGTGTTGCCAGACATACAGTATATCCACTCCATCTCTATAAGAAAATCACACAGTACTGTTCCTTTGGCTGTTGACCCAGTATAGATTGAGGGATGCCTATCCACTGCTGGATGTACAGTAGATAGCTGTTAAAGTTTCCCAGGAGCAAAAGGGGAACATCGGGTTTGTTCACCAGGAATAACAGTAGTAAATTCAGAACCTATCTAGAAATTATAGGAGGAATCTCCTATATTATCTCTAATACACTGTTAACAGTATACAACCTACAGGACAGAAACATAAATCAACCATTCTCATCAATATGAGCATCCATCTCCTGTAAGCCTAGGGACAAGTGTATTAGTACACTCAAATACCTGCAATAGACCATAAATTGCCAGGTGGTACTGTATTTACGCAAGTAGGTGGTGATCATGGCCATTTTCAAGGGACAATTAACTCCCTTATCATTCCACGAAATTATAGGAACATCCATCATAATATATCAGAGAATGGTAATGTCACGGATGGTCTGTCGTTGGCAAACAGCAAACAGCAGTGGAAAGACTGATGACAATCACTGGAGGGATTGAGGCTCAAAAGCTAGGTAAGGAGTTGGTATGCATAGATTATTTCTATTCAAACCAGTCCCTCAGATAAGCAGTAAGAGTATGTGGTGCAGTATGGAACTGACCATTGCACTTTGCTCTGGAAAACATAGCTGTAGTGATATGAAAGTGATAAGCACAATTGTGCTCCAGGGCAAGAGACCCAACTTCAAAAGTGAACTAGGAGATTTGCACAGTCCACAGAGGCCTCCAAATAGTTAGCAAATGGAATAACCATGTGTAAAAACTTGTGGAATAAGTACACAGTCACTAGGCAGAGTTATCAAGTTTGGTATGAACTCTATGAAGAAGAAAGGAGAGGGGAAATCCATCTGTTTTGGTCTGGTATTGCAAAATATAGTGGAACTGTACTCCTATGAAAGTAAGAAGGTAAAAGTCCCCCTAGTCAGGGTAATAGTGTAGTAAAATAATGGCACCAAGGCCTGTCCAAAAGTCCTTCAAATTACACAGCACACCCTTAAGGGGTCTATGTGCCTTTTCAAGCTGGCATTCCCCACCAAAATGCATACAAAAAATTAAATCCACACCAGATCCTTCTGGTCTAGTATAGACGTAAGAGGCATATCCTGAAAAAAAAATGCAAAATCCATACCAGACTTGTAATACAGATATGGCTGACCTGACTGGAAAGGAGGTTGTTTGTCCCTGACTCTTAAACCATATCAGGCCACATTCCCTCAACATGGGGGTTTACTTTGTCAGGGGTACATTCCTAGCAAAGCACCTAGTCCTGTATTAATGAACACAAGGGCCAACCACCAGTGCAAGGGTGTGAAGGGCTCTGCAGATGAGAGGCTAATGTGGAATGTGGAAACCTCACCTATCAATAAGGGGGCACCAAGGTACAACCCCTGTCTTGTGAACCATGCTTAGGTAATTATGTTACTCCATTATCTCCATCCACTTGATTACGTGGCTGAGGATTTACAGCCATGTAAGTGAATGGGCTGGGTGATGTCAGTGCTTGTTAAGGACATGGCAGATGCAAGCATGTGCTGCTTCCTTAGTAACTATTGACAGGCAGAAGCTCAGACCAAACACTAAGCACATCCCTAATAGTGAGTCACATGTACCTGCATACCTAGAACTACCTTTTATTTCTTTAGGCTTCTGGCACTGAATGGGGAAGCAGGGGAGTGAAGGGAAAGTATGTATATGCTAGGAGTATATGGGGGGGGGGGGTGTTAAACAATCATTCAGATTTGCCCTGAATAGACAAAACAGGGTTTCTTTATAGTAAACTCATGCTTTACCAAAATATCCAAATTTAATGCTTCCCTTCTAAACATCTTATGCCAACCTTTTTTCACTCCTCATCAATACCATTCACCTACCAGGAACACAGTAAATAAGCCCCTTTTGATCTTCAAGTTGCTCTAGTTCAGAAATACACACATGGTGCAACCTCTGTATACATACTGACATGGGGCCAAGGCTTGCCTTTGCACATGACTATAGAGATGAATAGAGGCATTACAGTCTTCAATCACCTCTATGGTCAGCCAGAGGAACCGCCGGCTGCATTCTTGGGTTCCCTGGTTGGCCAGGAGAGCCCGAGAAAGCCGTGGAAGGCTTCAAGAGCAGGGGGACATCCCTTCCCGATGCTTGTAAAAGCAATCCAGTGGCTGACCACAAGCTGAAAAAAATGATACCAAGATTATGCCTGTAGCTGCAGGCATCATCCTAGTATAACCACTCAAAGTACAGCAAATGTACCAGTGCGTTGCTGGTCCTTGTTGGGCATATATGTAACAGCACAGAACATATGATGAATCAGGTCTGTGTACCAATATGACCACAATTCATTCTTTTTTGCAATCCTATGCAGAGGGTTATGCCCCAAAAAAGCTTTACATTCAGAAACTCTGATAGGTTTTCATGCAAATTGTCTGACAAGAGCTGAATTTGGGTGGGTGGTGATGTATTGTTGTGCACATAAATTGCTATGGCCCACTATCAATTGATACAAATCTTCCATGAAAAACAGTGGAGAGGCTAAACGCTAGTGCTGGCAGCAAATGGGGCTGATCCTGCTAACACTGCATTTTTGGGGATGTAATACTAAGGGAGCACTAGTACAGTTTTGTTCGTGATCAATATATTGATCTGTACAAACAGTATACTAGTGATGGTGTGATCAGCGACCTTTAGAGTGAGTGCGATAGTGTGTTGGCAATCTAATGCTAGCTGACCCTGGCTTGGAGGGGCGCTAACTGACCCTGATGCTATCTGTCACTAGTGGCAGTAAAACACTGATCAGTGAAAATTTCTATATATTGACACTGTACTAATGGCACTAGCTGGGTGATGGGTGATCAAAGGGTTAACAGGGGTGATTAAAGAGTGGAATGTGCTAATTTAACATGTGTGTGTAAAATGTATTGCTTTACTCACAGCACGTTTTTTTCTCTTCTTTCCTTGGACCATCAGGGTGAGCGTGCTCCCACCAGGAAACCACCCAGAAAATCTGCATGCCCGCACATTGCTGGTGGGTGATTAGCAAGTAGTTAAAAATAAATCCTTAAAAAAAATTCTGAACATTTTATTTTATTTTGTTTTACCATTATTTTAAATTACTTTTTAAAAATACTTTCATCAGAGTAGTTCAATGTTACCATAGTAATATTGTCCTACTCTGGGAGGGTGATCAGGGATTATTTTTTTTTACACTTTGCTTTGCAGGATCAATAAAGATGATTGCTCCTGCAATGCAATGCTTGTTGTGAACTGTCATGAATGGGTTAAGTTCATGACAATTAAGTTCAAAATGCTAGTGTTCTATGATTGCTTACAGCTAATCACTTGGTAAAGGGAGCTGTGATTGGCCCATGTACCATGTCAGAACTGTGGGCCAATCACAGCTTCCCAGAAAGAGAAGCAAAGCTGTTATGAATCAGATTGATTCATAACAGTTTTGTTATTATGTGATCGCTATGCGATCACATGATCACCGGGTCCTGCATTGCATTGTGTCCATGGAGGAGTGCACACCCCCCCCCCCCGTGTTAGTACAGCCAGAGCAGTGTACATGTACGTCGCTTTGCTTATACATGCCACCCATCTTCAGTACAATAACTGCGGGCAGTGGCAAGCGGTTACAAGAAAAGTATGGCCAAAGCTTTTTTGGTAATACAGTGTTCCCTCGCCACTTCGCGCTTCATGTTTTGCGGCTTCAGTGCTTCGCGGGTCAGCAGCCACATTGTGGAAAGGAGCGTTGTTTCATGTTGATGCACGAGAGAGAAGGATCCCTGCATGTTAACCAAAGAGATGAGTTGACTCAGAGTACTGTACTGTACATACCATGGGCTCTCATAAAGGCGCGTGATTGGTTTCCAGTGTGACATCGACCAATAAGAGTACGAGTGGATTTATCCCTGTGAGTTGATTGTCTGCGCATCATTGCAGCCTCACCTAGCATCTTCTCTTGTTGTATCTCGCCAGTTTTGTCCATGATGTTGACTGTCTCGCATACATTCCTGGGGGCAAATACTACTTCGCGGTTTTTCAGCTTTCGCGGGAGGTTCTGGTCCCCATTAACAGCGAAAAACGAGGGATCACTGTACTTCTTTTATTGATCACAGGAGTGCACTTACTTGTGTTAGGAGTTCTAACCCCCAGCATTGCAGTCACACATCCCCATGAGCTTTCTAACACTGATGTAGCCCCTTTCCATCTTACAAAATAACAACTGAGCTTCCTTTTTTGAGGACAACTAAAGAGATGATCATTTTAGTTGTCCTCCAGGAAACCACAGTGGCCATTTTGTTGTAGCCCATGTTTTGGAAATAAGCTAGAATGTAGAAATGTAAACATGTGATACACACCCACACATGGTTTAGCATATTTAAACTTCTGGGGCCCCTTTGCCTGCTTGGACCAGTATATGTAAAAGGTGTTTTTCCCACAGGTTTGCTTTAAAAACTTGTTTGGGATTACACTTTAAAATAGTAATATTAGCTATAAGGATGCAGAGAAATATATTATCAGTAAACGTACAGTCCATATAAATAAGGTTATATGTACAGATGCCAAAAGAGGATGCTGACATAAAAAATTTTATTATGCCCACTGATGAAAGCATCCTTAGGCCTATGCCTCTAGGTTTATATGGTATATAAAGCTGTGCTTTCAGAAATGAACATCTTTAGTCAAATTCCATGACATTTTCCTCCAGCATAAGATTCCTGCTTTTTAAGCAAAGCAGCACAGAACAAAACAAAATCCATTTCATTCCAATCATGCCAACATCATTAGGATGCAAGAGGAGGCAATCGAAAGCCTGCAAAAGTGTGTGCTTGAACTTGACACAACCATTTACAATGCCAATTTTTAAACTTCTACCTATTCTAAAGGCAATAGTAGTTCAATCTACATTTTGTAGGCCAAAAGATATCAAACCATGCACATGTATCAGTCTTCATTACCTGAAGTAAATTGTGATCTATCTCTCTATATGTAATATAGATTTGTGGTGCACGATATGTAAAAAAAGACATATATAACAGCCAGAGGCCTGTAAGCACAAGTTTCAAACCTGGATTAATGGATGATTCTTCTGCTGCAGCTCCAATTGTTTGCTCATTATCACTGAGAGATCAATTTTATTCCTGTGAACTGTATAGGTTGAGATTGCTGTCACTATAAACAATTAAGACGGGTTTTCACGTTAACACAGGAAAACAGGAAGGATTTGAAAGAAGTAAACAAGGACAAAATTTGAGGTCAGCAGACTATACTGTGTGAAATTTACTGGGCTGGTTATGTAGAAAGCCTTGCTTTTTACATACATCTCATCTGAGTAATAGTGTGAATACAGAATATGCATATAATTGGAATCTTGAATATTCATGGGTATTAAAGCCTAATTTATTTATTTATTTGTCAAGTACATCTTCAAATGTTATCATTTTACTTTTGCAATAATTAAAAATAGGCTCATTAAGGCAGAAGTTAAAAAAACTACAGAAGCTAACCTTGAATGAAGTGACCCTTGAAGGAAGGGCAAATAAAAGGGGTCTCTTAAAGGATAACTAAACCAAAAAAACAAAAAAAATGTAATATATTGCAACTTACAGTCCTTAGATGTGTTGGATGCCTTAGGTTTTTTTTCAAGCTAAAAAGATTTTCAGCAAGTACAGAAATTACCTGTTGATCCTGCAAGAAATGCAGTGTCCATGTCACTTCTGGTGAGCCGCACAAAAATATATCTTTTTTTCTAACTATCTTCTGCAGACTACCAATTACACTGCTCCCCATGTAATAAACATGAAGATATATAGACATGTTTGTAGCCCATATCAGGAGAGCAGCCTAGGGTGACAACTGTGGCTCCCTCCATAGAAATAGTGGAGGAATGATGTAGCCACCCAGAGACAGGAGGTGTGGTTTTTGCAGGACTACAGATGCAAATAAACCAAAATAAGCCTAAAAAAGAAAAAAAAATGTAGCCACCAAATTAAGGATTAGTAAACAGTAATATATTACATTTTCAGTTTTGGGTTTAGGTACATTTTGCCTTCTCTGCTTACCAACAGCATGTACTTACCTCACCATGTAATCTGTCTGCTCCTTTCAGCTGCCAGGAGCAAATTTATGTACCCATCATCTCAGGGTATTGGTGGCAATGTGACCTAGTTGCCATTGCCTACATGCCTGCGTGTTTGCAACAGTGCTGTCACATGAGGCAGGTGAGCCCTTTCCTGTATGAGCTCCAAGAAAATGGTTTAGGACTTATATGGAGCATTATTTTGCCAGGAGCATGAGCATAAAAAAATTAGCATATGCTCCTATTGGGGGGTAATTAAAGTCTGAGAAAATGTAAAAACAGAAAAATCAGCACAAGGGACATAACTTATGGTTCATATGATGCGTCCCTTGTGCTGATGGAAACCATAATCTTTTCTACTCCCCAGCCAACCTGTCCTACAACTTCTATGAACCACACAGAATGTTTAATGGTGGACAGGCAGATGACTGATAGATCAAACCCTTCCATTCAGAGATCCTGTGTCATTTACAGAAGTTTGATGAGAGCTCCTGGCAGCCCAATGCAACATTTTTTTATTTCAAATCTATGCAAAATATTTGACTTGCACTAAAAATAGCCTAGTAACATTTGTTTTTACCCATATTCACACAAAATGAATACTGTATGCATGGACCTTTGCTGGGTGATGCTATGCACATGTTTTTTTTTATAAGTAGACCCCTCAGTGTTTGTCCTCTAATCTGAATGTGCTGATATCTAGGGGTCACAAGAGGCTGAACTCAAGAAAAATGCAGGTACCTAGAATAGTTGCACATATGGTATATATTTCTATTATTATTAAAAGTACATCACTGAATTCATTGGAGTTTTTACATCTCCCTGAAGTTGGATCCCTTAAACACAAGGTACAGACAGTTGCCGACACTTCTAATATAAGTACAAGGGAAAAACTTTCAACTAATCAGACATATTTTTTTCATCATTTTCTACCACAGAACCAGTTTCACAGCTTTGAAGCCCAACAGAAAGGATTTTTTTGTGATTTACAGCATGTTAGCGCAGTGTGTATTAATCTATGTATGTGATTTTCTAGAATCCTTAGTTATTCCACTGGGAATATGTAACAAAAAAAAAAATCAGCAGTTTGACAAATCACATAATATGCCTTAATGTATGCCAGAAGAGACTTATTTTCTTTATTTTAATAAATTATGAGCTATAAAGGGAAATTTTGGGCCTGATCTCAGCAAGGGCTTTACTCCCCTTCAAACAGAAGTTTACTTACTTAAAACAGTATTAAATCTTTAAACTGGTAACCTCTAAAGGTGTTTACAATGTCGCCTATGGAGTTTCCTATCATATTTTAAGGTCATTTCACAGGCATACATCTTTGGTGTCTATTTGCTTGGCATTACATAATATTTTATATTTTTAACAAAAAATTAGGTATTAGTTAGTGTTTGTGTGTGACAAAATCCATTAAAGAGTATTTTTCCCAAAATAATTGTGCGTGAAAAACTGCTGCGCAAATACCGTGGTACATGAAAAAATGCAATACCAACCATTTTATTCTCTAGGCATCTGGAAAATGTTTACATATATATATTGTGGCAGTGTGGTATCCTGCCATGGTGAAAATCACAGTGGTAACCCAGGATTCTTGACTTTACAGGTTGAGGGGCTCCAGGCAGTTCTCGTAATGCAGAAGAAACTGGTTTATCAGCTTCCGCTTTGGTTTGTAAAGCCTGTTTTGGGACCTGTGGCTTGGAGATTTCTAAGAGATTTGAGAGGGATGAAATCTCCAATCCTGGGTCCAGAGTTTGAAAGCAGCCAGCACACTAATGGTACAGCTGTGTGCAGGGCTTTAAATGAGTGACTCTGTGTGAGACTGATGCTGTGTGCATACAAGGAGTCCAACTGCTGGGTGCGTTCAAGGACTTTAAGGCTGTGTGTGGTCCAAGGACTCCAAGGCTGTGTGCGTCAGGTGGGCTTCATCTAAGAGAGGTGGAAGCCAAAGTAGCTGTGTGCTATGGGCTAGCTGTGTGTTACAGGCCCTTTTGGAAGGCGTCTGTAGGAGACAGACATAAAGTGGTATACCTGAGAGAGCCAGAAGGCTGAATATCATTTCAATCTTTAGATTGTAAGCTCCACGAGCAGGGTCCTCATATTCCTTCTGTACTGAAATGTATTGTAATCGTACTGTCTCCCTTATATTGTAAAGCGCTGCACAAACTGTTGGCGTTATATAAATCCTGTATAATAATAATATCGTTTCAATTGTTTGATGGTGGATACCCCTGCGTGAGAAGCATTTTTGTTATTGAACTTTCTTTTAAATAAAATTGGGCTAAAAGGCCTTAAAAGGAAATAAAGCGAGTGGCTATGTGCTGGAACACTTTACCATTTGATGCAAGTTCCCACTATATATATATATATATATATATATATATATATTTATTCTAAGTAATTTTCTAGCCAAGAAATGTAGGCACCTTTGTACAGCAGCATTGCCAATCTGGGAAGAGGGGAGTGTTAGATGCAATAGAAGATTGAGATGGACTCGACTAACAAATCAAAGCTAGACTCTCTCTAACACTTTTTTAAGCAATTACAAAAACAGTTTTTTCCTTTTAGGTTAATGGTGCATATATACAGGCAATTAGCACACACTGCCAATTCCAGTGGCAAGAATTTGCAGATTCCTGTGGTGGAATGACAGATGTGTGTGAAGATCTGTGACTATTAGCACAGTTATTACCTGCAGTGATTGTGGCTCAATCTAGAGAGACTGCATCCAGACTTGATTATCTGTCCCTATCCACAGTCGCTGGCTAAGTAAAAACTTATGGATAGTTGCAGTCTCCATCAAGCTGTCATTGCATTGGATACGCTCTGCTGCCACAGCTCTTTGCACTCATCTGTCATTCCAGTGCAGGAATTTGAAGATTTTTTTGCCTCCTAAATTCTAAGTGTGTACTAATCGCCCATGTGAATGCACCCTTAAGGTTTTATATAAATGATTAAAAGTTGACCATAGAATGCATGCAATCAGTGTTATTTGGTTTGTCTACACCCAAGCACTTTTGTTGGACAGCTTGGTCTGTTAAAGGAAGTTGAAAAATAGCAGACTTACTGGCTGGATCACCAGGCCTGAAAAAAAAGAAAAGTATTGCAGGCACCTCATATAGGAACTGGTAATCTGCAGAGTATTGCATTTGTTTTTGGGTTCAACCTCTTGGTGCCAGTCGTATGCATGTATGCAACAACTTGGCATTTGGGCTTTATTGCTGAGCAGCCGCATATATGCATCTCTGTTAGTCTACTTACTGTGTTGAGAATGCACTGTTGCATGCTCCCAGTACGGTAACTGGTGGGGATCATACTTGCAATCGGAAGCTTACCAATCATGTGACCACTGTGCCACCAATCACAGTGGTCACATAACCCAAATGTCAGTCTTCTGGCTTTTAGAACTCTTAAAGGGCCGGGAGGCAACTGGCATAAAGAGTTTAATGTTACTTTAAGCACCACTGTGTGCCTATATGCATATTTGCTGTACTTAAAGGAAGATTACTGGAATGTAGCTTAGTATGAATTATCAAATCATTCAATGAATTGTTGCATACAACTGATTTATAAGTACCTTGCTCTACCTTGATAACATCCTTCTGTGGTCCTCAGATTAGGGAGAGGAACAGCACTGTGAACCAAACACGGCTTTGGTGATTTGCACAGTATTATCTGATTCAGCAATCCCCCTCAGCAGGCATAAAAGAGGCAAATGCACAAGTATGGCTTAAATATTTACATAGATTAGAATTTTCTGCACATGTGGTTGGTTTACTTCAAGCCAGGGTTCTCCAGAAAGTAGTGATTCACTTCATCAGAGAACCAAGTATGCTTAAAGTGGTTATACACTCTATAGAATTCTATTTTTTAAATGGGCCCTCTGAAGGTTTATGCCATAATGTGCACTGCATACTAGAACATTGTGAAAGATATACCTTTCAAACTGAGCTGTCACCACTGGCAGTACTTCCATCTTATCCAGGTCTTCCTTCCAGGTTTGCCATCTCTGGCCATTTGAATGGCAGGGCTGTGAAGATCTCACTACCTGCATGCTCACAGAAGTCACTATTTTTATCAGTTCGCTATTACCCTGGGCAACCAAGTATTCACTCAAGAGAGTGAGTAATGGAGCTGTATCACTGTAGGAGCAGGTTCTTCATGGTGTGCTTATCTCTGGTCCATAACTTTGACACGCAGTCTGAATGCTGCATCTGGATCACGAGACTGGCTATTGGCTAACTAGAATGAAAAAAAAATACAAGTAAGACAGTACACATATTTTCTACATAGAGTTCAGTTTCATCAAGTAGTTAAATAAAAAATAAATAAATAATTTATGAATAACTGTCAGTGGAAGGCTTCTTATGTATCTATATATATATATATATAGATATATCTATATATATATCTATATATATAGATATATATATATATCTATATATATATCTATATATATATCTATATATATAGATATATATATATATACACAGTAACATCAATTGCACAAATAAACACAAAACAAATCATTCAGTATAACATACTTTACAGTAGGCATAAGGCATACAGATCAGAGTATAAAAACAAGCATAATAACAGTAAAACATTTAACCTATCCAAGCAACATTTTTACATAAACAATTTTACTGTCCACTGCCCATTGCATTTATTTAAATAGAAGAAATATTTTCATTGCATAGTTTAGACTGCTCATATGTCACTCACAATCACAGCAAACCTATGAAGGGATCCAAATATTGCTGGTAGCTGCTGATACCTGGTAACCAAATCAAAAAAGTGCACACAAATACAGTATGCATGCATTACAGAGCATAGCTGAATGCAAACTCGATCATTATCCATATGCATGGTCCTAAGGGCATATACTGTAAGTGTCCTATGTGTACTTGTTTTCACCCCAAAATAAAAATAAAATACAGTAAGTACCTAAATTAGATTATATATATTTATACTTGTGTGTATACACTGTATATACACTGCTCAAAAAAATTAAAGGAACACTTTTTAATCAGAGTATAGCATCAAGTCAATTAAACTCCTGGGATATTGATCTGGTCAGTTAAGTAGCAGAGGAGGTTGTCAATCAGTTTCAGCTTTTTTGGTGTCAATTAAATTAACAACAGATGCACTAGATAGACAACAATGAGATGACCCCCAAAACAGGAATGGTTTTACAGATGGAGACCACTAGCATTTTTTCCCTACTCATCTTTTCTGACTGTTTTTTACTAATTTTGCATTTGGCTAGGGTCAGTTTCACTACTGGTAGCATGAGGTGATACCTGGACCCTACAGAGGTTGAACAGGCAGTCCAACTCCCCCAGGATGGCACATCAATATGCCAAAAGGTTTGCTGTGTCTCCCAGCACAGTCTCAAGAGCATGGAGGAGATTCCAGGAGACAAGCAGTTACTCTAGGAGTGCTAGACAGGGCCATAGAAGGTCCTTAACCCATCAGCAGGACCAGTATCTGCTCCTTTGTGCAAGGAGGAACAGGATGAGCCCTGCCAGAGCCTTACAAAATGACCTCCAGCAGGCCACTGGTGTGAATGTCTCTGACCAAACAATCAGTAACAGACTTCATGACGGTGTCCTCTAGTGGGTTCTGTGCTCACTGCCTGGCACCATAGAGCTTGATTGGCATTTGCCATTGAAAACCAGAATTGGCAGGTCCGCCACTGGCACCCTGTGCTTTTCACAGATGAGAGCATGTTCACCCTGAGCACATGTGACAGATGTGAAAGGATCTGGAGAAGTGGTGGAGAAAGTTATGCTGCATGTAACATCATTCAGCATGACCGTTTTGGTGGTGGATCAGTGATAGTCTGGGGAGGCATATCCATGGAGGGACACAAAAACCTCTACAGGCTAGATCAGGGGTAGGCAACCTGTGGCTCTCCAGCTGTTGCAGGACTACAAGTTCCATCATGCCTCTGCAAGTCATAGCTGTAACTCGGTTTTGTAATGTTGCAATGCCTCATGGGAAATGTAGTTCCACAACAGCTAGAGAGCCGCAGGTTGCCTACCCCTGGGCTAGACAATGGTGCCCTGACTGTCATTAGTTATCAGAATGAAATCCTTGGACCCATTGTCACTTGTGCAGTGGGTCCTGGGTTCCTCCTGGTGCACGACAATGCCCGGCCTCATGTGGTGAGAGTATGCAGGCGGTTCCTGGAGGATGAAGGAATTGACACAATTGAATGGCCCCCATGCTTTTCTGACCGAAAATCCAATAGAACACCTCTGGGATATCATGTTTTGGTCCATCCGACACCGCCAGGTTGCACCTTAGACTGTCCAGGAGCTCAATGATGGCCTGGTCCAGATCTGGGAGGAAATACCCCAGGACACCATTCATCGTCTCACTAGGAGCATTCCTCCAACATTGTCAGGCATGCATACAAGCATGTGGGGGCCATACAAACTACTTAGGACCATTATGAGTTGCTGCAATTACATTTCTGAAAAATGGACTAGCCTGCTGCATAATTTTTTCACTTTGATTTTCAGGGTGTCTTTGAATTCAGTCCCCTGTAGGTTGATCATTTTCATTTCCATCAAATGATGGAGCATCCTTACGTTCCTAACATATTACCCAGTCCATATCAGTATAGATATCCAGCATGATATTTTCCCCATTGAGACCTGATGTGTTTTCAAAATGTTCCTGTAATTTTTTGGAGCAACGTATATATATACACACACACACATATGCGTACGCACGAACAAGCACACACACACTCACACAAAATTCCTGCATTGCTGCACTAATGAAGTGAGAAGATGCTGTCTCAGGCTCTTATGATGAGTCAATCCACTGGAGGTGTGCTTTGCTGACAACATACAGCATTTCTAAATCCAAGAGCCAAAATACAAAATATTAATATATGAAACGAATATACTTTTAGAAGAAATTAATATATGAAAAAAATATATAGGCTTCTGTTGCTGACATTTCCTACTGAAATGCTACTTTCCTTGCTGTGCTGATCTGTCCATAGCAGCACTTTTTGAGTCACTAACCTTGAAGACTATGTAGATCAGGGGGTTTGATTTCACTCTCACTTTACTTGCTGCATGCTTAAAGACTAAATGACTTAGAAAGTATTAAACATAGTGAAAGCCAGGCAACTAATATGTTTAGATTTTCAAAAAGTGAATCGGTGTGCACTCATAAATGCAAAACTTGTGCACTTCACTTTATTTATTATCACTAAAATTACGGTAAATAACATTTTTGGACACCATTGTTCCTGAAACGGCAAATGATTTAGCTTTTATGGTTCCAAACACTCCAGCTAAATGGGCATCAATGATTTGTCCTCTTTGGAAGTCTGAAACGTCCCTTATTTTTCTGATCACTGTTACTGACCATATACATTGGTGATGCTGTGACATGTCTTTGAAGTGTAGAGTTTTGTGATATGAGCTCATTTTTCAAGAGCCTCTATTGGAGCCCACCCAGATCCTGTATTGGAGCCCAAGAGGGTAGAATTCTTTTGGAAAGGGACATGGCCAAGCGAGCAATGGATAGTAAGCCTAGAGAAGAGCATTCTGAAGGCATGGAACACTGATGGGAGAGGAACATTTTTAATGTGGAGACAGATTAGAGAGGGGAGCATTTTTGTCTGTAGAGAAAGGGTATAGAGTGGACCAGAGATGGCATGGAAAGGTATGTTCAATCTGGGGTTGGAGGGGAAGAAAAGAACTTTAATGTATGGTAGGGGGAAAATAGTAAGCAATAGTAAGCAAGTAAGCAAAGGCAATGTGGTTCTGATTGCTGGGGGTTTCTGCTAGTACAACATTTGTACTGCAGAGGTTGGTAGTGGGGGAAAAGGTCAGGGAGAAGTCAATTCTGAGTGTTGGAGTGGAGAAATATGGTTCCAACTGTTGATTGCAGCTTTTGCACTGTTTGCAAACCTATGCACCTTATCACAATTTGTGTACACTCAGATACTTAATAGACACAGTACTGTTACAGAACTCAGTAGACTTCTGCAGCGATGAGTGAAAAAAAGCATTTAATTAGCATGTTTTTTCTGAATGTGACTGGAAGAAGCAGTGGGAAAACCATTAATAAATGTCCCCCAATGTGTAATACACTGGCACATTTTAAGTGTAGCCTACATGGATACAATCAAGCCCTGTAATTCTGATATTCATGTTATTTTATCCACCCCCTGTAATTAACTGGTAAGGAGTCCAAAGCACATATTTATTAATTTTCCAGGCAGTGGGTAGCTGAGGGGAGGTAAGATGTACAGTATGTTCACAAAGCAGTTACAAAAGTTAGTAGGATTGATCACTAGTAATAAGGTTTTGTTGGTTGGTACTGGCATCCAATTTGCATTGTGCTACTACTTAGGTTTGAAAATAAAGGCCTTTGAGACAGTTCTGCTTTTTTTGGCTGCTCAGAATCCCTCATTTTTCTTGCTGCTTTTATCTGATTTAATCTGAAATCTATTTGGTTTCTGTTGCTATGGACTATTACACTTTGCACATCATCATTGCTCCTCACAGCACCTTGTCAAATGATGCTTAGCACAGAAGCCACTTGAGTGCTTGCCAGCACCTGCTGCAGTAAAAATGTATTGTGGCCAATGTTTACCTAGTATTAATGCTGCTTTTTATTGTGAGTAGTATGGAACATTTTTCAATTTCATTAATATTGTTTATTTTGTTCTGGTTTTTCATGTTGTGTGGATTCTTTGTTCCGCTTCATTGTCAATGGCCTTTCTCCATCATCGTGCCTAATGTGTCATATTGTTTCAGCTTCTTGATTGTTTGTAATAGAATTGTTTGTGTTTCAGCAGGGAAGAACAAGTACATTTCTTATTAATATAAAAATGTTTTAGTCATAATTTAGGATGAAGATGCATTTTCTGAGAGTCTTACATGGAAGGACTGTCATTATTCATTGAAATAAAGATATAGCCATTTGCTGGGAGACTGATCACATTTTTATATATACATTTATAAAAGGTAATCATGAAATGTAATACATACTTTCAGCCTGCAGGTCAGGACTGCTCTTTATTTCGATGGTGAACTTTTATTCATTTAGTCTCAAAAGCACCAGTGACATTTTCAGACTATGAAATGAACAATCCAAAAAGCAAGATCACTATACCTCAAAGAATGTTCCTTCATGCGAAAAGAAAGTACTTACAACAGCATTAATAAATGCATTAGAATAACAAAGGCATTTTTCCGCCTCCTACAACTTGCTCAAATAGGTAAGGAAGCAATTGATTTAAGTGTATGTATAAGTAAAACTTTTATTTTTAGTTTTGGATCAAATAGGAGTAAAAATTCCTTCAGGTTTGTTTGCTTAGGTATATTTTAAGCTTATATTAATGTCAAATATCCATTCATATGAAGAAATTCTACATGTGGTTGGATGTTTAAAGAATTCCTGATATGGATATTTTTTCTTAGTTAAACTGGTCCAGCTTGGACCAATGTAGCTATGCATATACCATACCTTTAGGATTCCTCTGGAAGCTGGAAATCACTGAAGTAGACACCGCTACTCCAGTGATCTCCAGCAGCTTCGGGTCTCATGCCAAAAGGTTGCTCTTCTGCATTGTGAATACAGGAGGTTGGCATCATTCAGAAATTGTTTTTCATTTTCTCAGTGAATGCAAAGCATTCTCTCACTGGACAAGGTGAAGAGTGTCACCTCACTGCCCTGCCTCTCCACCTTGCCCAAACTCTTTGAATATAGAAAGAATTTGAAAATACAAAGCAATCTCTGAATGGTGTCCTTGCCAAGTGTGCAACCTCCTGTGTTTACAATGCAGCAGGGTAGTCACTCGGCAGCTGACCTGGAAGCTAGTGAGATTACTGGAGTAATGATGTCTACTACTGTGATATCCAGCTTCTAGAGGGATCTCACAGGTATATGCATAGCTGGACCATTGTAACTACAGTATTTAAAGTATCCATCTCTGGAATTCTTTTTTTAAACTGCTTACTTGGTTCATTTCAGTTTGCTTTCTACCTTAGGAAACATGAGCCAGGATAATAAAAATTGCTGTCTGTCTCTAGTCCATAGCAATCCTTTTTTGGCTTTACAAGTGGTGTTTTTTTCCAAAAAAACTGGAAAAATAGAAAATACCCTCCAGTAGATAAAGCCATAAAACATTTATTTCATGGTTCCCAATGTAAGATGATTAAAAAGACATCTTTAAAATGAGCAGATGAACATTTCCAGATGAGATAATGGTGTTCACATGATCAAAGCTGGGATTATGTATTTATTTATTTATTATGATTTTTTTTCTAACTCACAGCCTTATTCAAAGAAGAGTGTTGATCCTTAAGTGCAGTAACTTATAGCAACCAATCAATTTTATTGAATAACCCTACCTAGACCCTATTATAGTTAAAGGCTCTACCATTTAATAAATATGCACAATCTTTACTTCTAGTAGAATTCTGTGAAGAGTATGAGCAACTGAACAGCAGGAGAATGCTAGATTTAAGACTGTGATAAATATTAGAAGCCAGGGGAAGTCAAATTTGTAATTCAAGTGCCGCTTTGATAAATAGACTCCATGTGATTGATTTACTAAAGGCAACTAGGCTATTCAGGGAATTTTCACTTGACAAGGATTTTTTTCCTTAGCTTTGTGCACAAGTTTAATCTTTGGTGATTCCCATTATCCAATCATGTTCAAACTAAAATACTAGTCTGCTTTCCCTTGCACATGGTTGGGTATTTTTTACAAAGCAAATTTTTCACCACATTAAATAAGATAAATGAAAATTCCCTTGCAGCCTATTTAGCTTTAGTGAATCAAATGCCTTGTCTCAATCCTCCCCTTCTTCTTTAATTTCCTAGTCTACAATACTTATTAGTATTGATGGCCAATGCAGTGGAAGTATTGCATGGCCTATCATTCAACTTTACTTTACATTAATAGTTTGCACAATACATATGCGTTCTACTATTTTTTTAATACTTAAGTTTTAATAAAGGAAAAGGATTGTACATAAGTTAAAGGTGTTACAGCGAAACAAACAAGCAGTGCAAAGTTGTTATGACCACATAGTTCAAGAAATGTATGAAGTGACAGATATAAATGCTATGACAACATTGTCCAAGGAGCATTTAGAAGTAGCCAATCTATACACCAGTGTGCTACAGTAAAGGCATATGGGGCACACAGGTTGCTGAAACCAAAGATTTTCCATAATATGCGTTCTACTTTTTGAAGTCAACTTAATTTCACTTTTTTTTTTCTGCTGACATAGCATATTTCTCATTGGGAAAAACTGAGCCACTTCTGTTTGACCTGATATCCCTTTTTAGCACAGTTGTTTAATAGTTTCTCCAAACTATTAGAATACCAATTGTCTGTATAATATAAAACACATAATTTTACACGTTTAATTACATTGTTTTGGTTGTGTGGGGTAGATACTACATAAAATGTGTACTATTATAATGAGTATTTAAATGAATTGGATGACACTCATTGACCAGAACTTGAAATCTTTAACACATTTTTTTCATTAGTATCAGCATAAACTATGACTGCAATACACTATAATTATATATTTCTTTTTTCACTTTGTTTTTATTTTTTAAACATTAATTCTAATCCAGCGATTACCTAAATTATGTGTCATTTTAAAATATCATGCGTTAAGGCCTATAATGAATTGATAGATGGTTACAGATGTTGCTCTACAAGAACATGGAGAAGAGTGTGAAACACTGTAATTACAACCACTGATGATTTATGTTAACAGACATTTCATATTACAAGAAAACATCATGAAGCAAAGAT
Source organism: Staurois parvus (assembly GCF_062004578.1). NCBI lineage: Eukaryota > Metazoa > Chordata > Amphibia > Anura > Ranidae > Staurois > Staurois parvus. The sequence goes on from NW_028317803.1 coordinate 2,821,166, forward strand.
ATTAGAGAAAACAATTTATTGATTTATAATAAAATAATATACTGTATTCCTAATATCTGAAGAACATAGTTTATGTATGTTTAGTTAGGCTTTGTTGCATTATAATGCATAACTACAATTCAATAAAGTAAAAAAATGGCTTTAAAAGCCAGCATTAGCAAAACCAAAGGGGTTAGAAATGGAATGGTCAAAAAGATGCAACCCATAGTGCTTACTTTAAAAATGGACATTTACTCAAAAAGTGATTATTTGCAGTCTTATAGGAAACATCTAGAGAGATGAATTGGGGCCGCATAATTTTCTGAAAAGATCTATTGTCTCAAATTTTTCCTTAAAAACCTTAGTGCACTTTCTGGCTAGGGATGCTGTATGGTTTTGTTACTACCATGGGTTTATGCCATATCTCCGGTATTTGCAAAATTAGCAGGTTTGCTGCCAGAAATAAGGAACAACCTCCTGTATAATGCAGTGCATAGCCATTTACTTTAATCATCTGTGTTACAGGAGCCAATAATTTAAAGGATGGTTAACCCAGTCCCCTTTCTATAAAAAGTAGGATCACAACAGCCATATTGTCAGCATGTGTTGGAACTGTTATTGAAAAGCTAACAGTTCTGTAGAGGGAAAGATGCTCTTTTGTCTTTTTTTTTGTTTCTTTATGACATTGGCACCTATCTTCAATGCAGTGTCTAACTTCCCATGCCTTTTCTTTGAAAATAGGTTGATTATTAGCTCTACAAATGATCTGAATTGAGTATTAAGGAGTATATATCCCTAACACAAAAAACTAATGGGGTTTTTAAGGTACTATATCACAAAATTGAAATAGTCAAATAATGTCACAATTACCACTTTTTTGATAAAATTCAAACCCCAATTGTGGTGATGTAAACACATTCCTTTTAAAAAGCATAAAATGCTTATAACAAACACAATTGACAAACAACATTACAGAATATAGCCTTTAGTGGCAGGAATATCATAGTAGGCATAATCATTCCAAATGGATACTTTGTTTATCTGACGTGTTACATGGGACGCAGCCCACTTCTTCTTTCCCATTATCCAGGAAAAGGAGACCTCATTGTGGGTCTCCATCTCCCAGCCTCTTTCCTCCATTAATACTTTGAGTATTAAAGGTTTTCAAATGGAACCTCGCTAACCTGTAGCCCAGAAGTGGGCACCACCAGCACATGTGCCAGGGCATGCAATGCCTTTGCTGGCACACAAAGGCATTTGCTGTAATTAACAGCTCCCTAGACTATCAAGAACTAGGCCTGGGACACCCACCTCTATCATAGTAAAACAAACTGTATTGCAGTTAGCAGATACATTGGTCTGAGTGGGTAGGGTTTAAAATCTGCAACAGTGCCAATCTTGGAGGTATTTTGCTGAACTGATGCTAAATCTGAGGGTATTTGCTGCACTAACACAAATCCTGTTTTTTTTTGCACTGAATGCAAACCTGTAAGTAATATTCTGCACTTACATCAATCAGGTGGGTATTTTTTTGCACTGATGCCATTCTGGGGGTATTATGCTGCACTGACATCAATCTTGGGGGTATTTTTCTGTACATTTATAAATCTTGTTTTTTTTGCTTTGTTTTGTTGGTTAAGCAATGACATCAGTCCTGGGGACATTTTTCTGCAGTAACACCACTCCTAGGGTTATCATGCTGCACTGTCCCCAGTCCTGCAGTTATTTTGCTGCAGTGACATGAATCCTGTTTTTTTTTTCGTTTTAATTTTTGCTGCACTGATATAAACCAGTCATTTTTTTCTCTGTCCACTGTAGCAATTGTATGTACAAATATGGACACAAACATCCATTTTGCTAAAGATCCTCCATCTTGTGTCATTCTCACTCCAAAATCAGCCCCCCTTCCTTTCTGTTGATTGGCCGGTGGTCTGTGTGTGTGCTGAGTTCAGGAGTGCACAGGGCACAGCTGGACACGCTTCATGGTTATAAACCCAATTAGCTGGTTCCATGAAGTCTGCTAGACTCTTGCTTTGAGCTGATCATAAAGCTATAAACCCGTCAGTCACTGGACTTGAAAAGCATTCCGAAATAGCAGTAAAACATATATCTCATTTGGGAAACCACTTTTTCATACACTTTCATAACTTCTCGCAGGAAATACATACAATAACACAAAACATATATTCAGATTGGCCAGTTTACTGCGAGACACCTGATACCTTACATCCCTATATTACATCTACCCGAGAGCAGAAAGCGATATCTCCTTAACCGTCCCAAGCAGATATGTAATATCTGGTATCTGGACATTCAGAATATCATTATGCATATTATCCTACCAGTGGATAGGATGCTACATGTACCTATGGAAGGTTATTGACCATGATATAAACTGAGAGGGATTTGGTCATAGCCTGAGTTCCCCGCCTAAACACCCCTCCCCAAATGAGGCGATTGGTTCTCTGCTTTAAGGAGACAAACCTGCTGGGTTCCTAGAAAAACCTGTTATGCCTGGGAAAGGGAGATGAAGAGATTTCTCCCGTTTAGGAAGCAACTTTGGGAGAAACGTTACCCTTTTGCTCAGGACCTTTGAATCTGCTTAAACCCAGTACTCTGGCAAGTATTCTACCTCTCTAAACTTCTTTCTGTTATCTCTCTGCTGTGCTATTGCTCTCTGTGTGTGTGTATATATATATATATATATATATATATATATATTGGCTTTTTCTGTAAATATTTTTATTGCACCATGTTGACCTTTTTAGTAATAAATCCTATTTTTTGAAAAGTGTTGAACTGTTTCTAAAGCTCTTTAATGCAAACTAAGAATCCCTGTTTCTGAAGAGCGCTACTGTGTGTTTTAAACTTCTGCATACATCTGCCTGCGGTGACATATACAGACACTTATTCAAACATCATAGTGTTACTGCTAAGATTGACGAGTTTCCTCCTTCTCTGTACAAAAAGGCGGTGGTGGCAGTGTGAAGGGTTAATTGCGTAATTAACCTGACCCAGTAACAATCGCTCTCAGGCTGCGGCACATAGATTGTGGTCCAGTGAGTTGGAAAATCTTTGTGCAGGTTGCAGCTGAGTGTGGCATTGTTACGCATGTGACAGCGTGCTTTTAGATTGGCTAGTCCTTCGGTCACAAGTTGGTGAGAAGGGCTGGGGGTCTGACACCTCGTCCGTCACATCCACAAGACTCCTTTTCACCCTATTGAATTTAAGGACTATAATATACAAGAAGGCTCGGACTCTGTTATGCCATAACCAGCTCAGCACAGATTAACCACCCCTACTTCTTGCCACATCGCACATAGCATGCTGCAGACCATCATTGTTTGAAAGCTGGGAAAATGGTGGCTGTGAAAGGTCATGGGAGCCTGTCAGGTAAGCTGTATGGGGCACCATGACTTTCAATAGTTGCCCTGTCTGTCGCTCTCAATTTCCTTTACCCCTGTCTGGCATTCCCAATTTAGTGATGGTGAGCCAATAATGGTGAAGAGATCCACTGCAAGGAGTCTACAGGTAAATACTGGTGGAAGTTGTTTCCTTCGTTTGCAGTTTTTGGGTACAGTAAAAGTTATCTGCAAGAGCTAGGTTGCATCTGAAAACTGCTGTTTTTGAAAGTCCTCAGAAGCCTTGTGTACAATGCTTACATGGTAATGCCCTCAAAATCCACAAAATGATCAATGTAACTCTTAATTTACCAAACTCAGTAATAATAGAGGAAGGAATGTTTGTGTTACCGTGAACACATCAGGATATCACATCCAACTTGTGACACTGCTGTCATTAACAAAAAGTTTTTTGTTTTATAGTAACTTTCAACTAAGCTTTCAGTGAGTATATAAAATATGAACACAGTGGCAGAATAGCTGACAAAGGTCATAGGGGCAAGCTGCCAGTGGGATTTTGTCCAGGCAGAAACCCTGTTAATGACTGTAATTGGAAGTCTTCTCTCACTGTGTCATCATTTTTCTTTACCCTTGACAAAAATGTGCATCAAAAGCAATCTGTTTCATAGCACATGGCAAAAAACTTTGTATATCACTGCAATACTGCACTTTTATATAGCAGTTCCTCTCTTCCAAACTTACAAAAACATATATTTAAACAAATACAATTCCACTGCAAATAAATAACTGAGCAAGAAGTGAGCCAAGACCTAGAGTAAAGGTCTGTATGAGGTGGACCTTACCCCTTTTATTCTGTCATTAAACTTTTCACTCTTGTGCTATCATGTTGCATTGGTGCTCACAAACTGTAAAAGTAGCCTTGCAAGAGCTTGGACCTGCTACCTGCTAAAAGTCAAATTGAGGTGCTAGTTTTCAAACACCTCTGAACTGGGTGGATAGTAGAAACTGTCAATCCTACAAAAAACTGAAATTTCCCAACTTATGTCCTGCTGTTATTCTCCCAAACCTTTCTGCTGCAGTCATTTGTTTGACATACCAAGTGTACAAATTATGTGACTTTGTCAGTGTTCTTTGTAAAGCGCTAATATTTTTTCACATTATGCATCCGAGAAGTAGACAAAACAGAATCCAAACTACCTAAAATTCTATTTATAAATATATTTTAATGCATGCACAGTATACGGTGTGTCATGTTTATCCACATATGTATGTCACTGTGTACCTTTGCTGCTTCTGCTTGTATCATGATTATTCTTTGTTATATTTTGTAGAACCAAAGGTATGAGCTGTTCAGACATGCAGATCTCTATTTATAAGGGACTTTGGGTAATATAAATATTATAAAGGATGACATCCATATAAGTGCTGTTGTTATTGACATACAGTGAATAAACATTTCTTGTTTAACCACTTGCCCTCCTGATGATTTACCCTCCTTCCTGACCAGGCCTTTTTTTGCTATTCGACACTGCACCCTTTGAACTGGTAATTGCGCGGTCATGCAATGCTGTACCCAAACAAAATTTTCGTCCTTTTTTTCACACAAATAGAGCTTTCTTTCAGTGGTATTTGATTACCTGTGTGCTTTTATTTTTTGCGCTATAAACAAAAAAAGACCAGAAATTTTGGAAAAAAAAACTATATTTTTTACTTTCGGCTATAAAAAATATAAAGTAAACTCAAAGTTAGTCATAAATTTAGGCCAAAATGTATTCTGCTACATGTTTTTGGTAAAAAAAAATCCCAATAAGTGTATGTTGATTGCTTTGTGTGAAAGTTATAGTGTCTACAAACTATGGTATAGATACTGCAATTTACGCCATTTTTTGCTATACAGCGCTGCACTAGTTTAACTGACAATTGTACAATCATGAAATGCTGTACATAAATGAAATTTATGTCCTTTTTTTCACATAAATAGAGCTTTCTTTTGATGGTATTTGATCACCTGTGCACTTTTTATTTTTTGCGCTATAAATGAAAATATAAAAAACGATATTTTTTACTTTCGGCTATAAAAAATATATAGCAAACTCAAAGTTAGTCATAAATGTACGCCAAAATGTATTCTGCTACATGTCTGTGGTAAAAAAAAATTCCAATAAGTGTATATTGATTGCTTTGTATGAAAGTTATAGCGTCTACAAACTATGGTATAGATACTTCAATTTACATAATTTTTTTCTATACAGCAAATATAGTAAACTCAAAGTTAGTCATAAATTAATATTTCAACCTTTTTCCTTTCCTTAAATATATAATTAATGAATCAAATAATAAAATAATTCAGAGTCCCAAAAATATATTTTCAAGTCCAAAATAGTCTTTCAATCCTGTGTATCCAACTTCAATATTTCCATCACTCCGGACCTGGTGAATACCTCGATAAAATAAATCTAAAATAGTGCATTACCTCCATATAATAGGTATATACTTTCACAACTCATAAGTATATACTAAAATAAGTGCAAAAAAACAAAAACAGATTCAAGTGCGAGTAACACGTGTATTGTGCAATCACTCTGTGTACACTAATAAATAAATTTCTGAAGAAGTCCGGAAGTGACGAAATGCGCTAGAGAACGTAATGTCTGACGTAATTGCGCGAAACCGGAAGTGGTGGTGCGGCCATTTTGACTATTGAAAAAACGTGCTGTACATCCTAGGCAGCTGCTGTGGTTGAGTCATGGGAATGTACTACTGATTGCTCTTGTCCCTAATGTAAGATACTACTATTAAATCTTTATGGTACCTATTACATTGTGCTACATGGGATCTTCTCTTTTTACATGAGTATGATGGTGGTTTATAGGCATACCCTATATACAGCTACTGGAGGCTTGAAAGTGACTGTTAAACACATTCGTATTCCTTAAAGGCTTGATATTACTCTATGAGGGTAATTGTATGCATTCTTGCCCTATAGAAGTGTTCACAGAGTGTTTACCTTTTAATTTAATTTTATTTTATTTATTGATTTATTTTGTTTATTTATTTAATTTAATTATTTATTAGTTATTTAGTTGTAGTGTTTATATTTATTTCATTTATTTATTTACTTTTTAATTTTACTTTGGAGTGTACACGGTTTGTCACATTTGTTAGTTTATTTATCAGTGTACACAGAGTGATTGCACGATTCACGTTTTACTCACAGTTGAATCTGTTTTTTTTTTTTGCACTTATTTTGGTATATACTTATGAGTTGTGAAAGTATATACGGAGGTAATGCATTATTTTAGTTTTATTTTATCGAGGTATTCACCGGGTCCGGAGTGATGATAATAGTGAAGTTGGATATACATAATTGAAAGATTATTTTGGACTTGAAAATATATTTTTGGGACTTTGAATTATTTCATTATTTGATTTATTAATTATATATTTAGGGAAAGGAAAAAGGTTGAAATATTAATTTACTTTCAAGGGTGAAAGTGTGACTTTTTCTTGGGATTACTAGTTGAGTTATACACAATGTGAATATTATCTTATTTTGAGTTGCCGAGTAATTATTTATTTATAGTCATAAATTTAGGCCAAAATGTATTCTGCTACATGTCTTTGGTAGAAAAAAATCCCAGTAAGTGTATATTGATTGCTTTGTGTGAAAGTTATAGCGTCTACAAACTATGGTGTAGATAATGGAATTTACACAGCCTTTACTTTCTGACTGCCTATCTTATTTCTTGAGGTGCTAAAATACAAGAACAGTACAAAAAAAACCAAATGACCCCTTTTTGGAAAGTAGACCTCCTAAGCTATCTGCTGAGAGGCATATTGAGTCCATGTAAGATTTTTTTTTCCACAAGTTTTTGGAAAATGACAAAAATAATGTTTGTTTGTTTTTTTACACAAAGTTGTCACTTAAATGATATATTGTTCACACAAGCCATGGGTATATGTGAAATTACACCCCATTCTGCTACTTCTATTGAGTATGGGTATACCACATGTGTGAGAGTTTGTGGGAGCCTAGCCACATACAGGAGACAGAAATCCAATGACCACTTTGAAAGCCTGAAGGTGCGTAACTTCCTCATTTCACTTCCTCACTACCTATCACAGTTTCGGAGGCTCTGAAATGCCAGGATAGCACCAACCCCCCCCCCCCCCAAATGACCCCTTTTTGGAAAGTAGACACCCAAAGGAATTCACCATGCCGGTGAGTATTTTGCAGATCTCATTTTTTCTCACAAGGTTTTGAAATATAAAGAAAGAAAAGAAAAAAATATGTTTTTGTTTTCTTTCTTCAGTTTCCAAAAACTTGTGGCAACAAAAGAGATCTGCAAAATACTCACCATGCTTCTTAGCAAATTCCTTGGGGTGTCTACTTTCCAAAAAGGTGTCTTTTGGGGGGGGGGGGGTTGTTGCTATCTTGACATTTCAGGGCCCCTAAAACTGTGATAGGTAGTCAGGAAGTGTAATGAGGAAATAAAGCCCTTTAAAAGCCTGAAGGTGCTTATTGGATTTCAGGTGCGCTCGCAGGGGGGAGGGTCCTTTTTTTTAAAGTTATTTTGATTTTTTTTATTATGTTTACACTGTCCCTTTCTTTTATTTTTTATCACTTTTAATGCTATCACATGGAATGCAAATATCCTCTATAACTTCAATGGGCATTGTCATATATTCTTTTTTGAGAAATCTGGGGTCTATTAGACTCTAGATATCTCCTCTGCCCTTACATTATCTAATCTCACCAAGATTGGTGTGCTTAGATGCTTTCCCAATTTACAAATGGTGCTGTTTATATCCTGAAAAACTGAAGTGATGAAATGCTTGTAGCTTCTGGTTTCTTAGACTATAGAGATGATTGGCACTGTTCAGGTCTCCAATCAGCTCTATAATCAGCTGGCAGAAACACCGGCTGCATTCTCAGGTTCCCCCCGATGGCACAGGACTGCCCGAGAAGGCTGTGGAAGGTAGCAGGGGCATCTTCCCCCACTGCTTGTAAAAGCAATCTTGCAGCTAATTAGCCACTAGGATTGCTGTCACATGAAAGCCCATCACCGTCTAAAAAAAATGATACCAGGATGATGCCTGCAGCTGCAGGCATCATCCTGATATAACTACTCAAAGTCCAGTGATGTACCGGTACGTCACTGGTCCTTGTTGGGTGTATATGCTATGTTCTTTTTTTTATGCAGCCTATGGGCTGAATGAAAAAAAAGAGAAGAAATCTCTGCAAGAAAAAGTGTGTGGTATGCCCATCCGGAAGCTCCACGTGACTATCTTTTCCCTCGTAAATCCAAAACTTATACCGTATTTTCCGGGGTATAAGACGACTGGGCGTATAAGACGCCCCCCTACTTTTCCTGTTAAAATGTAGTGTTTGGGCTATACTCCCCGTATAAGACTACCCCTCTTCCAATGCACACCAGTGGGAAGAATCGTGCCTCATCATTGGTGTCAGTGGGAGGAATAGTGTCCCATCATTGGTATAAGTGGGAGGAATAGTGCCCCATCATTGGTATCAGAGGGAGGAATAGTGCCCCATCATTGGTGTCAGAGCGACGAATCGTCCCCATCATTGGTGTCAGTGGGAGGAATAGCACCCCATCATTGGTGTCAGTGGGAGGAATAGCTCTCCATCATTGGTGTCAGTGGGAGGAATTGCGCCCCATCATTGGTATCAGTGGCAGGAATAGTGCCCCATCATTGCTGTCAGTGGGAGGAATCGCGCCCCATCATTGGTATCAGCGGCAGGAATAGTGCCCCATCATTAGTATCAGTGGGGGAAATAGTGCCCCAACATTGGTGTCAGTGGGAGGAATAGTGTCCCAACATTGGTGTCAGTGGGAGGAATAGTATCCCATCATTGGTGTCAGTGGGGGGTGGAATAGTGCCCCATCATTGGTGTCAGTGGGGGGGGGAGGAATAGTGCCCCATCATTGGTGTCAGTGGGGGGGAGGAAAAGTGCCCCATCGTTGGTGTCAGTGGGAGGAATAATGCCCCATCATTAGTATCAGTGACCCCAATGATGGGGCACTATTCCTCCCACTGACACCAATGACACTTGCTGACCCCTGTTCCAGTATGGTTCTGCTGCAGCCAGCATATGTGGTTGCAGCAGCACCTCTGTACGGCACACTTACCGGCCGCTCCTTAACTCGATTTTCACGGGGCCGCTCGGCTCCGCCTCCTCGCTGGTGATTGGCCGCCTGTGTGCCTTTCCTGAGCTACAGTTCTGGCGGCCAATCACCGGTGAGGAGGCAGAGCCGAGCAGCCGTGCGAACATCCAGTGGCCGAACTGAATGAAGGAGCAGCCGCGCTTCCTGGACCGGATAGTCGTGGGACCGGAGCCAGGTAAGAAACAGCAGCCCCTGCCCACTCCTGTACTTAGTGTCCTTTCCGTTGGAAGGGGGGGTCGGCGGCGGTGGCACCGCGCCGCCCCCCTAAAAAGTGTCAGCATGCCATATACCGGCGTATAAGACGACCCCCAACTTTTGAGAAGATTTTCAAGGGGTAAAAAGTCGTCTTATACGCCGGAAAATACGTTATGTATAACCTGTTGCCCTTTCACAGGTTTTATACATCTTGACTCCATATCTGGCACGCTTCCTAGGGAGAAATTGTTTGAATGCAAGGCGGCCAGAAAAATTAATGAGGGACTCATCAGCGCAGATGTTTTGCTAGGAAGTATAGACATCTGCAAATTTTTAGTTAAGGTGATTTACGAGGGGCTGAATTTTGTGGAGCCAGTCATTTTCAGGGTCACCCTGAGGACGACAGAGTGTATTGTCGTTGAAATGCATAAAACACATTATACTCTTATATCTATGCCTGGCCATGGCAGCAGAGAATACAGGCATATGATGAATCGGGTCTGTTGACCAATACAACCACAATTCATTTTTTTTAGTAATGCCCATGTTAAGGGTTAGGCCAAAAAAACCTTTAAATTCGGAAACTGTAATGGGTTTCCATGCGAATGGTCTAGCAAGGTTTGAATCTGGTTTGGCGGTGACAAACTGTTGTGCTTATAAATGGCTTTAATCCAAAATCAATGGATACAAATCTTTCAGGAAAAACAGCTCCAAAAATCAAGGGGAGTAGTTAAATTTGCTGTTTCCACCTGAATTCTGGGTTGGGCAGTGAATGGGGGAAGTACAGGTGCTGCAGAATTTGTGGGCTGCCAATCAGGATTTGCAAGCACATCCGGAAGGATACTAGGGTCTCTACGGGCCTGTGTACAAATTCCTGGTGGCTGCAGGACACTACTTGTGCTAACTACCGCACCAGCTTGTACTGCACTTATGGAACTGGCCACATCACCAAGTGATACTGCAGTGCTGGTATGTGAAAGACCAGGATGTGCTAGGCCGCTGGTGCTAACTAGTTCACCAGAAGGTAGAGCAACACTAGTATTGGAACTCTGCTGTATATGAGAGTCATAGTATGCCTGATCTTAGCAGGGACCTCTTCTCCATTGTCTGAGCTATCTGTCAGGGTGCTGCTGCTGTCTACAAGTTCGTATTCTGAGGCTGATTGTGTCAGGGAATCTTCCCCTTCGCTCTCACCTGCCATGCTCAGAATCCTGTAAGCCTCTTCACTAGAGTACCTTTCCATTGACATTTTGGCCACTAAATTTATAGGTACCTAGTGCGACTCACGGGAAAAAGAGCACCTGGCTGTCAGGGACTGCTTGAACCGCCACAAAAAATTTTACCAACAATCAGGCTTGATTCTGCAAACACTGCAGTTTTGTGTGCAATGTATCAAGTGACAGTGATCTACTGACACTGCACTTGCTGGGGCAGAAGGGGGGAGGGCGAGCGTAGGGGCTAAATGCAGGTGCTGGCAGGTGCTGGGGCTTATCCCGCTGATCCCGCTAATGCTCCACCTTGCAATATGCATACCAACCTGCATGCTTTTTAAAGTTATATGAGTTCTCTATAAGGGGAAGCCCTAAAAATGTGAATCACCCTACTCTAAAACCATCTGTCTGATTAGCTGCACACCACCGGAGGTGTACAAGAAAGTAAAGCAATGCTTAGAACACCTAAGGTACCTTCTTGCATTATTAGTTACAGTACATATATTACTAATAATTTGTCAACAAAGGCTAAAATGTTTAGCTTAAAACCATTTTGATACAAGATTTACATAGTAAGAATAATACAATTTGCATTTGCAAAACATTTACATTTTCCTGTTTGTAGCACATTTTGTATGGTGTGCTAGTATATAAATGTATACCTTTAATATATACCTTATGTGTCCCCCATAACTGTCAATTGTTTTAAAATAACTGGTTGCATGACACAACCTGACTAATAAAGTATTGAAGTATTCTCTCTCTTTCACTATAATCTAATTATTGAGTTCTTTTCAGCAGTGATAGTTTGTCCTATGGCCATATGAAATACTGTAAATAGATAGAGCGCCAACAATTGTATAGCTGAAGGCTTTTATTGATTTTGACAAATTCTGTGAATTTTGCATCTCAAAATCATGCACTGGCAAACTCCCAGTATTACAAAGAAATCTGTAAGCAGACATGAAACAAGTGATCTAAGCCTTGGAAAGGTTGACAATAAACACAGAAAAGAGCATCAAGAAAATGTAAGGGAAGAAGATCTTGTTGTTGTAGTGTCCAAACCATGTAAGAATTCAGGGGCTTTATTAGCATGTCAGGCTCCAACTATACCCAAAATATCACCTTCAGGTGAATTGACCCTTTAATGTTGTATTGTATAATAGATTGGTGTGATAGGCCTAAATAATATGTCAGTTCATACTTTACAAATTAAATGTTTATGCTTGGAATCCTTGGAATCTTTTGAGTTATATTAAATTCCTAGGATTGAAATTTTTTGTTTGTTTTTTCCAATGCAAACCGAAAGCAGTGGTTCGAAAAACTCCTGCACCAGAACATCTGCAATGTTTTATATATATATATATATATATATATATATATATATATATATATATATATATATATATATATAAAAACAAAGAATAATACTACATTGCCCTATAAGCATTGAGTTCTAGTTTGAGAAAGTTAATTGTACGTTAATACATTCCATACATGTAGAATCAAACAGAGTTTGAAAGTATTTTGTTTGGCTCAGCAATTATCTTGTAGGTTGCATTTCATCTATCAACCTTTATTGTCCTTGAATAAACTATTTTCTCTACACTAAATTGTACACTCTTATCATAATGTGTTTGCAGCACCAAACCTTGAGTATGAAAAGAAATAATGGATGCTTCCTGCCTTGTCCAAACTGATCTGGCCAATATGAAAGCTAGACTGCCTGGAAACATTCAACATTCTAATCTAAAGTAATTTAATTTGTAATCTCTGTATATCTAAACAAATGAAATTGTCTGACTGAATACATAAGATTAAATTTAATCAAGTATCGAATAGATATAATAGATCAAATTATGTGGTAACTTAGAAATTCTGCGGTAATGCACAGTATATTTTGTATAGGGAGAAAAGTTATGGAGGATTAGTTAACTGTGTGCTTTAGGATACTTTGTTAAATCACTATGGAAAAAATCCAAACTGCTAATTACATAAGCAACACTGTAAGTGGTGTTAATGACACGTAACATGATATAATGAAAACTACTAAATCTAGTAGATTTGCTTTGCATTAGGTCAGATTATTTTTGTTCTTACAAATGAAAAAAAAAAGAAATTATCAGGAGAAAACAGGCTTTTTTTGCATTCATCAAATTATGTATAAATTATAATATTGCAATTTCTTAGCTAATTTGTCCTTTAGATATTTTTTTTTCCATCTTCTTGGCTGCAAGTTTATTTTAATATAATTTCTGAAAAGATAATTATATTAGACCAGGTCTTATATAGTATGGTCCAACAATAATAATAACAACATCTATAAATTAAACTATAGTTAAATTCTTAAACATATATAGTACCAGGAGAAATTGAATATACTGTAATATTAATGTACCAATTAAAATATTATATACATATATACTGTATATATATATATATATATATATATATATATTAGAACCAAAGGAACATTGCAGCTCTACAAACACTGCCTACTTCTAACACAAAATGTCAGTCATAACTCTATATAATCAGAAATATTAAGGAAAAAAAAATGCACTAGGGCTCTGTCGGTTGTTAAAAAACATAGCAGCTAGCACAATACCATAATACATAGCATAATAAACATCACAAAATAATAGTGCAGTGCTAGGATAAATAGTCAATACAATATATAATTTTCTTATGTGTCACCACAAGTTGCAAAAATAAAACAAAGTAATCCAAATGTGAAGCCATAGTGAATTCAGTGGTTCTTCCATTATGAGTGAAATGACAGAATACCAAATGCACCAAACAGGGGCGGACTGACAACTCATGGGGCCCCCAGGCAATAGGGGATCATGGGGCCCCTGTGTCCTTGTCCAAACTCAAAAAAGTCTATGAAAAAGGTACCGGGGCATCTCATGGGGCCCTCTACTGACCCCGGGCCCTCGGGCAGTGCCCGAGTTTCCAAATGGTCAGTCCGCCCCTGGCACCAAATGTCTTAATGATAAACCACACAGCACCTCGGTGTATAACAGAGGGAGGCTTACCAGAATCATATGGTCCCCAATTAAGAGTGGTCAACAAGCGCTTGTGTGGCAATCCAAGATATCCAGCTTTCCTCAAAAACCACATGCCAAATAATAGTACTGCTGCATTATATCAGATCGCTGAGCATATATACTATAGTTGGACATAGTATCATGAAAAAGAAAAAGACAAGCTCTCCATAGTATAATCCTAATTTAAAAAAACACCAATTTAAAGTGGTAAGTGCACTTACAATGAAAAGATGACAACCAAACACTTCATAATATATAAGCAACTCATGTTCCAGAATCTAAGATGAGCACAGCGGGATCAGGTATGCATAGTGGCGTGTGTTCCATCTCTGCCCTGCAAGTTTGATCAAAGATGACATCATCAAGAGCATGATGATGTCATCTTTGATGAAACTAGTATGGCAGAGCTGGAACACATGCCACTAAACATACGTGGCTATCTTGGATTCTGGAACATGTGCTATTGTAACTGGCAATTGTGTGAACATGCAACAATGTACACAAATAAAATTTGTATATTTTTTTCACACAAATAGGGATTTATTTTGGTGTATTTTAATCACCATTAGGTTTTTTATTATAAATTATATAATATAAATAATAAAAGGCCAAAAACTTTGGAAAAAAACAATATCTTCTACTTTCTGTAATAAAACGTATTTAATTAATAAAATAAAATAAATTCTTTATACAATTAAGCCAAATATATTTTGCTATATATCTTTGGTAAAAAAAATCCCAATATGTGCACATTAATTTATTTGTGTGAAGGTTATAGTGTCTACAAACTATGATATATACACTGGATTTTACGCAGCTTTGACACTATACTGGTAATGGCAGTGATCAATGCTAATACTGTATACTCTCACAGTACTAATGACACTTGTTGGGAAGGGATTAATATCTAGGGGCGATCAAGGTGATAACTGTGTGCCTAACAATGTATAGTGTCTAAAATGTGCTGCTTTTACTTTACAATATGGCTGTTTTTTTCTCCCTGCTTTACAGTGTTTTGTAAACACAGAACTTTCAGTGTGATTGGACACAGCTGATCATTTAACTTCAGGTAAAATAATTGGCTGAATTCAGCTGACAAACCCATAATGTGTCCAGTGACAGCACGGGCCAGCAGGGTGTACACATATTCGCACCCCAATCTCAGAAGAAGGTCGATCACGTATATATACGTGACTGTACCTGCATCTGCTGCCCCACCACAGTAAATGTAATGTGGCAGGATGGCAAGTGGTTAAATGTATTCTCACTTATATACTACAAATATTAGTGTTACTGTGTCCACAAAGTAAAAATAGATGAAACTTTTAAGATATATCAAATCATGAGCAATCTCCCAATTTGCTCATATGCAAGCACAATCCACAATCGATTCCAATCATACAATCTCTTTATGTGGTGAATCACAAACCAATTTTTGTGTTAAACACCCTTAAGTGCCGATCGCTATTTCCATAATCAGTGGAGAGAAGCTTACTTTGTTTGATGGGCCACATGAATCAAACACCTTGCAAGGTGTATTTTAAAAAGTAGTATCTCTCTTTCTAATATGCAGGTACCTATCAGATTTGAAACTCAGGGAAAGAATGAAAACATAGACCATAGTGATTTCTGTAAAAAAACCTCAACGTTTATTTGAACACAATTTAAAACGACCCACATTTCCAAGTGCACTTCTGCTTCTCTTGGTTACAGACGTTTGGATGCAGGAGCCAATGATGCTGTGTTCCCAAGCTTTACCCCTGATAAAGTCAACTGACATAATGTGTAGGGAGGAGCTTGAGTGACGTCATTGTTGTTGGAGTCGTTGTTGCATGCACCTGGGAACATGACATCAGCAGTGCCTGCATAAAAAGTATAATTACATAACTTAGAATAAAATAATCCAAAGTAAATAGAGGGAACATTTACTCAAACAGGATTTTTAAAAAATAATATTAGTAAAGAGGATCAATTAAGTATGATTTACTAAATTAAAGGCAAGTAGAGGAAATATTAACTATTAATGCATTTCTGTAGCCAAAACTTTTTTTTTAACCGCGTCCCGCCCACCATATAAGGTAATGACGGGCGCAAGGCGGTTCTCTTGTTCTGGGAGGATGTCATATGACGTCCTCCCACTCTAACCGCACGTGCACGGCTCCAGGGGCGCGTAGCACGGTGATCAGTGGTACGCTGTGTCCCTTAGACACAGCGGATCACCGGAGAGGAGAAGAGAGATGGTAATCGGCATTACTCAGAGGGGGCATGTACACTGATCATCAGGGCACTGATGATCAGTGTAGCCCCAGCAGTACCACCTGTCAGTGCCCATCAATGCCACCTGCCAGTGCCCATCAGTGCCACATCAATGCCACATATCAGTGCCCTACTGAGCTGCCTTTCAGTGCCACTTATCAGTGCCACCTACCAGTGCTGAAAATCAGTGCTGCCTCTCAGTGCCAGTCAGTGCCGCCTATCAGTGCCAGTCAGTGCAACCTATCAGTGCACATCAGTGCCGCCTATCAGTGCCCGTCAGTACTGCCTATCAGTGCCGCCTAACAGTGACAGTCAGTGCCGCCTAACAGTGACAGTCAGTGCCATCTAACAGTGCCAGTCAGTGCCGCCTCTCAATGCCACCTATCAGTGCCATGTATGAATGCTGCTTTTCAGTGCCCATCAGTGATGCCTGTCAATGCCCTTCAGTGTCACCTACCAGTGCCTCCTCAACAGTGCCCATCAATGCCACCTATCAGTGCTCATCAGTGCAGCCTATCAGTGCCCATCACTGCAGCCTCATTAGCGCACATCAGTGAAGGAGAAATATCACTTATTTACAAAATTTTATAACAAAAACTAAGAAAAAACTTTTTTTTTCAAAATTTTCAGTTGTTTTTGGTTTGTCATTCAAAGTGTGACAGCGCTGAAAGCTGAAAATTGGCCTGGGCAGGAGGGGGGTATAAGAGCCCTGTAGGCAAGTGGTTAAACAGGCAACAGTTGCACCCTTAATCAAGTTTTTATTGTGGTCTGTCTGTCTCACTTTTGAGAGATTTCTTTTCACTTCTTATTGTGTGTCTAGCACATAAAGTAAAATACAATCTCTTAAATTCAACAAAGATATAAAAATATAAACCAACAGGTGTTTTAACCATTCTCCATTTTATTTGAAAAGAAAAAAGAAAAGAAAAAATATAGCTAGTGATAAGGTTTAACACAAATGGTTTAACCACTTAGAAAACCAGGTTAAAGAATAATATAAACATATTTGTCTCTGTTTTATGGCCTGCTCACTTTTAAGATATCACCATTTGAAAATGCAGTTAAATTAATCAAACTAATGCAAATTTACATGCCCAAGTATGTTATTGTTTCAAAATGTCAAGTACCATTGTTTTGAAAAAGTCCAAAAGACTCTACAGAAAAGAAAAACTGTAAAGCTATACTAAAATTCCTGCCCTTAAAAATGCTAATGTTAACAAAATTATATCCCATTTGTTATTTTTTTTTTCTGTCTGGATGTCCGGTAGTTTTATGTTGACATCTTTATACCATTTCCATAAATTTGGAAGGAATAACTATTATTATTTTATTGTGCCAACAGATTGAACAGTGCTTTACATTATAAATACAGACAGTACAGTTACAATTCAATTCAATACAAGAGGGTAAGGCGGGCCCTGCTCTTAAGAGCTTACAATCTTTATATAAAATTCTAAATAATACTAACTTCTAGGTTTGTGGGTTGTGGCAAATCACACTGATTTTCTGCTGGATGATTTACAAAAATAGTCCCTGATCCTCTGGATGATGTATAAAAATAGTTCCTGATCCTCTGGATGATGTATGAAAATAGTTCCTGATCCTCTGGATGATATATGAAAAATAGTTCCTGATCTTTCTGCCACTTTATTAAACCCAGTCAGCCCATTTTTTGTTTTAACTTTAAAAAAAACAAATTACAAAAAAAGTGGGGTTCTCTTTAGCCAGCACACCAGATTCAAGGCCTAGTAATTAAATAGCAAGTGAACCCTGAATATTGCAATATTGTAATATACATGCTGACCTGTATGCTTTTTTAAATAGTATGGGTTCTCTATGATGAGAGGCCCTACAATGAGAATCACCCCATTCTAAAACCACCAGCCTTTTTCTGATTGGAGCAAGGCTGCACACCACTAGAGGTATACAATAAAATAAAACAACACATGCTTAGAACACATTAAGTGATATTAAAGTTTCTGTTTAAAAAAATAACAAACATGTCATGATTAGCTGTTCTATGCAATGGTTTTGCACAGAGTAGCCCCAGTCCTCTTCTTCTTGGGTCACTTACCAGCGCTTCTGGCTCCTCTCCCTCCACTAGTGCCCCCAATTGCAAGGCATTTGTTATGGGGGCACTGGTGTGTGCTCGCTCCCGAGCCTAGCTCTTTGCGTCCATAAGATACATAGAGCTATGGCTCGGCCCCAACCCCCACTGTCTCCTCATTGGCTCACTGGCTATGACTGACAGCAGTGGGAGCCAATGGCACTGCTGTTTCCTAGCCAATGAGAAGAGAGAGACCCAGGACAACCAAGGCTCCCCCTAAACATCACTGGATCGGGAGGGGGCTCAGGTGAATATTGGGGTGTGACGGGAGCAGCACACAGAAGGTTTTTTTTACCTTCATGCATAGATTGCATGAAGGTAAAAAACCTTCAGCCCTTACAACCACATTAAGGTATCCTCCTAGGTGTTGGGTACACCTAAATGTTGAAAAGCCACTTGTTCAAAAGTGATTTTAAGTAAAAGCTTTGCTAGAAATAATTACAAATACTTTTACAAAGTTACATACCTGTTTATTTGTTGAATGTTGACACAATAGTTATTTAGGAAAAATAATAAAAGTTTTCATTTACAAAACAATTACATTTTATTGTTTTTGCACACTTTTTACAGTTCACTGGTATACAAATGTATGCCTTTAATACTCTATATATCCTATAAGTCCCCCAATAACCATCACTTGCTTTAAAATAACTGGTTGCATGACACAACCTGACTAATGTAATATAGAAATATCCTCTCCCTGTCTCTATAATCTATTTGCTGAGTTCATTTCAGCAGATAGTTTGTCCTTTGGCCTTATGAAATATTGTAAATAGAGAGGAGGACAGCAATTTTATATCTAAAGGCTTTTATTGATTTTGACAAACTCTGTGAATTTTGCATCTCAGAGTCTGTCAATGAATCATGCATTGGCAAACTCCTTGTAATGCAAAGAAATCTGTAAGCAGACATGAAACAAAGTGACCTAAGCCTTGGAAAGGTTGACAATAAACAGGAATGATTCCAGGGAGAAGAACATCTAGAAAATGTATAAGTATTTTGAGGGCTAGAGGTCGAAAAGGCACATATTAGAGCTTGTTATGATTGATGCCCCTAAACACAAGATGTTTTCTCTAGAGACATAACCAATAAAAAAGGATGAAGCAGAGAGATAAACCAGTTTTATTATAAATAGAAATAACAAGCTGAATGTGCATATCATATGCATATGTTATAAACCAAAGTAATACATTTTCTTATGGTTTACATTTAGCAAAGTTTCTAGGACATGTAAGTAGAGATAAGCTCAAGGTTTGATCCGAACACAAATGACAAACTCCTTGTTGGTCAGTGAAGGCCAAATATCATACAGTATATAGTAGTGGTATTTCTATCACTTGCTAAATATGACAGCTTTTTCCTGTCAATGGTTTCTAAGGAAGTAGCAAATGCAGGCATGAGCTGCTTTCTTAGCAAACAGTGATGTCAACCAGCCCCATTCATTTACTAGCCATGTAAACTGAGATTGACATGGACTTACTGTTTTCTTTTTGTGTTTGAAAGAGTAGGGATAATATGAACCTCTTACTACACTACTTACTTATTTACTACACAGCGAAAATATCTTCAGGTCTCCTTATTGTTAAATGAGGGTTCCAGAATTTGATAAGCCCCTGTCTGCAGAACTCTGAACCACTGGGTGAGGGTTGTGGGTAAGAGGCCCTTGTCCTCATCAACACAAGGCAAGGTGTTTTTCCAGTGGGGTCCCCCTTGCAAGGGACCCCTATGTTGAGGGCATGTTGTTCAGTAGGGGGGGGGCTGTTCACCCTCCCCCTTTTCTGGTATGCCAGGTTGCATGCTAGGATTAGGGCCTGGTAGGGATTTGGGAGGCTCATTTTTTTTCTTGTTTTCTGTAGGGGGTCCCCCCATAAAAAAGTGATATAAAATTTGAGGGGCTCGTGGGTTTTGTTTTTTTTTTTGCTTTTTGTGTGGTGCCCCCCTTGATATCCATACTAGACCCTTATAAAGAATAAGGGTCTGGTATTTCTTTAGCGAGAACCCAATGCATTTTTTGTAGGGGCCCCCATTATTGTCTATACCAGACCCTTATCTAGGATAACAGTCTAATTTAGGTGAAGAGAATCCCTAGCTACTTTGTTTATAAACAGAAGTAAGTGGCTGGGAGCTGTAATTTGCTGGGAATTTAAGCCACTTTTTTGCCATTATAACTGTCAGTTTTGCTGTAGTAGGTCATAAACGTTGTACACATGCAGCACTAGACAGTCAGGTTAAGGGCACCCCCAAGGCATTCTATTTAAATAAATTTTGCATTTGTAGTGTTGACCTTTAAACATATTAAAATTGCTGCTCCATAGTTTTGCCTATTAGCTTAGCCTAGCAAGTGATCATGACCTGACTTAGTAGCACCCCTAAAAATCCCATACCAGACTAGCTCAGCCCCATGGTGTACCTGGAAATTTCCCAATCAGTTTCTCAACAACACAGTCAACATTAAGGCATCACATCATTTCACCCCTGATTCAGCAGTGAAGTATACCTGAGAAGATCATATTCTTCCACTCCTAACTAAGCAGTAATCCTGTAAATACCACTGTTCCCGCAACCCCAGAATTATGCTATTTTTAAATGTTACTGTTCCCACATTCCTGATTTAAAGGCCTACTGTATCTGTGCTTTCATCCCTGTTCCAACAACTCCCTCTATCTATAATATCACTTTTGTCTCACAATCTTTAAATAAGCAGTGTGGTAGCCTTGGAAATATCACTCCTGTATTTATCATCCATTCCTTATATACTGTATATCCTTCTCTGAACCCAGTCTTACAATAAGCATCACTGGGCATATTTTATTCCTGGCCAATCACTCTTAGAGTTTTTCTGTTAAACATTTCCTGGTCATCTGCTTCCTTGTGAAAATATTTATTTTCTGATGTGTATAATAGTGCTGGACTAACAGAAGAAAAAATTGGTTCCAATGGATCTACCATAATGTAATTTTTCCTTCAAAGAAGCAAATCCATGATTAAAGTCTAGTATAGATGGTATTCTGGTCCTAGGCTGCTAAATCTCTGATAGTTACACAGGGAAGCCATATGATAGATACTTGAATGTGTATGGTGGACCACCTGGCACAGAAGTTCGTGTCACTTAAAGGGCTTTTTTGAAACATTTAATGGCCAAGAGCATCAGATGCAACCAATGCATTTTGAGGGGAAAGGTCTCTCTTATCTTCAGGTTTGAGCAGTCAATGTTTATAAAATCACAACAGAGTGCACAAAGGGACCTGTGTTAAGGTTTGCTGAAGATGCAGAAATAAGGTGGAAACTGACCTAATGTCTCTTGATGACACTGCAGGAAGCCAGCATAGTCTGAGGGGTTTATTCAATAAGGCAGCAAAGAGCAATTATATACAAATTGCAGCATCCCATGAAATTCAAAAATAAAATAATTTCTGACCACAGAAACAAGAAATAAGGGCAGTGATTAAAATTCTAGTTCATCATTGTTCAGGGCATGCACTAGCCAGCTGTGGGAAGACACAATTGCCTACAAAACTGAGTAATCAAAATGGATTTCTGTTGCATTATACAGTATATATATTTGAATATTGAAATATTGAATCGTATGAATATTTCATCTAACAACATTTCATCTCTGTAAAGGTTCTCAAAAAAAAAATTAATCTTTTGTCTCTGTCAATTTGACAAACTGTCCTTATTGTATCTTAACTCCAACCCTATTTTAATTAGTTTAGCTATGCCAGCTGATTCATATGAAATCACTATTTTTAACATCTTAATTTCCTGAGTTGAGTAATTCACCATTGTTTGGTTAACTATTATGATAAAGCCTATTTCTTCATTCATCATTTCTGTTTGTCTTCACCAGACAAAGAATAATAATATATTTAAGTGTTCATGGCAGAACAAATATGTAAATGAGAAAAGTTCCTGACATCTTTAGCATATCTGTATTGGGTTATTGATCATGAAACTATCACCTTTATAGAAAACAACTTTACATGTTTATATGGCTTCCTTTTCTTTCTTCACAATGGATTTAAAGTGTTTTGCATATTTAAAAGTTATTTGAAAAGTGCTTTAGACAATGGTAGTCAGTCAGTTCTAGGCTGGGGCAAGGGAGGACTGACCATTTGGAAACTCGGGCACTGCCCAAGGGCCCAGGGTCAGTAGGGGGCCCCATGAGATGCCCCTGGTACCTTTTTCATAGGCTTTTTTGAGTTTGGGCAAGGACACAGGGGCCCCATGATCCCCTATTGCCCGGGGGCCCCATGAGTTGTCAGTCCACCCCTGGGCTGGGGTAGCAATAAATGGTATAAAATGAATTATAAACATTTAAAAATATCTGCCTGAGTCTAAACTTTGGTGCCCTGAATTTCTGGGAGCTCTAAAATGCACAAATCTTCTGAATCAGTGGGTGGGAATCTTTACTCTCCTCTTCTAAGCCTCACAATTGGTCAGTTACTGTAATGGTTAGCCTCACTAGTCAATAGCAAAACATAGAACACAGGTAGGCTCCTAACTAGGATGTAATGTTATTATAGAGAACACTAGGAATGCTAGACAACAGAAGTACATAAACCTGACAGTAGGTAGCTGCGATGTTCTGACATAGCTGAAATTGTTTTTAGGCCTGAATTAAAGTGAACCATTGCTTTGCCTATGCAAATCCAAAAAGCTTTGGACAGAGCAGGGAAGGCTTAAATCTCGTGACAGTTCTTTTATTTGCCACCTGTGTTCAGTTGGAGAGTTTACCCCCTGCATTTCTGTCCAGTAGACACAACAGGAAGTGAGAGGAAATATCTTCAAAGTTTTGTACTAGTGTCAATAGTCACTTGAAAAAATAGAAAGGGTAACTTTCCCCAGCAGAAACATGGTCAATAAAAGCCTGACAGGTTTGCCAACCTTCCTGCACTCCAAAATCAAACAAAACATTTTTAGCTTTAGCTACATTTTACCCATCACCTATATGATCTGTATTTCTTTTTTGCTTCTCTAACTTTCAGAGGAGGATAACTAAACTGTCAGGAGTACATACAGAAAACTATATGTAAGATTCAAGTTGAATCATTTAGGACCCAAAAATGTGGTTTTAGGCATATGATATATACACATACAACAAAATCCCCCCCCCCCCCCTCCCATTCAGAGTTTTCAAACCCCACTTGCGTATTCTCTGAACAAATGTTATAGGGGATTTCCTCACACAAATTTGACGTTAAATCCTCTTCCAGTCTGAAATAAAGCGCTACATATATAAGCTGTCTTTAATATATTTTATTTAGTCTTACTCTAGAAAACTGCATTAAGCTCCTTTAAAAATTTATATTTACATATGTATAGCATATGTTCTAATGAGATCTAATGTGGGTCAAAAAGCTTATAATGTAGACACCCTAGAGTCAAGGAATAGCACATTAATATGTCAGATCTTTTCTAGAGCTGTTGAAGGTATTTTGCTCAAACTCTGACAACCCACTTGTACAGTTAAGGAAAGTGGAACTATAGCATTAGACCCGTAGGTTTATTTTGTGTGCAACTTTATTCCATTAACCACTTGCTTACCGGGCACTTATACCCCCCTTATTTACAGGCCAATTTTCAGCTTTCAGTGCTGTCGCACTTTGATTGACAATTGCGCGGTCATGCAAGATTGTATCCATATATAATTTTTATAATTTTTTTCTCACAAATAGAGCTTTCTTTTGGTGGTATTTAATCGCTGCTGGGCACTTTAATTTTTGTCCTATGAGCAAAAAAATTGCAAAAAAATTTGAAAAAAAAAGTTTCTTTGTTTCTATTATACAATTTTTCAAACAGGTAATTTTTCTCCTTCACTGATGTGCGTTGATGAGGCAGAACTGATGGGCACTGATAGGCAGCACTGATGGGCACTGATAGGCGGCACTGATAGGCAGCACTAATGAGGTGGCACGGATAGGCAGCACTGATAGGCAGCTCTAATGAGGTGTCACAGATAGGTGGCACTGATATGCGGCACTGATTGGTGGCACTGATAGGCGACACTGATAATGGGTACTGATAGACAGCACTGATAGGTGGCACTGACTGACATCACTGCTGGGCACTGACTGGCGGCACTGCTGGGCACTGACTCGCACAACCGCTGGGCACTGACTGGTGGCACTGACTGGCAGCACTGCTGGGCTGCACTGATAGGAACTGGTGGGTGGCACTGGTGGGCACAGGTAGGTGGCACTGGTGGGCACAGGTGGGTGGCACTACTGGGCACAGGTGGTGACACTGCTGGGTGGCACAGGTGGGTGCACTGCTGGGCACAGGTGGGGACACTGCTGGGTGGCACAGGTGGGTGCATTGCTGGGCACAGTTGGGCGCACTGCTGGGCACAGGTGGGCGGAACTTGTGTGTGGCACTGCTGGGCACCGATCATCAAGGCACTGATGATCAGTGACCCTGATGATCGGTGCCAATCCCCGTTCTGACAACTGCCAGTTTTCGGTAGTACTTTCCTCACGATCTGACAGCGTGAAGAAAGTGCAGCCGAGAACCGGCATTTGTCATTGGACACGGCTGATCACGTGGTAAAAGGGCGCTGTGATTGGCCTTTTACCACGTCACGTGATCAGCTGTGTCCGTAGGACACAACGATCACGGAGATCGCCGAGTGCGCGCCCCCGGGGGCGTGCAGGAGAGCGCGTTCTGGGAGGACATCATATGACGTCCACCCAGAACTGGCCGGCCGCAGTGCAGCCGTCATTCGGCTATCTGCGGTCAGCAAATAGTTAAAGGTCAGCAGTACAATTCAAAAAGTATACAACGCATTTTGGGGGTCTAAGTGCCCCCTTCATCAGGGCTTGACTGCCAACAAAGTGAACTGAATCTACAATAATATATTTTCCAGTGTGAATTAAAAGCACGGGCCTTATCAGCAGCTTGTTTGACCTGCCAAATAGGCCTGTGCTTTTAATTCACACAGGAAAAAATACCGTTGTAGGTCCAGTTCACTTCTGTTTTTTTCTCTTTGTTGTCAGTCAAACTGTGATAAAGGGAGCACTTAGATCCCCAAAGCACATTGGCTACTTTTTTTAATTCTACCCCTCACCTTTAATGGAATAAAGTTGTATCTGGGCTTCTTAGCAGTGGTGTGGTGCTTCAATTTCAACTCTTTCAATATCACAACCAGCTTGTACAGGCAGAGCCAAAATTGAGTGCAGAGGTAAGACAAGATGAAGTAGAAACCAGAGTAAGTCCTATTTGTAACCACTAGCACATACAAAAGTGTTACAGCAGCCATATTGGTATATATACTTTTGATCAGGTACTAGATGAACATTCTGCACTCAATTAAAGCACTGTTGATCAAAGCAAGGTGTGCAACAACAGCATGACCAAGTTTAGGTTGCAAGCATCAACTAGCAGATGGAAGGAGCAAGTGTGTAAAAGCAGCGAGTTTAAGCATTTCTTGCAAATGCATGAGAAGTAAGCACCAAGCCATCCATGATTTGCATGTGATGTGTAGTTGTGTTTAAATTGTTACACTTAGTTTTTTTCTGACATCACTAGTCACACTTTATACAAATCCACTATCCCATATACTGTACAATAGTATTTGTTTTCAGGATTTGACTAAATTGTTGGCTATCATGGTCTTCTGCTTTGTCAGATATGCTCCTTGCTCTTGTGAAGGCAAGCTGATTCAATGGAATAAACATGAATATTGTTGGGAGTAGATTATACCTTTAAAGTAAAACTATACTGAGAAGTAAGGGGACTTCCGAGTTCTTTCTAAAGATGCTGATCAGCTGTTTCTGGTTGCCTTACTCAGTAAGATGCTGCCTGGTACAAGCATGCAGATCAGAAGAATAAGAGTAATGTAAAAGCCCCTCATTTGTATACATGTTAGAGTTCAGTAAAGGAAACCCACAGACCAGCATAAAAGTCAATAAACTAGCATTTTCAGGACAGGTCAACAATCGCAACATTCATACTTTTCAGTAGAAATTTTTTCATTTAACTGTTGGAGTAACAGCTTCAATCCTAATAAAGAGCTTGATGTTTGAGTTGAACACCGGCCATTTGTGTGTTTGGCAAACACACTAATGGTAAGGGTGTTCGGCGGGCTATTCGTCCATCGCACCCCATAAACCACTGCGCACTTACAGTGCATTGTAATTGGCCAAAGCAATGCACCTCATCACAAGTCAATCACAGCACAATTGGGTGGAGCTAGCAGTGACATCACAACTAGCTCCGCCCAATTGTTTACATCTAACCTGCAAATGTCAGATAGCGAGTGCTCGGCAGGTGCAGACAGGTCTGTGGGACATCTGTTTTTTTATTTTATTTTGGCGAGTCGGTGTTGCCATGACAACGCTGGACACCATGATTGATGATAGATTATAATGATGGAACTTTTTTTGGCTTTTTTTTTTTATAAAGTTCTTGTCAAAAACTGTTGTATTTTTGTTAACAGTGTACACTTTTTTGGTGAATGGGTAGGGGTACTATGTACCCCATACTCATTCAAAAGGGGTGTGGGATCTTGGGGCCCCTTGTTAAAGGGTGCTTCCAGATTCTGATAAGTTACCCCCTGCAGACCCCCACAACCACAGCAGAGGGTTGTGGGGAAGAGGCCCTTGTCCCCATCAACATGGGGAAAAGATGCTTTGTGTGCCATGTTGAGGGCATGTGACCTAGTGCAGTTCAGAAGGGGGGCACTTGTTCATCCCCCCCTTTCCTAGCTTGCCAGACCTGTGCTTGGACCAAGTGTCTCATAAGAATTTGGGAGGGAAACCAAAGTTTCCCCTCCCATTTTTGGGGGGTGAGGTTCCCCTTAAAAATCCTTTCAGGCATGACTTTTACGGCTTATAGGGAGAACCCCACATACTTTTTTCCCAAATTTTTGGGAGGTGGCGTGCTTCTTAAAAGTACTACCAGGCCTAAAGTGCCTGGTATGGGTTTTTTTGGGGAATCCCACATGCTTTTTAAAAAAATGTTTTACTGTGGGGTCCCTCCTAACCTTCCTACCAGGGACTGGTAAGGATTGGGGGGGGGGAACCCCATGCTGTTTTTTTTTCTCTTACTAAAAATGTCATTTAAAAAAAAATGTCAGTCCTGCTGCAGCTGGTTCTATACATTGTACAGATGTGCAACTTTTCAGGTAGTTTAAGAGGACCCCCCTCCCCAGGAATGATATTTAAATTTACAAGTTTGAGTCTCATAGACCTGAATTATGTTCGAAGTTCGCGGGTCGAACTTTCATTAGGTTCAAATATTCAACCACGAACCAAATGGGGGGGGGGTGTTCAGCCCTTCACTATTCAATCCTATGCTAGTTACTAGTTTTATATTTCAATAATTTTATTGAGTTTCAAGGGTAAACAAGGGAAAAACAGGGAAAAGATAAATGATTCAGTCATACAATATTACAATAGACAAAATATAATTGATCATTTTGTTGTAATTCCGTTCTTGGATGGATGAGGTGTTGGTCTTGTTTTAGCAATATCATCAGAGGTATTCATGTGTATTTGATGAACTTTGGTGATGTGATTTCGGGGGTTATGGGGGGGGGGGGTTTGGAGTGGAGGTGTAGTTACTAGTTTTAGACCACGACGCTGAACCTGTAATTGCTTCAGACATAGTGTATAGCTGCACAGGGAGAGTTGAACCAGTTACTCCTATAGGCAGGGACTATTATGACTGAGTCCCTTTACCATAGCCTGTTCAGTAGTACAAAATGTTTGATGAACATTAATGCCATACTGTGATATTATTTGCCTTTTAAAGCAGAAAAGGGCTTGGACAGAACATGTGCAGTGTTGATACATTTCAACTGCTTTTGTAAAGAACACAGATGTATGAACTATGCCTAGTGTCAGGTTTTCATCTGTTCTATTGGAATCCTGCTGAATGCATTAAGAGCACAAAAAGTATCAAATTTGCAATGCAATCAGGATGGACTTCATGCATTGAGTAGGATTCTATTCATTGCACTGTAAGTACTAACCTGCTCTGTCTGCTTTTGAACTCCCCTGCATAAGAAGATATATGGATTATGTGCCTCTACATTGATTTTTTTTTCTTTATAAAGTTGTCTAATATACTTTCAATACTTGTATATAATATTGTTAAATACATTCACACACCATACTTTTCTCATTTTGTCTTTTTTGGTTTCTTCTAAAACTGATTGCTTATTTCTGTGAGTTTCAGTTTTTAGTGAGCTAATATGTGCATGTATATATAATGTATGATATCTAAAAGTATAATATATACAGTATACTGTATACATTTACTTACATATGTGTATGTATATATATATATATATATATATATATATATATATATGTGAGCCAATAATTATGTGCAATTTTGCTATAATAATCTTTGGATTGTCTGTACTGATTTCTGTGCATGCATGTTGAGAGATGACTCCTTTTCATCACTTTATCGAATCTTTGACCTTCATCACTGTTTCCTTTGCTGCTGTTGCACAGTAAACATGTATACTGATTAGCCATGACATTATGACCACTGAGAGGTAAAGTGAATAACATTGATTATTTTGTTACAATGGCATTCGAAAGTGGGTGGGATATATTAGGCAAGTGAACATGCTGATGCTGAACATGAAACCAGAAAAGATGAGCAGGTATAAGGATTTAAGGATTTGAGCAAATGGCCAAATTGTAATAGCTATATGCAGCATCTCACAGAAGTGAGTACACCCTTAACATTTTTATAAATATTTAATTATATCTTTTCATGTGACAACACTGAAGAAATGACATTGCTACAATGTAAAGTAGTGCATGTACAGCTTGTATAACACTGTAAATTTGCTGTCCCCTCAAAATAACTCAACCCTCAGCCATAAATGTCTAAACCTCTGGCAACAAAAGTGAGTACACCCCTATGTGAAAATGTTCAAATTGGGCTCAAATTGTCAATATTTTGTGTGGCCACCATTATTTTCCAGCACTGCCTTAACCTTCTTGGGCATGAAGTTCACCAAAGCTTAACAGGTTGCCACTGGAGTCCTCTTCCACTCCTCCATGACGACATCACGGAGCTGGTGGATGTTAGAAACCTTGTGCTCCTCCACCATTTAAGGATGCCTCACAGATGCTCAATAGGGTTTAGGCTTGGAGACATGCTTGGCCAGTCCATCATCTTCAACCTCAGCTTCTTTAGCAAGACAATGGTCGTCTTGGAGGTGTGTTTTGGGTCGTTATCATGTTGGAATACTGCCCTGCAGCCCAGTCTCCGAAGGGAGGGGACCGTACTCTGCTTAAGTATGTCACAGTACATGTTGGCATTCATGGTTCCCTCAATGAACTGTAGCTGCCCAGTGCCGGCAGCACTCATGCAGCCCCAGACCATGACACTCCCACCACCATGCTTGACTGTAGGCAAGATACACTTGTCTTTGTACTCCTCACCTGGTTTTTGTCACACACGATTGACACCATCTGAACCAAATAAGTTTATCTTGGTCTCATCAGACCACAGGACATGCTTCCAGTAATCCATGTCCTTAGTCTGCTTGACTTCAGCAAACTGTTTGTGGGCTTTCTTGTGTATCATCTTTAGAAGAGGCTTGCTTTTGGGACAACAGCCATGCAGACCAATTTGATCGTATGGTCTGAGCACTGACAGGCTGACCCCCACCCCTTCAACCTCTGCAGCAATGCTGGCAGCACTCATATGTCTATTTCCCAAAGACAACCTCTGGATATGACACTGAGCACATGAACTCCACTTCTTTGGTTGACCATGGCAAGACCTGTTCTGAGTGGAGCCTGTCCTGTTAAACCGCCGTATGGTCTTGGCCACCGTGCTGCAGCCCAGTTTCAGGGTTTTGGCAATCTTCTTATAGCCTAGGCCATCTTTATTGAATAACACAAAAAACAGCGCAAAATGTTCAGGGTTTTGGCAATCTTCTTATAGCCTAGGCCATCTTTATGTAGAGTAACAATTATTTTTTTCAGATCCTCAGAGAGTTCTTTGCCATGAGGTGCCATGTTGAACTTCCAGTGACCAGTATGAGAGAGTGAGAGCGATAACACCAAATTTAACACACCTGCTCCCCATTGACACCTGAGACCTTGTAATACTAAAGAGTCACATGACACAGGGGAGGGAAAATGGCTAATTGGGCCCAATTTGGACATTTTCACATTGGGGTGTACTCACTTTTGTTGCCAGCGATATAGATATTGATGGCTGTGTGTTGAGTTATTTTGAAGGGACAGCAAATTTACACTGTTACACTCATTACTTTACATTGTAGCAAAGTGTCATTTCTTCAGTGTTGTCACATGAAAAGATATAATAAAATATTTACAAAAATGTGAGGGGTGTACTCACTTCTGTGAGATACTGTATATACAGTGCTCAGTATAACTGAGTAGACCACTTTTGAAAAGTAAGATTTTAATCAATATCTCAAGGAACACAAGAACAATTTCCAAAATTTTGTTTTATAGAACATTTATTTAGCTCATTACATGAAAGTAAGGTTAATAATATAACTTAGATCACAAAATCTTCAGTTTTACACAAATTAGTTGATGCAAAAATGAATACACCTAACAACAACAACTACTACATTTGATATTTTTATGACCTCCATGATTTGTAAGGACAGCACCAAGTCTTCTAGGCATGAAATGAACAAGTTCGCAACATAGTGCAACATCTATCTTTTTCCATTCTTCAAGAATTGCCTCTTTTAGAGCCTGAATGCTGGATGGAGAGTGATGCTCAACTTGTCTCTTCAGAATTCCCCATAGGTGTTCGATGGGGTTCAGATCAGGAGACATGCTTGGCCACTGAATCACTTTCACCCTGTTCTTCAGAAATACAACAGTGGCCTTAGATGTGTGTTTTGGATTATTGTCATGATGGAAAAGTGCACGAAGTCCAAGGGTACGGAGTGATGGTAGCATATTCTCTTTCAATATAGAGCAGTACATCTGTGAATTCATGATACCATCAATGAAATGCAACTGCCACAACACCAGCAGCACTCATGCAGCCCCACAGAAGTACACTGCCACCACCATGTTTCACTGTAGGCACCATGCATTTTTCTTTGTACTCCTCACCTTTGTGACACCATGCAGTTTTGAAGCCAGCAGTTAGAAAAACATTTATCTTGATCTCACCATGGCAGTGTATAGAGTCCCAGTAGTCTTCTTCTTTATCAGCATGGACCCTGGCAAATTCTATGTGGGCTTTTTTGTGCATGGACTTTAGGAGAGTCTTTCTGCATGGATGACATCCATGCATGCCATTTCTCTGTATGCTGTATTGTGTCACGAGAAACAATCACCCCAGTTTGGCTTTCTACTTCTTTAGCTAACTGCAGTGGACTTGCATTGAGATTTTCTTCAAACCTTCTCATCAGAAGAAGCTCCTGTCGAGGTGATAACTTTCTTGGATGGCCTTGACATCTCTGTGAGATGGTTGCTGTTCCATCTTTGTTAAATTTTTGTATCACTTTTGCTACTGTATTCTGACTGATAAGTAAAGCTTTGCTAAACTACTTACAACCTTTGCCTTTCTTGTGCAAAGAAAATATTTTTTTTCTCAGGACTTGTGACATTTCTCTTTCATGTGGTGCCATTGCTGACAGCATGAAATGGGAAGTGTTTTCTTTGTTAAGTAACGCTCTTTTATAATCAACTGCTGGACACCCTGTTTATTATTATTATTATTATTCAGGATTTATTTAGCGCCAACAGTTTGCTCAGCGCTTTACAATATAACAGGAGACAATACAGCAACAATACAGTTCAATATAAGTGGGATAGGAGGGCCCTGCTCCTTGGAGCTTACAATCTATTTAATGAATAATTAGGCTAACCTGTAGTTGAAATCATGTTCATTAGGATTTTGTTGTCTAAAACTTAGCTTTGCTCCTCAGACTTTCATTGGGGTGTATTCATTTTTGCAACATGGTCTTGAATGAATTTGTTAGGAAAAATACTTTTTGTGTGAGTACAAATTAACAAATCTTGTTTGCAATCAATGCTCCACATTTGTGGGAATATTTTGTAGTATAGTGTCCCATAGAAAATGTTGATTCTGAAAGGAAAGTAAAGGTTTTTGAAAAATCTATCTATCTATCTATTATATCTATCTATCTCTCCCTCTCTCTCTATGTATATATATATATATATATATATATATATATATATACACACACACAGAGCTGTGAAAAAGCACCCCTTCTTGATTTTTTTTCCAGATTTGTCACACTTAAATGGTTCAAATCATCAAGCAAATTTTTATATTACACAAAAATAACCAGAGTAAATACAAAATGCAGTTTGTAAATGATCATTTCATTTATTAAGGGAAAAAAGCTGTCCAAACCTGTCTGGCCTTACATGAATTAAATTTCACTTGCCACACTCAGGCCTGATTACTCCCAGATCTGTTGAATCAAGAAATCACTTAAATAGAAGCTGTCTGACAGTGAAGTGAAGCAGGCTAAAAGATCTAAAAAAGCAACACATCATGCCACGATCTAAAGAAATTCAAGAACAGATTAGAAAAAAGTAGTTGACATATATCAGTCTGGAAAGCATTACAAAGTCATTTGTAAGGCTTTGGGACTCGGGCAAACCTACTAAAATTACACCAAGAGCACTCAGACTCATAAAAGAACCCAGAACAACATTTAAACAACTGCAGGCCTCACTTGCCTCAGTTAAGGTCAATTTTCATGATTCAACAATGAGAAAGAGACTGGGTATCCATGGGAGAGTTCCAAGGTGAAATCCACTGCTGACCAAAAAGAACTCAAAATTGGAAGGTGTGCGTCCTATTACATCTAGCATAAAACTAACACAGAATTTCATAAAAAGAACAAAATACCAACAGTCAAACATGGTGGTGGTAGTGTGATGATCTGCAGCTGCTTTGCAGCTACAGGACCTGGATGACTTGTCATAATTGATGGAAACACTAATTCTGCGCTCTGTGTCCCTCCATAGATATGCCTCCCCAGACCATGGCTGACCCACCACAAAAACTCTCATGCTGAACAATGTTACAGGCAGCATAATGTTCTACACGACCCTTTCATGTCTGTCACATGTGCTCAGGGTGAACCTTCTCTCATCTGTGAAAAGCACCTGCCAATTCTGGTATTCAATGACAAATGCCAGTCGAGCTATATGGTGTCAGGCAGTGAGCACAGGGTCCACTAGAGCATGTCTGGCCCTCAGGCCACCCTCATGAAATCTGTTTCTGATTGTTTGGTCAGAGACATTCGCACTAGTGGCCTGCTGGAGTTCATTTTGTAGGACTCTGGCAGTGCTCATCCTGTTCCTCCTTGCACAAAGGAGCAGATATCGGTCCTGCTGATGGGTTAAGGACCTTCTATGGCCCTGTCCAGCTTTCTTAGAGTAACTTCCTGTCTCCTGGGATCTCCTCCATGCTCTTGAGACTGTGCTGGGAGACACAGCAAACCTTCTGGCAATGGCACGTATAAGAGATGAATAGGGAAAAAAATGTCAGTGGTCTCCACCTGTAAAACCATTCCTGTTTTGGGGTTTATCTCATAGTTTCCCATCTAGTGCACTTGTTAATTTCATTAACACCAAAGCAGCTGAAACTGATTAACAACTCCCTCTGCTACTTAACTGACCAGATCAATATCCCAGGAGTTTAACTGACTTGATGCTATACCCTGATTAAAAAGTGTTCCTTTAATTTTTTTGACCAAAACATATATATATATATATACATACATATATATATATATATATAGAGAGAGAAGAGAGAGATAATCTGGAAGCCAAGACAAAACCTTAAATTGACATTAGAAGTATTTTCTTTTCAGTAAACTAACAAACATGTCATACTTACCTGCTCTGTGTAATGGTTATTGCTCAGAGCAGCCTCATTCCTTCTGTTTTTGGGTCCCCTGTTGTCACTCTTGGCTCATCCCTGCACCGAGTGCCCCCAAATGAAGCCACATTTTAATGGGGGTACTCATACATGTTTGCTTCTGAGCTGAGCTTGAGGCTGTTCAGACAAACAGCCCGACTCAGCCACACCCTGCTCTCTGCAGATTTCGACTTACAGCAGCAGGAACTAATGGCGCTTGCTTCTCTTAGCAAAGTCTATGAGACCCGGGAGAGGGAAGAATAGCTGCTGCAAAGTGCATTCAGTTCTCCTCTTTTCTCTCCCACTCTCACAGACTTGGCTGACAGCAGTGGGAGCCATTGGTTCCTGCTGCTGTCAGTGAAATCATGTGAGGAGGCAGTGGGGCCAAGCCCTGCGGTGTGTGTCGATGAATGCACATAGCCCAGCTCAGGATATACTTACTATGCTTGGTAACCATGAGCTATTTTTAATGGTCAATTAACCTAAAGAGTAATTTCACAAACTTTATATGCTGCTTTAGTAACACATACTGTAACTTGCTAATTTCCTTTTCTACAGAATACATTTTCCCACTCCTCCTATCACTTTCTATAAACTATATAGAGAGTGGAGTCTTCTCATAATCACTGCAACAAAAGGTCAAATGTGGGAACGCAGCTTCAAGGACTGTAGTACCTGAGAGACAAAGAATACTATCCACCGGACAGATCTGATCAGAAAGTTCACATGAGGGGGGGGCGGAGCCTAAACATGGCGGCGTCGGAGAGCACGATGTGAGTGCTCTCCGTTAACCTCCAAACTAACCTTCCGAGACCCTCATGGAGTGAAGCCCTGCCTGCTTGAGGAGGGCTCCAAGCGGAGAGAGACTGGCGCGTGGAGGAGAGAGGGGAGCGGACACGGACCTCCAGAAGGTGATCTCGATGCGGAGACTCCAGGGCGGCTGTCGGGTTGCCGGGGAGACGAAGCAGGGCGGTGTGAGCACGCTGCTCGCCGCAAGGCATCACTGGGAGACAGAGACGCCGGCCGGCTCCCTGTCAGAGCGGCAGTGACAAGTCGGCTCCCTCTGTGTTACAGGACTGGAAAGCTGTGCGGCCAGTGGAGGAGTGAAGCAGGAGAAAGGGACCAGCTGAGGAAGACCTCGGTGGGAGAGAAGAGGCTGGTCGGTGCTCTTATGAAATAAAGTGTTGCCACCTTATAGTTTCCTTTATCCCCCTGGCCGGATGTTTAATACTGGGTCAGGGAGACTCATAAATATTAGGACAGCTATTCTTCTTCCCCAAGACCATCCTCAAGGAGAGAGAAAGGAGGTGGAAAGAAAGAAACTGAATATCGGATACCCCGAGGAATCCCCCCCAGGACTGAGCAGCAGTGAAGGCCCTCCACATAAGCCTGGAACCACCGTCCGGAGAGGGGAAGGGTGAGTGAAAACTGTTGGGGGCCTATTGCATGGTGAACCCCTGAGTGATACAGGCGTCCAAGGGGGTTAAAGAGGGGAGGATTCCCAGGGGTTAGAAAAGAAGAAGAAAGGAGGTCCAGGTGTCCCAGGAGAGTAAAGGAAATAGGAAAAACTGCAAGGCTATCAAGATATATAGAGGATATGAAGAACAAAGGTTCCAAGGGAGCAGGGCCCAAAGGGGCCCAAACAGGAACAATAAAGAAATTTACATCTTATGGAAATACTACACCAGAAAGGGCCCAAGGTGCAAAGGGGGAAATGGACATTAGTTCAGGAAATAGCCCTAGGTTATCATTGGGCATAAATAGCAGCGGTAGCCAACAAATAGTAGAGGGCTTGGGAAAAAAAGAACCAGAAGGTGAACTACAACTACCAAATAAGAAGGAGATGGCAGAAATGTTTCAAAATCTGGAAAAAACGATAAAACACGAAATGACAGCTATTCGAAATGATTTAGGTCACCTTCTATTGAGAATGGAAGAAACGGAGAAGAAAGTTAAAACCCAGGCCCAGAAAATAGATAATTTAAAGGAAAAAATAAGCCAATTAGAAAATAACCAGAAAAAAATGACCTATAGGATGGAAGTTCAAGAAAATATAGAAAGAAGGAGTAATCTTAGAATACGAGGAATCCCAGAGACTGCTAAAGGGGAAATACTATATGAACTAGTTAAAAAAATCCTAAACTCCATAAGAGATAAACCGGAATCTGATGGGATCGACCTGGATGGAGTGTTTAGGGTAGGAAAGTTCAAACGGGCTACTGAGAAGGAAAGATCGAGGGACATAATTGTCCAGTTCCAAAATTTTGGGGCCAAAGATGAGATCTGGAAGAAGACCAAGGGAAGACCATTAGTTAAGTATGGAGACTTGACTATCCAAATCTATGCGGACTTAACAGTAGAGACCCTAAGGAGAAGGCGATCCCTGAAACCCCTGTTGGAGCAAATGAGAAAACAGAATGTGCAGTATAGATGGGGTACCTCAGCATTTCTGATTGGCTGGAAAAATGGGGTCACAGCGTATTTGAGATTTCCGGATGATTTAAGAGATTTTTGTGATAGACTGGACTTGCAAAGAATGAAGATAGCTGGCTGGGAAGAAGAGGAAGAAGATAAAGGAAACATAAATGTTAAAAGAAAAGAGGACTGGCAACAGGTCGGGCTGAGGGAGGCATCGGGGGTGGAGGAGGAGGAGAGGGAGAATTAAGTAGAAAACGAATTTTTCCTTTTTTTTTTTTCTTCTCTCTCTCTTACTTCTCCCTCTCGCCCCTAGCCTTCCCCCTCCGGATGCCGAGACCCGCTTGGAGGCTCCGATTAAGGCAGGGAGGTAAAGAGTAAAGACTTTTTGACAGAGAGAGGGAATCGGGGCGGTTGGAGGAGAGGTGAACCGTACATAGGCGGAGCTGATGCCCTAAACTTTAAATCAATGGTGGAAATAGATCCACAAATGATTTGTAGGCAGATTATAGGCCTAAAAACGGGTAGGGAAAAAAGAAGGGGGGATGGGAGGGGTGGGGGGAGGTGGGGAGGGAGGGAGGGGGGAGGGGAAGAGAGTTGGGTGGGTGGAAGGGAGGAGAGGAGGTATTGGGTCAATACTCTGCAGGACAGAAGAGATGAAGAGGAAGAGGCAAACTGGAAGAGAGATGGACTTAATTGGGAAAGATGGAAGAATTACAGTTTATAACCTATAATGTGAACGGGCTGAGTTGTCCAGGGAAGAGATTTAGGTTGTTTAAAGAGTTACATCATAGGGCTACGTCAGTGGTATTTTTACAAGAGACGCATTTCGAGATAGAGGCAAACGTGAAATTGAAATCCAAATACTATCCAACATGGTACTACGCAGATTCCCCAATTAAAAGAGCAAAAGGGGTTGCAATAGGTGTGGCAAAGAACATGAGATTTGAGTTGGAGGATAGAAGAACCGACCCGGAGGGGAGGTTCTTATTCTTAAAAGGTAGACTCCAGGGGATTGACTGTACTCTAGCCAATATATATTGTCCCAATAAAAACTCGGAGAAGTATATGAAGGGCTTGTTGAAAAAATTAATGGACTTTAAAAAAGGGCGTTTGATAGTAGCTGGAGACCTAAACTTTTGTATGGACCCACAAAAAGATAATACCTCTCCTGTGCAAAGAGAGGGGAGTAGGGCTCTGAGAGCTATGAAAAAAGTGATGCATGAATATCAACTAGTGGATACTTGGAGAATAAGACATATGAAAGACAGAGACTATACCTTCTTCTCGAATGCACATGAGATATACTCGAGATTAGATTACATCTTAATAGACCATCAACTAATAGATCACCTGGTAAAAATTGACATAGAGACAAGGACGTTCTCGGACCATGCTCCGGTCGTGATGAAGTTGAGATGGGGAAGAAGGTG
This sequence comes from Staurois parvus, assembly GCF_062004578.1. Lineage (NCBI taxonomy): Eukaryota > Metazoa > Chordata > Amphibia > Anura > Ranidae > Staurois > Staurois parvus. The sequence continues at coordinate 2,859,232 of NW_028317803.1, forward strand.
GACGGGAGGATTAGGGTGGAGGTTAAATGAGGCCCTTCTTCTGGATGAGGATGTAGTTCAGAAAATCGAGAAAGAGATTAAAGAATACTTTAAGGAGAATGAAACAGAGGAAGTATCGATAGCTACAGTCTGGGAAAGTCATAAGGTATTCATAAGAGGAATCTTGATTGCGGCTGGAGCAAGGAAGAAAAAGGAAAGAAGAGAGAAGGTCAGTGGGCTCTTAAAAGAAATATTAGACTTGGAGCAGATCCATAAGAAGAAAATAACAAAAGATACGAGACAGAACTTACTGGATAAAAAAGAGGAGTTAGAGAGGTTGATGGATGAGGAGAAGAGAAGAGTATACAACAGGGTTTTGAATGAGAGGTATAGATGGGGAGACAGACCAGGAAGATATTTAATGAGAGCTTTGAATAAAAAGAAAAATAGGAATTATATAGAAAAGATAAAAAGTTCAAAGGGGGAGCTGGCCCACTCAAATAAAGAGATTATTAAAGTGTTTACGGAGTATTATAAAAAGTTATATAATATTAGCCCCCAAGACCCTCTAAAGGAAATCCAAGAGGGAATTAAGGAAAAAAAGATGACATACTTAAAAAAAGCGGGATTACCAAAACTAAGTGAAGCACAGTTGAACTCCCTAGACGTAGAAATCTCCCAGGAAGAAATTAAAATAGCATTAAGAAGTACAGGAGGGGGAAAAAGTCCAGGTCCGGATGGCTATACAGTTAGGTACTATAAGAAATTTAGTGAAGTATTGTTACCCAAACTGGAGAAATATATGAATGCACTGGGAGGTGGGATGGAAATGAGGAGAGAATCCCTACAGGCACATGTAGTACTTATTCACAAGGAGGGAAAGGACCCATCGCAGTGCTCCAGCTATAGACCGATCTCATTATTGAACACAGACACTAAACTGTATGCAAAGGTGTTAGCAAACAGGTTGAGAGATCTGATGCCTGAATGGATCCACGGAGATCAGGTGGGCTTTGTACCAGGGAGAGAAGGTAGAGATAATGGCTTGAGAACCCTGATGCTTATTCAGAAGAGTAGAAGAGGGAAAGCCCCGGTGGTGCTCTTGTCAATTGATGCGGAGAAGGCATTTGATAGAGTGGACTGGGGCTTTATGATGGACAACTTAAAAGTGCTGGGGTTAGGAGATAGAATGCGAGAGTGGATAAGTAAACTATATAGGGAGCCTACTGCAATCATCACGGTAAATGGGGAGAGATCAGAACCCATTGGAATGTCAAATGGTACAAGACAGGGCTGTCCTCTGTCTCCCCTGCTATATGTATTGTCACTCGAACCTCTGCTGTCAATAATAAGAAATAGTGGATCGGTAAAGGGAATTCAGATAGAATCCAAAGAACATAGAGTAGCGGCCTTTGCGGACGATTTATTGTTCTATGTGGGGAATCCCAGAATAACTCTCCCAAATATAATGAAGATTCTGAAGGAGTACGGTGAACTATCAAATTTAAAAATTAACCCAACGAAAACAGAGATCCTGAATATTAATATATCAAAGAATGAAAAAGAAAAATTACAAAAAGAATTCCCCTTTATTTGGAGAGAAAAAGAGATAAAATACCTAGGAATAAAAATCACTGCCTCACCCAAACATTTGTATAGAGTAAATTATATCTCTTTGATTAATGAGATCAGGGAAGATTTAAAAAGACTAGAAGGAGGAAATCCATCCTGGATAGGACGTATAAACTTAGTCAAAATGGTAATTATGCCTAAAATACTGTATAGATTTCAAATGGTACCAATTAAAATTCCAGAAGCCTTCTTTAAGATAATGAAAAAAATGTTAACAAGATACATATGGAAGAATAAAAAACCTAGAATAGCATATGAAACATTGAGTAGGACTAAAGAGAAAGGGGGATTGGGTTTACCAGATGTCAAGAGATATTACAAAGCAGTGGTTTTGGCAAGAATATATGACTGGACATTTAACCATAAGGGGAAAAGTTGGGTAACAATAGAGAATGAGCTTAGTGGAATTGGATTGAGTCAGATGATATGGGTCCCACCACAGTTTAGGGGAATCAAAGAAAGCACAAGTATTTACACTTTAAATGTCTTTAGGGTATGGGACAATTTACATAAAAATATGAAATGGGAATTTAATTCAACATTAATGCCTCTCACGAATTCTGAGTACTTTCCTCCGGGAAAGAACAAGATTTCGGGGAGATGGTTCAGAAAGGAAGACACCCAATTGAGAGATGTATTGGTGGAGGGGGAATTGAGATCACTTAAAGAGTTAATAGAGAAGAAGGGAGACATTTTTTTTAGAATGGATGAGTGGAAATACCATCAATTGAAAAGTTTTATTGGAAAACTACCGAAACCTTTGAGAATAAAACAGGAGTGGAATATGTTTGAAAGGTTGCTGGAGACACGAAGGGATGGGAAGCACGGTGTTTCAAAAGTGTATAGAATTCTCACAGAATTAGACACAAACACAAAGTTAAATTTTATGACAAAATGGGAAAGAGATATGGGAGTTGAGTTTGATGAGGATAGACAGAGAAAGATGTTTAGATTGATACACGATAATGTTAGTATGAGAGAGGTGGAGGTTAATTATAAGTTTGTGACACGATGGCACATCACACTAAGTGTTGAACACAAGATGAATGGGGAAAGTTCTAATATGTGTTGGAGAGGATGTGGAGATATAGGCACGGTGTTTCACATATGGTGGGAATGTCCGAAAATCCAGGCTTTTTGGAAGACAATAGTCAAGTTGATTAAAGAAATAACGGAAATTGACATAGGATTAGATCCAACGACGTGTCTCCTACACGTTGTGGAGACATCTGTAAATAAATATAAAGATTCAGGTATTTGGTACTTCTTGAATGCAGCGAAAGGGTTGATACCCAAGTTTTGGCGGAAAGTCGAGGTACCGAAGGAGGTGGACTGGATTAACAGAGTAAACCAGATAGGTAGAATGGAAAGATCATATCATATGCAGGAAGACAGAATGGGAGTGTATCTAAGGAGATGGGAAAAGTGGGAAAGAGCAGGATTGAAAGAGAAATATAAGAAAACATAAACTAGGATGTTAACATAACATTAAAAAGCCTCAAGAGAATAGAATGGGATAGAGTCTGCAGAGCGGGGAAGAGGGGTGGGAGGGAGGGGTAGTGGGATGGGAAAGAAAAAAGAGTTTTAAGTAAGGGAAAGACAGAAATGTTATAAATGTATACTTGTATGAGAATTACTTCCCTGTTTGAGTTTGTGTATTAATATGAAAAATTTAATAAATATTTAAATTAAAAAAAAAAAAAAAAAAAAAGAATACTATCCACCAAATTATAGGGAACCAGATTTGACTGGGTCTATGCACAACATTAAGCTTAAATTAGTTGGCAGGCTTACTTATCACATATTTATATCCCTCCCCCCTTAATTAGCTTTACTTACTTGTAATGTCAAAGATAAGTTGGATCAGTTGGAGTTTACAGCTGCTTACTGATCTAAACCCAGTTTCATTGGAGTAAGGCTTCGTTCAAGCCTATGTGACATGGGAATGTGGGCGATATCATTGGAATTTCCACAGCTCATGAAAACAAGTTATGTTCTGTGTTGTTCTTGATGGCACTTCAAATGCAACAGCCAATGCAATTGCACTAAATGACCCCACACAGAGTAACTTCTTGCCATGCATTGTAGTGTGATGTGGTTTTAAAAAAAAAAGGTGCCTGCGCTTTTTTTGTGTGATTGTAGCACATAGGGCTTCCCTAAACAACTCACCAAAAGAGCAAAAAACACATGCACACCATCACAGCTGCTTACCCTAGTGTGTAAAGTCTATCCTGAAAACTCAGATTGATTGGTTCTTATTCACAAATATGGAAACTGCAGCTACCAGTCCCTGAATTTAGGAACGCATAATGGTGAACATTGCTAAATCAATGGTGAATTAAGATTAGAGTTCCGTCAGCATGGGAAACTATCAATGAAAATACTCATCTAAAGATTGTGGTCATCAAAGGGAGAATCTATCAAGATAGGAATATAAGTACCATTGTTAAATTTTAGAAAGTGTAGGCTTTGGAGAGAAGCCTCATTTAGTAGATGAGTCGCTGACTCATCATGTAGCAAGTAAAAATGTTAGAATTTTTTATATACACATACAGTACTTATTTTGGGTCAGTGATTCACCAAGTAATGAAAATCAGAAAAAGTTGACAGATTCAAAATTATTAGCTTCAATATTTCTGTCTAGGACCTTTTTAATGCCTGATGAAATGCATTTGAGAGTAGTTAATGTTTTTGAGGTTGCCTTTTTGCCTTTATGCATATACAGTAGGCCAAAAAGTGTCTAAAAGGTTCATCAGATTATCCATTTTATTAATAACTTGAATTTTTATAAACATGCCAATAAAGTTAACATATTTATCAACATTATGCACATTTGTCTCACACGTTTGGTGCATTTAAATGAATCAAACAGAAATTGACCATTAAAAGAATAATAGCCAATACAATGTTTAAAATGACTGATTCAAGGCAACAGTGAAAAAAGGAAAACATGCATTCGAATCACGTGCACTGAACAATTACAACTGCTGAAAACAGTAAATGTCCCTTTTTATCAGCACCATCTGGAAGAATGAAAAGAAATATTCAACATAACATGAAAGCAACACTAAAACAAGGCAAAAAAAACAAAACAGATACTGCTTTGTATAAGCCAATCGTGCTGTATATACTCATAAATAACTTAATCCACATCCCACTAATAAACGGAAATGCAGTTATGTACAACTTGATAATATGATCAACTGTACAAAAAGATTAAAAAGGTCCTACCTAAGCAAAGACATCACGAGATGTATTCTAGCTTTATTAGGGCATGTACATGGGATGTAACACATCAAACGCAGGTCATCAAATTGCCATTTACTTGGCTGGAGCACTAAATATGTCAGCTCATCAGTTGCATTTGACTTGCTTGGCATTGTGTTGTGTTTCTTTTGACACAGTGGGGTTGATTTATTAAAGGCAAATAGACTGTGCACTCGCTATCCTTAGTGAATGTAAATGTGGTAAAGCTTCACTTTGTAAAGAATATCCAATAAAGTATAAGGAAAATGATAAAAAGCAGCTTTGCTTGCACATGATTTGATATTGGAAATCATCATCCAAAAGAGCTTTACCTCATTTAATAAGCTCTGGGGAAAATTAGTGTAACTGCGCTTGCAAAATGCACACTCTAGTTGCCTTTGGTAAATCCACCCCATAATGTCTTTTTAAGGTGCATTTGGACTTCAGGCAAATCAGGTCAAAGGCAACCTTTCATTGTCAAAGACTAGGGGAGATTCACTAAAACTGGAGCACTCAGAATCTGGTGCGGCTGTGTATTGTTGCCAGTAAGCTTCTTCAGCTTGTTCAATTAAGCTTTGACAATAAAACCTGGAAACTGATTGGTTACTATCAGGGGCGGACTGACCATTAGAGCACTCAGGCACTTCCCGAGGGCTCAGGGTCAGTAGGGGGCCCCATGAAATGCGTCTGGTACCTTTTTATAGGCTTTTTTGGGTGTGCTTTGAATGTGGTCAAAGACACGGGCCCCATGATCCCCTATTGCCCGGGGGCCCCATGAGCTGTCAGTCCTCCCCTGGTTACTATGCACAGCTGTACTATATTGTGTATGTAGCAGTTTTAGTAAATCTTCCCCGTGTTTTCTATTTGAACACATGCAGCTGCATTCAAATGGAAACTGCTGCCTTTGACAAAACACCTGTACAGATAAGCCCTTAGTTGGAGAAGCCTCTTCTGTGCCTTTAGTTTAAAGTGATATTAAAGGCTTTTTATAAAATAACAAACATGTCATACTTATGTGCTCTGTGCAATGGTTTTTAACAGAGTAGCCCCTCTCCTCCTCTTCTCGGGGAGGCACTTGTACGTGCTTGCTCCCAAGACCTGCTCTGTGTAGCTATAAGACACACAGAGCGTGGCTCAGTACGTCCCCCTGCTCCCCCTTCACTGGCTGTGATTGACAGCAGAGGGAGCCAATGGCTCTCGCTACTGTCTCAGCTAATGCACACAGAAGGGTTTTAACCTTCATGCGCCTTCAGCCTTTACAGCCACTTTAATTTAATGTCACAGGGGCCCAATTTTTCCTTACTTCTTAACTAAGCTCCATCAACTGCCACATCCCTGATCAACGAAAGTACCCTTACTGGATACTGAGTCATTGGGTTATATCAGTTTGTAGGACTTAACAATGAAAGACAAGTAAAATGTGAATTCTGTAAGATAGTGGAACTAAGTCAGAGAGGGACACAGAACATTTTCTGACTGGTAAAGGTAATAGCAAACTAAAAGCTACTGCATTTTATGTAAAGGTTTGGGTGAATGGGATTTGGGCTTGTGTTGATGGCATTACTTTGATATCCATTTGAGATGCTTCTCAGATCATTTGCTGACTGTGTAGTTGACATGCAGTTAAACTCTTCTTGATCTGCATTTCACTTGATTAAATTAGGTTATGCTTTCCCATAGACTTGTATTGAATTTGAACAAAAGCCCAGTGACACAGGCCACCATGTTATAATAATAACTTTTTAAATGTGAATTTCTTTTAAATTTAAATTGTATTCTATGTAGAATATGTTGGTTGCCATGCTTGGCAGTCATGCTGACCTTCTTGCTTCAATACTCAGTTATTCAGAAAGTATTGAAGGCAGAAGATCAGATTGACAGCCAGGCAATGGAAGCCTTTATATTTCACTTAGGAAAGGTTTATTGAAAATAAGTTCATGTTATTTCAAATTGTTTAGTGTTAGCTGATAAATAGGTCTAGGTGTATTTTATCTGTAATTAGGAGCTAATTTTTCTTGAAAGGTTGATCATTGATCACCCTCTTTTTGTCAGGAAAATGATTCTAACTTTCCCATACATCTCTGCACTTGCATGGGTTATCGCATGGTCCATCCTGAGCTGTAGATTACTATATATCATATGTTAACAAAAAGAAAAAGAAAAGAAAGAGTAGTTTGCTGCTAATATATTCTTGCACAAGACATTTTTAGGCATATGTTGCAAGCAGCTGCAGAATATTAAATTTATAATGTAAACTGTAAACTTTAAGAGTAACCCTTAAATAATTTGAATGTAATATTTTTTCAAATACAGTATGCAACATTGTTACAGCTTCATCTTATACATACTGTATATGGTATATTTGTACCTTTTTATACTCTGTTTAGATTCCTCCAAATTTTCCATGGAGAATGTATAAAGACTTTTATTTTTATGGCATGGAGAACATTCTAGCTCCCACTGGTAACAACATCCTGAACATTTTAACTCCAATCATACTGCGTGAGATATTAACAACTTAAAATAACTATTTCAAGATGGCAATTTTAGGCCTATAGAGTTGATTTATTAAAGATAATTTTTCCCCAGAGCTTAGTGAATGAAGTAAAGCTCTGCTGACTTCTATCACCTAACCATGTGTGAGAAAATGATGGGTTTTTTTTTTTTAAATTCCTTGCATGTGACTGGGTATTCTTTGTAAAGTAAACAACACATTCACTAAGCTCTGGGGCAAATTCCCTTGCACGGTGAACGGCCTATTTTAGTAAATCAACCCTTATGACTCAACTGTTTGAAGAGCATATTTCACACTCCACAGAATCTCTCTGCTACATACACCTCCAACATGCCACTAAGATGCAGACAGGTCTATCAAACGTTGTTCTTGGTTACATGGCTCTGGTAAAGCTACAGTACTTATAACCTCTGAGCCAGGAAATGAATATCCTCCTTTTATTTGAATCTGCTGGGTACCAAAACAGTCTAAAGAGCAATGGATACCCTTTATTCTGAAATGGAAGAGAGTTTGCAGGAGTTCAACCTCCCTGGCGGTATTCCCGAGTATAGCTCGGGGTAAAGTTTCAGTACCAAAAGAGGTAAACTTGAGCTACACTCGGGAATACCTTGCAGCGTTGCTCAGGCATTCCCTGCAGCACTTACCTTGTCCTGCACTCCCACGATTTGTCCCTTGCAGCGTCCCCGGCCATCTCCTCCTGCCGATGCTGGCATCCGTCTTCCGCGTTCCGGTCCCTGTGAGCGTCGGGACGTACGGGGGCCGGAACCAGCAGGAAATTTGAAAACTTTAAAAAGTGACATTCACTAATACGCTAAAATCACATAGTAAAACATTACTGTTTCAAAGCATTCCACATACATTTTGTCCCTACTGCTTTATCCTGTGTCCTGCCTGCATTTTTACTTTTTACTATTCTTTCTGCCTGAAAACTTACAAAAGTCCATGGCGTCCAAAAAACGTCCCTTTAGGTCAAACGTGGCTTTAGAGGAGCTGGAATACAGAGATAGTAAATCAGAACCACTTGCAGAATTGAATGATAATGAATCGTGGTGATTCGTCATCAGACACTGAAAACAATTCTGCTACTGAGCTCAGCAATGTGCAAACTTGGTGCTATATTTCAAATTTCAGTGTTTTTGGTTTGATTATATTATTGAATTAAATTTATTATTATATTATTATTTTTTATGATTATTTATTATATTATAATTTATGATTTTGTGTTTCAAGTTTTATCATACCCGGGATGTTTACTAGACTCTTGTTCGGACAGATTTCAGTGAGTTATTCCTAAAAATTACAGGCCTACAATAAAAAAACAACATATTTCAATGCAAAAAAATGTACCGCTTTCAGCACAGAAATATGGACATAATCATACCGCTAGGGAGGTTAAGGAGTGCTTCATGTCCACTATTATCTAAGCTTAGGACAAAGTCATTCAACTATAAACTATTTAATCAGATTTACTACACTGCAGTAAAACTGTATTCCCTAGGTTTACAGGCTCATCAGTCCTGCTTCATGGGTTGTAAGGAAGAAAACCTTTTTTTTTATATTGTCTGATAATGAGCTTTATCTTTGACTTTTGGTATCACATTACTTTGTTTGTTTGTAACACATTTGGCCTACCATGTCCTACTTAACAGGAAGACCCTTCATCAGGAGCGGACTGACAACTCATGGGGCCCTCGGGCAATAGGGGATCGTGGGTCCCCTGTGTCTTTGCCCAAACTCAAAAAAGCCTATGAAAAAGGTACCAGGGGCATCTCATGGGGCCCCCTACTGACCCCGGGTCCTCGGGCACTGTCCGAGTTTCCAAATGGTCAGTCCGCCCCTGCCCTTCATCCTCCATCAATCTCTATGTGGATAAACCAGATTAATTCTGTTCATCCCTTCTAAATTTATCATATGCAAAAAGAGTCCACCCATCTCTTTTTGATAGAAAGTGGGGATTGTGAACCTCCACTCTTCACACTATAGCTGTTTTGCCTTACCTACCTCATTGTAACCTGTATTGTAAGTGTATTTTGATCTCTTTGCTTTCATGATAATTGTATGTTGACCCTATAATTCACATACAATTACTATGTATTCTGCTGTATGTTGGTGGCTGTCTTCTTTTTTTCCCCATTGTTGTTAGGGAAGTATTGCTTTTTGGATTAATCTAATGAAAACTCAAAAAATACTTCTTAAAATGTGTGGTGTCTACATTAGGTCTTTAGGTACAGCCAATATGTCAGGAGCATGTAATGCTCCTGTTCCATGACAGCTGCTTGTCTTATTCCAGCATCCTGGTTTTGGATGAGCTGCATTCTCTCTATCTGCCTGTCCACAGGCAGGGTGATTGATGTAGGCAGCCTCTAGGTGGAATCCAAACCTGTTATTAGCCAGCCTAGCCTGCAGTCTAATGCTTGTGATAGTGTTTGTAACATGTGCTTCAGACCTCCTGTTTTCCTGCCTTGTTCCCATGCCTAGACCTGCATCTTATCCTTGCCTTACCAGCTTGTTTGGATTTCTGTGCTGATGACTTCGGATCAAATTTTTGACCATGCTCAGAACTCTACCTGTCATTACACCATGGAATGACTCTGAATACTATTTTTACTCTGCCTGCTCTGAATCTGGACAGTCATTGGACTGTTCTGCCTGTCTGCCAACCCCAAGTACCTTTTTCATGTGCTTAGTTTGTGTCTGCTACATTGTGGTGGCCAAGGACTGTAGCATTGTGTATAAGACCTGGGGGCAACCAAGTATTTGTAAGCCTGCTAGCCTTATGGGAAAAATGGCTGCTATAGGTGAAAAACACAGCAGTCAGCTATAGTGCTTGACTACCTACACTAGGGGTAGGTGTGACACAATATATAAATGTAGATATAAGGATATTAGATATAAATTGCTTGTATAGATAATAGGATTAAATGGTAAGCTGTGCCTAAACCATATATGTAAGTGTCATGTACCTAAGAGGAGACTGAAATGACAAGGTCAGCCTCTCTTGTATCTTCAGCCCAGGTCCCACTGGAAGTGGAACAGAGGGGTACAGAGGGACAGGAGGAACACAAGTGCCAGCAGATGTTGATACGAGAACTTGCAATAGGTGATGCAGCCCCAAGGAGACTGGCGAACCAATGGGTCAGAAACAGTAGCAGTGTTCAGTAGTCTAGCTCAGGTTAAAGGGGCACTCAACTTGCGCTGCTGGTTCAGGACATGTGGCTCATCAGAGTTCCCAGCAGACTTTAGGTAGGAACACTCAGCAGTGCAAAGTTCTGTTACATCAGAAAGCCAGACAGGCACTCAAACAGCATAGGAAACCAGGATCAGAGAAAGAAGCATGGTCACAGGAATTGCCAGAGTCATCAACAGGCAGGCAATGAGGTACCAAATCATGGGCAAAGCCAAAATTAGAAACAGAGCACGGTCAGGAAAAAGCTACAGATCAGAAGCAGAATCCAAGATCAGGTCAGGGGGGTCAGCAGCAAGGGAATCACACAGGATATGCTAAGAACACAGGGAACAGTTGTTCAGTCAGCACAGACCATGGGTATGAGAATCCTTTAAATAGCCCATTTGTCAACAAACAGGAATTGTGCACATGCCCGCCATCATGCACGTGCATGCATGCATGAGCAAGTGCAAATTCTTGTGTTCATGCACCTGGTAACCATTCTGTGGGAAATACCATGCACATGCGCTTATCTGCACACCAGGATTTCTCACCAGGATTCCCTGACAGTAAGGTTTTGAAAGGATGGGAGCACCACACTTCATAAAGGACTATACAAGCTGTTGTGATGTTCCCATCCTTTCAAAACTTTAGTAAACTACTCCATGGGTCTAGCAGGGCTCCAAAGTTTCTGGAGAGCAGCCTCTAAGAACGCACACCACCCAACGCATTATATTATACAAATCTCCATAGGATTCAGCACTCATGCATCATGAGGAATTGTGTAAACTATATGAATGTACAAAAAGTCACTGCTGTCAAACAACCAAACAGAGAAAATAGGCATGTGAAAAAAGGTATTCAGGTAGACCCATATTTTACAAATCTGAAAATGTTCCTCTGTAAAAGTAGGGCTGTAAGAGTAGATATGCTGTACAAAAATGTGGACATTTTTCCTGACATGTCAACATTTTTTTAAAACACCACAACATTTTATCTTGTACTTTTCGGATGCCTGAGTTATTTTGAACTTTTACCTAATCAAAGTGATGACTGGCTTCCAATTTACAAGAAGTTTTTTCTCCCAATGCATGTTACAACAAAGTACATGTTTGTACTTTCACATTTGTGGTGATAGCTTTAATTCATCAAGAGAATTGCAGTATGATTTATTTAAAAGCTACATCATGTTCCGATTATTTCAGCTTTAAGTTTGGCCACGAAAGCCAAGAAAAGCACAATATGCCATAGAGCAAACATATTTTGAAAGATGTTAAAGTGGGCTCTTGTGTCTGCCATTTCAACATTGTGCTTTTTCTTGTTCATCGGACCATGCTCTCTATTGTAACATACAGATCTGTATTTTCCATTTAAAGACAGAAATGCTGCAGCCTTTTTCTCCTGTTCTGTCAGTTGGCCTTTTCTTTTAGCTGGATGAGCAGCATATGAAAAATAAACCAGTGAGCCACATTAAGAAAAAGAGTTTGTACAGAGTAGCCTCTCAGGACATATCTATCTGTTTAATGCTTCTCCTTGTGCATAGCAAAAAAAAAAACCTGTTTCATCTCATGTTGATATTTAGTGCAATAGCAAAATCATTTTACCTTAATAAGGCCAGTGACATACAACTGTATTTGTCTCTCTAATTATTTATTTATAGGTGACATGGAAATGTTTCCCCATAGACATCCTTGACTACACCTAACACAACTGATCCTTGCTTTCTAAGACTTTTGTTATTGTAACATGATTAAATAATCCCATTAATTATGCATCTCTCAATAAAATTGGATACAGCCAAGGAAATAAATGCACATTAATAATACATTAGTTATTAATCCGTGTACTTGTCATGAATGGGATGTAAATGACTGTCTTGTGTTCTCAAAAACGTACTACCAGGTTATGTTAATTTCCAAATACATTCTGTAGAAGGGATATTTTTTCCAGTTTTGTGGGGGTTGTAAAGTTTTACATTTTATCAGGTTGTGTTGTTTATTTTTAACTCCTACACATGTACAGACCTTAAATTATTAAAGCCAACGTGTAACGTAGAGGAGGAAAATTTGTTTTAGTTTGTAGCTGAATTCGTTTCTGTTTGAAATCAGTGTGTTTCTACACATTGAAAACTACTACCCAGCGCACTTTCAGTGTCACATACAATTCCTCCTCCTCCGCTCCGCTTCCTCTTTCTATTGGGGTACCTCAAGGTTCTGTTCTTGGGCCCCTCCTTTTCTCTCTCTATACCTCCTCCCTGGGCCAACTGATAACCTCCCATGGCTTCCAATACCACCTCTATGCTGATGACACCCAGATCTATCTCTCCACTCCCCAGCTCACCCCCTCAACCTCCTCACGTATCACAAATCTACTAAGCAACATATCAGCATGGATGTCACATCACTACCTTAAACTCAATCTTTCAAAAACTGAGCTTGTAATATATCCTCCTCCCCGATCCCCCACTCATGACTTTACCATTAAGATCAACAGCACAACCATTGGTCCTTCCCCTCATGCCAAGGTGCTAGGCGTAATCCTAGACTCTGACCTCTCCTTTGGGCGCCACATCCACTCACTGGCTAAATCATGCCGCCTCAACCTCTGGAACATTTCCAAAATCCGCCCCTTCCTGACCAATGACAACGCAAAATAACTTATCCATCCTTTGGTTATATCCCGGCTCGATTACTGCAACTCCTTCCTCACTGGTCTACCATTACACTGGCTATCCCCCCTTCAGTCTATTATGAATGCTGCTGCTAGACTCATACACCTTACCAACCAATCAGCGACTGCTGCCCCTCTCTGCCAATCCCTCTACTGGCTTCCACTAACCCAACGTATAAAATTCAAAATACTAACCACAGCTTACAAAGCCATCCACAACACTGCCCCTAGCTACATCACCAACCTCATCCGCAGATACCGCCCAAATCGCCCATTCCGCTCCTCCCATGATATCCTCCTCTCTAGCTCCCTCATCACCTCCTCCCATGCACGCATCCAGGACTTCTCCAGAGCCTCTCCCATCTTCTGGAACTCCCTACCACAGCATGTCCGGTCTGCCCCCACCCTGTCTGCCTTTAGGCGATCTTTGAAGACTCACTTCTTCAGGGAAGCCTACCCCATCTCCACCTAAGAACTGTACTTGAATCACCTCTGCCAGATCACCCCCCACAGCTATCACCTTTTGTATCATCTCCCCCTTCCTTTAGATTGTAAGCTCCATGAGCAGGGCCCTCACATTCCTTCTGTACTGAAATGTATTGCAATTGTTCTGTCTCCCTTATATTGTGAAGTGCTGCGCAAACTGTTGGCGCTATATAAAACCTGTATAATAATAATAATTCTGTACATTCAAAGTCAATGGAAAGCTGCAAAAGAAATTGATAAGCATAATGATGACTAACCTTATATCCACAAGCCTATTTTTATCAGTGAGGTTGACAACACAACTTTTTCAAAATAATGGAAGATGTTGATTTTTGGTGGTCTGTTGGATCAAGTTATAATTTATATCAAGTATGGGAAACTTTACATAACATTACTGCTTAGAATTTATGGCCAATATTTTACAATTTTGAGTTTGGAAAAAATGGTTATGGAAGAAACGTGAGAGTAGCACAATATAATATTAAAGTATATGTCCAGTCCAGATAACAATAAAAATGACTGGGGTTCTACTGTAATTCTTCCTTACACTATTCAAAACTTAAAAAAAACTGTTGGGCATACCTTTAATGGCACAATAGTTGCCAATCTTTAGTAGTTTGTGCAGTTTTGGATTCAGCCATTTGATGTATGATAACCAAGACAGTCTTTAACCTTAGAGACAGCTCCAGAAGCATATGGGTTACTTCACGTAACTCTTTGATTGAAAAATTATTGTATGGAATTGAATGGTTTACTAACACCTGCCATCTAAATCTAAGATTATTTCTTTTCTACAATCTCAAAAACCAAATAATTGGACCTTACAGACTAATGCATGGTACACACCCAGCTGGCTGAATGAAAGAAAACGGAGGAGTTGGAAGGAGGTCTCTGTACAGCTATGTTAGTACAGTGATCTCCCTGCTGAGCTATTGTGTTCTGACAGGAGAACTGCCCCCCGCCCACCAGAACACTCCAGTCAGCTCTCGCAGCCATTGGCTGAGAGAGTGGATCAGATGCCGATCAGCAGATGTTTTTCTAGCATGCCCATTCTGCAAAAGCCGGATGCTCAGCCAGCTTCTGTCAGACAAGCTGCTGTACACATGGGCCGAATGTTGGCCAGATTCTGTTGAACTGGCCAATAATGGCCAATATTTGCTTGTGTGTACTGGGCTTAAATGTGTGGCTGTGGGGTGCACTGTATGGCATATGAATGGCACTGTAGGAGTATATATGATTTTCCACTTTTTTGCTCTTAACTGAGAAATGACTGAATCAATGAGTGATTGATTGCTCTAGACCAGTCAGTTATCATGGACCTTTTTTACCTGTTTAGGTGATTGTTGCTGGAAAGTTTCAACAATTTTAAATTGTTTGTCCAGCTCTTTTACTAGCAAAAAATGTGCAATTGTGCATTGATTCTGAAGTAGGCAGTTCTGGAATTTTGCACACGCGTAGTGGTGATATCCTGTTCCTTTGAAGCTTCAGAAGAAACATACAAAAATAGTGAAACCACAAACTCTGGTTAGGTCTTGTATTTAAATTCTTTATGTCATCCATAAATAGTATAATATAGGTGCAAAACACACTAATCACAGAAACTATAGTTTGTTTTTGTGTTTTCTATTCAGATGTCTGTATGATTGTTGAGTTCATGAAAATATTCTTTTTTTTAATCAGATTGCATTTATTAAAGCATCTTTAATGCTTACCTACAAGTAACAGTATATAACCCCAACCCACACAACTATTCTAACACTAGCTCTGTGAATATAGTACAAACTTTGATGCATCATTTAAAAGGTTACAATAGAAAAATTGAACTAGTAAAGATTAGCCATGAAATAGAGTATGCAGCATCTTATCTTATAAAAACTGTAAATCTTTTCATTTATCAGCTTGTATATCACAAGTCTCCAGCAAATAAAGAACACTGACAAACAATACGTTGTTCTTTGTACCTTGACAGCATCAGATTTTTTGTCTTCTGTGCTGACCTTCTCTCCCGTGAGAGCCTGACACTTTCTCTTGTACTTTTTCTCTTATTGCAATATATTGTACATTTTTGAGAACCCAAGGACAATCTACCTTATGCAAGAAAGTCTATTTTTGATGAGAGTAAAAGGAGAAAAGTTTTGATGTGGCCATCCAACCCTGTGAGATCTTTTCAAATTTCTGACGGCAGCCTCTGTGTTGGTAGATAAACTTTTTTAAGTGAACATTAGAACTAAAATGATCATATTGCATTTTGAAGGTAGATGGAGGGGGAGACCCATCACTGAGAGTGCTCCTGTGCCCCCTTCACCCCAAGCTCAAATCCTTTTTACCATCATGAATGTTAACTTAGCATTTGCAGGCTTCTTTTTTCAGTAGCAGACCATCATTTTTATTGTTTATTTTTGGAACAATGCTTGCTGTGGGCTTCTGCAGTCTAATAACATTGTAATGAGCTTTAGTGTGAGAGAAATAACTGCTTGCAGATCTCTACATCACCCACTTTGATGCGCCAGCCTTGTACATACAGCATTCTACATACCTACAGCTATTCTATGCAGTGAGAAAACAGAATATAAAAGCAGTAGAGGTCCATTATTTAGAGAGACATCCAAGGCACTACATACAGTGTGCACATCACAATAAAAAATAAAATAGAAATATATATATATATATATATATATATATGTAGCATCTTTGAAAGAACCAGTCTGCTTTATGTTTCATGACCACGTTTATTGCTCAAAACACAGAAAAACATTTCTAACCTCTTGGTTAGCTTTCTTCCAGTACTACCTGCTCAGTTAAGCACTAGATCTGTGCTACTCAACTTTTGTTTTCAAATCCTTTTTGCATCTAAAAGAGGTATTTAATTTGCTAAATGTTACTATATGCTTTTCTGATACATTTAACTTAGACATGTGATCACAAAGCCATTTGGGTCCATAATACCTGTGCTTGCAAATAGTCATTTGGCTGCTTCTATAGTTAGAGCTTCTCTCAAACAAATGATTTCAAATTTCTATTCAGTCTTTCCAGGATCCCACGCCAGGAATATAGGCTTATAATAGAAAGATTTTGTGGAAGGCTGATGTGGGTTCTTTTGATAATCAGACCTGGGAAGAAGCTCTAACTAGCCACCAATTGGTCTCCCTGAAGCTTACTGAAAAGATCACCTATCTATTTATACTTTAGGTGTCCATAGATAACTTTTCTGATCAGTCAGCACGCAGGCTGATTAAAAAAAAAAAGATTCCTACATCCACACAAGCAAGGTGGATAGAGGAATCCTTCCCACTGGGACATTGTATTCTGATAGTGGGACCCCTCCGATGTCAGAGTACACTGATCTACATCCCCGTTCAACAAGTCGATCTAACAATTGATTTCTGTCATACATGGATCATAATTTGGCTGATCCCTGCTGAACCAGCCCACATTCAATCAATCTATGGCCAGCCTAAATCAACCCTATTTGACAACAGTTTGGTTAGCAAGATACTAACCATGATATAGCCCATTAAGCCCTAAGTGTAAAGGGGCCCCTGGTTCATTTTTTGCCTGCTGTGGTTCTGCTCATAGATACAGGCTTACTGGAAGCAAATTATAACTTTTTTGTATGATATCATGGGTTTCCTGCTACAATTAGTAGTTTATCTATGTCTCCTGGGTCCTCCTGAGTTATAATGAAATGTGTATCTGCACATCTTTTTGCATGAGGTATTGTTTACTGCAAAGAAGCCGATAGCTAAGGTGTGGATCCAAGCTGGATGACTACCTATCAAATGGAAAGTAAATACTAATAAAATGCTCCCATAAAAGAAACTGAGCTATGGCCACATACCTATGTGTTTAGGTCTGGTGTACTAAGGCTGCAGTTCCATATACTCATTTGTAATCTGGTATATCTAAGGGAACTATTAAGTTCCAGATATCCCTATATCTGGGAAAGCACATGACACTTTTGCATTAGGCTTTCACATTTTCTCAGCTGATTATACTCTAATTATTGGGCTTTTATTTATTATTTTGCACTTACTGTATATATTCAGCAATATGATAACTTGGCAATTGTCTATGTAATACATTCTATCTGTATATACTATATTGCAAAGACCCTCCACTGGATTTAAAAAAAGTAATATGTTTCAACTTACCAGACCCTGGATGAGGTGGCTGCCCTATTTTCCCTTTTTTCAGGCTTATTTTCTTTATTTTCACCTGATAACCCTGCAAATCTTTAAAGGACTAATGCACCTATTGCTCACTGTTTTAGTAACCTGTCAGTACACTAGATGCTGGACCCCCTGTGTCATAAGAAGCTTGTATCTTGTTTCCTGAGGATCCCTGTGACCTGCTATTTCTACCTATAGTACTGTTTTCTCCTCTTAATGCCTTTGTGCTCCTAGTGTGTTTCTGTGTTTATTCCATTAGTCTCCTTGTATGTCCTTACTCTTCACACAGTTAATTCTGAGAGACTCTCCACCTTTCTCCACATTCTTGAGCATATCATATACCAAAAGAGCTACATTGTGC
The DNA here is from genome assembly GCF_062004578.1 of Staurois parvus. Lineage (NCBI taxonomy): Eukaryota > Metazoa > Chordata > Amphibia > Anura > Ranidae > Staurois > Staurois parvus. The sequence continues at coordinate 2,877,456 of NW_028317803.1, forward strand.
TTGTCAGAGCTGCAAGTTACAGGAATAGCATTGACCTGAGTCCGAGGTATGACAAAGATGAATACTGCAGTATCTGTATCTAGAAAACACAAAACACATGTTGCTTCCTTGTTCATTCTGAGTTTAATGTGTTAAATAGAAATGAATCGCTTTACACAGATAATTACTTTACTTATAGTGGCAGTGTAGGCCAGATGGAAAAGTGAATCAATTTGTATTATAGAATTACCAATACTAACATATAGGATATTAACCACTTACCTACTGCTATATAGCAGATATACTGCTACAGGGTGGCCACTCTGCACAAAATTATTATTATTATTATTATTATATCGAGTTTATATAGCGCCAAAGGGTTTGCTCAGCGCTGTACAATAGAGGGGGGGACAATACATGAAACAGTACAGCAACTACAAACAGCACACGAGGGGTTAGAGGACCCTACTCTTCCGAGCTTACAATCTAGAAGGGAGGGGGTAGTGATACAGGAGGAAATGGCTGTGGGGGATGGAGTGGTGGGAGGAATGAAGGAGAACGGCTGTTAGGTGAGGGTGGGGTAGGCTTCCCTGAAGAGGTGGGTTTTCAGGGAGCGCCTGAAGGTGAGGAGGGAAGGCGAGACTATATGTGATTTTGCAATTTCTGGTAGAGGGTGCACCACCCTACCCACACTGCCATTGGCTGCAGTGGATGTCAATCACTGGGTCCCGGTGGCGATTCTTGGCAGGCACTCAGTGATCACTGCTAAAGCTGAGAGGGGAGAGATCTGTGTGTAATCAACACAAATCTCTCTCCTGTCAGCATGGACATGATGCTTTCTCTCTCTGCACAGCAGAGAGAGAGAGAGAAAGCAGCATGTCTCTCTAGTAAAACAGCACACAACACACAGTATAAGCAGAACACAACACACAGTTAACCCTTTGATTGCCCCAGATGTTAACCCCTTCCTTCCCAGTGTTATTACTAATAAAAAGCACTGACACTGTATTAGTGTTACTGAAGATGTCAATGGCCATTTGTCAGTTCCCCCCAGTGTCAGAATGCCCACCGCAGTCCCGCAGTACCGCTATAAGTCACTGATCGCTGCCATTACTAGTATATAAAAAATAAATAAAAATTCCACTATATGTACCGCCATTCAAGTAAACCAATTCATTTACACATATTGGACTGTAGCAGAATACATTTTGGCCTAAATTTATAAAGAAATTGTATTTTTCAAATTTTGTTTATTGGATATGTTTTATAGCAAAAAGTCAAAAATTGCATTTTTTTCTTTTCAAAATTGATAGTCTTTTTTGTTTATAACACAAGAGATAATCAAATACCACAAAAAGAAAGCTCTATATGTGGAGAAAATAAATTACAAAAAATATAATTTATGTACAGTGTTGCATGACTGCACAACTGTCAGTTAAAGTAACACAGTGCTGTTTCGCACAAAATGGCCTCGTCAGGAAAGGGGATACATTCTCTGGAGGGCAAGTGGTTGAGCAGATAAACTGAATATCAGAACAAACACAAAACTGAACAAAAATAGCATAAAGTGTAACTAACCTGTATCAAGAGGAGATCACATGTTGCTCACTTGCTCATTCCAAGTTTAATGTGGACTTGTTAGTATTAGTTTCCTAAAGTCACACTACAAATCATTAGAGTTCCCTATAGCTGCAACCTAGTAATATCATTACTGGGAGGTTTATTAATTTACTTGCTACACTTGCATCACAGCACCTGTGTACTTTCAGGGTGTCCCAACATTAATGTTTCTGTGTTCTCTGCATTCCTTCACTTATCCTGCTCCCATCAGTCTTCTGTTGTAACAGCCTTCCTCCTCTGTAAGTCAGTGAATCTAGAACCCTGTTTTTGTAACAGACTCTCTCCTTTGGTAGCCAGTGAATCCTGATCCTCGGCACTGTGAAAAATTTCACTTCAGGGAGGCACACTTCCCCATACTTCTGTGCTGCTACTGTAGCAGCACAGAAACCTAGACCTGGACATTCACTTACTGTTTGACCTCCTTCTCGCTTCCAATATAGGCCAAACCCACCAGTATTTAAGGTGTTTAAAGAGCCAAAACATTTTATATTTTAGTAGTTAAAGATAGTAACTCCTGTCAATTTTTATTGCTGCCTGTTTCCCAGTTAGGGATATTCTCTCCTAATCCTGGTGACCATTGTTACTGAGACAGAATATAATAGGGAATACTTTTAGAAATGATCACCAGAACAAGAAATGAGAGTACATCTTCTAGTCTGCTTCCTACGTTTTTGGGGATATCTCTAATTTCCTGTAACTTACCCTGGGCAGGAAGTGAATTGAAATCTCCCCAATAGGACACAGACAGCAAAAACTAAACAGGGAGGGGTTTTAAGCCTTACCTACTCTATACCAAAAACAAACTTTTGGCTATATACATACTTTAATAAAAAAAAAATTAATTGGGTTACCTGCTCTTCTTAGGCACACTTATATTTATATATATATATATATATATATATATATATATACACACACACAGAGAAAGAGAGAGCGCGTAATCCTAATAGTCAATCAATGGTTTCCATGCATGTTTACTTATTAGATCAAACAAGCTTGAAGAAGCAGAATGCAAACTGAATAGGTGTCTTCATAGTTAGACTATATCTGTCTTTATAACCAGCTATGCTATGCATGTTTAGTTGCAGGGGTACAAATGAATCTGTTTGTATAATTCCAGGAAAACGTTTTTTTTGTATTGTGACAATTGAAATGATGGTGTGCAACATGGGCATATGCAGCATAAACATATGCATGCAGATTGGTCTGTTCTGTAAAAATCAAACAATATGCTGTATGAATTATAATTACAAAGTAAATTGTAAATTGCATGACTCTGTGGAGGTCACTCAGTCTCCATGCAGATAGATATTCAGGAGAATTTTCTTTATGCTGTCATCTCTAATGATCTCAGTCTTGTACCCTTTTTCATTGCAGAGGATGCAATAAACTCTGTACCATTCATTTTACATTTTATGTTTTTGTTTGTCTTTGTCATCCTAAAAATGTTCAAAACTTTTTTAAAGGTTCTCTTAGCAAGGAAATAAAATAGTAATAGAAAAGAATAGCAATATATCCAAGAGAAGCTTTTGAATTGCCTTGTTTCTTTCTCTCACTGCCCCAGGCAGGAGATGTGAATGTGTTTCATGCTAAAATGAATGGCATATTTCATTGCTCTATCTTCCATTTCTTCTTTAGCTCACTCAATTATTGAAAAAACAAAATTATGATACACCTCATCTCACAATAAAATACATGTCCTGTTATGTTTTGTGCACATACTACAATACTGACGTGTTTCAAAGTTAATGCGCTGAAGCTATTCAGGGCTTTTTACATTCTTTACTAGTACCTAAGGTTAGTGTGCCTCTGGGCAATGTTAGAGTAGTAGCGTTGTAAAGCCCTAATGTAACATTAAAGTGGCCTAGCTTTTCCCACAAATGGATAAAATGAAGTAGTCAGTTTGTTCTTAAATTATCTATGTCTTAAAATCAATTTGTTTCAAATAGTGGCACTAGATTAAAAGATACAACATCCCTGATATGACTCTATAGCCTGCAGTATTTATCATTGGCCTATATACATTTTCCGAGCATCCTTTAAAAATAAACCTGGAAGGCTTAAAGGTACATTGAAGTGAACAGAAAAGATAACTTAAGCTAAAAACACTTTGTAAGCCTTTTGTTGTATGTAAAATATAGGTGCTTGCATCATCAAGATATGTTTTGCCTAAAGACATTGCTCTTTTTCAGGCATCCATGTAGCCATCGTTATATTCTGATATACAGTATCTCCAATCCAGCAGTCACTGTGCCTACTGGTACAGGAAAAAAAAAAATACATTGTCTGTAACTTAGGATATTCAAAACTGAAATATTATATTTATAGTTTGCTGCTTGTAGTGCTTGTTCACTCTAGTATGACTTCTGATGCAACTTGAGTTGCAGAGAATGGCATGACAAGAAAAGTAACATTATATTCAAATCAATGTAACTCAGCACAGTGTGAATTTGGAAAAGTTTTCTGTGCTATGTTGGTGTTATTTAAAGTGTGACTTGGCCCAATAGAATATGAACAATGCAGCCAAGTCACATCAAAGTTGCACTACATAATCACACTACAAATTAAGGCAAAATATCATCACAGTAAAGAGTAAATTTGTCTTGATTCAGTTCACAAACAGTTTCACAAAGTTTGACATTTGGTAACTTTTGTAGCAAACCCCTGCCTTAACCCATGAATACGAATACGTTTTCAAACAAAACACATGGAAATTTGCGTACTGCCATTGAGGACATGTTCCATTGCGAAGATCAAAATAAATAAATATATATAAAAATAAAAAGCATTTCTTCATACACAAAATTGGCTGTGCTGCAAATAGGCAAATATTGTCCTGAATCCTGAATTGGAAATCTAAAATTATCAAATGCAGAATGAATTATTTTTGTCCTTTTTATATTTATTTATGGCTCCAATAGAAAGACACTTCATTTGGACTGTTTTCATATGGACACTTATGTTGTGGCATTTATTATTTCACAATTTAATTGTATCACATAATGAGTTATATTTTTCACTCAGTCGTTTAATCATTTATTGATTCTACCACTGCTTTTTTGTTTTATAAGCTTTTGCATAACCTACACAAAATAACCAACCCAAAAAAACATTTTATCTATTATACCTACTATACATATATAACTATAAAACTAAAAGTGTACAGTATGTAAACCCTAACAATTAAAGTGGTTCTAAAGGCAGAAGGTTTCTACCTTAATGCATTCTCTGCATTAAGGTACAAAAACCTTCTGCATGCAGCTCTCCCCCCCAGCCCCTCTTATACTTACCTGACCCTGACCTTGATCCAGAGCTGTGCATAAAAGCAGTGTCTCTCTCTCTGTTCTCATTGTCTCTGAGCTCTGTTTGCTAAATGATAAAAATACCAGTTGATGCTGCCAAAAATGCAATATCTTTATAACTTACTGTATACCGGTACTGTTCTTCTGTTGCACTGAAATCTCAAGCAATTCTATCAGCCCTATCCAGTTTTGATCTATGGACTACCAAAGGGGGTGGACTACCCATGAGGCATTTTGTAGTGGATATCAGGAGCACCCAGCCTAAAGTGATAATGCTGCCATTCCATAGATACAGTACAGTGAGTGAGCATTGCCACTCAAGGACCAGAAGTAGATAGGGCCTGGTAAGTGCAAAATACTACATTTTTGCTCATGGGTTTACAAAAATGTATTTAAAATATGAAACACTGTAGACATTTTGAACACTTCCAGACCATTGCCTTTCCTCCTATTGGAATGTTTTTAGGTGATGTGAATTTTGTGTTAAATAAATATTAACCTTTGCAGTCAGTCCTAACATAGAATCATTTTTGGAGACTGGGCTTTAATAGCCAAAATAAAAACGTATATTCTTGCTTTGTAGGCTGAAATGAGACAGAAGGTGAGAAGAAATAGATTTTCCATTTGTTTTTTTTTTAATGGCCACTTCCAATCACTGTCCAAAGCTTGCCACCTTAACCTCCCAAACATCTCCAAAATATGACCCTTCGTAACCAATGACACCACAAAGCTCCTAGTTCACGCCCTGGTTATCTTTCATGTCGACTACTGCACCACCCTCATTAGAATATCTTTACATAGGTTATACACCCTTCAGTCCATTATGAATGCTGCTGCCATTTAACCTAACAACAGTTCAGTGTCTTTTACCCCTCTCTGCCAATCCCTCCATTGCCTGCCACTCACTGAACAGCTAAAAAATTCAAAATACTAACAATGCCTTAAAAAGCCATCCACGACTCGGCCCCCAACTACATCACTAACCTAGTCTCAAAATACCAATCAAATTATTCTCTTCATTCCTCCCAAGACCTGCTGCTCTCTAGCTCCCTGGTCACCACGTCTCATGCTCAGCTCCAGAACTTTTCTCTAGTCTCTACCATCCTATGGAACACCCTACCCCAATCTGTACAGCTGTCTCCTACTCTGTCACTTTTAGGTGATCCCTGAAAACCCTACTTTTCAGAGAAGCCCATCTCATCTCTATCTAACAACTGTATTTCCAATTTCTCCTTCAGCTCATCGTCCACAGTTATTACCTTTTTGTATCACTTGAAACTCCGTTTTAGATTGTAAGCTCTAAGGAGCAGGGCCCTGTGATTCCTCCTATATTGAATTGCATTGTAACTGTACTGTCTGCCCTCATTTTGTAAAGTGCTGCACAAACTGTTGGCACTATATAAATCCTGCATAATAATAATGGTAAAACTCAACATCAAAGTAGAAGAGATTTTTTTTTTTGCCCTGTTCATGATAATTGTTAACCATTTTTGTTTCATTCAGATAAGTAGTCAGGTTTATTAGGATTGGAATTAGAGCAACAATGTTTTTTATTGCAATCGCAAAAAATGCTAAATTACTATACAAAAGCTTGTCCAATTTTTCTCTAGCTTGGAGATTAATTGCATTTTGGGATATAAATTGCATTTAATGTAATTCAAAGTATTTTTTTTGACTGCTCCCTTAATTCTTCATAATGCTTATAATACTGATCTTTTGCTTGTCAATATAGTACATCAGTAACTTAATGCTGCATTAATTTATTGCTGCAAAAATTACTGGGGCTGACATAAAGCAGTACTACCATGATCCAAAATGACCACTACTGTGAACAGGAAATCCAAATGACTTCTTTTAGACTTCCCGTGTAACCATGATGTGGCAATACTGCAATTGCATTGATTAACAGAGGGCACTCTGTATTAGAATGAAGCCTGGGATTTCATAAATTAGCTTCCTGGGCTGAGTGCAGGACCTTGGTTGTCACTTCAGCCTGCAATACCATCACAATCACCCTCCAAACCCACCACAGTTACTGTCACTTAACATTTCAATGTGGCTCAGAGCAGCTTTTGCAATACCTTTCTAATCTGGAAATTTGTTTAAAAAAAAAAAAAACTTAAGCAACTTAAAGTTAGGAAACACTTTATTGAAGATAAGAATCTTTATTTTGTAAACTGATTATTCACTTAATATATACAGTATGGTGAAGGGTTGTTTGCTTTAAATACTTATGTGTAAGGGAAAAAAACATGATTTTTGCTTGCACAAGTTAAATTGTTTAAGTAAACTTTACTTTTAGTTCACTTTATTCACTCTTATAGGGAAATGTTCATATCTTTCTGACTAGCCCTTTTTTTTATCATAAAACCCATGGCCTCAGACTAGCTCTGACTATAGCATTTATAGTTATATATTTTACATTGATATAAAAAATATAGTCATATTTTGCAGCCAAGCACAGTTTCTCTCTTGAGACACCTGCTTTCCATTCCATCTTCCCTTCTTTACTTTTATTTGGTATTTCCTGAGTGAAACAGTCATAGCTGACTTACTTTCCCAATATTCTGTGTATTTTTAAATTTGGAATATAAAGTGGTTTTTGCACTCCTGCATACATTAACCATTTGCATCAAGAATTGGCTTGCAGTTTCTACTTCTTCAAGTAAGCATACAACAAAACCAGAAATGCATCATTGACAATACTCTATGCCTTTATAAGAACTAGCAACTTTGCCTTGATGCACATTTTATGATACAATATCTTCTTAATTTCATAAAAATGAACTTGTTTCCCTTTTCTTTATTAAGAGAACTTTTTATCATAAGAGTACAAAATATTTCTTGATATAATGTTACGTTTTTATGTTCAGCAGATGGAATACATTATACAACACATTCACAAATCATAATTCTAATATACTCTATATTATAAGGAACAGCATGTTTTCCGGGTAGTGGGAATAAAAATGTCAGGCATTTTGGCATCTTTTTAGATGAACTCTGGTTTTCTGCCAGTGGCTTTAACAAAGAGCTGCACACTCCAGTTTCTGAATTATATACATATATAAAAGTTAGCAGCCCATCATTAACATTTCAAAGGCACTTTTTTGCATTAAGATGGTTATGTTTTGCACAATGATGTCATGTAGTTGCCTGCTTTCCCACTATTCTAAAGCAGTGCTAAAGACTACGGGAACTGAGATCATACAATGTATTTACAGCTTTTGCCCATACAGGCTGTAAATAGAGATCAGGTTACAGTTACTGTCACCATTGGGTTATCAGTACATTCTGTTTTCCAAGACTGTATGTTCAATATAGGAAAGTGTAAGCCTTCACCAAAAATGAATCAGGGTTGTAAGTAGACTAAGCATTTTCTTTTTAGTTTTGGTTTGAGCAGAGAAAAGTTGAAGACCCATTCACACTTATGCATTGTGCAAATGCATGCATGACAATTCCGAATATTTTCAAAGCCAACCTAATGTACTATGCAAGGGAGCATACCAATCTTGCAGTGCACTGCATTGCAGGCGATTTGCTACCTTGTTCTGTGTAATAAAAAATGGTGCATGTCCTCTTTTGGTCCATTGTGCAAATTGATAGCCCCTTCAAAAAATGAAATGCACATTAATGTGTGACATAACAACAAAGCACTGCAATGAGGTGAAAATATCTGAATCCTTAGACATATCCCAGAAGCAAGAAAAAATCCCCTTTTGAAGAGTTTTTGCTGGAGCACGTTTGCCCATTGGAAGGTACCCTTCACTAGTGATGAGCTAAACTGGGCATAGTTAAGGAATTTCACAAATACCGGCATGGTATTCATAACAATTCATAAAGGACCCCTATCAAATCATGCAGCTTGGCTGGCCAAGAAAGGGAACAGTGAGCCCCTTGAAGATCCTCCTTGAATCCTACTAGCCCACATGTCTTTAACATTTAAGGGATACCTTACTAGAAGGGAAAGAAAAAGCCAAAGCCTTCCTCTCTTGCAAAACTTTGTGTCCCAGTGTTGAGTGAACAACAGATGTGGAGGTTGTGGGTGGAATTTAATGGAATCTGGAACCCCCTTTAACCACTTGCCTTCTGTGTACCTTTACACCCTTCCTGCCCAGACCAATTTTCAGCTTTCAGTGCTGTCACACTTTGAATGACAATTGCGCGGTCATGCAACACTGTACCCATATGAAGTTTTTATAATTTTTTTCACACAAATAGAAATGTCTTTTGGTGGTATTTAATCACCACTGGGTGTTTTATTTTTTGTGCTATAAACAAAAAAAGAGCAAAAACAGGTAATGTATCTCCTTCACTGATGTGCATTGATGAGGCTGCACTGATAGAGAGCACTGATGGCCACTGATAGGTGGCACTGATGAGGTGGCATGGATAGGCAGCACTGATGGGCACTGATAGGCGGCACTGATGAGCTGGCACTGATGCTGCTGCACTGATATGCAGCAATGATGGCACTGATAGGCAGCACTGATGGACACTGATAGGTGGCACTAATTGGCAGCACTGATGGGCACTGATGTGTGACAATGACTGACTGCACTGCTGGGCACTGACTGGAGGCACTGCTGAGCACTGATGGGTGGCACTGCTGGGCAGCTCTGATGGGTGGCATTGATGGGGGCACTGTTGGGCACTGGTGGGTGGTGCTTCTGGGCACAGGTGGGTGGCACTGCTAGGCACTGATGGGCACATATGGGTGACACTGATGAGCACAGGTGGGTGGAACTGCTTGGCACTTTTAAGTGGCACTGCTGGGCACATGTGGGTGGCACTGGTGGGTGTCACTGCTGGACACTGATCATCAGTGCCCTGATGATCAGTGCTGATCTGTGTTCTGACAATTTCTGGTTATTGGCAGTAATTTCCTCATGCTGTGACAGCATGAGGAAAGTGCAGTCGACAACCAGCAACTGCATTTTAGTGATCTGCTGTGTCATTGGACACAGCTGATCACGTGGTAAAAGGCCACTGTGATTGGCCTTTTACCACATCATGTGATCAGCTGTGTCCATAAGACACAGAAATCACAGAGATCGCTGGGTGCCCACCACTGGGAGCGTGCGGGAGGGTGCATTTGGGGAAGATGTCATATGACGCCCTCCCAGAACTGGACAACCACGCTGTAGCTGTAATTTGACTATAGCCTGGTTGTCAAGTGGTTAAAGTAAGGTGGCCTGCAGATATTTGCCCCCACCCACACTCATTAACAAAAAAAACCCCCAAAAATAAAGTAAATACATTATAAATCTATAAATAAATAAAAACAATCACACTGAAAAAGTCCTGAATTGAAAAAGGTCACCTCACCCAGCATCAATCCCAATGAGCACCCTCCAATGATATTGAACTTAGTAGTTGTACTACTGCTTCAAAATGCCGGATCCTTGGCCAGCTGTCCTCTGTATCAAATCAGCCTGGGATCTGTTATTTAGCGGTTGCACTACTGTAGATATAATGATGCCTAAAGCTCATTCCTACCTCTCATCTTTTGTTCCTGTGACAGTTCAGTAATGTTGTATTTCTCATCACTTTCTGTACAATGGTCACTAGGCCCAATAGTAAAAATGAATCTACCTTTCATGGACAGAAATAAATACAAGACAGGGGTTCTAAGCTTTACACATCTAAAACAAAGTTTTGTCCTTACATACACTTTAGTTTGTCCAATGATCTGATCTGTGGCATTTTCAAACATGTCATTTCTATGCCATTGTTATTATCAGGGTCGGACTGACCATTTGGAAACTCGGGCACTGCCCGAGGGCCCAGGGTCAGTAGGGGGCCCCATGAGATGCCTCTGGTGCCTTTTTCATAGGCTTTTTTGAGTTTGGGCAAGGACACAGGGGCCCCATGATCCCTTATTGCCCGGGGGCCCCATGAGTTGTCAGTCCGCCCCTGGTTATTATATGTCATGAATCCATGTTAATGCTTTTGCTACTTTATTTTGTAGTGTGTTATAAATATAGTGGTTGCTTATTTTAAATGCGGGGTTATTAATATAGCAATTTACATCCTACCTGGCTTTTTAATGCCTCAGAAAAAGTAACTTGAATTTATATTCCATAGTTTGTACAATGTCAGTAAATGTGGGTCTCAGGAATCTAAAAAAGATATACAACAACCAGTTTGCATATACTTTGTGTATATACTGTAGTATAAGGTTTGCTCAGACACATCTGTTAAACTTTACGAATTACAATAAAATAATATCCTGAAATGCCTAGTCAGGCAGTTAATAAGTGGATTGCTTTATGCTTGGGCTGCACGTGTACAATGCATGTTTACCATTTGATGTGTGCAATATCTATACTGCATTTTTAGTTTTGCATTTACTTATCAATAGATTAGTTGCCTGTGCACTGTAAGCTGATAAAAAAAAATTTTTTCCATGGAAATTCGGCAAATTCAAATATTATTAAATAGTGTCCAGGGTTATGTGAATTGTGCTAAGTGTTTCATATGTGATATCAAAAATGTGACATCAAAAGTCTTTTTCAAATACATATCAGGGTATATATCTGGGGCTGCACATATTACCCAAAAATTGTACTGGAAGAAAATTGAAGAAAGTGTATATTTTGCATCAACTATAACCTAGGAAGGCAACCTAGGATGCAACTGTTACATACCTGGTGGAGGAGCCTGTTGCAAGGACAAAGGCCATTCTGACACTTCTGGTTCACAGTTCCTGATAGAATGAACAGGTGGCACAAGAACACAGAGTGGCATGAGTGACAGTTGATGTAACTAGCAGCAGAGCTAAGCAAGGTGTTCAAGCTCGAGCAGAAGGAAGCTGACAGTGAACTACAGTGGAATAGGCTGGCTGGGTGATGGCAGACTGGAGTAGCAGACTGGAAGAGGCAGGTCCTGGCTGGCTGCAGACAGGTGAAGAGCAAGTACTGGCTAGTTGCAGTCAGGTAGTGAGCAAGCACTGGCTTGTAGAAGGCAAATGATGAGCAGGTGCTGACTGGTCAGCGAGCAGGTGATGAGCAAATACTTGCAGGTAGCATATAGGTGCTTAAAGGAGATTGCTAGAGAGTGGGTAAAGGAATAGTGGAGTCAGGTATGTGAGGCCAGAGACTTGTTATCAGATCAGGTAACAAGTATGTAGACAGGAGCATGGTCAGGATGCAGGCCAGAGTTGGTATTGGATCAGCAGTACAGTGGCAACAGCAGCAGGCAAAAGCAGAGATCAGGAAGCAAGCCAGAGTTAGTGGCAGGGAGAGTTCAAGGGATGGTCAGTAACTGGTATCAGATGCAGGTAATGATTCACAGATCACACAGGAAAACTGTAGATGAGCGAGCACTAAATCTGAGCACTGGCCCAGTTTAAAAAGCCTGCCTGGTGCTAACATTAGTGAAATATGTGCATTTACTAGATTGCAATTGTGCACATGAAGGATCCTGAGCACCCGGATGAGCATGTTCACCTTTTCTAAGTAGATGTGCAAGACTGTATGCTGACCTGTGACCGCACACAGAAATCCACCTAGAAGGGTGATCTTGTCTGCTGGCAACTAGGGTTGCTGAAATATTTATTCTATTTCTATCTTGAAAAGATGCATGAAACCTTACAGTAGACCAACAAATCTACAAAATATAAAAAAAATGCTGTAGGCCTTAATGATGGGAAGATGGGAATGACTTTGGGACTGAAGTGGTTAATAATTAATTATGATATAATTATAGCAAGAACATTTACTTATTACTCATGCTCGCAAACAAATCATTAAGGGATTGTTCTAACTTTATTAGATAGGAGGGATGTTTATTTTAAGGGGCATATACACTGCTCAAAAAAATTAAAAGAACACTTTTTAATTAGAGTATAGCATCAAGTCAATTAAACTCCTGGGATATTGAACTGGTCAGTTAAGTATCAGAGAGGGTTGTTAATCAGTTTGAGCTGCTTTGGTGTTAATGAAATCAACAACAGGTGCACTATATGGGCAACAATAAGACGATCTTCAAAACAGGAATGGTTTTACAGATGGAAGGCACTGACATTTTTTTCCCTGCTCATCTTTTCTGACTGTTTTTTACTAGTTTTGCATTGGGCTAGGGTCAGTGCCACTATTGGTAGCATGATGCGATACCTAGTCCCTACAGAGGTTGCACAGGCAGTCCAACTCCTCCAGGATGGCACATCAATATGTGCCATTGCCAGAAGGTTTGCTGTGTCTCCCAGCACAGTCTCAAAAGTATGGAGGAGATTCCAGGAGACAGGTAGTTACTCTAAGAAATCTGGACAGAGCCGTAAAAGGTCCTTAACCCATCAGCAAGACCAGTATCTGCTTCTTTGTGCAAGGAGGAACAGGAAGAGCACTGCCAGAGCTCTACAAAATGACTTCTAGCAGGCAACTGGTGTGAATGTCTCTGACCAAACAATCAGAAACAGACTTCATGAAGGTGGCTTGAGGGCTCAACATCCTCTAGTGGCCCCTGTGCTTACTGCCTGGCACCATAGAGCTTGATTGGCATTTGCCACTGAACACCTGAATTGGAAGGTCCGCCACTGGCATCCTGTGCTTTTCACAGACTAGAGCAGGTTCACCCTGAGCACATGTGACAGATGTGAAAGGGTCTTTAGAAGCCTTGTAGAATGTTATGCCGCCTGTAACATTGTTCAGCATGACCATTTTGATGATGGGTCAGTGATGGTCTGGGAAGGCATATCTATTAAGGATGCAGAGACCTCTACAGGCTAGACAATGGTACCCTGACTGCCATTAGGTATCTGGATGAAATCCTTGGACCCATTGTCAGATCCTACACTTGTGCAGTGGGTCCTGGGTGGTGCACGACAATGCCCAGCCTCATGTGGTGGGAGTTTGCAGACAATTCCTGGAAGATGAAAGTATTGATATCATTAAATGGCCCCCATGCTTGTCCGATCTAAATCCAATAGAACACCTCTGGGATATCATGTTTCGGTCCATCCGGCGCCACTAGGTTGTACTTCAGATTGCCCAGGAGCTCAGTGATGCCCTGGTCCAGAGCTGGGAGGAAATGCCCCAGGACACTATCTGTCGTCTCATTAGGAGCATGCCCTGATGTTGTCAGTTTTACATACAAGAACATGGGGGCTATACAGTGCCATTTTGAGTTGCTGCAATTAAATTTTAGTAAAATGGAGTAGCCTGCTGCATCCTTTTTTCACTTTGATTTTTGATGTTTCTTTGAATTCAGTCCTCTGTAGGTCAATAATTTTCATTTCTATCAAACTATGGGGCATCCTTACGCTCCTAACACATTACCCAGTCCATATCAGTATAGATATCCAGCATGATATTTTTCCCCATTGAAATCTGATGTGTTTTCAAAGTGTTCCTTTAATTTTTTTGAGCAATGTATATCAGTTACTATTATACTAATGATTGCTTCAGTGCACCTGGAAAAACAATTGACGTATACTTACATTTTCATGGAAGAAAATTTGAAGATTGCTCCGTAATAATAAGAAACTTAAACCCAAGACAACTGTCGACATTCTTTATTGTAAAGTTGTATATGAACATTTACTGTAACATATCTGTAAATTATACATTTTTTTTTTCAAAGAAAAGTGGTCAAGGTCACTATGGGGGTGAGAGTGGGTGATAATTGTCAAAGTCCTCCAGGCACCTACATTTTGCATGCCTTCTCAGCATGGAGGACAGGTCAGTTTTCCTAGGCCTGCATTTTTGGCTTGTTTTCACTTCTAACATGTTTGTTTGTTTTCTGTGACAAAAATTCTTTTAATACCTGCACAACCAGAACATGTAATATTTGTCTTTCTGTGGATTCTCACTGGTAGATGCCGCTGTTAATCACACTCTGGTACAGAGCCTTGCTTTCAAAAAAATGGAGTGGAATTGACACACTGGTGTATTTTATGCTTCTTTATAATTATTGCATTGGCCATTTGTATTATAATTATCCAAAGAAATATTAAACAATGAAATATATTAAAAAAAAAAAGATTTAAACCCAGAACTGTACCATAATTCGTATCCTGTTTTCTAGCACTAGCCCTTAACCTTGAAGGCGCCCACAGTGAGATTTGACCATTTCATCACTATGATACTGTGATATTATCTATGTAGGGGTTAAAATTTTGAGTCTAGACCTACTAGCCAGGCACAAACCTTACTTGTGTCCCCCAAGGCGGTGTAGAGCGGGCCTTGTGTCCCCCAAGGCAGTGGAGAGAGGGCCTCGTGTCTCCCAAGGCAGTGGAGAGTGGGCCACGTGTCCCCCAAGGAGGTGTAGAGAGGGCCTCGTGTCCCCCAAGGCGGTGTAGAGCGGGCCTCGTGTCCCCCAAGGCGGTTGAGAGCGGGCCTCGTGTCTGCCACGGCGGTGGAGAGCGGGCCACGAGTCCCCCTCTCCTGCATGTGTCCCCTCAGCGGCGCTGCCACTGTAATGGTGATGCCGCGGAAACCGGAAGTTGTAAACCAGAACTCGGCTTCATAATGAGGCTTGGAGCACATGTGCAGTCGCTCCATGCTTCTTCATCTGTGCTCACCGCTCGCAGCCACTCGCCACAGAGGAGTTTCTCCTCGCATTTGGCAAGCGGGCGAGTGGCTTTTTCAAGACCTGATCTACAGGGTATTAAACTATAGCGGGGCATTTTATGATAACTTTAAATTATTTTTAGATCAGTCTAAAAGGGTTCCACAGGGTCATGGTATAGGGTTTTATCACATATGAAAAGATATTTCCAAAACACCAAGATTTATCCCATGACATTGGGCCAAAAAACACCTCATGGGTGGGCTGTATAAGTAAAATGTATCTGTTGCCTCATGTATTTTATATGTTCCGAACCTTACCTCTACCAATGCTCCCTACGCATAAAGACAAGATCCAAACTACTCTATTAACATTTATCTGAACCAGCAAGAAACCCAGGACTAAACACTATGTTATGCACCCCTACAGTATTTACTGGACTTTGAGCTCTCAATATCAGAACCTACTACAAAGGTGCTATTCTTGATCAGGCAAAACTATAATGGTCTCCTTGTCAACAGACTACATGGCTCCAAATAGAACGATCGGAAATCTCAAGCCAACCCAAGGACTATCTTGCAGTCCTCTGTTGGACTTTAATCCACACATTCTTTTTTGGACTCTATTAATGCAACTACCAAAATCTGAACTGCACTACTGCAAACTAATAAAGGGATACCCACCTCAATACTGCATCATCTTCCCATTACTGCAATTAGCTCTCTAGCACCTGACCTCCATCTTCACCTCTGGACTAGGCTCGGTATCACTAAACTTAACGACTTATTTAATAGCAACACTTTGCACTCCTTCCAACAACTGTGTCACACACATGGTATACCTAACAAAACATTCTACATGTACTTGTGTATAAGATCTGCTCTTTTCCACATTACCTGGTTGGCTAATCCTCTATTTCTAAACCTGGTAAAGTTTTACGACATCCCTAACCCTCAATCTAAGGGCATCTTCTTTGTATATAGATTGTTGTCACAGCCAATACCACACGTTATATCATCATTTATGCTTTTCTTGGAGCATACCTTACATTTATCTTTTCCACTTGCACAATGGTATCAGGCACTCCGGATCCCTTTCAAGGTATTCCACTGTATTACACATTAGGAATCCAGTGAAAAAATATTCCACAAATGGTATTTTACTCCAACAAGACTTGCAGCTATATACCCCCTCTTCTTCCTCTCTTTGTTGGTGAAACTGTGGTCAACATGTATCACTTTACCACATCTGGTGGGATTTCCCCTACCTCATTCAATTCTGGTCCAACATTGCCAGTTTTATCTCCTCTGTAATTCAAGTTCCTTTTTCTCCCACACCGCAAACAATTCTACTGGGCCTGGAAATGTACAAGTGGCCTTCTAAATCCCATACTTTAATTACTCACGCCCTTATAGCAGCCCACCTAACTCTTGCTAGAAAATGGAAGTATCCTTGTCCTCCCAATACCAAAGAGACCATTGTTATACTTAGCTAATGCTTCCTTATGGAATACATGTTTGCCAAGGCTCACTTTATGCTGTCAAAATTTCACTGCAACTGAGATTCCTGGATTACAGATCACAGAAGCATTACCCTTATTTAAACTTAAAACCTGATTAAACTTAGCACCTAACAAGATTTTACTATAAGCCATTCTCACCATAGACCCACTTCAATTTTTTACCATTACCTGAATTAGCTTTACTATACATATCCAACATTATATGTTTTTGCCACAGCTAACATAAATAACTTTGGATTACACCACTCCTCTTTTTCTTTCATTAATGTTACTTTGCTGATTTAATCTTGTCTGATTATCTCACAACTGATTGGCTTTATACTTCTATATGTATTCTCGAACAACATACTGGCATTACTATTATCTTATTATATACCTTATAGTTATTTTTGTTGTTTTTCTTCTAAATATTTTATTAAAGGATTAGAGTTAAGAAAAGATATTTACCAATATGGTGTAATTTATCTATTGAATCTAGATAAAGATCAAGTCCCAATTCCAGTTGTGTGCTCCTGTTTTCACCATAAACGTTACAAAATTGTCATATACTGTACCTAAAATGTAATTACAATGCCCTATGATCTCACAGACCACACCTATGCATGTGTGTTTGTGTACCAACATGCATACAGCATAATGTGCCATATATGTGTGATGCATTGTGTTTACACTGTGTTGATCAAAAATAGTGTAAGAACTTTGTAGCCTTTTAAGGGTCCATTTAAGAGAATAGGCTTCCTCAGTGCATCAGGTAGGCGTAAATTGAGGCCTTAAAGAAATGTTTACAAAATAGTGACTTTCAACAAATACTTACTGATGGTGAATCAGTCACTGTCATTTAAGACACATGTACCAGGAAAATTCACCTGCAAGTGAACGTTTGGTCAAAAACACATTGAGTGCTTTATAAATATATTGCTTAGTTTTCATTGTGTTCTTAAAGTATATCTGAAAGCAACACTTTTTTGTTTTGGATAGAGTAAAGAGGCATCAGAATACCTGTTTTTATTGCTGGCTGTGTCCATGTTAGGGAAATTTACCCTCTCTGTTTGTCATGTTTACAGCTATCACCAAGAGTAAAAGTAAATAATCAGAACAAGAACAGAGGGTAAATCTTCCAACGGGGACACGAGTTCTGGTGATCCTGGTGACAACTAGGGATTTCCACACTTTGGAGAGATTTTGCTCAATTCCTGATTCGGCTATGGGAAAGGAGGTGAAGGGAAATCTCCCCAATGGGATGCAGATGGAAAATACTGACAGGAATTATCACGTTTCCTTACGCTATCCAAAATGGAAAAGGATTTGCCTTTAGTTCAACTTTAATGTTCATCTAGGTTTGGATTTTACAACACAAGAGTCTATACTCTAAGTCCAAAAGAGATTGCACCCAAATTTTCTGTGGTCTTCACTACTGAAATTATTGAAGTACATTTGCCTAGCAGCAAAGTATCCTTTGACTGTCAGCAGGGCCATAACTATGTGTGATGGGGCCATTGCTTTCATAGCAATCATATACAGAGTCCCAAACTATATATTCATTCTTTATATCCACATGTATTTGCACAATACTATTAAAACTTGAACCAACAGACATTTTTGGGCCATATAGCAGTCACTTGGTCTGCTATCACTATAACTATAGAATTGGTAAACTCTGTTATGTTTGTTGATTGATGCTGTCATTCGTAGTTTCACCTATTAATGGTAGTACAGGCAATGGGAATGATTTACTAAAGTAGATAATATTCACTTGCTAAAGTCAAATTATTTGAGCAATGTTCAAAAGAATTAAAAAAAAAAGTATTTTGCATCACACATACTTGGCTGATTGCAGTAAACATAGCTTCATTAACCCCTTTTCACCTAAGGATAAAACAAATGTTAATGCCTAAGCACAATTTTAGCAACTTTGACATGTGTTAATAGCACTGTACATATCATCACAATTACTTTGTCCATCCAGGTGGATTATATCTTGGGTTTTTGTGAGGACAAATTGGGATTTCATTTGGTGGTAAATGGTAATGGACAACTCTTGATTTTTTCTTTTTATCAAAGGAAAACATGCCTAAAATAATAAAAAAAATAATATTTTTTTAAAATGTAGTTGTATATTTATTGCTACATGATCTGCCATCAACACTCTCCCACCAAAAAAAAAGTATCCTGCTCCTGACAATCGCAGTGATACCACTGTTACTTGTTGCTTGTACCTGTAGTATAACCCAGAAACAATGGTGTGCATTTTTATTTTTATTTTTTATCCTACCACACTGACACTGATATTAATTTAAGGAAACAATATTTTAAATCCTGCCCAAAATAATACTGACCCTGACCTTTGATCCAGACCTTGACCCAAACACTAACCCTGGCAGTGACCTAGATCAAACCTTTGATCTAGGTTTTTTGCATTTTGTAATTTTAAGTATTATTATTTATTTATTTATTTTACACATTGCTGTCTTTTTTTTCTGTCTGAAAGGAGAGATACAATGTATCTCTCTCCTCCATTCAGAGAGAGAAAACCCTGGGGCGGGCTTCACAGGGACTGATCACTGTGATAGCCAATCAGTGGCTATCACAGCAATCAGGTGACCCAGGATATAAGAGCCAGGACTCTCAGCACAAACTTACGTAAATATGCGGCCCCATGAATAAAAAGCCCAGTCCAGTGGGGCCGCATATTTGCATACACTCGGCGCCAAGTGGTTGAATACATTTTACCAAAGTAAATCGTCCTTGCTTTTTTAGGAAATGATTCTCCATGAGTCTGATCCTGAAAAGATACCTGTGCTTATAGAAAATCTTAAGCGTCATTTCTTACCTGGATGTTGACCCTTTGGCTTCAATACTTTCTGAACCATTGATCCCCAACAGGTATGCAGATGTGACTTAATTTTGACTTTACGGGCAATAGGGGATCATGGGGCCCCTGTGTCCTTGCCCACACTCAAAAAAACCTATAAAAAAGGTACCAGGGGCATTTCATGGGGCCCCCTACTGACCCCGAGCCCTCGGGCAGTGCCCTAGTGCTTGAATGGTCAGTCTGCCCCTGCCTAAAAGCTAAAAAAAGAGACATCAGCACAGACAGCAAATGAAAAAGCCACTTGTGAGCAGAAAATACATGGCCCTGCATCAGCAAGGGATACATCCTACTTCAATCTACTTATAGTAAATTATGTCCTATGTGCTGATTTTTAAAATAACAGATTCTTCTATCCACACAAATGAGGTGAATGGAGGAATACCACCTTACAGGACATTATATTCTGACAGCAGAACCCTCTGCTGTCAGAATACACTGAGCAAAAAAGGTTTTTCAGCATGTCCCTTCAGCACAAGTCGACCAAAAGATCAACTTCTGTTGAGCAGGGATGGGGACACACAGATCAAAATTTTGATCAGTGTATGGCCAGCTTTATATAAGATCCACATAGTCCAATCTAAATATTTAGCTTCTGTCAGATGGAAGTGGAGTCACTTCAGATGGAATTCTACCTCTTGATACTTAGAGTGAAAGTAGTTGTAAAGGCTCAAGTTTTTTTTTTTACCTTAATGCATTCTCTGTATTTGGAATAAAAAACAAATCTGTGCCACAGGATCCCCCTAGTTCCTCTAAATACTTACCTGAGCCCAATCTCAATTCAGGGCTTGGTTCTCTCCATTCTCTCCCTCCTTGCAGAGCAGTGACTGATAACAGTGACTGATAGCTGTGGGAGCTATTGACTCCTGCAGCTGTCAATCAAATACTATAACAAGCAAGCTGGGGGTATAGCTGAGCTGCTCTTTCAATGTCTATAGATGCAGACAGGACAGTTCAGGATCAAGACGAGGGGGCATTCACTAAAAAATGAGGAGCCTTGTGTACCAGTGGGGGACTCCAGAAGAGGAGGATCTGGGCTGCTCTGTGCAAAATCATTACACAGAACAGGTGAATATAACATGTTTATTATTTTTTTAAAAAATCAAGGTTTACAACAACTTCAAACTGTAGTTTTGTTTAAGTTGTCAATGGAATGTAGAAGGTTTTACTGATGTTTGTTTCCCTTTTGGAAAGATTCTCCTCATTTCCTCTCCTGACTTTTCCATGTGTCAAAAATCAAGGATAAATCTCCCAGAGAAAATTAGAACAGGAAAAAAAAAAGCTGAAACATGTTCAAACCTTCTTCATGCAAACCGGAATTAAGACTTGGCTGAAGTTCATATACAGCAAATTCCCTTTAAATAGCGTCAGCAAATTAAGTCATTTAAATACGCTGTTAGAGGAGACACGTCAGAAATGTGTCAACATTTAAACACATTTCTGAAATGATAGAATACTTTTTATTTTTTTTATAAATATTGTGAAATGTTCTAATATTTAAACTTTTTTTAGGAAAAGCTTATAGGTTTCTGTGCTATAAATTTTATAATTATGCAGCAATATCAGTGGAAGAGAAAATGGCTGGAAGGTGTACTCTTGGTGCCAAAATAATATAGAATGTTCAGTAAGTGGGCTGGAGGAGCAGGAAACAGCTAGACAGCAGCTCCTTCAGGGATGTCTAGAGGAAAACTGAATATTGCCTTTCAAGTTTCCGAAACAATC
The DNA here is from genome assembly GCF_062004578.1 of Staurois parvus. Classification (NCBI taxonomy): domain Eukaryota; kingdom Metazoa; phylum Chordata; class Amphibia; order Anura; family Ranidae; genus Staurois; species Staurois parvus. The sequence continues at coordinate 2,898,979 of NW_028317803.1, forward strand.
TTGTTTGCATTACTTTAAAAGGACACTGAGGTTGCATATTACTTTGGAAACTCCAAAACTTGCTGGTTTTATCAGAATAGAACTTTAATACATCAAAATATTACCTTTTCTTATAAAGGACTTTCAAGGTTTCTAATATCTTGTGTTCCATTGAAATAAAGAAGGACTCCAGGCTAAAGGCTAAGTAAAAATTGATCCAAACTAAACACAAATATAAGACTACATAGTTTGCCTTTTCATGTTATACACAAATTTAAAAGATGAGATTTAGATAATTGCTACTGACAACTGTGTCTCAAGCTAATATTGCAACCTCAGTTGATGGGAGGCTTTTGCTAATATTGTGATACCTGATTCACCATAAGTTTTGATTAGAAATATATTACCTAGGCAAAGCTCAAGAGGAAGGATTTAGCACACACCCAGTGAGCAGCAAGGAATTAGTCTTCTTTTGTTTCTATGTCTAGCAATAAACTGATCACAGGCACGACAAGAGCTGAAATTCTTCTTAGAAGTGGAATTACATATTAAAGGCATAATGTGGCTGATTTACTAAAGAGTAACGCATGTTCACTTTGCAAAGCAAATTTTCTCTTTGGAAAGTAATTCACTCTTACCTTAGTGGAAAAGTGGAAACTGTGCTGACTTCTACCATACAAACATGTGCACATGATTGGTTATACTTTTTGAAGTGAACATGTGCTGCTTACTTAGTAAATAAGCCACAATGAGTGAGAGGAGACAGAGAGAATATTTAAAGTAAAACTTTGGCCAGGATATGAACATTATAATATTCACATAATATTATCATTATTACCAATCACTAAATAAACTTAAAAACAAACTCTGGATTTATCCAGCTATAGTTACTGTGGAGTCATTAATCCTCAATTTTGCAGTAGAAGTGTCTTAATTTTACATTTACTTTTGTTCTCCTTAGCTCAGCTTCCCCTGCCGGCAGTGACTTGGCATTTTATTCTGTAATATAACTACAGAGAAGGTGCACAGGAAGAAGGGGGAAGAGATCTGTGCTGGGATCCTTCTAAAGCCACTGTCGATTTCACTTTAAACTGTATGTTTGGGTCAAGCTGGTCCAAATGAACTTTTTCTATTACTAAAAAATATGCCTGCTGTCAGTACTTTCTGACTGGCTGAGGTGGAGAAGCAGTGGATTAAGTCATGATCTCCACCTCTGCCAATCAGTGGAAGCCTCAAATTTAATCATAAATATACTTAAATTTGCCCTGGGAACAAGAAAAGATATTCTTGTACAGCTGCCAGAACACAGAGCTGACAGCTGACATTTCTTAGTATGGCAGTAGGTGTTTGGGCCAGCTTGGCTTAAAATAGTTAAAGCAAAATGAAACCTGGAGTTAGGCTTTAAGTGACATTAACATCATTTTGTGAATAAATTGCTCCAAAGTAGCTATAATACAGAGGTCAGTGGGGGCTTACTTTAAGGCATGTTTACTGCTTGTTAACCTTTTCCTGCTGGTTGTACATTTACTGTATATGTGGCAGAACTATGGCTGGCTTTAACACAGAGCTGCCAAATATATGCATACAGGCAGAACTGTTTTTTGCTTGGAGCGTGCTCACTAGGTGTCCCAAGAACTATATCCAAGCTGTCATGGATAGCTACATAAGTTAGTAATACAGAAGTTCATCTTTAAGTTCTCTATAGAAACTGAAGACAGTTCTAGACATTTGACGTATTGTGGACCTGAAGTTGTTAAAGGTTTTCAGAAGTGTGGTAGGAGACTTGCCCTTTGGCCATGTTTGAACGTTATGTTTAAGCTCTTAGAATACTTTTAGTAGCCACACTTTTTTTTAAATTTTATGTTTGGAATCAACCAAAAAGAAGTCTAGCCCACCTTTGGAGAAATAGTTAATATACGTTTGAGGATATAAATCAAATGAAAGATGTATTGTTAAATAAAATCTTTACCAGTTGTTTCTTTTCTTTTCTGGCTTTCTGTGTCTTGTACAATTACATCAGAAAGGATCCTTTTCCTTGTGTGGCAATTCAAATCCTATTGTGAGACAAATTCGCCAGCAATCTCAAACTCAGCCCTTTCTTAATCTCCTCATAGTTAATGACTTGGAAGATAGTTGGTGAGATGTACATCAAAAAACTCAGGATTATACAATTTTTTTTCCTATCCACACCAAGCTTGGTCCAGGATAGCCCATATCCTGGTCCATTGCTCTCTCCTACCACAATTATCCTTTGGTGACAAACTCTCAATACCCTGGTTTGGAGATATCTTGGGTTCCAGCACCCTTACAGCCAGTATGTGCATATTGCCAAAACCAAATATGGACCTAGCAAGTTTTTATTTTTAATATTAAAAGCAAACTCACCCACCCATCCATGTCTCTTAGCTTTATTTTGCTGATAAAACACTTTGAAACACACCCCCTAGCAATTTTAGCCATGGTCATTTTCTTGAGTAAGGGCAAATGATTCATGTTGCATTTACTTCCTGGAATCCATCTGTCCTTAGACCAAGCATACATGGAGGAGGAAGGAGGATGTGCATAGCTGAGAACATCTGTATATATGTTGTATTCCAGTCTGTAAACAGAGAGGCATTGTTGTCTGGTTAGTCCTAGTCTGCTGGGCAAAGGTGTTTGAGCACTGGAGTACTTTCTATTCACAGTGGAGAGATTGAACTTTCTTGAGAAGTTTAAAGTGTGGAGAGTGAAAGTATGTAGCCTGAATATAATAAACAATACTTAACATGGGTTCTAATCCTTCCCTACTTTATCCAAAACAAAAAAAGGGGATTGGCTATACATTCACTTTAACCTCCCTAGTGGTATTCCCGAGTGTAGTTCGGGGTAAAATGTCAGTGCCAAAAGCGGTAACCCCGAGCTACACTCGGGCTTACCATGCGGCGCTGCATAGGGAGTCCCAGCATAGCTTACCTTGTCCTTTGCTCCCACGATGTGTCCCCTGCAGCGTCCCCGGCCATCTCCTCCGGCCGATGCCGGCATCAGGCTTCTGTGTTCCGATCCCTGTGACGCCGGGACATACGGGCGGCGGCGGCGGCGGGAAATTTGAAAATTTTTAAAAAAGTAATTTTTTTCCAAACAAATTTTACATAGCAAAACATTGCTGTTTCAACCCATTTCACATACATTTTGTCCCTAGTGCTTTGTCCTGTGCCCTGCCTGCATTTTGTCTGTTCTTTCTGCCTGGAAACAGAAAAGTCCATGGTGTCCAAAAAGTGTCCCTTTAGGTCAAAAGCAGTTTTAGACCAGCTAGAGAACAGCGATAGTAAATCAGAACCACTTGCAGAATTGAGTGATAATGATTCGTGGGGAAATTCGTCATCAGACACTGAAAACGATTTTGCGACTTTGCTCAGCAATGTGCGAACTTGGCGCTCTATTTCAAATTTCAGTGTTTTTGGTTTGATTATATTATTGAATTAAGTGTATTATTATTATATTATTATTTTTTATGATTATTTATTAAATTATAATTTATGATTTCTTGTTTCAAATTTTATCATACCGGGGATGTTTAATAGACTCTTGTTTGGACAGATTTCAGTGAGTTATTCCTAAAAATTACAGCCTACATTAAAAAAACTACATATTTCCATGCAAAAAAATGGTACTGCTTTCAGCACCAAAAATCTGAAATAATCAGACCGCTAGGGAGGTTAAGGTACTGACACATCTTTCAGTTTGATCAATCATTTGATTGTTTCAATAGTGATAGCTTTCAAGAGGGTGTTGTATACAGTATAACAATTTGATCATTTTCTTTTATCTTGAGAATAAATATAATCACATTCATAAATAATTTTTGTCATTTTTTACTTTTATTTAACAAACGTAGAGAGGTTTATTCATTCTCCTCACTGCACAGTCTGGCATTGGGATTTGTCACTTATATTGGTATTGGTATTTGTCAGTTTGATGGCAAGCTGTGCTGCTCTTTCCACAATGGTTTTGCAGTCCTTGGAGAAGACATTAAGAGTGATTTCACAGCAGAATGACATTGCTCATCATTAGAACTTCGAGTTCCTTTATGATGTGTACAAGGAACTTCTTGAAGCCGGTGGGCAGTATGTGTTTGGTTTTCTTGCTGCTACTGTAACTGGACATCAGGATCTGACCCTTAAACATTCTGCGGGCTCTGATGTCAATACCTCTAGGCTACTACTGTATACCCATAGACATTTCGCTGGCAGATCTAAAGAGAGCAGCTGGCAAAGACAATTGGATAAATTGTGTACAACCTTAAATATATGAATTGCTATGCTAAATAAAGTGTTGAATTCTTTGCAAATAATAAAACATATAACTAAAAAATGCAGTGCATAAAAAATTAATGGCTATATAAATGTAATAGTCCCAGTGATGTAAAAAATCATGAAAAAAAAAAAGCTCCAGTCAAAATCCTGAACAGCGTAATAAAGAAATCCTGGTGCTTCTACATGTCTCCATCACCAGAGTGTACCACCACCAGGGGTGGACTGACCATTTGGAAACTCGGGCACTGCCCGATGGCCCAGGGTCAGTAGGTGCCCCATGAGATGCCCCTGGTACCTTTTTCATAGGCTTTTTTGAGCTTGGGCAAGGACACAGGGGCCCCATGCTCCCCTATTGCCCGGGGGCCCCATGAGTTGTCAGTCTGCCCCTGACCACCACCATAGGTTTAGAGGACTCTTACCAGAACATGTGAACTCTTTTCATTAGAAAAGAGTGAAAAAGGCATATGATTAAATCCTGTGTAATTGACCTCTTATTTCCTCAACATCTCCATGTGAGATCAAAACTGAATACCATGTTTCATAGCACCTCCACAACTCTCCTTATACTCAATAAGATACTATATCCAGTAATAAGAGGTAATCATTCATGACATGAAAAAGAGTCAAGGAAGCTCACATTGCATAAAACCATAAATGCATATTTATTTCAAAGGTAATCTATCCACTCACATGTTATAGAATATAAAATCGCTTGTAAATATAAAATACCGGTTCTGGGAGACTGTTTCTTTGCAGTAATCAGTGTGGTGACATCACAAGCGTAAGCTCTGCCTATTTTGTATGCATTTTGTCACAATTGATGTTGTCAGGGGCACAGAGGTTATGCACGTCACCATGCTACCTATGTATTCCTATTCAAGAGGAGAGGATCTTCAGCACACAATTGTTGAAAACATTGACCAAGCCTCATCCTGGTCAACCAAAACGGCTGAAAAGCATTCTACCTAAATGGAATACCTCTAGGCTTGTACCAGTTTGGCTTAATCTTAACATAGTGATCTGACTGGTGGCGAATGTGAAAAACGTACAAAACTGTGTGAGGCTGGCTTAATTTAGTAGGCATTAATAAACTCAAGCTAGAAATGTTTCTATATGTAGCTGATGACAGCAAAGGAGGAAATGGAACTAATTTAATAGGGCCCCTTACATCAGACTCTTTGTCTTTGGTGAGATCAACACTTATTAGGCAATATCCAAAGAGTGCGATATCCTCTAGTTCTTAAATGCTCTATTTAATTTTGTACTTGCAATATACACATGTTTTCTCTAGAAAAAATAAGTTTAAATAAAATCTGTTTTATTTGTAATCTTTTTTTAAAATTTAAATGTTACTTATTTTGAAAAAGCCTGAAACAGACTTTAAATATGCTTCCACTGTGTGTGTTATAGCAAGATAAGATAAGGCACAAATGTGCATTAAACATTTATATTAGTTTGATAAATCTAGGCCATAGTTCAATAATTTGTTTGATTTTTTGTGTGCAATGAACTGTTTGAATGATTGTTCTACAAAATTAGGAGGTAGGAACAATCAATAAAACAGCACTGTAATAAGAAGCGTTAACTAGATGACAGAGGCTGGGAGTGAAATGCTATAAAATATAAAAATCAAAACACAGCTGGAAACAAATACTATCACAAAATTAGTAATGAGAGAACAAGTATGAAAGTTTTCATGTAATAAAGTTTTAAAAAGCAGACCACCTGCTTTTTTCTTTATTTAGGTAGATTGCTGATAGGTGTGTACATTATGCTGCAAATCCTATGCAGTTTTATTCATATGCTTCCAAATATGTGCCCAATGTTTCTGTCCAAACACAAGAACTAACTGATTTTCTGAGGGTCACTGAAATTGTCACTGGCTCCAGTTTGGCAGCACTCCGCAGAACAGGGATCACTCTCAGAAAAAAGTGAAAGGACCCAGAGTTGGGAATCTACACACATGCAGTCCTATGAGATCTCCAAACAAATGCTCAAGAGTCCAAAGTAATTTAATGATAAAATTGATTCATCGCAGAATAGAGCCAACACATTTTGGGATCCAAACACACTCTACCTTCATTAGGAGTTATGACTGTGCAAATACCAAATACCACCCCTCCCTTCTCTTAGGCCTACCTCTATGCAGGCTATTCCACCTTCAGTCCGTGATGAATACTGCTGCCATACTCATCTACCTTATCACCCACCTCTGCCAATCCCTCCACTGGCTTCTGACAACATATGAAGCCATCCACAACACTGCCCTGAGCTAAATCACCCATCTTGTGTTAAAATATCACCAAAGCCATTCCCTCTGCTCCTCCCAAGACATCTTGCTCTTTTGTCTCCTCCTCCTGTGCTTGTATCAAGGACTTCACCAAAGCCTTTCCCATCCTCTGGAACTCTTTACCTCAATCTGTCTGGCTATCTTCTACTTTGGCCAGGTGATCCCTGAAAACTAATTTCTTCAGGGAAGCCTATCCCACCTCCACCTAACAACCGAATTTTTAATTCTTCAATCATCTCACCCTTACAGTTAGTATCTTTTGTACCACTTGCTCCACCTAATTTGATTGTAAACTGTTACGAGCAGGATCTTCTTGACTCTCTTGCATGTTATTGCATTGTAACTGTACAGTCTTCATTTATGTTGAAAAGAGCTGCACAAACTGTTGGGTCTAAATAAAAAATGAATAATAATAGTAATAATAATAATACTGCACTGTGATTTACCGCTTGGAAAATGTAAGGAGGGCTGATTATGCCAGTGTTATCGAATGCAGCAAAAAACAATGCTATTGTTTCAGGACACAACATCATTTTTTTTCTACTTTTCTCTGTATTTTTTCTACCATTTTTGCTCTGTATCACAGGAGACCATCATTAGGCTATGTGGATCTTTAAATCTGAAGTGTAGTTTTAAGGCTGTATTAAAAAAGGCTTGAGCTTCTTATGACAATTTAGTTGCCTCTTATTTAAATTATTGCAAATTTAAAGAACATGTAAGCTCAACATTTCATATTCCTGATATGTGCCTGCTGTACCATGTACATGTATGAAAAAGTATCCTGTTCTTTTAGTATTGCTTCTGTTGTATGAAGTCCCTAGCATTCCTGCCATTCCCTCTGCTTTCTTATTAAAAACTGACCACACTAGGCATTAGTGCTCAGCATGGTCAGTTCACTAGATGTGCTGCAACTCAGCCTGCTCTCCTTCAATGATCAAACTTGTCCTGAAATGCCCCACCCCACCCCCTGCACAGCCATTTACTGGGAAGATCAGTGTCCTGCTGTTTCTCCTCCTTCAGCTTCTGCTGCAGTTGAGGACAAAGGGTATATGATCACTTATAAAAAAGGGAAAATGCATTTATAATGGTTTTTATATCGATACACAAATGTTTTGCCTTTAATTTCTATTTTAAACTGAATGGGTTGTTTTACAAGGTGAGGGTTTACATAAACCTTAATTGTATATTGATATTAAAAAGAGAATGTCAGCTTACCTTAGTAAATAAACTGAAACTGTGTTATTTTTTTAATCCCCACTCATTTTGGACATATTATGAGTAGAACCAACTCTCTAGAAGAGACAATTATGCTTGGGAAAAAGAGAAAAGAGGAAAGAAGAGGATGACTAGCAATAATGTGGCTGAATACAGCCACAAGATTATGAGTATGCTGTTGCAAAGAATAAACGTGGTTCTAAAGGCAGAAGTTTTGCATTAAGTTAAAAAAACCTTCTGGTTTCAGCTCCCCCTCAGCTCCCCCCCCCCCTCTTATACTTACCTGAGCCCCATCTCAATAGAGTGATGTGCATGAGAGCCATAGATCTCCCAGGTTCCAGCTTCTGTCAATCACAGCCAGTGAGGCAATGAGGAAAGAGTGGGGAGGCATGCCATACTCTCTGTGTGAATGGACAATGTCCATTTACAGAAGCATGGCTTGGGAACAAGCCACCTTGAGTATCCCCATAGCAAGAGTCTTGCAACTGGGGCACTCGGCAGGATGAAGAGCCAGGACCAATGGAGGGGGAAGAGAAAGAAGAGGATCATTGGCAATAAAGTGTCTGAATACAGCCACAGAATTATGAATATGCTGTTGCAAAGACTGAAAGTGGTTTTAAAGACAGAAGTTTTTTGACCTTAATGCTTTCTTTGCATTAAGGTAAAAAGCCTATTGGGTGCAGCTCCCCCTCCAGCCCCCCACGTGCTTACCTGAGCCCCATCTTGATCAAACTATGTGCATGAGAGTCACGGCTCTCCTAGGTCTCTCTCTCCTCATTGGCTCACACAGCAGCAGGAGCCATTGGCTCCTGCTTCTGTCAGTCACAGCCAGTGAGACAATGTGGAAAGAGTGGGCAGACATGCCAAGCTCTGTGTGTGAATAGACAATGTCCATTTACAGGAGTGTGGTTTGGGAACTAGTCATATCAAGTGTCCCCATAGCAAAATGCTTACTATTAGGGCACTCAGCTGGGGGGAAAAGCCAGGACCACCAGAGGGGGACCCAAAAATAAGAGGATCCATTGCACAGTGCCCATAAGTATAACATGTTTGTTATATTTGTTTTAAAGTACAACCTTAAGAATCACTTTAAGACCCAAACACAAGACAAATCATTTTAAAGAAACACTCTCTATACATTTGCTACAAAATGGGTTTTTCATACATAATTGATAGATTGTTTGATTGCAGTGAATACAATGTCACCTATCACAGTGAAAAGCAAATTGTCTCTATTATTTTAGTAAACCAGTCCCTAATAATCTCTCCAGCATGTCATACTATGTAATGAGTTGAGGACAGAAAGGACAGATTGGAGTATATATGAAGAACAGCAAACAAAAAGCTTATTTATAGTTAAACAGGGAAAAACATTTCAACCCCCATTACATCATTTGATGATGACACTCTAAAACTCCAAATAGTGGAAAACAAGGCAAAACATTTGTAACTGGACAGTAAAGGATTGTGTCATGGATAGTAAGTGCTATTATTGCTTCAAATAAATGCATTTACTCAACAGAATACTACACCAGTGACAGTGACTTCATTTAGAATGTTACAAAAACTTTCATAACTTTCTAAATTCCCCAAACTGTGTTTCCAGCAATATGCTTAGAGTCAGATGAACTATGCTTTCTTTGTTTTGATTGTTAGGTATTTTTCTCAGTATCTGTTTTAGTGTTTTACTATCTGACATATCTATTATCTGTTTCCAAATACACTGTATCTCTATAATCCAGCCTTAGTGATTAAAAAATAAAATCTGGCAGGATCATTTATAAACCCATTGTGTTACATATGATGTCCACCAAGGACTTTGTATTTTAAATAAAATGGTTCATTTTTTATATATTATTATTTTTTCATTACCAACTCCTTAAGAGGATTTTATGAGATTTTCCACATATTCCAAAATGCTGCAAGCAATGGACATGTAACATCGTAACATCTGGCAAGCCAAGTATTGGTCTCTGGTATTTCTGGCTACTATATTATTTTAGTCAGCTTTATTTAACATCATTGGATGGATTATGGAAAGCCTGGGCAAAGAAGCAATTGGCTGGATTTTATTTTTGCTCGACCTTAATGCATATGAGAGACATTTTATTAAACTTGAGTAAGATGAATATCGGACATTTTGTTCCAGAGAACATGCATTTGATTTATTCTTAAGTACATATTTTATAAAGCATAGTTGAATGTACACATTGTATTACTAGTATTTTTATTAATATTATAATTGTTATTATTATTTTTTGTTTTATATGTGTTTTTAGTAAAGCTCAAAAGTTGTTGATTTTCAGCCTGCCCAAGTTTATTAGATTTCTAAAATGCTATCTAGCTTTTAAACTTTTCAGTACACAGAGAACATCAATAAGGCTAACCCTGGCTACACGCCACTTACAGTTTTCTTTGATTTGATTTATTAGATAGGAAAAATGTACCAATAGACATGTAGTGCAAAGGACTACCTAAACAATCTATTTGATTTAAATTATATCCAGACAACCCCTCACACTACATGACTGATAAAAGCAAAGAAAAATCTAACTGGCATGAGAACAATTTAAAGGGCACCTGTTAGAAGAAATATATAGACTACCTTTGCTGGCCTTTTTTTGGAAATGTTAGTTTGGAAGCTTTCTCTGCCTTCAATACTTCATAACCCCACACCTGGGACAAGAATGCAAATCAAAAGTGTTAGGAAAGTGTTGAAATCCTATATATTTTTACTTGTTCTTGGTCGGAGATTCAGAATGCAAGTTGATGTGAAAACAAAATTTATTTTTTTTAGTTTGGAATACAGTAGGGAAGGGTTAGACTATCTGTAAAGCTTTTATTTATTGTTTTAGAGATGCCATCAGAGCAAAATGTGAAGAAAAATCATGCAATGAATACAAGTGGTCCGACGACAACTGTTTAATATGGCAATTCTCCCTAATTTGTTGAGCTTTCTTCTTAGAAATGTCAGTTTAAATATTTTTCATGACTGATATGCTTTAAGGGGCTTGTTCACACCAACATTCTACGCAGGGAAAATGTCTATGTATTTTCAAAAGCTAATAAGTCATTTGGAAACAGGACAGCTAGGCTTCATTTTTACTTTTCTAGAATATTGAATTTATACTTCATCGATATTGTGGAATTTTAAGGCTCACCTTCTAGCTCATCCCCCAACATGTATCTCAAGTTCACTTTATCCATAAGAATCTCATTTTTACATTATCACATTTAGTACATTACACGATGGAGTTGAAATGAACTCTACGCATTTTAAAGCATTACGGTTTGACAATACTGTATATTCTTTATACAATCAACTATGGATTTATCAAAACTCTGTAATATGAGCACCTACATAATCCAATTAATTAGTATGTATTCAGTCATGCGGGACCTTGAACTTCATAGTTTTTAATAGATCTAAAGGAGAGTGTACAATCAGATTGTAACTTGTATGATGAGTTTAGGACTGATCTCTTATTTTGTAAAGCGCTGAGCAAACTGTTGGCACTATATAAATCCTTTATAATAATAATAATAATCTCTTCAGATACTACATACAGTACCCTAAAAAATGTGGTATATTAGGGCCAAAATTGGGATACAATAGCAACGGTCATCATACTGACCATTCGCTTTGCTTGGCTGACACTCATCTATGAGAACCTGCACAAGATATTGCTATAACACTACCCCTTCTAGTCACAGCTGGTTCTGGGAGACTTAAGGGCTAGTAAACGTGAGCTATAATGCCATAATGTGCTAGTATGCAGCACATACTAGCATACTATGGCAGACATACCTTAAAATGAAGCCCTACAGCGGAGAGAGCTATCACCCCTGACAGGGTTTCCATCCTCACCCGGTCTTCCTTATGGTTCCATGGGCTCCAGCCATTTGAATGGCCAATCTACAATGATGTCATGGATATCCATTCAGAGCGCAGTGCACAAGAATCAGTGAGGTCACAGGCTGCTTCCAGTGTGATTATTTCCTAGGAGTTTAGGAGATATTTACTGTGCCTACAGATAAGTCTTATTATAGGCTTATCTATCAGTACAAGTTCAAAAGAAGAGTTTGCTACCCCTTTCAAAGCCCTTTGGCTGCATCAGTACCTCTCCTGATTTTCAATGTACGCTGAAGTCCAGACATTTGGCATCTTGCAAATAAGTAGACGTGGTCTAAAATTAGATTGTTACTTTTTAGCTGTTACTCTATAGTCACATCTATTTTGAAATCCTGCACATTTTAGTTGCAGCAAGTATCCTTGGCATATTTTGTATGCTTTTTTAACAGAATAGGCTCATATTACACAGAATCCATTTCAGTTACATGCACTAAATTGATCTTGTTCAACAGTTAAAGTTACTAAACCCACAACAGTAAAATCAGTCTGTATATGCAGTAAAGCATGCTTGTTATATTCACTGTGGAATCTAAAGGGGTAAACCTCTGGAAAATCCTCTGTAAAAAAAGCAATTTTCCTGTTTAATCTGCCCCTCTGCTTGCACTTCCAATTTAGGTGTCCGTTTATGAACCAGTGGTAAATGATCGCTGCTCAGTTCTCCGGAATTCTCGGAGAACACAGTTCTCCTGTGAATGCCTTTTATGAAGCGGTGTAGATCAGTTTTCCGAACGAAAGGAGAACGGTCTACAAACACTAGAAAACGGCTGCTTTTACTATAATCTCGCGAGATTACAGTAAAAGATCAGTTTACTAAACAGAGGTAAATTATCTCTGCTTAGTTTGTGGTTCCTCTGATTCTCCAGCTCTGGGCTGGAGAATCTGGAGGGAGAACACAGATCTCCAGTGAAGGGCTGAACATGATCCACTGATCTCCTGAGTGTCTCCACTGATCTCCTGAGTGTCATAAACTATGAATGACCAGAGAATAGCTGCGATCATCTGAATCGCAGCTATTCTCTGTGTCATAAACGGACACATTAGTGTCCTGTGGGAGACTGGATATAGTGAATGCAGGGTCCTGGGTTTAGTAACACTTTACAGAGCTAGGCTTGAATTTAGGGCTTGTTCACACCAAATGCTTTCAGATACATTTTTTCTATGCATCCTGAATTTATGCACAGTAAAATCATTTTTTTTCAATCACCCTAGTTTAGATTACTGTGCTCTGTACTTCAAAAAAGTAGAGTAGTATGCACTTTTTTCCCCTGAACACGTGTAAATGCACCACCTATTCACATAAATGCATGAGGATCCTTAGCACTCTGAAGATTCAAGTGAAAAGAAAAAAAAAACTCATTACAAATGCATTAAAAAGTGTGTAAATGTGCATGAGGAATTGGACACTGAATGGGGAGATTATGGTGTGAACCAGCCCTAAATCTCTCAGAGTTCTGCTCTGAATGGCTTAAGACTATTGGCTTTCCCTTAAACCATATTCAATGTGCACAATGGTGCTAGTATTTTCCTGAATTCCTGAGTGACATCTGACTCTGTGTTATATACATTGTTACTGTATTTGATACTTTGATTATTCACAAGTCAGCTGGTATTGACAATTCCATGTTACCTACATATGTGGTTGTAGTGCTTACTGTTATTTGTAACTTGCATAGCCAGGGGCGGACTGACAACTCATGGGGCCCCCAGGCAATAGGGGATCATGGGGCCCCTGTGTCCTTGCCCAAACTCAAAAAAGCCTATGAAAAAGGTACCAGGGGCATCTCATGGGGCCCCCTACTGACCCCGGGCCCTCGGGCAGTGCCCAAGTTTCCAAATGGTCAGTCTGCCCCTGTGCATAGCTATCTATCAAAACTGCTGGTCCATTTGTTCTGTGCAAATGAAGAAAAAAATAACATCCTCAGGCTATATCCTCCATAGGTTGAATGTTATTCATTCATAAAAACAAAATGGCTTGGGAAAATACCACATCATAAATACCAAATGGAGCTGAAGATCATATGAAATAAATACCTATTTTACGTTATAGCAACTAGAATGAGCTAAGCATCATACAAAATAGATACTTATTTTGTGTGATGCTTAGCTCATTGTACTGGCCATAATGGGATATTTTGCAGAGCCACTTTGTTTTCATTCATTCCTACATCATGCACCAAAGTGGTTGCATATTTACAATGTAAAATTGGATTTCAAGCCTAGGGAAAGGCCAGAAAGCCAAGTGAAGACCATGTTAGTGATTCTATTATGCATGATTTTACTTTTAGAAACATCAATAACTCAGGCCCTTTAGAAGTTTTTTTTGTATGTCCCAGCATGTTGTGCACAGGAGTTACTATTTAAAGTAGATCTAAACTTTGTTATTGATGGACCATGTCTGTGCCATGTATGTCAGCACAGTTGCTTGTAATTTTAAGCCAGGGCATGTATGACAGGGTGACAATGTAAAATTACAGTTGGGAAGAGAGCATGAGCTAGGACCTTAGTGGCAGGATCACAAAGGTATTACTTTAAGGCCCAACTTTGGGCAACTTAAAAATTATTCCGTGCAGGCTGGGCACACACTGCTTGCTTGTTTAGGTCTATAGGAACAGTAAGGCTAGGTTCACATCTGCAAGTCCTGTGTGACAGGTGTGCATGGGCACAGCAACCCATTCATTTTGAATGGATTGCTGTACCTGCAGGAAATGCAGGAAAAAAAGTCTTTGACCCTTTTAAAAAATGTAGCCACATTGAACCACATGCTTCTGTGTCACCATACTGTTTCACACAATCAAAAAATTGCAATGTTTTCCCATGTGTGGGGTGCAAGCTGCTCCTTTTGCCTGTGTGTTGGGGAAAGCGTGCAATTAGCCTGTGTAGGCTTAAAGCAGATTTACCTATCCTCTGCTCCTCTCAGCTGTTATATTAGTCCTAAAGCTTCTGCAACTCCATTCTCAATCAGTTTAGGGCCCTGATGTCACCAAGACCAGAGCAGGATCCATAGCCCTGTAATGTACATGAAGACGTCAAGGGAAAATCCACCACCAGATTGTAGGCGTGCGTCACCTGCTGAGGGAGTGGAGGATCAGGTAAGTAAAACCTTTTCTCCTCTCCTCTAGAAAAAAATATCAATTAACTCTTGCAGTACAAGTGCAGCTCCACTGCAAGGGATAATTTAACATTTTCCCAGAGTTGGGATTCAATGAAAGCTGTAAATTTAAAAAGATTAAAACAACTATTAGAATTACATGAACATGTTCAAGCTTATATCAGATTTTAGTGGTTGGGTTTAGATCTACTTTAATATATGCAAACCAAAGAAAACTAAATGAAATGTTTCTTTTTGTGCTGATAATCCTGTCTCTTTTGGTTTGGATACACATAAAATACAATACAGAATACTGGCTAAATATTCCCTGTATGTTAGCCCAGTGCATCTATTTCATTAATATGATACAAGAATAAAATCCTCTTGAGTTCCAGATGAGTTATTGCACTAATCCCCAAATGCAATGCCAGAATAATCTGTCAAGCAATATTAAATAGTATGTGATTATAAATTAATTTCTTATCTAGAAATATTGTTTTGTTCTTATTATTGTTACAGTCATTCATAAATATTATTGTCCAGTGTATTCTATAGTACCTAAAATATTTGATCTTTACTGTCATTCATAAAAAAAACCAGTTTTGTATACATGGAGCTCAGAGTTGGCATATTTTGTTTCAGGCTTGAAAGCTAAACAGTCTGGTTTTATTAGGGACAATATCTACACTTAGGGAGAGGATCCTTATTTCTTAGAAGGAAAATACCTGATATTTAAGAAAGTAAAAGCCAACTTCAATGGACTTATAATTAAAGGATCATTCCACTGAAAACTGATATTTAAGTCCATTGTCTGTACACCTGCTGCAGCAATTTCCATAGTCTCCCTTTGTCAGTTTTTCAAATATTTTATGTTTAGCAGAATGCAAAAGGAGGGGGAACACCTGTGCTGTATCTGGGTGAATGATACTCCAGGGGTAAGAACTATGGTAGTGAGATATTTCAGTTGAATTTCCCAGGGTGCAAAAGAAGCAAAAATGGGAAGCAGTCCAACTATCTAAATCTATTTTAAAAAAGTGTTAATTGTTAGGTGCAATCACTTAGAGATTATTCTACTAAAATCAAACAAGTACAAAATGGATTCTGATTGGTTGCTACAGTATAGGGTACTTTACTTTAGAACTAGTACTGTTTATTGAACAAGGTCATATAATTAGGATATCACTTTTCTACAGTCTGACCTAGCAAATTATTTAAATCCAATGTAAAAAAAAAAAAATATATATATACAGTATATATATATATATATATATATATATATATATATATAGTTCTGCGGATCTTAGTAAAAGGCTTCTCCAAAGGAATTCTGTACTGAGAGATAATTATAGACTGCCATTAGTGACCTTTATTGTTGAAATGAGCAAAGGTTGGCAATAACAGCCTCCATATTTTGTGTATCACAGAGCCAAAGCTACAGCCCCATTCCTTGTTTGATTCCTTTATATCATTAACGTGCAGGGACATTTCTCCTCACTTATTGTTCCAATAGCCTCTGTTTCACCAGATTTGGAAGTGAGGAAAAATTTCCAGCAACAACACAGACAGCTATAAAAACACATATTTTTTTCATTAAAAAAGTGGGAACTGCTTTAATCCATTTTTTTAAATTGAAACAGCAATACTGCTCCAAGCCCATGCTTCAGCCTTGCTTATCCACCATGGGTGGAGTCATAGTGACTGAGCTTATCTCCACTGTCATCTAGTAAACAAATTGAGCAAAGTGCTGCACACTAAAATCAGCTTAACCTCTTTGCTCCGGTGGTACACATATATGCTGCCTCTTGGCGGGTGGGCCCTAACTCTGAGAGGCCACATATATGCGTACCAGATTGTAAACAGACCTGTGCTTAGAACACGCGCCCTGGACTCTCCTAGCACAGTTACTGGTGGCTAACGGAAAGCTCACAATCCTTCCAATCGAAATCTTCCCGATTATATAACCACTGTAACAGCCAATCACGGAGGTCACATGATCAGAAACTCAGCCTCATCTCTTGGCATCAGAAAGTTTTTAAAGGGCTGGGAGGCATTGGCATTAGGGGTTAAAAATCCACTTTATTTACTGGATAGTCCATAGTAATCCCCACCTTTGATCCTCTTGCTGTTTAATGTTTCATCCAAAAATGGCCTAATTGTAGTGGTCAGACGTCTCCTAGAACCTCTACAACTAAGCCCTTATTGGGTGAAATGCACCAGCAAGAGATTCGATCCCAAAAGGAGATTACTATGGACCATTTATCAATACAGTGGATTTTAAGTTGATTTCAGTTTATGACATTTTGCTCCCTTTGTGCGGTAGTTTCTTTATTTCTGTCTTTGTCCCTGTTGGAGATTTTCCCTTAGTTTCTGTCTGGTGAAACTATTGTCACTGGGATGCTAAGTGATGCTAAATCTCTATAAGGCAGCCCATACTTTGTTCATTTTTTTTTCCTCTCAAACAGTAAGTTGAATGAAAAAAAAAATGATCTGATTCCTCAAAATCAAACATTCAGTGTGGATGGGGGAATATTTCCTGCTGTGGTATTGTATTGTATTGTGTTGCAGCTATAGCCTGTGGCACTGATTATTCATAAAAACCCAATAGACTGATTGTACACAAGTTCATCAATAAATCAGCTTGCCCATACCTATTGAACCAGATGAATTTTGATAACCGTAAAAACATGGCAGGGGTTCTAACATTCCCTACTCAATCCAAAACTAAAAGAAAACATTTTGGTTGGCTATCCATTTTCATTGATACTTGGTTTATGGTACTGGCACTGTGTACCAAGCAGGTATAATCACCTAAAAAATATCTGATTGTGTTCTACATTTATATGCTCTTGTTTTGATTTGTATTTTAACTGTACTGTCTTCTGAATGCTACTACTACTACTATTACTACCAGGACTTTTTTTCTCAGAGAATAGACGCAGGAACTCAACCATGCCCCACAACCACCCCCCTACACACATAACTGCCACATCATCAAATAGTAGGTGGGGACAAATTTCACTAACAGTGGGAGGGTCTTAAAGGATCTTAAAGGGGCATTACATACCATTAGTGAATTACATACAGAGTGCAGAGTTCAGAAGTGCACTTCACACAGAGTGTAGAGTTCAGCCCTCTTCCACAGTTACTAACCTCTACAACTCCTATCCACATCTCACTTTCACCCTTCCTCAAGTCTGACCTATACACCCCCCCTCCACTGCCCTCATCTTCTCCCTCTTCTTAAAAGCTCCACCATCTTTCATGTGTTTTACTTTTGTTGCTGTATTAACCACTTGCCCTCCAGAAGATTTACCCCCTTTCCTGACCAGGCCTTTTTTTACTATTCGGTGCTGCACTATTTCAACTGGTAATAGTGCAGTCATGCAATGCTATACTCAAACAAAATTTATCTCCTTTTTTCACACAGATAGAGCTGTGTTTTGATGGTATTTGATCACCTGTGCACTTTTAATTTTTTTACACTATAAACAAAAAAAGACCGAAAATTTTGAAAAAAAAACCCAATATTTTTTACTTTCGGCTATAAAAAACATATAGTAAACTCAAAGTTAGTCATACATTTAGGCCAAAATGTATTCTGCTACATCTCTTTGGTAAACAAATCCCAATACGTGTATATTGATTGCTTTGTGTGAAAGTTATAGTGTCTACAATCTATGGTATAGATACTGCAATTTACGCAATTTTTTAGCTATAAAGCGCTTGTCACGTACCTGATGGGAGACTGAAATGACGAGGCCGGCCTCACTTGTGTCACTAGCCCTGACCCCACTGGAGTTGGAACAGAGGGTGTCTAGGGACCAGGGGGACAAGAGCGCCAGTAGATGTTGTTTGCAGCTCTTGCAGATGATGACCTTGGAAGACTGATGCTCCTCTGATTCAGGTACAGTGGTAACATGCAGAGCTGGTTTTGTAGATCGCCAGGTGTGCACCAGAGCAAGGCAGAAAGCAAGGGTGAGAGACAGGAGCAGTGTCATAGGAATAGCCCGGGTCATCAACAGGCGGACAGCAGGGTACAGAATCAGAAGCAAAGCCAAAGTCAGGAGCAGAGCCGAAGTCAGGAACCAGTATCAATCAGGGGAGTAATCAGAGTCAGGTCAGGAACAAGTCGGGTCAGTAACAAGGATAACACCAAGTCCCAAACTATCTTGCCATGGCTCTCCATGTAGTGTGGGCATCCGGGGGGCTCCATGTGACTATCTTTTCCCTCGTAAGTTCAAAACATATATGTATAGCCTGTTGCCCTCTTACAGGTCTTATACATCTTGACCCCGTATCTGGCTCGCTTGCTGCAGAGAAATTGTCTGAATGCAAGGTGGCCAGAAAAACTAATGAGGGGCTCATCAACACAGATGTTTTGCTGGGGAGTATAGACATCTGCAAGTTTTTGGTTAAAGTGATTTACGAAGGGCCAAATTTTGTGGAGCTGGTCAAATTCAGGGTCACCCCGAGGACGACAAAGTGTATTGTTGTTGAAATGCATAAAACACATTATATTCTCATATCTATGCCTGGCAATGGCAGCAGATAGCACAGACACATGATGAATCAGGTCTGTGGACCAATACAACTGCAATTCATTATTTTTTAGTAATGCCCATTTGGGGGTTAGGCCCAAAAAAACTTTAAATTTGGAAACCGTAATGGGCTTACATGCAAATGGTCTGACAATGTTTGTATTTGGGTTGGCAATGATAAACTGTTGTGCATATAAATGGCTTTGATCCACAATCAATGCAGAAAGATCTTCCATGAAAAACAGCTCCAAAAAATCAAGGGGAGTAGTTAAATTTGCTGTTTCCACCTAAATTCCAGGTTGGGCAGTGAATGGGGGAAGTACAGGTGCTGCAGAATTTGTGGGCTGCCAATCGGGATTTGCAAGCACATCCGGAAGGACACTAGGGACTCTACGGGCCTGTGTTCAAATTCTGGGTGCCTGCGGGACACTACTTGTGCTAGCTACCGCACCAGCTTGTACTGCACCTATGGGACTCACCATGTTACGTGGCCCCCGGCCCGTGATCACCACAGGAGTGTGAATCACGTATATATATATATGTGATTTTGCGTACCCATGCCTTCCTGTAGCAGTATTTCTGCTATAGGGTGGACAGGAAGCTGTTAATTGGAAGCACCCAGTCAACTCTAGTACCTCCCCCAAAACTGTAGGTGGCTCCACCTCTCTCACTTGCAGGGAAATAATTCAATTGGGGCATTGGCATCCAGGTACCAAGAAAAAAAAAAAGGAAATCACACATGGTGCACCATCTGATGCTCCCCTCCTGCCCATGAGCACCTGCATTTCATTTGTCCCCATTGTGCACTCAGTGGGAGCCACTCAGGAGATCAGAGCTGAGCTGTGGGAGGCACTGGGAGACAAGCTGTTACTTGTAAACACAGGATCCAGACCTCTGTGTTTACAAGTGATAGTGGTGAGAAGGAAGCAGAGAGCCTGAGCTGGAGATGGTGGAGTTCCACCAAGTTTCAGATGAAAAAAAAAAATCCCTAACTACTACTACTGCTCATTGCCACTGTTAGATATCACGGGGCCCTGTACAACCTACCTGACAGCACCTGAGGGCTGGTTCACGCTATAGAAAGCAGTTCAGATGCATTCTGGATGCATTTTTGCATGTACATTTTTGGCGCTTTCCAGTGCATTTTTTATGCATTCCGGTGCGTTTGTGTATGCATTCCAGCGCGTATGTATTCTAGTTAATTTTCCCCCCTCTTTTTCTTCAATTTAAATAGGGACATGTGCATTCCAGTGCGTTTTTGGTGCGTTCCAGTGTGTTCTTGTGCATTTTACCACGTTCCAATACAGTTCTGTGCAGAACAAAATGCAGCCTGTTCTACTTTTTTTTGCAACCGTATCGCACTGGAACTGCAAGCACTGATGTGAACTATGACATTGACAAACATATAACCTACTTTCTGTGCATTTTGGATGCAGAAAAAAAGCACACTGAAATGCATATAGTGTTAACTGACCCTAAGGGCTGGTTCACACTATAGAAATGCAATCCAGATGTGTTCTGGATGCATTTTTGCATACACATTTTTTATGCATTTTTGGCACGTTCTGGTGTGTTTTTGATGCATTCTGGTGCATTTTTTATGCATTCCAGTTCATTTTTGCCCCCTCTCTTTTTCCTCAGTTTAAATAGGGACGTGCATTCCAGTGCATTTTTGGTGTGTTCCAGTGCGTACAGATGTGTTTTGGTGCATTTTACCACATTTCAGTACAATTCTGTGCAGAAAAATGCAGTGTGTTCTATTTTTTTCTGCATCCGGAAAGCACTGGAACTGCAAGCACTGATGTGAACTATGACATTGACAACCATATCACCTACTTTCTGTGCGCTTTAGATGCAGAAAAAACACAACTGAAACGCATGTAGTGTGAACTGACCCTCAAGGCTATTATAGGTAAGGTAAGGGAACAGGACTGACCAGAAATTGTGAATGCAATCAGACTAGTGGTGAGATACAATTAGGAATCATATAATAATGCTAGATTTGACCTGTATGTGATAGGAAATGAGACACATTAACTAGATCAGTAAAAAAAATTGTGAAATAAAAAGAGTTGAGCAGTGATATATAGAATTGCAGATGAAACAAGTGATGACTTTGGGGGGGGGGGGGGGTCAGGTTGTATAAGGAAAGAGAGTTTTGTAGCAGTGAACAGAAAGGTATCAGCAGTCTGGGGGAGAAGAAAGGAACAAAGTTGCAATCAAATGTAAATAGAAGGAAACTTAATAGTGTCAAACCTGTGGAGCAGAGCAGGAGCACCTCTAACATTCAGAACACTGAGTCGCTGTGTGATAGAATGACAACAGGCTAACAATGGAATTTAGCAGCTACAGATGGGCTTTGTCAGCTGCCTGGGCCCCCCCTCTGCAGCTGATGGGGACGGTCCCCCTACAGGAGGGCCGGGGGTACCCTCTTATCAGCAGCCCTGCCACTGCTACTACTACTAATAATAAATTAATAATAATACTACTAATAAAAATAAGGCCCTATGTTTTAGCTCAAAGCTACTAAACTCACAACATCCTAAATCCAGTGTCTTTTACTGGTGCCTGTTCACCTATGAACTCTCAGATGCTTGTAGCTCAGTGCCTGATGCTCCACTAGCGTCTTTTGAGGAAGTCTGGCCATTTTTTGTCTGATTAACTTTAATGGAAATGACTGTAACTGCTTAAATCAAGGATTTTGAAAGTTGTACACACATAGAGTGCTTGCAATATGCTTATAATATGCTTGAAAAAGCACTCAAATAAAAACGCCTGAAAAAAGTTTGGGTGTAAATGCAACCTAATACTACTATTACTACTACTACTGCTGCTACTGCCACTAATAATAACATTAAATAATAATTATAGTATTCATCACCAGCATCTCACACATCACAATGTCCTAAACAGTAAATGGTTTTGAACATTCTAAAGCATACAGTATATGTGTGAATATTCTAATATAAACTAAGTCAATACAATATTTGTTTTGTATGCCATTCATACCTTCTATTTATGTCCATTACTTTGTAGTCCCTACATACATAAGTGTCCTCTAGAGTCCATTTTAAACATCAGTCTCCATTGTTAAATGAGCTTTCAGCCTATTTGCCCCCAACCCCTTAATGAATCTCTATAGATTTTGTTTACAGAAAAAAAAAATCCAAGGTCATATTTGAATATTATCTGCAAAGTATGCACACATTGCATCAGACAGGGAGGAAGTAAAGGAAAACTCAACATTTATAGTTATTACTAGAAGGGGGCCTCAGTGGGCTCAGATTATTGTACTTTAAGTGAAATTGATTTTGTACATGATTTGATTTTAATCTAGTTTAGATGAATCAAATTCTACAAGGAGCAGATATTTAATTTAGTACATTAGGATAAAAAGGACATTGGTTCAGAGGAGTTTAATGTATTTGATGTGATAAAAGCAGTATCTGATTATGATTTTTTTTTCAGTAATTCCTTGTTATTTCATTACTGCTTCAATAATTTCATCTACCCGTAATATTTTTATTAAATCAACAAAATAGCATAGTATTTTTGTGGTGTTAAACAGGATTGTGTTGGCTATATTAATACATTAGGTGAAGGAGTGGCCATAATCAGATATTAGAGTGGAGGTTATAAAGGATTGCTACATGCTTGTTATTGGTGGAACTTGCATTAGCACTCTTCTACCAGCCGGCAGATCTAAGCTGTACGGTAAGGAAAAACAATCTAGTAATTTTCCACTCTACTGTTTTCCAATATGATCGGATAAGAGCTCTTATCAGCTGTGAGGTGGTACTTACCACACTTCCTCAGCCTTTTAACAAAAAAAGTGTTAAATTTCTTTAACTTAGCTATCACAAGCAGATTTATTGAGAGCAGCGTAATATATCATAGATGCAGACATTGGGTAATCAGAACCTCCTGAAATGCAGACAGCACTGCTAAATTACTGACATAAAAACATGAATGCCAAATAGTTATTTCTCCACAGTTCATGGAGCACTACCATGATCATAGGTATGTAATATAAGGACACTTTTTACATTTTACACATGTAGAGGCAGCGAAAAGAGCAGTGGGGGTGACAGCACTGAATTAGCACAGAGAAACTTATGAATTGCAGCTAAAACTGACATTTCAGTTATATACAGTTGCAAGAAAAAGTATGTGAACCCCTTGGGATTACGTGGAGTTTTGCATGAATTGGGCATAAAATGTGCTCTGAACGTCATCTAAGTCACAACAATAGAAGAACACAGTCTGCTGAACATAATACTACACAAACATTAGATGTTGCCATGGTTTAATTGCACATAACATGTAAACATTCACAGTGCAGGAAGGAAAAAGTATGTGAGGCCCTAGCTTAATGACTTCTCCCAGAGCTAATTGGAGCCAGGAGTGAGCCAACCTTGACTCCAATCAGTGTGATGATATTGGATGTGTTGCTGACAGCTGTCCTGCCCTTAAAAAACACACACCTGTTTTGGGTTTACTGGTTTCAAGAAGCACTGTCTGATGTGAACCATGCCTCGCAGAAAAGAGCTCTCAGAAGACCTATTATCAAGAATTGTTGACTTGCATGAAGCTGGAAAGGGTTACAAAAGTATCTCCAAAAGCCTTGATGTTCATGTGTCCACGGTAAGACAGACTGTCTACAAATGGAGAAAGTTTAGCACTGTTGCTACTCTCCCTAGGCGTGGTCGTCCTGTAAAAATGACTGCAAGAGCACAGCGCAGAATGCTGCATGAGGTAAAGAAGAATCCCAGAGTGTCAGCTAAAGACCTACAGAAATCTCTGGCACATGCTAACATTTTTGTTGACACATCTACAATAAGAAAAACATTAAACAAGAATGGAGTACATGGGAGGACACCACGGAGGAAGCCATCGCTGTCCAAAAAGAATATTGCAGCACGTTTGAAGTTTGCAAAAGAGCACCTGGATGTTCTACAGCACTACTGGCAAAATATACTGTGGACAGATGAAACCAAGATTGAGTTGTTTGGGAAGAACACACAACACTATGTGTGGAGAAAAAAAAGCACAGCCCACCAACATCAAAACCTCATCCCCACTGTAAAACATGGCGGACGGAGCATCATGGTTTGGGGCTGCTTTGCTGCCTCAGGGCCTGGACGGATTGTTGTCATTGATGGGAAAATGAATTCCAGAGTTTATCAAGACATTTTGCAGGAAAATGTATGACCATCTGTCCGCCAACTAAAGCTCCACATGAACATCAAGGCTTTTGGAGACACTTTTGTAACCCTTTCCAGCTTCATGCAAGTCAACAATTCTTGATCGTAGGTCTTCTGAGAGCTCTTTTCTGCGAGGTATGGTTCACATCAGACAGTGCTTCTTGAAACCAGTAAACCCAAAACAGGTGTGTGTTTTTTAAGGGCAGGACAGCTGTCAGCAACACATCCAATATCATCACACTGATTGGAGTCAAGGTTGGCTCACTCCTGGCTCCAATTAGCTCTGGGAGAAGTCATTAAGCTAGTGCCTCACATACTTTTTCCTCCCTGCACTGTGAATGTTTACATGTTATGTGCAATTAAACCATGGCAACATCTAATGTTTGTGTAGTATTATGTTCAGTAGACTGTGTTCTTCTATTGTTGTGACTTAGATGACGTTCAGAGCACATTTTATGCCCAATTCATGCAAAACTCCACGTAATCCCAAGGGATTCACATACTTTTTCTTGCAACTGTATGGTTGCTGATACATTGGAGTTTCCTTACTAAAGGTGTAGAGCCTGTTCACTTAGCAAAGTAAAAAAGCACAACTTTGTGTAGAGAAATGTTTCCTCACTTACTGTTCCAATAGCAATGGTTTTCACCAGATAGGAAGTGAGAAAAAATGTCCGAACCTGCTGACAGCTGATGATTCGTTACATTACCGCATTTTTTTATAACTAAAATACTGCATGTTTAACTCATGCAGTATTTTAGTAGCGTTTTTTACTGAATGCCAACAATTTTTTTTAAAAATGTTGTGTGGTATCTTACCACATACTTGGATGTGGTAAAATACCGCTTAGTGAATTGTCCCCTAAGTCTTTATTTGAGTATATCAGCAGTGCATTAGCCCAGAGAAACTTATCAATTGCAATTTACTTAGCAAAGTAAACCACCACTTTTTTTACTGATCTAAAAAATAAATTGAAGCTACGTTTTCATCCAACTATCCAAACATGTTAAAGAAAATAGATTTTTTTTTTTAATTTCCCTTGCACATGATAGGGTATACAATGGGAACACAGCTTTTTTTTTTTTTGGCCAGAAATTCTCTTTTGTGAAAGTGATCCTAGTGGCTAATGTGCCTTCCACCTCCTTTCCTGGGCCCTCCCATCCTACTAGGATGACCATAGAGATGTTCAAGGACCGGCACATCTCCGAACATCTCTATAGTCTAAGAAACCAGAAGCGATGAGTATTTTGTTATTTCCAGTTTTGACTTTGTGTTTACTAGCTGGTTACCAGCCAGTGAGGCAGCTGGTCACATTAGTCTGTGTCTGATCAGCTGCTTTGGAGGCCAGAGGAGAGATCTGTGGTGTAATAGACCTCAGATATCTCCATAATGAGGATCTTTCATGGCTCCTGTACATCTTTCTGTGTTCACGTGCAAAGGCGAACCATACGTAGGTTGTGCATACATATGGTAAAGGTGTTTATACCACACATGTGAAGTATTGCCACATACTTTATAGCAAGAGCAATCATTTTAGCACCAGACCTCTTGTGTAACTCTAAACTGATAACCTGTAAAAGCTTTTTAATCTTCACCTATGGAGATTTTTAGGTACCGTAGTTTGTTGCGATTCCACAACTGTGATCAATTTTATGTATCTATTTACTCGTCCTAGCACCATCTTTAATATTTTACCAAACAGTTGGGTACTATATTGTGTTTTCGTGTATTAAAATTCTTTAAAGTGTATTTTAAAAAAATTGTGGTTGAAAAAACGCTATGCAAATATAATGTGACACAAGAAATTTTAACGCCCACCATTTTATTCTCTATGTTTGGGTGTTCCAAGAGATTTTCTAAAACTAAAAAGGCTGATTTTTACATTTATGTGAGCAGTGAATAGGTTTGAGAAAGAAATGGTTAAAAGAATTAGTGAATGTTCTTTTTTCTAAAGTTAAAGTCTTCAGTAAGAATTACACTGTAGGTCATACAGCTCATGGATTCCAGTGATCTCTCTGATAGCATTTATGTATCTACTACATATTTTCTAAAGTCTACATGTTTAGTAAAGCTGACAAGGTTATACAAGAAGCTGTCCTATTTATTGAACCTTTATTTTTTTTTTAGATTTCAGTAATCATAAAAAGATGATTGCAACAAAATTCTATCTATTTGTATAACTCATAATGAAATCTAAAGCTGCAAATCTATCTATAAACTTCAGTCCTTCGGTCTAGATACTGTCAAGATTAAAAACTAACCTCACTTTCATTTTATCCTATCTGTCCTCTCCTTCACATTCACCAGGTGTGCTAGTCCACTCAGGTCTTTACAATACCTTCCCCTTTTCTTTATTGCTTATCCCTACATACTCTGTACTGTAGATGTACTGTACTGTAGATACCAAAATGTGGTATGACCAAGACTCCAGCTGCAAAAATCTGATGTTCATTTTCCAGGTATGACTGTACCTCTCACACATACATATTTTAAGAGGAACATTATAAAATAGCAGTGGCGATGTACCATGACAAAAGACTAGAACAGCTGTTGTCAACTTATGAGCTAAAGGGGTCTCAGATGAGGCCCCCAACTTCGCCAAAGGGCAGCACGTAATGCTTGAGAGGACTGCCAAAAACTGAAGACCTATGAGAGGAAATGAGGATCAGTGAATGTGGACAAGCTACTTTGTTGGCTGGGGATATGTTGCTGTAGACAATATGAAATTGGGAAACTTGAGGCTAGTAGAGATCAATGCTATTATCCTTATCATTATTCCCACTACAGTCTGCCAAAGTCTGAGGAACTCATAATATATACCAAAAGGTAGAATGTGGCCCTTGTGCCTGAGGTTGGACACCAGGGGGTTAGAACCTATGGGAATGTTTGCCTATGTTCTGTATTTTTGCTTTTATCCTGTATTGTCACCCATTTTTTGACTGCAATAGGTGTATTCAACATTTTCCACATATCCTTGATGAAAGTATACCTCTGAGTTGATATTACATGTACATCACTGTGTAATTTCACCAGTTTTGTCTACTAACATCTTCTTTATATAAAGAGTTTATAAAAATGTGGAATAAAGCTAAACTCCAGATCAAACTAAAAGCTATGTCATGAAGGGCATACATCCGGCCTGTTCAGAACTTTGGGATTTTACCCTTGCAATGCACCATAGCATTCATTGCAAGTAGTCTGCTTGCAAAGAAAATTCTTCACTATAGGCATTGAGTGGATTAAATAGAACTAAAGGTAAGGTAAATAGAGTAAATTATGGGACTTAAGTACAGCTTCAGAATTTTCTGGATAACATAAACAGTTCATTAGTTGCCCTGAAATTGATAATGTATCAGCTCACAGACGTAAAAAGGTGGAAGAAGCATATACAGTATGTGGAAACTGAAATCATCAATTTGTTCAGG
This sequence comes from Staurois parvus, assembly GCF_062004578.1. Lineage (NCBI taxonomy): Eukaryota > Metazoa > Chordata > Amphibia > Anura > Ranidae > Staurois > Staurois parvus. The sequence continues at coordinate 2,926,921 of NW_028317803.1, forward strand.
ACATTAACTATGCAGTAATAATAGTTGTATCTTTATGGGTATAAACGTAATTTTAAAGCATATATATATTGTTTGGAGAATATTTTGTCTTTATCTCATGGCTGGCATTGTACATTTAAGTTCATTTATTTATTTTTTATTTTTTGAAAATGTCACAATACTAGTAGATAATGCAGAACAGAAAGATTAGGGGGGGTTTGGATATGATGGAAGGAGTCACATGACTTTCCATAGTTCAGGTAAAATGACCCTGCTCCTAGACTGTTGAATGCTGGACTGTACGGAACTACTTTATATCACAGGTCTACATTTAAACATGCAGCATTCTTGCAAAAAAAGCACTAATTTTAACTTTCTTAAATGTAATTGAAACAACGACCATATGCTTGGGGCAGTCTAAACGATAATTACACATAGTGATTGAGTTACTGTAGGAGCAGATTCTGTTCACTTAGCAAAGCTCTCTGATCTAAAAAAAAAGGCACTTTAATCAACCAATCATGTCTAGAAAAAATTGTGTTATCTAATTTTCCTCTCATAATTGGATATTTAAAGTGAGCATAGCTTACCAATGTTTGCTTTGCTAAATGAACAGTCTCTACTGTTTTAGGAAATCATTCCCATAGTGTGCAGTAAGTACATGGTAAACATGCTTCAAAGTAGCCTACATTCATAGGATGTAATTTACTAATAATGAAAGCTTGCTTTTTGGATTGTGAAGTTTGGGTAATACTGTATAGAGATTTTAATCTTTCTAACTAAAACTGTGCAATATACATTCGCTACCATATATTGCATGCTTTTACTAAGGAAGGGTAAAGTATCTATACATTATCACAGGATCGATTTTAGGGCACCAAATGAAAATTTCCTAGCTTTACAAGTACAGCTAGGTGTTGAATTTATTCCTCAAGGAAATAGTGTTACATTTAAAATATTTTATTAAAATATTGTATTTCTTTATTTAATTACTAATTATTATAAAATGCTTTTGTTTAAAAATACAGTGTCTATCATAAGATTTTATCCCCTCCTCTTCCTCTTTCACACTTTCCAGACTTTAGTTATAAAAGCCTTGCCCAGGGGCGGACGGACAACTCATGGGGCCCCCTGGCAATAGGGGATCATGGGGCCCCTGTGCCCTTGCCCAAACTCAAAAAAAACTATGAAAAAGGTACCAGGGGCATCTCATGGGGCCCCCTACTGACCCCGGGCCCTCGGGCAGTGCCCGAGTTTCCAAATGGTCAGTCCGCCCCTGGCCTTGTCATTCCCCTTCCAAACTTATGTCACTTGTCATCCAAATCTTTTTGAGCAAAACTCACTTCACTTGTCCTTCCAGCCTTGGTCATGCAAAGGATGTATCACTTGTCAAACTTCAGTTATCTAAAGCTTGCATCACTCATCCTTTGCAGTCACATAGTGTATATCTCATTTTAAGGATTTTTTTGTTATTTTTTCATGTATTAAGTTTTAAACACTTGTAAAAAAAAAGATTTATATTTAAAGCAGATGTATACAGTATATCCTGCCTCTAGGAAAAGAGCAGGATCCAAATGTTAGGCAGCAATAGTTACAGCCAAAACTTGATTTCTCATTTCTAATTCTAGGATAAAAAGTGATGGTGTACAGCCTTTCCCCATAATATTGAAAAAGTTTTACTTGCAGGCAATATCTAGCTCTTTAATAACCACGTATGGAATGTCCCATGTAGATATACTGCGGTGGAGCGACTGCTCTGCACTAGGGGCGGACTGACAACTCATGGGGCCCCGAGCAATAGGGGATCATGGGGCCCCTGTGTCCTTGCCCAAACTCAAAAAAGCTTATGAAAAAGGTACCAGGGGCATCTCATGGGGCCCCCTACTGACCCCAGGCCCTCGGGCAGTGCCCGAGTTTCCAAATGGTCAGTCCGTCCCTGCTCTGGGCAGGATCATGTACATGATCCAGCATTTCTGGGTAGGGGGCACATTCGGTACAGCACAAGGTAATCAGCAGGTCCCAACCTGATGATCGGCTTAGCGAATCATACTACAGAGCCATGTGTTTACTAACAACACAGGGCTCTGTACATGCAGCAGATATGTGGCTGTTTTTTTCTTCCTGCAAAGCAGGGAGATAAAACAGTCACATCTATTAGTAAAAGCAGCATACATTACACACATTACACTTGTTAGGCACATAGTTAACTCTTTGATTGCCCTTACATGTTAAGCACTTCCCAGCCAGTGTCATTAGCACAGTGACAGTGTACAGTATTATCACTGTATCAGTGTCACTGGAGATGTCAGTGTCAGTTAGTCAACTCCCCGCCAGTGTGACTTTGTGTCAGATTGCCTGCCACCCTATCATAGTCCCACTATAAGTCACTGATCACTGACATTACTAGTATAATAAATAAATAAATTACTATTCCAGTATATATACCATCGTTTGTAGATGCTATAACTTTCAAGCAAACCAATCAATATACACTTATTGGGATTTTTTTTTTTTTTTTTACCAAAGACATGTAGCAGAATAAATTTTGGCCTATATTTGTGAAGGAACTAGATTTTTTTAATTTTTTATTGGATATGTTTTATAAGAAAAAGTAAAAAATGTTTTAGTGTTGATCTTTTTTGTTTATATAATAATAATAATAATAATAATAATAATAATAAAAAAGTGGTGATCAGATACCACCAAAAGAAATCTCTATTTGTGTGAAAAAAAAATTATATACATTTCATTTAGGTACAGTGTTGCATAACCACACAATTGCCAGTTAAATTAGCGCAGTGCTGAATGGCAAAAATGGCATGGTCATGAAGGGGGTAAAATCTTCCAGAGGTTAAGTACTTAAGTTACTGTAGATAAAGGCAACCTGTATATAAATGGTCTCCCTGCAAAGAAGATGGTAAATACTTACCTCTCCTGCTGCTATTAAAAACCACTGTGATGAAGAGAATTTTCTACCTAAAGACATTTCAGAAGCTGTGATCATTGGTTAATTCCACTAACCCCTAAATCTCTACAAAACACAGTAATGACTAGAGGTCGCCTGGAGAATCAATGTAGCGCAGTGGTTTCTGATGAGTCCTCAGGTGGCAATTTCTCTTCACAGCAGTGGACTTCACTAGCCTGGGCAATGGGAGAGGTAAGCATTTACTATCATCTTTGCAGGGAAATCAGTTTTTCACAGTTTGCTTTTAGCAAAATATATGCTTTGGATGTCTTTTGCTTCATTTTAGGAAACCTGTCATGAGATAAACATGTACATTGTCATTGTTGACTTCTGCATCTGAAAATTTAGGAATTCTTGCAGTAATGTTAATGCTTTCACTCTAATATTTTGAATCACTGACCTTAGAACATACATGCTGTTAGGTTAGGCTTATGCTTGCAGTTAGTGGGTAGTAAAAACAAGTGGTTTCGCTGCATTTTAACCTCCCCAAAATTGTACCACCTTAAAGTGATTGTAAATGCAATTAAAAAAACATGTTTATACTTACCGGCTCTGTGCAATGGAATTGCACAGAGCAGCCCCAAACGTCTTCTGGGGTCACTTACCGGTGCTCCTCCTCTCTGGTGAGTGCCCCCATGGAAATCCACTTTTTATGGGTGCACTTATACAGACTTGGTCCTGAGTCACACTGTCTGTGTCTATAGACATAGACAGCTGGGTTTGGCCCTGCCCCCCTGCTTCCAAATTGCTGGCTGTGTTTGGCAGCAGCAGGAGCCAATGGCAAAGCCAGTGGGAATAGAAAGGACGGGGAGAGAAGTGCTGCAGATGAACACAGTGCTGGATTGAATGAGTGCTCAGGTAAATAAAAAGGGGGGGGGGGCAATACTGATGGGCCTGAACTCAAAAATTGAAGATTTGCTCTTTTATAGGGAACATCCAGAGATGATAAGTGTGTCTAAGCAGTAACCTGTAAAAGGTACATTTTGCTTTGATTCTCTCCTGAAAAATACCAATGCATATCTACTGCCTGGCGCTTCATAGACTTACAGTTGCAAGAAAAAGTATGTGAACCCCTTGGGATTACGTAGAGGTTTGCATGAATTGGGCATAAAATGTGCTCTGAACGTCATCTAAGTCACAACAATAGAAGAACACAGTCTGCTGAACATAATACTGCACAAACTTTAGATGTTGCCATGGTTTAATTGCACATAACATGTAAACATTCACAGTGCAGGGAGGAAAAAGTATGTGAGGCCCTAGCTTAATGACTTCTCCCAGAGCTAATTGGAGCCAGGAGTGAGCCAACCTTGACTCCAATCAGTGTGATGATATTGGATGTGTTGCTGAGAGCTGTCCTGCCCTTAAAAAACACACACCTGTTTTGGGTTTACTGGTTTCAAGAAGCACTGTCTGATGTGAACCATGCCTCGCAGAAAAGAGCTCTCAGAAGACCTACGATCAAGAATTGTTGACTTGCATGAAGCTGGAAAGGGTTACAAAAGTATCTCCAAAAGCCTTGATGTTCATGTGTCCACGGTAAGACAGACTGTCTACAAATGGATAACGTTTAGCACTGTTGCTACTCTCCCTAGGCGTGGTTGTCCTGTAAAAATGACTGCAAGAGCATAGCGCAGAATGCTGCATGAGGTAAAGAAGAATCCCAGAGTGTCAGCTAAAGACCTACAGAAATCTCTGGCACATGCTAACATTTTTGTTGACACATCTACAATAAGGAAAACATTAAACAAGAATGGAGTACATGGGAGGACACCACGGAGGAAGCCATTGCTGTCCAAAAAGAATATTGCAGCACGTTTGAAGTTTGCAAAAGAGCACCTGGATGTTCCACAGCACTACTGGCAAAATATACTGTGGACAGATGAAACCAAGATTGAGTTGTTTGGGAAGAACACACAACACTATGTGTGGAGAAAAAAAGGCACAGCACACCAACATCAAAACCTCATCCCCACTGTAAAACATGGCGGAGGGAGCATCATGGTTTGGGGCTGCTGTGCTGCCTCAGGGCCTGGACGGATTGTTGTCATTGATGGGAAAATGAATTCCAGAGTTTATCAAGACATTTTGCAGGAAAACGTACGACCATCTGTCCGCCAACTGAAGCTCCGCAGAGGATGGGTGATGCAACAGGACAATGACCCAAAGCATACAAGTAATTCAACAAAACAATGGCTGCAACAGCACAGAATACGCCTTCTGGAGTGGCCCAGTCAGAGTCCTGACCTCAACCCGATTGAAATGCTCTGGCATGACCTTAAGAGAGCGATTCACACCAGACATCCCAAGAATATTGCTACACTGAAACAGTTTTGTGAAGAGGAGTGGTCCAAAATTACTCCAGATCGTTGTGCAGGTCTGATCTGCAACTACAGGAAATGTTTGGTTTAGGTTATTGCTGCCAAAGGAGGGTCAACCAGTTATTAAGTCCAAAGGTTCACATACTTTTTCCTCCCTGCACTGTGAATGTTTACATGTTATGTGCAATTAAACCATGGCAACATCTAATGTTTGTGTAGTATTATGTTCAGCAGACTGTGTTCTTCTATTGTTGTGACTTAGATGACGTTCAGAGCACATTTTATGCCCAATTCATGCAAACCTCCATGTAATCCCAAGGGGTTCACATACTTTTTCTTGCAACTGTATATCTGCTTTGTTCATTTTGCCGAGATGGGCTTTCTGAACTTTTTCTACTTCTATATAGACACTGTTTTTCCTTTCCATAAATTATGTTTTATTCACTTGCAATGTGTCTTTGCAGTTGCACAAAAATTGAATACGCCAGGAAGAATCAGTTCCCTAGCACAGCTCTTCCCTTTGTACAAATCTTAACCCACTCCTTCCCAGGAAGTGTCTAATTGCTTTTTGCACTGGCCAAGCTCCTCCACCCCTGCCTTCAAATTCCTAAATAATCTATTATTTAGCTGCTGGGAATGGGCAAATGTGAATACTATGCATGTCACTTGAGCTGTAAAGTTAAACTCTGGGCACAAAAATATCTGATTTACATATACTCCTCAATAGTCACAAAGGATAAAAATCCACTTTGTGTGCAAACCTTTGACTTTGCAAACCCAGATATTACCTGTGCATAGCTTATGCAAAGTACAGAGCCCAGCAGGTTCCACCCACTACAGACTGCCTGCAGAAAACTCCAGAAGGGAATAGAAACAAGAGCAGTGACCCTGCTCAAGGAGAGAGAGCAGCAGTGACTGGTCTTTATTACTCACAGCTCCTGTACAGGAGCAATGTTTCACACTGGTTTACAGAATAGATCTGGAAGAAATACACAAAGCACACTGAGATTCAAATAAGAATACTCATGGTTATTGTATTTAGAAAATAATTGCTTATCCCGGAGTTCAGCTTTAAGTCTGCTGGGGCCGCTAACATCACATCCAAAATAGTTGCACCCAGTAGCAGTCTCATTACTTTTGGATGTGTACACAAAGGCATTTACAAGTTGAAACCTTACTTAACATATGTTAAATGTACATATAAACTTATAAGAAGATTTTTGTTTAAATGAATGGTCTGGTAACAGGATTTCTTTAACTATTCAATTAGTGGAGCATCTCTGACATGAGGAAAGCAAAGCTATCCTTCCCTACCAAAATGGGCTTCCAAACACAGACATGGTGTGGGGCAAGGCATGTTACGTTAGTAATGGAAAATGATCAGTTGCAGGCAGATCACAAGCAATTCTAGTTATTAGTCCATTATCCTTGGCATGCCTTTTAAGGCCACAGGTTCCAGTTTAAGAGCCTCTTTAACGTTTCATGGTGCCCTTGTGCTAAGTAGTGCTGGGCAGTTGTGGAAGTTGACCTTTAAACTTAATGACTGTTATATTACAGAAATACTATATCTCATTGTACATATTCAAAAGCTGTGACTTTGTTTTGCCACTTAAAAATATAGCAATGTGAGATTTGTATTTAATGCAAACTTCTATTAAATGGAACACATTAATATTTATGAGGTAATGCGTGTGCATAGACATACACCAAGAACATCTTGCAGTCAGCCTTAAACACTTGAGGACTTTGAACCTAGGAGTTGGGCTCTAATAAACTTCAACTATAATTAAAGAATCTACCATCTATGTTCTTCTCATCTCCTCCTGCTTCCCGTCTACTATTACCAGCAATTATCAGCTGTCAAAATGACAGCTGGGAATTGTTATGTACTACATTGCAGGAACAGCCACTCCTGAGTTATACAGTGTAACAATTTATTGTGACATTGTATTTATTATTTAATTCGTGTGTCAGAGGTGTTACATTTGATATGCATATGACATTAGTTAAAGAAACTTTCATCCCATTCTCCCCTTGGTTAATATTTTTTCTGCTGATACTGCTCAAAAAATTAAAGGAACACTTTGAATATTTATCAGATCTCAATGGGGAAAAATATCATGCTGGATATCTATAATGATATGTGCATGTAGGTAGGTGGTCTTTTCCTGTTCCTTGGGGGGGCCCCCTCAAGATACCAATGGTCACACCTGGACACAGCTACGAGATCTCGGAAAGTGAATGCACTCAAGTCACCTCAGTTGCAATTGCAAACACTTCAGTTTTATTGGCATAACATCAGGGTTTTTATACTGTAGTCTTTGGGAAAACACACCCTCAGACCATCCAATCAAATACATGTACATTATTTTTACCGTAACTCAACAATTATTTGTATGAGGTTTGCATTTACACTCTTCTGCTTTATCTGTCACACCATATCTGGTCTAACACCCAGACCATGACTATAATCTGACCCAACGCCCAAGCTGTGGTTACAACTTTTCAGAAATGAGAGTAAAGCTTATCTCCTTTTTTGTAAAGTTTGCAAAAACACTTATTTCTGCATGAAGCTGGCATAGACAGTTTTGTTAGTGTGTACAAACTTCATATATACAGTATGTGTATGTTAAACAAGCATCTTGTATTAGTGTATACAAAATGGATTCAGTTATAGTCCATTTATTCCTTTCAATATGGACTGGGTAATGTGTTAGGAATGTAAGGATGCCCCATCGTTTGATTTTCGGGGTGTCTTTGAATTCAGTCCTCCGTAGGTTGACAATTTTAATTTCCATCAAAGTGAAAAAACGATGCAGCAGGCTAGTCCATTTGCTAAAATGTCATTGCAGCAACTCAAAATGTTACTCAGTAGTCCATATGGTCCCCACAGGCTTGTATGCATGCCTGACAATGTTGAGGCATGCTCCTAATGAGATGACAGTTGGTGTCCTGGAGTATTTCCTCCCAGATCTGGACCATGGCATCACTGAGCTCCTGGACAGTCTGAAGTGCAACATGGCAGCATCAGATGGACTGGAGGCCTCCACCTGTAAAATTATTCCTGTTTTGGGGGTTACCTCATTGTTGCCCTTTTAGTGCACCTGTTATTAATTTCATTAACACCCAAGCAACTGAAACTAATTAACAACCCCTTCTGCTACTTAACTGACCAGATCAATATCCCATGAGTTTAATTGACTTGATGTTATACTCTGATTAAAAAGTGCTCCTTTACATTTTTATATATATATATATATATACTATATATATATATATATATATATATATATATATATATATATATTACATAGGGGACAAAAAAATGTATACACGTTTCAATATGAAAAAAGTATGCATAAACATTGAATTATGCAAACACATTAGGTGCTCAAAGTGGTCACCGTTAGTATCCAGTCACTTTTGTATTTTGGTGCTACTACTGCATGAACAACATTGACTAGAGTGTCCATAGGAATTGTTCTGCAAAATGTTTCAATTTCTTCCTGTAGTGCAGTCAGTGTAGGTGGTTTTCTACTGTATATCACATCCTTTAGTGTTCCCCACAGATAGAAATCGAGGGTCTTAAGTCCTGGAAATGTGGAGGGAATTTAACAGCACCACTATGTCCTATTCAACATCCTGGAAAAACGTCATGGAGATAGACTCTCATGTCTTGGTGGTAGTGAGGTGGTGTGCCATCTTACTGGATGTAAAATTTCTCTTCTGTATAAACTGCTTGAATGGCTGGTAAAATGGATGTGCAAAGCATGTTGAGGTACCCTGGTCCAGTGACCATGCCTTCAAAAAAGAATGATCTGATTAAACCCCTGGATGACAATTCACATCAGACATTGAGCCCCGGTAAATTGGCTGCTTTGTCCACATGAATGTGAGGATTTTCTGGAGCCCAATAAACAAAATTATGACTGTATGACAGTTATGACTATACCATTTTTTCAAAAAATTTGTGTAATTGTTAGTTATGTTGGTTCCAAATTCACGTCACCATTGTTGTTGAACTACACACACATTTTCAAATTTACATCAGCAATGGTACAACTACTAATATCTTTGGGGGAACCATAACACTACACATTGCTGCCATAATTCAGCTTGGGTTTTAAATATATATATATATAAATAACATTTACATATTTTTTTCATTTGTCAAAAACTGTCCCTCTTTTTGTACCAAAAACAGAATTTTAGTGTTAATTTAAGCAAGGCATGTCATAGAATAACATATGTATTTTTATTTACAATAAAGCCACTTTTTTAATACTAACACTGGTGGAATTAGAATTTTTTTTTGTAAACTTTTGTACATCTCTACATCTATAGCAGTAGTCACGAAATGGCAAACCACTGTCCGGAACCCGATCGAGGGACAGTCCTGTCCGGACCGCAGCCATGCCACTGCCACAGCTGGGTGTCCTCTTCCAGGCCTCTCACTCAGCCACTGCTGTCATCTTCACAGTGGGCTGGGTCTGAGGAGCTGCAGATCGGGACTGAGGGTCAGGAGCTGGTGATTACCCAGCTTGTTAATATTTAAAGACTTTGCAGTTTGATGCAGAAAGTGGGAGTCTTTTCATATTAGCAAGCCAGGCAATCACCCACTTGTTAACATAATAGCTTGGGCAGCACCTGCTCCTCAGTCCAGATCTGCATCTCCTCCCACCCCCGCCCGCTATGAGGATGACATCGGTTATGGGCTGGAGGCCCAGGAGAGGACATGCCAGACAGATTTGTGCCTCTGCTCTGCCTAATGCACCATAGGACTGTAAAGGGGAAAGCTTGCATTATAAGGAGCACTGAGTTATGTTAAGGGGTGCTGTGTTGTGTTAGGGGCACCATGTTGTGTTAAGGGTCACTGTGTTGTGTTAAGGGGTGCTGTGTTGTGTTAGGGGCACTGTGATGTGTTAGGTGCACTGTGTTGTGTTAAGGGGCGCTATGTTGTGTTAGGGGCACTGTGTTGTGTTGAGGGGTGCTATGTTGTGCTAGGGGTGCTGTGTTGTGTTAGGGGTGCTGTGTTGTGTTAGGGGCACTGTGTTGTGTTGAGGGGTGCTATGTTGTGCTAGGGGTGCTGTGTTGTGTTAGGAACGCTGTGTTGTGTTAGGAGCACTGTGTTGTGTTACGGGTGCTGTGTTGTGTTGAGGGGTGCTATGTTATTTAAAGGGGCACTGCAATGTAAAGGGGGGCAGTGATGTGAAGGGGAACTGAGGACGCTGTTGGGCTTCTTTAAAGAGGGGACTGTGATGTAGAGGGGATTACAGTGTGAAAGGTACGCAAAAGATGATAATGTACAGGGGAAATGTGATGTGTTACATCACTAATGAGATTCGGACCTCTGCTGGAAGGAAATTTTGCTGACCGAACCTCTGTAAATTTTAATTCAAGACCCCTGACCTATAGCTTATGCGGAAAATGAAAAAATGTTTGCAAGACAATATTGCCCAAAGAACTCCTAGCTTATCCCCAAAAAAGCAATGTGTGTTTTATTTTGTTATCTTAAAAGCTAACTCCATCTTTCTAAACATGTTACACCCATAATCCTAGGATTCTTCCCCCTCCAGCTTCTGTCAGATTTGAAATTGACATGGATGTGCATGGGTCCACCTTGCATAGCCAGGCCATGCATGTAGAGAAATCTGTGAATGAAAAAAAGTCCAATCTGCCACCATGACATAGGGGCTGTAGTTTTAAAGGAAGCACAAGAGTGGTGACATCATCACACTAGTAGTTAATTGATACTTCTTCCAGATCTGTAAAGATGGGTATGTATTGTCAGTTTCTTTCTTTCAACCAAAAGGTTGAACGGATAAAAAAGGACAGGTCACTGCATCAACACAAGTAATGATGATGCAGTGATTTCTCCTGCTGTATCTTTGAATTCTGATAGGGGGACTCCCCTACAATGATACAATGATCAGCTCTAGCAGCTATTCTAGCAGCTATTTAATGCAAGTGCAGCTAATTTTCAGTCAGTGTATACCCAACTTATTGGATGGTGTGTACCTCAGTATGGAACTTCTTTGGAGAAAGAGGCTGCAGGGAACCAAACATTTCACCCACAATCCACTGATCAAGGTTGCTATACTTTGAATGCGCAAATGTAAACACTAACAAAAGAACATTTTGCTTTTTGAAAAATCGGTGCATTCATTTTTTTTTTTGGGGGGGGGGGGGGGGTGGAGTAGACTTCCTTAAGTAATGACAATTACAACATTGTCAAATAAATTTGTACATAGTGGAAATGTAAAAACGACTCTGGCCTATAAGGAGTTTAAAGGTAGAAGAGCTGAAGTGGTTAAAAATGTTAGTCTGACAACAGGGCTAACGAGCAAGCATATACTCAGTATAACTGTATTATATACTGTGCTTTCAAATCCCCTCAGACTTACCTGTTATCTGTGAAAAAATATTTTATTAATTAGTATGAAATCCCCTGCTTCCCTGAAAGCAATGGATCAGGCACCTGGTATTCAAAACAATTGCATCGTGCAAAATTAACAATATTTTATAGCATACAATTACCATAATTATACTGTATATATACTATATATTCATTATTGTAAGATATTGATAACCAGAAGCATGTTTCTGTATTCATGCACTCCTTTATGTTTTTAAACTTTTTTTAGTGTGATGTTTTTATTATATAACTACACTGCTCAGAAAAAATGAAAGGAACACTTTGAAAATACATCACATCTCAATGGGGAAAAATATCATGCTGGATATCTATACTGATATGGACTGGGTAATGTGTTAGGAATGTAAGGATGCCCCATCGATCGATGGAAATTAAAATTATCAAGCTACAGTACAAAGGACTGAATTCAAAGACACCCTGAAAATCAAAGTGAATAAATTATGCAGCAGGCTAGTCCATTTTGCTGAAATTTAATTGCAGCAACTCAGAATGGTACTCAGTAGTTTGTATGGCTTGTATGCATACCTGACAATGTTTGGGTATTCTCCTAATGAGACGATGGATGGTGTCCTGGGGTATTTTCACCCAGATCTGGACCAGGGCATCACTGAGCTCCTGGACAGTTTGAGGCGCAACCTGGCAGTGTCATTTGGACCAAAACGTGATATCCCTGAGGTGTTCTATTGGATTTAGATCAGCCGAGCATGGGGGTTATTCAATGGTATCAATTCCTTCATCCTCCAGGAACTGCCTGCACACTCTAGCCACATGAGGCCGGGCATTGTTGTGCATGAGGAGGAACCCAGAATCCACTGCACAAGTGTAGGGTCTGACAATGGGTCCAATGATTCCATCTCGCTACCTAATGGCAGTCAGGGTGACATTGTCTAGCCCAGCAATGGGCAAACTACGGCCCGCGGGACATATACAGCCCGGCGGACCTTTTAATCCGGCCCGTGGAGAATGTGAGGGGAGCTAGGCTCCTCTCACAGTCCGCCCTGAAGACTGGTGTAGCATGAAAATCTGTCTCCTATGAGGATCTGTCCCCCTCGACGTATCTGCACATGTGCCGGAGATCGCCGATCGGCTGCTAATGCCTGAAACTGGCACATGCGCAGATACGTCGAGGGGGACAGATCCTCACAGGAGACAGATTTTCATGCTACACCGGAACGGCGCGGGAACACGGCGAGAGGAACGCGCAGAGCAAAGGTAAGTGAATTGACACAGGGGGGACTTGAGGACTTAATATGGGGGATGAATTAATATGAGGAATGAATTACTATAGGGGGGATGAATTACTATATGGGAAATGAATTACTATGGGGGATGAATTACTATAGGGGGGATGAATTACTATATGGGGGATGAATTACTATGGGGGATGAATTACTATGGGGGATGAATTACTATATGGGGGATGAATTACTATGGGGGATGAATTACTATGGGGGATGAATTACTATATGGGGGATGAATTACTATGGGGGATGAATTACTATGGGGGATGAATTACTATATGGGGGATGAATTACTATGGGGTATGAATTACTATATGGGGGATTAATTACTATGCTCACTATGGGGGAATATTACTATACTTACTATGGATGACACATACACATCATTCATCTACTCTTGGTCCGGCCCCCGGGTCCAATATATGAACCCATTGCGGCCCTCAAGTCAAAAAGTTTGCCCACCCCTGGTCTAGCCTGTAGACATCTATTCATCCCTCCATGGATATGCCTCTCCAGACCATCACTGACCCACTACCAAAACCATCATGCTGAACAATGTTACAGGAAACATTACATTCTCCATGGCTTCTCCAGAGCCTTTCACATGTTTCACATGCTCAGGGTGAACCTGCTTCCATCTGTGAAAAGCACAGGGCACCAGTGGTGGACCTGCCAATTCTGGTGTTCAATGGCAAATGCCAGTCGAGCTCTATGGTGCCGGGCAGTGAGCACAGGGCCCACTAGAGGACCTCAGGCCACCCTCATGAAGTCTGTTCCTGATTGTTTGGTCAGAGACATTCACACCAGTGGCCTGCTGGAAGTCATTTTGTAAGGCTCTGACAGTGCTCATCCTGTTCCTCCTTTCACAAAGGAGCAGATACTGGTCCTGCTGATGTATTAAGGACCTTCTATGGCCCTGTCCAGCTCTCCTAGAGTAACTGCCTGTCTTGTGAAATCTCCTCCATGCTCTTGAGACTGTGCTGGGAGACACAGCATACCTTCCGGCAATGGCACGTATTGATGTGCCATCCTAGCGGAGTTGGATTGCCTGTGCAACCTCTGTAGCTCCAGGTATCACCTCATACTACCAGAAGTGAAACTGGCCCTAGGCAAATGCAAAACTAGTGAAAACAGTCAGAAAAGATGAGTAGGGAAAAAAAGTCAGTGGCCTCCACCTGTAAAACCATTCCTGTTTTGTGGTCTTCTCATTGTTGCCCATTTAGTGCACCTGTTGTTAATTTCATTAACACCAAAGCAGCTGAAACTGATTAGCAGCCCCCTCTGCTACTTAACTGACCAGATAAATATTCCAGTTTAATTGACTTGATGCTATACTCTGATTAAAAAGTGTTCCTTTAATTTTTTTGAGCAGTGTACTTTCATCATATTCACAGTTTTCTGATTGTCTTTTCAGAACAAACCTGTGCTTGCTGCAAACAGGAGCTCAAAGTAAAGCAAGCCGTTAGGTGTGGTCTTTCTTAGGTTGATTTAATCAGTGAAAAAGAACGTGAAAGAATGTAATAACAGTAACCACTTTTTCAATGGGGCCACTGTTCTGAATTGCTCTGATTGCTATAACTTGCTCTGATGTGTATGTCATCAATAATTTTCACACTGATTTAATTCCATTCTTTCTGGCAAACGTCAAATTTCTCGTAAATATAGATAACTACTTTTAAGTACGGTATTAATGAAAGCATAAGTGAGCAACTGCTCCATGTGCCAGTTTTGTTAACGTGTGAAATTTTTGAGCATGTGTAAGACAAATTATATCATTTGTATGGTTCATTAACTTTTTCAGTGCTAGGTCTTCTGATATCAAATCTCTCATTATCACAAGCTTTCAGGCACACACAAAGGAAATTCTTGGCCTACTCCTATATCTTCCATAAACACATGACAATGTCTGTGCAGGATTGTGGGACAGAGGTTAGGGATTAGAAAAGCAAGTTAACTACTAAAATAATTAAAGTAATACTCTGAACTTTCACTTCAAGAAGAAAAAACAAACCTATTATATATCACCAGCATTGTCCAATTACATAGCATAACCTTTAAAGTCAGATACTAACAAGGAAGTTCCCTGTCATTTGGCTTTTTTTATTTTTACATTTTTTGTGCAGCAAGTACTCTCAACTTCAAGAGATGAAGAGACCAGCTAATATGCAAATATCCTAAAATGTTGGCAGTTTTGGCAAGACAGCCTATCTGTCCAATATACCCAACTCTTTCCCCTGCCTATCCTTTTAATAGTCATGTAAAATCATAGATACTTCCTCTATTACTTCACACATAAAATAAAATAAACATTAGGGTCTATCTTGTTAGGGGTCTGGTTGTCACTGAGTGTGAAACTTAGGGAGTAAAACTGGAAGCAGTATGTATACAGGACAGTGCACTAAAGAAATTCTCATTGAAATTTTTCTTGACAGGGGAATGGCACTTTCTCTGGTGTAATTAAGTAAAATATACTACGATGAACCAACGCACTAAGGTCCCATTCCTACCAGCATGTACTGTGGTTCACATAACACATAAGTGCATTTTTATAGCACATTGCAGTGCTTTATTTTTTTTTCTTTTTTAAAAAAAAATGTTTGTAGACCCATTTAGCACAAGCACAACAGCTTGTTGTGACGCATTGCTGCATGTTGTAACAATCTGCACTGTGAATTGACCCCCAAGACATATGTTGCTTATAGGATATTTTTAATTATTAACTGAATATAGTTTTATTTATAAATTTAATAGGAATTTTGTAAGTTATGTTCTGTTTGTGTGCTTTAATAATGATTTAGGAGCATTTTTACCCAAGATATTGGTTTGATTAACTTTTCTGCAAATATCACAGGACCTACATAATCAATAGCATGGTAATTTTATTTTAATGGTCCTGTGTGTTCAGAAAAATATATGGTTTTTGGAGTCTTTTACAAACTCTGAAAGTGAAATAGTGCAAATTGAGGTTAAAAATTAAGTGTATGGGAGTGACTGCGCCAGAAGATGGTTGCTTAATCCAGAGCTCTGCACTACCGCCAGGGAATACAAAGACCTCCTGCACCCACCGAGATCTGCACTTGGAGCATCTGGCCTCTGACATCCCGGAGCTCCCAGATGTATGCCAAGCCACCACAAAGCTTACTCTTATACTGCTTATCTCCTGCTTTCCTTTCCTTGGCAGGTGCCCTCAGTGGAAAGAAAATTACCAAAAATAGTGCTTTATCTTTTTAAAAAACAGTGTTTTATTTAAGTATCAGTTGCACTCACATTTAAATAGTGTAAAAACCACTGTTATATCACCAAAAATTTTGTGACTTTTCCCAGTGATTCAAATCTAATCAGTAATTTCAGGTGACGTCCTTAGTGAGTATAAGATGTGCGCTCACCTCCAGATTAGCCTGTAACAAGCTAATAACGTTTTTGTCCACTTAATGGGACTGATGTTTGTTCCACCATATAAAGAGTGGTGGGTCCCTCTCAGGCTGATTCCCATCTCCTATTCCTGCTGGGATCTCCCTCTTATGCTGCTTATCTCTTGTTTTCCTTTCCTTGGCAAGTGCCCTCAGTGGCAAGAAAATTGCCAAAAATAGTGCTTTATCTTTTTTAACCACCTTCCGCCCACCCTATAGTACAATGACGGGTGCAAGGTGGTTCTCTCGTTCTGATAGGACGTCATATTAACTATGGTTAATGTTGATGCTCATGCTGCTCAAAACAATGACATTTTGTGGCTTAAAAGCAAAGTAGCAGATTTATATTTCAATATTTTTATTGAGAAATAAACATATTAAAACAAGATGGCTAACAATAAAAGAAAAGAAAAAAAAAAAGAAAGGGCCCACCAACAAAATGGAACCAGATTCAGAATCATAAACATAATACTGGTAGGTAAAAAAAAAAAAAAAAAAAAAAAAAAAAGAAATTTAGCAGATAATAGCATTACAATGCACATGAAAAAAGTCAAAGCCATCAAAATATACAAGTTTCAAAGATCAATAAACAACAATTATAGCAAAATAGACCAAAAATAACAAAGAAAAATAAAAATGTTTAACAAATAGTAGGAAAAGAGAAAAAAAGAGGAAAAATAGAGAAAGGAGGGGGGGGGGGGGGGGGTCAGCTGCCAGACACTCACGATACAGTAATATAAGCAATCCAAGGATCCCAAGTCCTCTCAAATCTGGACACATCATCAGAGACGATACTCGTCAGTTTATCATTAACCATTATCCAGTTCAGTTTTTGTTTCACCCTATCCAGCGGGATCAAAGATTGCTTCCAACTCCTAGCTATAGTAATGCGAGCCGCCAATAAGATATATACAATTAGTTTAATCGATCTTTTGGGAACATCAGAGGGTAGTATATTAAACAAGGCTACTTCCGGCGATCTACGGATATTAATTCCTGTCACTGAGTAAAGAAAATTAAATATGCGGATCCAGAACCTACTCACGACTGGGCATTTCCACCAGACATGGAACATAGTACCCTCTTGACCACAGCGTCGGAAACAGGCAGAAGAAACGGAAGGATACATAATGGCTAGGCGAGCAGGGACCAAATACCACCGAAGTAGCGTCTTGTAATTAGATTCAACAAGATCAGTGTTAATCGAAATCTTCGATAAGGCATGGGCCGCCGTCCGCCAGGTATCCAAATCCAATGAACTATTTAAATCCCGTTCCCATAAAGTCATGTAAGACAATTTTGTTAGAGGATCAACCAACAAAGCATAAACAATGGACAAGCGACCCCGCATTACCCCACTCGCCCCACAGGAGACCTCGAGGGAAGTAAGCGCACAAGGTTCTGTGAGTAGTCTAAGTTTGCTATCAATAAAAGAGCGAAGTTGATGGTAACGAAATATCTCTCCACGAGGCATCCCACAAAAATTCACAAAATACTGACGAGACCGAGGGCGAACCCCATCTAAATAATCACCAATACGTAGCAAACCCTTATTAATCCACCATTGGAACCCCGCGAAAGACAAACCCGGAACAAACTCAGGATTACCAAACACCGGAGCCAACGGAGTATGCGGAGAGAAAAAAGGTTTACGAGCTCGCCATCTATCCCACACTGACAATGAATAAGATAGAGTAGGACACAAAATAGGAGGGCGCAATCTATTGGGAAGCCACATGAGAGTACCAATAGCATATGGACGGCACGAAAGAGCCTCAATCCCAACCCATTGGGGGACATATCCCCTGGCCGTAGTACAAGATAATTGTGCTATTTGGGCCGCCTGAAAATATGCGAAAAGATTAGGGAGTCCCAAACCACCATGCCTCTTCAAAGAAAACAAGGTAGATTTGTTCAGCCTAGGGCGCTTTCCCCTCCAAACAAATCTGGAGACTGCAGCCTGCAGGAAGACTAGTTCTCGTTTGGGAATCAAAATTGGTAACGTCCTAAAATAGTATAATAATCTAGGTAGGAAGGTCATTTTAATAGAATTAATTCTACCGAACCAGGAAAGAGAAAGATCCTGCCAGGCTAAGAAGTCATTCTTAAGTCGCTTGAAAAGCGGGATATAGTTGGCCTGGTATAGCGTCGATACAGATTTCGTAAGAAGAATCCCCAGATAGGGGAGAGAACCAGGAGCCCACTGAAAAGCAAAGTTTTCCCGGCAGTAGCGAACCTCTGAATCGGGTAAAGAGATATTCAAAGCAACAGTTTTAGAGGAGTTGAGCGTAAGACCGGAGACCTCAGAAAAACGATGAAACAGATGGAAGAAACCAGGTAGAGACGTTCGAGGATCAGATATATACATAAGAACATCATCGGCAAATAGGGCACATTTATGAACCCTTTGACCACAGATAACACCCGATATAGAGGAATCAGCGCGAATAGCAATCGCAAGAGGTTCCATCGCCAATGCAAAGAGCAACGGAGAAAGAGGACATCCCTGTCTAGTTCCTCGCTCTATCGAAAAAGGAACTGATTTATGTCCACGAATGGATACCTGAGCTGACGGGGTAGAATAGAGGGCCCGCAACAACGTCGTAAAATAAGGGCCAAACCCAAACCTGTCCAACGTTTTAAACAAATAATCCCAGGACAGACTGTCGAATGCCTTCTGAATATCCAGTGACAGTAGAAAAACATCCCTTTGCGACGATCCATCCCAATTGGACTGCACAGCTGACAGCAAAGCTATAGTCCGCCTAATTTGGTCCGATGTTTGTCGACCACTTATGAATCCTGATTGGTCATCATGAATGTATAAGGCCAAGAAGTTATGGAGCCGTAAGGCCAGGATTTTAGTAAGAATCTTTAAATCACAATTAATTAAAGAAATAGGCCGGTAATTGGAGACCATAGCGGCATCCTTGAAAGGCTTGGGAATGACACTAATGAATGCCTTATTTTCCTCTGGGAGAACCACACCCCCCTCCCGCAAATAATTAAAGTACAGGGCCATATGGGGTATCAGAATGTCCGGGAAAGCTTTATAGTAAGTATTAGGAAGACCATCCGGTCCCGGGGCCTTGTGAGAGGCCAGGGATTTCACCGCATTCCCAACCTCTTCACAGGAGATAGGTTGTTCCATTAGCTCCCTATGTGCCTCCTGGAGGGGGGAAAAGGAGATAGACTCCAAAAAAGCCTCCAGAGAGGAAGAAGAACAGCCCCCCGTGGGCGAACTATAAAGCTGAGAGTAAAAAGACTGAAATTTGTGGAGGATCTTACCCGGGTCCTGGGATAACGAACCATTGTCCAGTCTGAGCTTGGGGAGGGCCGTCTGGGAGTGTCTAGGAGTCAGCTTGCGTGCCAACAAGGTGCCAGGTCTGTCCCTCCACGTAAAGAATTTATGATTAGACCAACGAAGTTGTTTATCCGCAGTGGTAGTAAGACATAAATTAAGTTCCAGTCGGGCCTGGTCAAGTTTAAGTAACAAATCAGAACTGGGATGATGTTTATGTTGAGCAACCAGGTCAATATATAACTGAGTTTTAGTAGCAAGTAGGTCAGTTCGGGCCTTTTTTAAACGAGAAGAGAGTTGAATAATATAGCCCCTGACTGAGGCCTTATGAGCTGCCCAATTAATCGCCGGGTTCGTGTCCTCTGCTTTATTAAAATCAAAAAACATTTGTAGGTGCGATGAAATTTCCCGACAATGAGATGGATTACCCAAAATAGAGTCATTAAGACGCCAATGAAAAGCCGTCTTACCAAGAGTCTCGGACGAAAAGGTGATAGAAACTGGGTCGTGGTCAGACCAGGGCGTGGAAAAGATTTTAGCAGTGACAAGTTTGGGGAGTGAATATGTATGAAGAAAAATATGGTCAATGCGAGAATAACTATCATGAGCCCTGGAGTAGTGGGAGTAGTCTCGGGAAGTAGGATTAGCCTCCCTCCATGCATCAATAAGATCATAGCGATATAAAAGTTGAGCCAATTTACGGCTCCGTCTAGAAGGAGGTTGAAGCGTGGCGGTTTGGGAACGATCCAGAGTCTGATCCAATGCTAAATTAGAGTCACCAGCTAGAATAACGTCACCCTCAAATTCTCCTACCAGAGTACTTAGCAAAGATTGGAAAAATTCAACCTGATTGGTATTGGGGGTATAATAAATTATAAAAGTGATAAGGTCGCCTCCCAAGTGGCCTTTCACCAAAAGATATCTCCCCTCCTTGTCCCGGATAATTTTAGAGTCAACAAAGGACACTCGACGAGAAAAGCAAAGGGCCACCCCCCGCTTTTTCTCTGTGGCATTAGCAAAAAAGCAGAGAGGGTAATTTTTATGAATATAACGTGGAGAGAAGGAGGGTGGAAAATGAGTCTCCTGTAAGGCAACTATATCCGCCCCAAGGGAGTAGTATGAGCTGAAAGCCTGTATACGTTTGGATGGGGAATTGAACCCCTGAACATTATGAGAAAGGAAGCGAATTTCTCCGCTAGTGGACCGTACGGAAGACATGACAAATAATTATGGAACTAAGCAGAATAAAGACCCCTCGTTCACTAAAAGTAAGAAGATCCCTATAAGTCCCTAAATGTCGCCAGCTGACCCCCCAAAAAATCAGAAAACAACAAAAAGAAAAAAGACAGAAAGAAACAGAAAAAAGAAAAGAGAACATTCGGATCACAAAAGTCCAAATGCCAAGTGACCGCGGTACACAAAACAGTATCAGAAAATGAAGGAAACAATGTACCAGGAAATACAGAGCAATAGCCCTGCGGTGGAATAGGTCTGCCCAGAGAAACATTCCCGGGGAAGAGTCTTCCAATCAGGGAGAGCGCAAAGACACTCTCCGGCACTAACAGCAGTTACAACCCAATAACAATAAATCAAACGCACAGTGCATTAAACAAAAAAACAAAGCAATTAGAGCCACTGAAATGATATTCAGCAAACAAATGTAATTAACATCCTAAGTCCCACCCCCAGCCCATCCCCCCAAACCAATATAACAACAGCGGCCAATGCTCCGAAGAGCCACAGAAAGGCCGCCATCAACGAACATATTCCAGCGAAAAGTCCCCAAAAGAACACAAAAGTTCAAGAAGTCCACCCGGGCGGATTCCGGGACCCCTTCTTCTTAGACGATGGAGTAGTCCACAAAGGCTGGAGCGGCGGAGGTCGAGAAGCCGATCCCGTGGGAGAATGGGACGTCGGACTGCGAGATATAATACCCAGCTGAAGCAGCAACTCCTCGCCATCCTGGAATGTAGTAAACCCATAGGACTTTCCATTAAGAGTGAACTGCAGACGAAAAGGGTAGGCCCAACGATATTTAATGCCCTTTTGAACCAAGTGAGAAAGAAGTGGCTTGAGGGAGCGCCGCCTCTGGATAGTGGCCGACGAAACATCAGCAAAGATTTGTACCTTGTGCCCTGCAAGCTCTATATCCGGATTCTCCCTGCCAAACCGCATAACCGCTTCCTTAACCTGAAAAAAATGAGGCTTGACGATGATATCTCTAGGAGGCCCCCCTTGCCGGGGGGGGATCAATGCCCGGTGAATGCGATCAATCTCAAGATGAAGATCATCAATTGCAGGCATAGCGGACCGCATGAGGGTATGTGCGCAGCTAGTAAGCTCCTTAACCGACTCAGGAAGACCTCGAATGCGAAAATTGTATCGCCTAGCCCGATTCTCCAGGTCATCAATTTTAGAATACGCCTCCTCCAGGCGATCTTGCAAGTCGGTGATCATGTTAGAATTTTGGGAGATACTTTGGACTGTCGCATCAACTTTAGCCTCAATACAGTCTAAACGGTGGCCCAAGGCCTGAAAATCCTGCTTTAAATCCGCCGCCAATTTTGAGGTAGCTCTGTCTAATTCGCGTTGCAGCAAATCTGCGAATCGAGCTATCAAAGTCGCATCACAAGAGTATAGAGGCGGGTCAGGAGGAATCGTTGGCGAGGAAGCCGGGCTGTCATCAGCGGGATCTGGACCGCTATGCTGGCTTGAAAAAATGGCAGCTATGTCGCTGCTCAAGGGCGAGGATGCAGGGGAGTCACGGCTCAATGGACAGGCCGAAGCCTGGGACTCTAGTGGCACAGGGCTGGAGGATGACTGGGGGGGCTGCAGGAAGTCACTCACCCCACCTAGCGATGCTGCTGTAGTCCTCCCTGGCCCAGCGTGGGACGAGGAGCCCATCTTCTCTCTCCGAGGGAGAGGTGCTGCTGTAGGAGAGGCAGAGGAGACCCCATGAGCCGCGGGCGCCGATCCGGCCGCCATCTTGGTCCTCCCAGTCCCCGCAGGGAGCCGCAGCTGGGAGCCTCCACGGCTCTTAATCGCCGACTTGCCGGGCATATTGACAGGTGCCCGAGATCCGGAGATAGGCAGGGGGGGGCCCCGGGGGTGAAGCGGCACTATGCCCTTTTATGGGCTGCTGTCAGTGCCGGAGATGTGCGGAGCTAATGCCGGGACATCCGATCCCGGCGGCCGCGCATGCGCACTCCAAAGTAGCAGATTTAGAGGACATATCACTGCAAAATAACATAAAAATCAGAGGTATTCCTGAATCTGTCCTCTCAAAGCAATTGCAACAATATGTCCAAGATCTCTTTTCCACCCTGCTTCCGTCACTGTGAGCCACGGAACATCATGTGAAAGAAAAAATATTGACAGCTTTTAGATGCGGGTACGGTGTCCCTGAACAACTCTCCTAGCTACAACTGCTACCGGATCTTTCCCAATATACACTACAACGATGCAGGAACCTTGACACAGTGACGAAGGCTTTAAGAAACCATAAAATCATTCACCATTGGAGGTACCCAGCTATGTTTGTCATTTCTCATAATGTCGTTACAGTGACAGTGTCCACACTGGAAGAAGGCTTGCAAGCTCTCCCACAATGGGACATCATCCCCAAACACACTGCACCATCTCAAGGTATGACACAACCAGCCGTTTTTTGCCCAGGATCGGCAAGTGGACTCCCACAAATGCTCCTCCAAAAAGAAACTATCTGGAGGTCCTCATGCTTCTTAATGACACACCTAAGGAACTCCCTGGCAGTGGATGAAAGGTGTATTGTTCCTCATCTCCCAGCAAATCACAGCAATGCAAACTGCTCAAGGGTTCTAATATGAACTAAGTTTTTTAGATACAACATGCGCCTTTGCCCTTGATTTCTTTCTCCTTATACAGTTTCCACTACTGTTGCCTCTCCAGTTGCACGTAACCTTCCAGCAGTATTGATATATCTCCTTTGGTATACTGCTCTCTTCCCTCCTGAACTGTCTCATACCAGTCTATTCGCAGAAGTACTCCTTGACACCAGACCTAGCTTGAGATCACGCACACCAGCTGCTCAACTTTGGCCAATCATTCACACCCACTGGTAGCTGGAGTTTCAAGCTCCTAAACACAGAGGTCCAATTTCAACCAACGCTTCAGCACTACTTCTTTACCACAATGTCCTTCAAAGTAATATCTTTAAATGCCAAAGGTCTCAATCACCCAGCTAAACGCTTCTCCTTATGGAAAGAAGTATCCTGGATGGATACAGGTGGACATTAAATGTGTCCAAAAAATTCAATTTCAGGCAACAGCTACTCCTAAATGCTCACACTGAGACTACCCACACGTCTTCTTGGCCAGTGCCCCAGAAAAGAAGAGGGATATGATGGTGGCAGTTAAGAACTCTGTTTCCTTTGAACTCAAAAACGCAATTTTAGATCCAGATGGTCGCTATATTGTCTATTTAATTGCTATATTGCTGAATTCACACCAGTTAAGATTTATAAAGAAAGTGTTTAGATGCATTAATAATGTTAAATATGGAAGCCGTATTCTGAGTGGAGATTTCAATCTTGTAGTTCATTCTCATTTAAATACCAGTTCCCAAGCTAAACCCGGCATATCTAAATTACAGAATGTGTTTCATACAGAGGAGGTATTTGATATATGGAAATGCTACCAGGGTGACTATACCTTCTTTTCTCCTAGACACAAATCTTACTCCTGCATTCTCTTCGCAGTTGATCAGTGGCTACTTCAATAAATGTCGACCTCTGACATTTCAGACATAACTACCACCCAAACCGTACTCTCTGCTCCTCGCAAGACCTCCTACTCTCTAGCTCCCTTGTCTCCTCCTCCCATGCCCATCTCCAGAATTTCTCAAGGGCTTCACCCATCCTCTGGAACTCCCTACCCCAATCTATCAGGCTATCGCCTACTCTGCTCACTTTTTTTTCTCACTTTCTGAAAACCCATCTCTTCAGGGAAGCCTACCCCGACCCCAGCTAATACTGGAATCCTCTACTCTTCCTACCACTCCATCCCCCACAGCTAATTACCACTATCCCCTCCCTCCTAGATTGTAAGCTCCAAGGAGCAGGGCCCTCTAATCCCTCTTGTATTGAACTGTATCGTTACTGTACTGTCTCCCTCCATAATGTAAAGCGCTGAGCAAACTGTCGGAGCTATATAAGTCCTGTATAATAATAATAATAATAATAATAACTAGGTCAGATCATTCTGCTGTCTCAATCACGATAGAACAAAGCCCTACTGCCCCAATGTATATTTGGCATTGTAATACAAAATTGCTACAATCTTTCACCATAGCTGAAATACTCTCTCAGCATCTCCATCTTTTTTCAACATAATGCCACTTCAGTGATGGACCCATGTACTGTATGGACCACACATAAAGTCTTCATGAGGTGTATTCTGATTCAGTTAGGGTCCAGGGCTAAAACACAATATAAATCTTATCTTCGCAAAATCCTCTATGAGATTCATACTCTTGAAACTCAAAATAAGATGAATACCAACCCCGACACCACCTCAGCTCTTCTCAAACTGTGGAATGAGCTACTCACTTTGCTATTTGACCAATATAACAAATATCTCTGCAATTTAAAAATGCACACTTATGCAAACGCAAACAGGGCAGGTAAATTTCTAGCACGCCGGATTAAAGCCCAAAGAAGCAAAACTAGAATATCTAATTTGATCCACCCTCTATCTAAACATAAATTTATAAACAAGATATTGCAAATGCTTTTGCGGACTACTATGGATCACTCTACAACCTTAAAGGTGATAAAAAAAACTCCTCAGCCCTCTGTCTCGGAGATGAATAATTTTCTATCCTCTATAAATTTATCAATTCCCTATTTACCTTAGAGGAAATTGTGAAGATCATAGATGTCCTACCCAGCAATAAAAGCACAGGCCCAGAGGGGTTTTTAAATGAGTATTTCAAAACCTTTAAACATATTTTACCTTCTCACCTTCTTAAGATGTCCATACACATGGCATCCATGACCACATTTCCCCCCGGAGATGCTAAAAGCTTACATCATTACTTTGCCCAATTCTGGTAAAGACCCAACCACTCCATCTAATTTTCAGCCCATATCACTCCTTAATTCAGATGTAAAGATTTATGCAAAACTATTAGCACTCAGATTGATGGACGTCATGCCTGCTCTGGTGCAGCCTGATCAGATGGGCTTCACCAGGGGGAGACAGGAAGCTAATGCCACAAGGCAACTTATCAACATAATTCATTATGCTGAGAAGAACCGGCTGCCTTCTCTGCTTCTTTCCATCGATGCAGAGAAGGTATTTGACAGAGTGCACTTTAAATACATGTCTCTTGTTCTGTTGAAATTCGGATCTACTGGTAATCTTTACTCTGCCATTATGGTACTGTATTCATGCCCGTCAGTGCAGGTTTACACCTCTAACATGTTGCCAAAATCTTTTAATATCGCCAATGGTACAAGACAGGGATGCCCCCTTTCCCCTTCTATTGTCAATCTAATGAAAGAGCCACTTGCTGAAGCCTTGGGTTTCTGGATTCTCCTTTGGTCCTCGCCCTCACAAAATACATTTGTTTGCGGATGACGGCATTCTGATGTTAACCGAACCTTTAACCTCTCTCCCAAACGCTCATATTATACTAAATTGATTTAACCAGCTGTCTTATTACAAAGTAAATTTTACTAAATCATTAATATTGAGAATTGGAATAAGCCCTACTCTAAAAAGTAATTTTATCAAAAACACTTCCCTACACTTTGAGTACTGAGGGGATCCCTTACCTAGGCATCATTCTCACACCAATCATATATTCATTGGCAGCCGCTAATTTTCTACCTTTAACTGTTAAAATAGATAAAGAGCTTCAATACATATCTCAATTCGAACTCTCATGGGATGGGAGATTAGTTTCCTTGAAGATGACTATTCTACCGCTAATATTATATCTGTTCCGTACCATTTCCATCCCAATTAAAAAAATATATATGCAGTGAAGGAAATAAGTATTTGATCCCGTGATCTTGAATCGTGATTTTAAATGTTTTCCCACTCACAAAGAAATGATCAGTCTAAAAAATTGAATGGTAGGTGTATTGTAACACTGAGAGACAGAATAGCAACAAAAAAATTCAAAAGAAATGCACGTCTAACAAATTATGCACTGATTTCAATGTTCATGAGGGAAATAAGTATTTGCTCCCCTATCATTCAGCAGGAGTTCTGGCTACCAGGTGTCTTTCATATAGCTGAGATTAGAAGCAGTCTCTTAAAGGGAGTGCTGCTAATCTTATTTTTGTTAACTGTATAAAAGACACCTGGCCACAGGAGCAATCAAACAATCATATTCCAAACTCTCCACCGTGGGAAAGACCAAAGAGCTGTCCAAGGATGTCAGGGACAAGATCGTAGACCTACACAAGGCTGGACTGGGCTACAAAACTATCGCCAAGCACCTTGGTGCGAAGGTGACAACAGTTGATGCAATAATTCACAAATGGAAGAAACATATAACAACTGTCAGTCTCCCTAGGTCTGGTGCACCATGCAAGATCTCACCTCATAGAGTGTTAATGATCATGAGAACAGTGAGGAATCATCCCAGGACTACACGTGAGGATCTTGTGAAGGATCTCCAGGCAGCTGGAACCACAGTCACCAAGAAAACAATTGGTAACACACTACGCAGACAAGGATGAAATCCTGCAGTGCTCGCAAGGTCCCTCTGCTCAAGAAAGCACATGTCCAGGCCCGTCTGAAGTTTTCCACTGAATATCTGAATGATGCAGAGGAGGACTGGTTGAAAGTGTTGTGGTCACATGAGACCAAAATCGAGCTCTTTGGCATCAACTCAACTTGCTGTGTTTGGAGGCCTATGACCCCAAAAACACCATCCCAACTGTCAAACTTGATGGTGGAAACATTCTGCTTTGGGGGTGTTTTTCTGCTAAGGGGACAGGACAACTGCGCCGCATTAAAGGGATGATGGACTGGGCAATGTACCATCAAATCTTGGGTGAGAACCTTCTTCCCTGGAGTGGCCTAGCCAGTCTCAAGACCTTAATCTGATTAAAAATCTGTGGAGGGAGCTGAAAGTTCGAGTTGCTAAACGTCAGCCACCAAACCTTAGTGAGAGGATCTGCCAAGAGGAGTAGGCCAAAATCTCTCCTGAGATATGTGCAAACCTGGTAGCCAACTACAGGAAACGTCTGACCTCTGTTATTGCCAACAAGGGATTTGCCACCAAGTACTAAGTCATATTTTGTGAAGGGGATCAAATACGTATTTCCCTCATGAACATGCAAATCAGTGTATAATTTGTTTGACATGCATTTCTTTTGAATTTTTTTTGCTATTCTGTCTCTCAGTGTTACAATACACCTTCCATTCAATTTTAGGACTGATCATTTCTTAGTGAGTGGGCAAACATTCAAAATCAGCAGGGGATCAAATACTTATTTCCTTCACTGTACAGTCTTTATCTAAACTTCACAAACAATTCCTATGGAAACATAAAAGAGCTAGATGCTCACATGCTCAATTGATTAAGCACAAACCTGTGGCAGGGGTTGGTATGGTAGACATACAAGACTATCTGCTTGCAGCATGCTTGGACCAATTAAGAGTTTGGTTTAAGGGTACTGCAGATACACTTTGGTTGGAAATTGAGTCTGCTACTTCCTCAATACCTGATCTAGGCATGTTACTATTGGCAGACCTGTGGAAACAATGTGAAACTAGGTAACTACCACAAATGGTCCAAGCATCGCTAGAAGCATGGAGAACCTTTTATGGTTCATATAGATATCACACATATTCTAGTACGGTGCACTTTCCTATTGCAGTGACTGAGATACTGTTACCACTAATCTCAGTTCAACGCTTGCTCCGCTGTAGTCTCCAAACCATAGAATATTTTTTTTCAAGGCAATAAGCTTAAAACTCTAGAGCACTTGGTAGCAGAGTTCAATTTACCTTTGAATACATACTTCACTAGTATACACATACTAAGTTTCTTAAACCACAGCCCTCCACCCAAAATCCAGATACACCCCAAAGTGTGGAATTTTTACAACAGTGGCAAACCTGCGACCAAAGGCATTTCTCTATTTTGCAACCTCCAGCAAGCCAAAACAATTTTTAAAAAAACAACATCCATGCAGAGATGGGAGGTAGATATTAAAGCCCATTTCTCTCCCCGACAATGGCTTGTAGCTATTTACTCAACCCAAACTTCCACCGGTTGTGTGAATCATAGGGAATTAGCTTACAAACTCCTCAGCAGATGGTATTACACTCCATACAAGTTAGCTAAGTTCCCCCCCTGATAATTCTCCTCTGTGTTGGTGTGAGTGTGGACAAACAGGTAACCTGATACATTTACTTTAGTCTTGTCCCAACCTCACAAGCTTTTGACAAAAAATCTTTTGAGTTATAGCTGAGATGACTGGAATTATAGTGACCCCTAACCCTGCCTTGGCAATCTTGAACTTAGGCATTGATATTCCCTCCTATGTATTGGATAGTAGTTTCACATATTCTGATTGCAGCACGGGTAGCTATAACCAGGCACTGGGAAGCCAATTTAGCCCCCAACCCATTTGAAGCTTTAGAGTTGGTTCAACAAAATTATGTTCTTGAACAACTTCTGTCAGTACGCCTCAATCGGCAAGTCATATTTAATGCATCTTGAAAGGTGTGGATAGATTGTCACAATTCGCAGTATAGTACTGGTATAAGTGTGGTATCAGTTCGTAACAGTATAAGTTTGTTATAATACAGATTGTTTGTCAGGTGTAAAAACTGGAAGAGGATTTCTTTTCATGTCTATTCTTGTTTTCTTTCAATATAGGCATGCAGAGGCTATGTTTATATGTTTTTATATATTTGTAATGAAAATCCTTCAATAAAAATTTATAATGGAAAAAAAAAATTAAGTGCATGACTTGGCAGCAAAATACTTAAATGTTGGTAATTATGCAGGAAATAGCATCTCTGAGCTCCTGTATGTCCAACAAATTGATATGCTAAGTTTGTTATCTCTACATAAATTGCAATCATACTTACAACTGCTGCTGTCCACCCTCCACATGTTAATTGTGCTCATTTGTAATTTATTTTCATGATTACTACTGCAAATAAATTTGATGTATGGGGAGGTGTTAAAAATTATATTTCCTAGGTGCCAGATATGCTAGGTAAGCTACTGTATCTACCTTAAACTGGCCATAGATGGAGCAAAATTATTTTCTGCAACCAAAGGATGCAGGAAACAAAATAGCACAATACCCCCATAAATACAGTAAGTGTTGATGAGGGGAAACCTTCCCGTGGAGCCATTGTGTTCTCCTGGTGGGAGGGACAAGGGGAGCTGTCCCCACCAGGAGAACATAGTGAGTACCACTAGTGGCTATAATAGCTGCTAGCAATAATCGTATGTAAAATTCGACATGTTGTACCCAAGTTGATTGACTGAAGAGTTTGGGTTCATTCAGCCTGCCCACACATGGCTCAAATCTCAGCCAGTTCCTGCTAAACTGGCTGAGATTCTAACCATCTCTGGCCAGCTTAAACTTCTCTTGTGCCTATTTTCCC
This sequence comes from Staurois parvus, assembly GCF_062004578.1. Classification (NCBI taxonomy): domain Eukaryota; kingdom Metazoa; phylum Chordata; class Amphibia; order Anura; family Ranidae; genus Staurois; species Staurois parvus. The sequence goes on from NW_028317803.1 coordinate 2,957,200, forward strand.
AAAAGATTTCACACCTCACTGAGCAAATTAATCCATGGTCAAATTCAAATGTATAGGTCACTTGTAAAAATCTTCGCTACTGTGATACATACAATTTTTAATGTCTTACTTGCTTCTCCAAGCAAGCAGTTAAAGAAATGTAAAGGAAAATGTCTGATACTATGGTGCCTGAAAAACATAAGCATAGATTATAAACTGTTTTTCTTCAACCTTATAAACTGAATAACAGGTGATTTTTCTAAGGGTTTGTTGCCAGCCATAGTGTATCAAATGATTCTTGGATATGTCATCTGACAGTCAGATAGATTTTACAATTTTTTCCTATAATATTCTTTATTGAAAAGAGAAGACATATACAATATGAAAAACATATTCACATACAACATAAAGTGTGGCGGATACGTTGAAATAAAAACACACAATTACCGTGCATATAATTGAGCTAAAGAAGTGGAAAACCTCATCTGTTTAAAGATAAATCAAAAGGTATAGAGATAAACCCAATAGAGGTATAGGCAGCCTATATAGTGGCCAAAATAGGTGAACATATTTTTTTAGCAAATAACTAGTCTCATGAGTATTAATTCTCATTAGTCTCATGGTTTAAAAGACTAATGTTGCTGAGTTGCAGAAGTGCCCCAATTGAAAAAAAAAGATAAGTTGTAAAATTAATCTATTTATTTGCATCAAAGTTCCCTTAGCTACCCCCACCCACATAACAAATCTTTGGGACATGGCAACTTATGATTAACACCTCAAACCAACTACACAGTGATCCATAACATCATGTTTACTACAGTACATGTTCAAAATGCACAAGAGAGAACATTGGCCCCCATAGATCCAGGTGTCCTTCTGCATGTTAATGGATTACAAATAAAGAAAAATGTTTCATTAATTCCAAGCCTTAATAAATTAGCTGATACAGCCAGTAGATAATTTAAGTACTACACAGGTGAATGCTCCTCACTACAGTTTCATTACAAAAATCTATTATGGCAATTTTTCATCATCAGCTTCACAATAAATTTAGAACACCATTTAATGATTTAAAAACAGAAGAAATAGTAAACTTTACAAACACTTTAACACTGCTGGCTGAATCAGTTGCACAGTTGTAATGGTGAAACAGCTTCTTGCTAGAAGTTGATGTAGACCTGTTACTAGGGATGAGTGAGCAATATAGTTGAAGTTTATTTTCCAATGAAATTACCAATTTAACCCTAAAGGAAATGTTATAAAAGTTTAATTAACCGCCTCCCGCCCACCATATAAGGAAATGACGGGAGCGTGGCGGTTCTCTCGTTCTGGGAGGATGTCATATGACGTCCTCCCACTCTAACCGTGCATGCACGCCCATGGGGACACAGTTGAAAGAGCCAATGACTTCAGCTCTGTCATGTGATCAGCCATCTCCAATCACAGCTGATTGCATGTAAATAAGGAAATGCCAGTTATCCGCATTCCTCTCCTCACAAGCTGTCAAGCTGAGAGCTCATGAGGAGAGTTGGTAATCAGCATTCCTCAGAGGGGACATCTACACTGATCAGTGTAGCCCCATCAGTGCCACCTGTCAGTGCCCATCCATGCCTCCTGTCAGTGCCCATCAGTGCACATCAATGCCACATATCAGTACCCATCTGAGCTGCCTTTCAGTGCTGCCTATCAGTGCCAGTCAATGCCGTCTATGAGTGCTGCCAATCAGTGCCACCTATCAGTGCCAGTCAGTGCCGTCAATCAGTGCCTTTCAGTGCCACCTAACAGTTCCAGTCAGTGTTGTCTAACAGTGCCATACAGTGCTGCCTATCAGTGCCGCCTATCAGTGCCATATATGAGTACTGCCTTTCAGTGCCCATCAGCGATGTCTGTCAATGCCCATCAGTACCACCTACCAGTGCCTCCTTATCAGTGCCCATCAGTGCCGCCTAACAGTGCCATACAGTGCTGCCTATCAGTGCAGCCTATGAGTGCCCATAATTAGTGCACATCAGTGAAGGTGAAAGATTATTCATTTACAGAATTTTATAACAGAAACTAAGAAAAAACTTTTTTTTCAGAATGTTCAGGTTTTTTTTGGCTTGTTTAGTAAAATATAAAAAAACAAGTGGTAATTAATTACCACCAAAAGAAAGCTTTATCTGTCTCAAAAAAATATATAAAAATATCATATGGGTACAGTGTTGCAAGACTGTGCAATTGTCATTCAAAGTGTGACAGCTTTGAAAGCTGAAAATTGGCCTGGGCAGGAAGGGGGTGAAAGTGTCCGGTAGACAAGTAATTAAAGGGTTTGATTTCCTAAAGGCCATGGACTGTCCACTTTGCAAGGGAATTTTCCCCAGAGCTTAGTGAGTTTGGTGGTTTCACTTTGTAGCGACTACCCACTCATGTGCAAGGAAATAAAAAAGCACATGACTGGATAATGGAAGTTAGCAGAGCTTCACCTCATTCTCTCAGATCTGGGCAAATGTCCTTTGCAAAGTGCAACTTACTTGCAATGTGAAAATCTTACTCACTGTTAGTAAATCAACCCCGTGGACTGCTTAGACAAAATGTGCCTGAAAAAATTTGATGTGGCTTTGTTTTCTAACAATTCATGTGAGCCATGGAGAGTGCTGAGCTGGTGATGAATAGATTTCTTTATCTTAAGACAACCATGTGATTGGAATGGTAATGCTGACTGGGCAATCACTAAACTTTGTTGATTAACAAAGCCATTCACCCCCAGCTCCGCACTAGGGATGAGCTAACATGTTTTTCAGCAAAGCTCTTCTTCACCATGTAAACATTGTCATTTATTTCTAGGTGTATATCCAGTAAGTATTAAATAAATACTATTGCTAAAGTCTTGTAAAGTATAAAAATAAAACTACATATAAATGTTTTAAAAAATGTTTAAAAAATTGAAGATCTTCCTTAAAGTGGAAGTAAAGTCAAAACCTAACGAACTCTAAGCCTACTCTCAGCAACATTCTAAACCTAATCTAAGCCCATTCTGCAGCTGCTCCGGTCCAGTCCCATGCTCAGCTGTCAGCGGTGACTTCAGAGTGTAGGAGTGTGTAGGAGAGGCAGCCAACAACAGAAGCCCCATAGTAACTCTAAGGATGACGTCACTTTCCAGGCATTTCCCAACTGTTGTTGACTGTCTCCTGCACACAGAGGGTGCCACAGGAGACTAGAGTGGCTGCAGACCAGGTAAGCATAGTGATCTTTTCTTTACAGGGCTAGATAGATTAGACTTTGAATGTGGCTGAGAGTAGGTTTACAGTTAGTTAGGTTTTACCTTTACTTCCACTTCAATCTATTGTAATTTAAAATCCATTACACCCTCAAATCTATCCAAAATCCCCATAATTACCCCCCCATAGACTCCAATGCATTTCATCAAAATAACACATTTTAAAATTATATACCCATCTTTTGCTAAAAGTTTGCTGAGCAAATTGCATTTAGATCTAATGAAAACTGTACGCCAAAACAATATCAAAATCCATATATTTATTCAACAAATTCTGTCAAATTTGACCTTGCCTAAGCCCCTCCTACTTCACAACCCTCTGTATTGATCACCATTCCTATTTACAACCTCAGGAAGTAGAAGGAGTGAAGAAAATTAGATTTTTATAGAAATGTCAAGCAAAAATGATACACACACCCTGTTTAACCACTTGCCTACCTGGCCACTTTTACCCCCTTCCTGCCCAAGCCAAATTTCAGCTTTCAGTGCTGTCGCACTTTGAATGAGTATTGCGCGGTTATGCAACACTGTACCCAAACAAAATATTTTTCACACAGATAGAGCTTTCTTTTGGTGGTATTTAATCACCACTGTTTTTTTTTTATTTTTTGCTAAACAAACTAATAAAGACTGGCAATTTTGAAAAAAAAAAAGTTTTGTTTGTTTCTGTTATAACATTTTGTAAATAAATAATGTTTCTCCTTCACTGATGTGTGCTAATGAGGTTGCAATGATGGGCACTGATAGGCTGCACTGATGGGCACTGATGAGGAGGCACTGATGGGCATTGACAGGCATCACTGATGGGCACTGAAAGGCATCACTGATGGCCACTGAATGGCAGCACTCATATATGACACTGATAGGAGGCACTGAGAGGTGGAACTGACTGGCACAGATAGGCAGCACTGAAAGGCAGCTCTGATGGACAGTGATATGTGGCATTGATGTGCACTGATATGTGGCATTGATGTGCACTGATGGGCACTGGTATGTGGCAATGATGGGCACTGGCAGGTGGCAACATGGGCACTGACAGGTGGCAATTATGGGCACTGATAGGTGGCACTGATTGGCAGCACTCATAGGTGGCACTGACTGGCACTGCTAGGTGGCACTGACTGGCACTGATAGTTGGCACTGAAAGGCAGCTCAGATGGGCACTGATATGTGGCATTGATGTGCACTGGTAGGAACTGCAATGTGGCATTGATGTGCACTGATGGGCACTGACAGGTGGCATTGATGGGCACTGACAAGTGGCATTGATGGATACTGACAGATGGCACTGATGGGGCTACACTGATTGTCAGTCAGTGCCCTGATGATCAGTGTAGATGTCCCCTATGAGGAATGGTTCTTCTCGGCTCTCCTTTCCTCACGCGCTGTCAGTGTGAGGCAAGGACTGTCGATAACCGGCATTTCCTCTTTATATGTGATCAGCTGTGATTGGACATAGCTGATCACATGATAGAGCCTGTGTCATTGGCTCTTTACTACGATCAGTGATCCGCTGTGTCCCAGGGACACAGCGTATTACCAATGCCCCCCGGGGGGCGTGCATGTGCAGCTAGACGGGGAAGATGTCATATGATGTCCTCCCATCATTTCCTTATGAGGCAGGTGGGAGGTGCTTAAACTATGAAACCTGTAAAGCACTTTAGGTTAGGAATATGTTGGCACACACACCAGTCCTTAGTACACTGTGACTTTCTACATGATTGGACTTTATTTATGTACTTTCATTACTTGCTAATTTGAGACTTTCCAAATTCAGTATTCTTTATGTGTGCTATGTGAATCTTCAGAGTGCTTTCCACAGACCAGTGAATTCAGCCCTATCCTCATTACCTGCATCAGAAGCACAGTTGAAGTTAAAGCCTAACTTCAGCTCTACCTTTGGATAGAGTGGAAAAGAGTTAGCGTTTCTGACAGATTTAGCTGAGTGTGGAATAAAAAAATAAGGGATGTGGTAGTCACTTAAAACACAAGAGAGGGTAAATAAATAAATAAAACACAAGTGAGGGTAAATAAATAAACCACAAGAGAGGGTAAATAAATAAATAAACCACAAGAGAGGGTAAATAAATAAATAAATAAAACACAAGAGAGGGTAAATAAATAAATAAACCACAAGAGAGGGTAAATAAATAAATAAACCACAAGAGAGGGTAAATAAATAAATAAATAAAACACAAGAGAGGGTAAATCTCCCAAATAGGGGCACAGTTAGCAATTAAAACCTGAGAGTCTCTAACCCTTTCCCACTCTATATTATATGTCTGAAAACTGAATAATGTGTTTTAGCTGTATTTGGGATTTGACTGCTCCAAACAGTTGATCTGATGAAGTTTACTAACTCAGGGGGTGGTGGCATTGGAGCAGATTGGAATTACTGCAGAAGGTGCGTGATGCAGTTTGGTTTCACGCCAAGAATACTGTTGTTATGTCAATATGTCTTTAACGACCAACAACCAACGTCAAAGAAGTTTTGTCTCACAATGCTGACCATAGTTAATGGATGAATGGAACAGTCTGATGTTTTGTGTTAGACCACTTGAGGCAAACAGCGGTTCCCTGCCAGCAGGTTTACTCTCGGAAATGAAAGTTTCCATTATAGTGTAGTATACTTTTTATGACACGCATTAAGCTCTTTTCTACTCTTTTTTATTTCTTAAGTAAGGATGCTTTCTTATCAATGTCTGCTTCAACAATATGTAATTTAAACTGCTAACATCCGCATCATTACCATTCCTTTTATTCTTGTATATACACCTAAAGACAGCTAGAAAAGTAATGCTTTATTATTTTTTTGTTTTCTTTTTTTCATTGTATCCTTCCAGGCAATTAGAGATGAGTCAGAGGACACATGCTATTTTCAGTTTATTCAGTGACCTTTACATTCTCTAAAATATACTCCATACTGAAAATGCTTTATATTTTTGCTAATATTGAAACAATCTGCACGGCTGCCTAATGGACACACACAATGAGAGTGCATTCCAACATAAGGCAGATAGGAGTTTAAATACCTTTGTATGCTTGATCTTGCCTGAAAATTGTGCTCAACCAGACAGGACCTCAAACAACTGCATACAGCATCATGTAATGTCGCATTCATAGTTATGGATTTAATGAAAAGATAATGTGCCTTCGGAAGGATGAACAAACACTGCCTGTATAAGCATTACAATAAAGCCACAACAGTTGACAACTTTCCATTTGCTTTAAAAAATAAGAACGGTTTAGAAAATGTTTCTAAACGTGTAACTCTATATTTCTAAACATTATGTCAATGTTATCTTCTGTTATAGAAAATCACATTGTATAGACTAACGATTACATTTAAAAAGGCACAACCTTAAAAAGGCACTAAATTGTTGGGTTTGTTTTTTCAAAATTACAAATTGGCAAAAATCCTGTGAGCTTGATTTTATCGTATTCAAATAAGTAGTTCAAATAGCAATTATGATATGCAATGCTAAGAAGTTTCTAGTCTACCATTAGATTTCATTTTCTGTAGTCAAATCAGTACTAACCCATTTCTGATAGGTTACTAGGGGCTATTGTACTGCTGTGTACTACTGCACATAATAATTTCACATTACTTACTACTGATTATAAGGGTTCATGTGAACGGCTATTGTTTTCCTGTGTTTGACATGCGTTTCAGATGCACATCAAATGCAGGCCAGAAAATTGCCTTTGGCTTCAATTGAGCAGTACACATGACAATTCAGAGGTTGTGAGGTTGTGTTTGACTTACTTTGAATTGTGCTGTTTTTCTTTAGATGTCCTATTGAGGTGCGATTGAACTGCTGTCTAAGCGGGTGTTTGACATGAACATCTGTCAACATGATCCTCAGGGTTACATTCAGACAGCCAAATAGCAGCCAAACACCACCTCTGGATGCAGCAACACTCTATGTGCTATGGCCGAATACAAACTGGCTGATTTTCTGTGGCCAGTTTATGTGCACCCAAAACTCCGGAGAAAATTCAACCCTAGATGCACAAATGAGTGGTTACATATATATAATCAGCAGTAACAACTATATATTTGTACAGACTATAAAATAAACAGTCATCTCTGACAAATGCAGATGGTCACACCCCATGGGGTTGATTTACTAAAGGCAAATGAGCTGTTAACTTTGAAAGGAAAGTTGCAATTTTCAAGAGAATTTGCACTAAAGCTTAGTGACAATGTGGTGAAGTTTTACTTTACAAACAATATCCAATCGTGTGCAAGGAAAATGTAAAATTACATCACCAATCTTGTCTCCAAATATCACCCAAACTATAGTCACGCTCCTCGCACGACCTCCTGCTCTCTAGCTCCTTTGTCTTCTCCTCCCATGCTCATCTCCAGGAGCTTCCACCATCCTCTAGAACTCTCTACCCCAATCTATCAGACTATCGCCTACTCTGCTCACTTTTAGGCGATCTTTAAAAACCTATCTCTTCAGGAAAGCCTATCCTGCCCTCAGCTAATAATGGAATCTTCTACTCCTTCTACCAGTCCATCCCCCATAGTTACTACCATTTGTATCACTAGTCCCTCCCTCTTAGATTGTAAGCTCCAAGCAGCAGGGTCTTCCTAACCCTCTTGTATTGAATTGTATTGTTGCTGTATTGTCTCCCGTTATATTGTAAAGTGTTTAGCAAACTGTTGGCGCTGTATAAATCCTGTATAATTATAAGAATAAGAATAATTAAAAAAAAAAATAGTTTTGCTTACACATGATTGGATGATGGAAGTTAGCAGAGGTTCACTTCATTCTTTAAACTGTTGGGCAAATTCCCTTGAAAAGTGCAACTCTTCTAAAGCAAACAGTCTATTTGCCTTTATTAAATGAAGCCCAGTGTGTGCAGGCAGAATTTAAAATTTTGGTCACTGCTATTCAGCTGTCTGAATGTACTCTTACTCTTTATAGGAAATAAATACTTATATGCTGTCATTTATGAACTAGAACAATATTCTGCATACATTCTAATGTGCCTAGTGGCATACATGAGCACATCTAGTAGCCCGCTAAACTGTCTGTATCTATCCATAATGGCACAGTTCTAAATCTTGAAAACTGACTGAATTAATCCATTGTTTGGTATGCATTCAGAACATTGTGAATGTTTACAGTCCCCATTTAGACTGAAATGGAAAAATGTCCAGTAGATGTTCACCTTTCAAACTCAAACTTCATATATTATATAGTACATGCAAGCACCTATCGTGAAACTTATTACTGGCTAATGATCCTAGTGCTCATATTAAGAGTCATAAATTTGAGAGTATAGTGCTTGGAAATTTTGCATTTAATCACTTGCCCTCCACCCTATATCAGAAGTACTGCTACAGGGCGGTACATCTGCGCAAAATCACGTATATATACGTGATTTGCATTTCCTGGTATAGGGCACATGTGCGCACCATCCTGCCTGTGCTACTATTGGCTGCTGGGGATGTCGATCACCGGGTCCCGTTTGGTAATTCCTGGCCGAGACTCGGTGATCGTCCGCAGGGCTTAGAAACGAGAGATTTGTGTGTAAACACACAGATCTCTCTCCTGTCAGCATGGATATGCTGCTTTGTATCTCTCTGCACACCAGAGGGATACAAAGCAGCATGTCTCTCAAGTAAAACAGCACACAATGTAAAACCCACACAGCACACTGTTAACCCTTTGATCACCCCAGATGTTTACCCCTTCCTGCCCAGTGGCATTAGTACAGTGTCAGTGCTTTTTATTAGCACTGTTCACTGAATTAGTTTTAATAGGGATGTCAGTGGCAGTTAGTCAGTTTCCACCCACTGTCAGAATGTCTGCAGCAGTCCCACAGTCCTGCTATAAGTCGCTGATCGCCACCATTAATATTGTACAAAAATAAAAAATTCCAGTATATATACCGCCATTTGTAGACGCTATAACTTTCACGTACACCAATTAATATACACTTGTTGGGGTTTTTTTTTAATTTATGAAGACTTTTTTTTTAAATTTTTTATTGGGTATGTTTTATAGCAAAAAGTCAAAAATACTGGGGTTTTGTTTTCAAAATTGTCAGTCTTTTTTTTTTTTTATAGCGCAAAAAATAAAACATGCAGAGGTGGTCAAATACCACTTAAAGAAAGCTCTATTTGTGGAAAAAAAATGACATAAATTTAATTTATGTACAGCATTGCATGGTCATGCAATTGTCAATTAAAGTAATGCAGTGCCGTATCCCAAAATATTACCTGATCAGGTAGGGGGGTACATCCTTTGGAGGGCAAAAGATTAATACACCAACAGCATCACTCGGTGAACTTACAAACAATTTTTTGGTTCTAGTGACTCATGCTTTGGGTGTATATTGAAAGTGATGAATGTGACTTTCACCAAACACTCACTGATGGTAAATAAATTGCTGTCATCTAAAACACACACACTGTGAAGATTCATCTGCAGTGAATGTTTGGTCAATGTCAGATTCACTGCTTTATAAATATGTCCCTTACAGTATTTGCATAATCTTACGTAATTCAATATTTTTGTCAAATTTTCCAGATTTTTAGACAAATAGCCTGTGAGAAAAACTTGCCAAAGTTTATCAATATTTGCTTTATTCAAGCGATTTCGTTATAGCTTGTATTTGTTGGTTCTTCTAGATTTCCCAGGGGATGTTTAAAGTAAATCTTTATCTTCTAAATAAAGTTCCCTCCACTCTCTAACCCTCCTCCCCTCCTCTACACAAATAGTGCAGTGTTTTTTTATTTTTTTTAACAAACAGTGCAGCCTTGCCTCTCCATGCACATTATACGCCTAGTTGAACGACATGCACAGTGCTCATTGGGCCTCCTGGGATATGCACTTCACATATCCCAGGAGGCCTTAGTCTTCCATTTAGTAAGTAGGAAGGGGTGGGACTAGTGACACGTCATCGCAAGGCCCCGCTGACTGAATCCAGAAAAGTTGAAAGGTCTCTCGATGATGTCCAAGTAAGATGGCAGCATGGGATTGAGTGGTGTCAGTGGGACAAAGCTGGAACTGCTGGCTGGGTGAGTATCCAGACTATGCAGCAATACCAGCTGGTAAGTAGGGGTATAGAAAAAAAAGGGGGGTTAGGTGAAGGTTCTCTCTAAAGCCTAACTCCATGTCTAATTTAACTTACATAGGTCCTTTGGAGCAAGCTGGTCCAAACAAACTATTTCCTTTACATGCACTGCATCAGCAACATACAGTATACAGCATCATGCTCTGGCAGCAGTGCAGGGATGTTCCATCCTATTCCTGGAACAAAATTAATTTGGGCTGAGCACTGCTTTTTCGTGCATTCATTTCATGAATGAATACAAGTCTTCCCTTGAATGGCTGTGGTGGAAATCATGACTTTATCCACCCACTTCTCCACCTCAGGCAGTAAGAGGAAGCTTTGTATTCATTCATAAAAATACAAGGCTTCCTGTGAATGGCTTGGCAGTACTCATCCTGACCCTGGGTACAGGAGAGGGCATTTCTATATTGCTGCTGGAACACAGCTCTGTATACTGTATGTAGCTGATACTACAGTTTACACAGCACTCGCAGCGGGCTCATGTGTTAGTAATGAATGTAGTTTGTTTGTTAAATGAAAGCTGGAATTTAGTTTTAATTGCATCCATATTTCTGGCATCAAATATTAATACCTTGAATTTAGATGACTACCTATACAAAAGAATAGTTTTAGTAAACAAGCACAGTTGCATTGTACTCTATACAGATCAAATACAATTTACTTCTGAAAACACCAATAGAAAACAACCAGCATATCAAGAATATTATTACATATGTCCTTGTTTTGATTGTTCTTACTTAAGACATTTAGCTAAAATTTTCTTTTGAGTCTGATTTCCTTTTATATGATATGTCCCTATAGACCTTTGATGCTTTCCTCTGTTACTTGAATTTGCTTTTGAAAAGTTTCCTGTAATACCAGTGCTCTAAATGGTTTGTGAAACGCCAGCTGTTCCCAGTGATCCAAATTACGTTTTCTATCCCTAGGAGAAAAGGCAGAATGGTTTTAGTTGTTGACTAAATAATAAGATGGCTATATGTAGCATATCTTTACATATTCTTTTGAAGTAAAACTCATTTAGCAAATAAAGCATTAAGCCTCAGAATTCATTAAACGTTAATCCCAGTTACTGAATGGATCCTGAACCACAACTGGTTGATTTTATGAAGCAATTTTGCAGTCATAAAACTGCATTGATTAGCACAGAGTAAACAGCGCTTTCAGTGTTCTTACATTCAGACGCTATGAAGATGGAAAATGTTCAACCCTTGTTGACCCTTGGGTTGCTAAAGTACTAAAAAGCAAAAAGTATAGTATACTGTACATTGCCATCTTCAGCTATGTTCAGTCTGTGCAGTTGAACAGGGTGCTGTAAAGTGGTGGTGATGGTGAAGGGGGGTTGTGCTGTATTTTTTTTATAGCTTCATACTATGTACAGTAGTCACTAAATACTTCTAGGAAGACTGTATGACTTTTTATTTTTAACAAGACACATTGGGGTCTATTTATAAAAATAAAATGCTGTGTGAATGTCTCAGCATTGGCACAGCCTTAAAGGATGGGGTAAATAAAGTAACAGCTTCTGACAAGACTTTCTACCTCCTGTAAGCTAAAGTGGTACTTGCAAAATGCAGTGTGTTCTCTACACTGATGGTTTCCAGTCTGCCACAGACAGCTGTATAAAGAAGGAAACAGAGGGCACACAGGTTTAGTGCATTACCTGAGAGTTAGCTTTATTGAGTTAAAAAGAGATATATACTCACAAACGACTGTGTTGACAAAGGTATATCAGTATCCAAAGCAATCACGTCACCAGGTCAGCTCCCAAAGCACGAAAAGACCCTCAAACGGATGACACGTTTCATGGGGTTATCCCCTCTTCATCAGAGCCAATCAGACAGCTGTATGTGAGAAACAATTAACATGCAGTACAGATCACAATACTCCTGCACTCTGCAAGAGAGAATAAAGCCTATATGGAGGTTGTTTCACAATCTACTTACTAAATCACAGTACAGTACATTACAGTTTGGAGAGAAAGCAGAAAGGTCAACATCAGTAACAATGGTTGCAAGAAGAATAATGAAGAATGTTTTTCTTACTAAAATTTGCTAAAGAAAAATTAAATAAAATTGTCTCAAATAGTTTCATTACTTTGCATTTCTTTTATCTAGTATTCAATCCAGTCAGTGTGAAAATAGTCAAGGTTAAAGGCAGTACATTCTTTTAGGTGTTCCCATTTTTTCATGGCCTTGGGCTTCAACCATTTCTATGATCTGCATATTTTTCTGTTTGTGAAATCTTTTAATGAGTCTTAATAGAATTCAATAAACTTCTTGTGACACGTTTCTGGTGGTATGATCCTTTAAAATGGCCTTTGCCACATTTAAAGTGGTTGTAAAGGCTCAAGGTTTTTTACCTTCATGCATTCTATGCAGAAGGTAAAAAATCTTCCATGTGCAGCATCCTTGCCAGCCCCCTCAATACTTACCTGAGCCTCATCGAGATCCAACGATTTGAACGACAGTCTCGGCTGTCCTAGGTTTCCACCTCCTCATTGGCTGAGACAGCAAATGGGAGCCATTGGCTCCCTCTGCTGTCAATCACAGCCAATCATCCAATGATGAGAAAAAGGGGTGGGGCCAAGCTGTGGCTCCATGTGTGAATGGACAAATGGAGCAGTGGGTGTCCCACATAGCAAGCTGCTTGCTGTAGGGGCACCGACAGAAGGGAAGGTCCAGAAGAGCCTGCGGAGGACTCAGGAAGAGGAGGATCCAGGCTGCTCTGTGCAAGAGCACTGCACACAGCAAGTACAGTTGCAAGAAAAAGTATGTGAACCCCTTGGGATTACGTGGAGTTTTGCATGAATTGGGCATAAAATGTGCTCTGAACGTCATCTAAGTCACAACAATAGAAGAACACAGTCTGCTGAACATAATACTACACAAACATTAGATGTTGCCATGCTTTAATTGCACATAACATGTAAACATTCACAGTGCAGGGAGGAAAAAGTATGTGAGGCCCTAGCTTAATGACTTCTCCCAGAGCTAATTGGAGCCAGGAGTGAGCCAACCTTGACTCCAATCAGTGTGATGATATTGGATGTGTTGCTGACAGCTGTCCTGCCCTTAAAAAACACACACCTGTTTTGGATTTACTGGTTTCAAGAAGCACTGTCTGATGTGAACCATGCCTCGCAGAAAAGAGCTCTCAGAAGAGCTACGATCAAGAATTGTTGACTTGCATGAAGCTGGAAAGGGTTACAAAAGTATCTCCAAAAGCCTTGATGTTCATGTGTCCATGGTAAGACAGACTGTCTACAAATGGAAAAATTTCTATCTAGCAAAATAACTTTTAGTAGGCCTGAAGTTTTGTATTATTGTATCAAGTTTTTACCACTTGGCTAGATTGCAGTTGTCCAGAATTTAGAAATTGCTCTGTGGGCAGTACCGTTTCAGTAACTTTACAAAGTGGTGCTATCAACGTACCAAATTAAAAAATAAATACCTTCAGTTCATGAGGAGGCCCAAAAACTCCCAGTTAGCAACCTCCATGGCCTGTCTCATTGCTAGGACATAAAATGTTCACCCCTATAATGCTTAGGAGTATGGTGTCTGTTTATGAAAGAGAGAAAAGCCACGATTCTGATGATCACAGCTGATCTCTCAGGTGTGCCAGGTTATGAAGCTGAGGTGAGGAGCAGAGAATATTTTCTTCACTTCTCATCATAGGACACACACTTCTGTCGCTCACTTGTACAGAGTTTATGAAGGTGAGATCTGGCCATCTTTTTAAAATATATCCATCCCAGCCCAGATTCTCCAGCCCAGAGCTGGAGAATATGGGTGAGAAGCTGCTGTGATGTGAGGAAGAAGGCTTCTTTTTTCCTAATATCAGCACCAGTGGGGTTAAACATTAATATAAATTCTAACTATATATTTCTGTTTTATATACAGTATATATATATATATATATATATATATATATATATATATACACACACACATACATACAATATAGTTATAGGTTATTGTCGTTTAGAACACATTGACATCTGAGCAATGCAGAATTGTTGGCAGAATTGCACATTTCTTGCCGCGATTCCGATTGTGCTAAAATTGTGTTAAAGTACGCAGTGCACTTCTGGGTGCCCTTTATTGTTAATGGCACCCCAATTGCTGTTAACAGACATGCACTTTGCACATTTTGCCATTTGACAAATACACTATCAATGCACCAAAATGCACATCGAAAAAACACACAACACTCCATGTCCAAAAAAGGATCAGTTTAATGCACATTTTGGTGCAGTTTTTAAACAAACAGTTTGCTGCTTTTTTCAACACATATTTTTTTAAAAATGTGAGTTGAAATTTTTATGTGCATTTTGGTGCTTTTTTAACATGTATTTTGGCTAATTTTTTCCCTGCGTTTTTGTGTGTGTTCTGGAAATGCATGCAGAATGCATGTGATGTTTGCGGTGCCATTGTTTGTTAATGGCACCCAAAAGTGGATAGCAGATGTGCAGTTTGCGAAAATATGCATAAAAACCAAATCAAAATGCACTTTAAAAAAGTGCTAAAATATGTGTTAAGAAAAATGTGAATAAGAACCACACCAAAATGCATATTAAAATAACCTGTGCCAAAAGGTGCGTTAACCACTTCCTGGCCAATAGGAAAATGATGCCCGGGCAGGACTCTAGTCGATCAAGGTGGGCATCATATGATGTTCACACCTTGCAAGTGCCTGCAGGGCCATTCTGTGGAGAGATCTGTCACCGACTGGGTACCTCGGACACAGCCGAAGACAGATCTATGTACCGACCCATTGCCAGTACCATGTGACCTGCTGTGACCAATCACAGCCAGTCACATGACAGTTGTAAAAAATGGATGGCTTCCTTTCATGCCATTCATTGTATACAATTGTTTCACTAGCTGTGATCGGTCACAGTGATCACATGCACAGACTGGGTCGATCACAGCACATCTGTGTCATGTGATTAGCCATGGCCAATCACAGCTAATCACAACAACAAAAAAAACTGAATGAATCGATTTCATTCAGTTAAATGCTTGCTTATAGCAAAGGAATTCTTTGATATAAGCAATCATATTGTGTAAAAAAAAAAAAAACTGATCACTTCCCCAAAGTAGTATAATTTTACTATGGTAACATTGTATTACTTTGATCATAGTGTAATATGAAACGAAAATCCTAAATAAAAGAGACATTTTTTAAATAAAAATAATAATAAAATAAAAAAAATAAAAATAGTTTTTTGTACTGTCACCAGTCAGTGTACCTGATCACCACCACACCAGTGATATGATGACACTGTACTGCATTGGTGACAGTATGTAAAAGAAATTGTGAAAATAATTTTTTTAATGTCTTCATTTTCCAAAAAACTATGATAAAAAAATTACAACTTCAAAAAACTCGCCATGCCTCTTATGAAATACTTTGGATGGTCTACTTTGCATAAAGGGGTAATTTGGGTAATTTGGGGGATATCTGTACTGTTCTGACATTTTTTGGCCTCAAGAAATTAGATCAGCTGTCAGTACTTCAGGATTGATCAATTTTCAGATATATCCCATAGTTTGTGAACTCTATAACTTTCCTACAGACTAAATAATAAATACTGATTTGGGTTATTTTCACCAAAGAAATGTAGCAGAATATATCTTGGCCTAAATGTATGAAGAATAATTATTTATTTGCAAATTTTTATAACAGAAACAAAGAAAAACTTGTTTTTATTTTTCAAAATTTTCAGGCTTTTTTGTAAATTTAGCAAAAAATAAAAACCCCAGTACTGATTAAATACCATGAAAAGAAAGATCTAGTTGTGTGAACAAAATTTAAAAAATTTAACTTGGGTACAGTGTTGCATGACCATGCAATTGTCATTAAAAGTGTGAGAGCGCTGAAACCTGAAAATGGCATGGGCAGGAATGGGGTAAAAGTGCCCGGTATTGAAGTGGTTAAAGTGCCTAAATGTGTGTTTAGAAAAGTGCCAATATGCACATTAAAAGAACCCATGCCAAAATGCGTGTAAAAAAATACAGCATGTTAAAAAGCAGTAAAATGCACGTAAATAATGCTAAAATGTGCAATAAAAAGGAGCCAAAATACACATTTAAAGAATGTGACAAAATGTGCGTTGAAAATTACCAGTGGTCAGTGCTTTTTATTTTCATGTATTACATGGTCTTTTTACCTTTGATTTCACTGTTTAAACTCAGGTGTTGTGTAATCACACAATTATCTCAGGAGATCACAAGCAGCCCTCCCCCTTCTACAAATGTTCTCCACTTCATAAACAGGGGGACAGAGGAGATTTTTCCCTGAGAACTGCAGAGAACTGAAATGAGATAAATGATCTCTGCTTAATAAATGTACACCTTACTGTCAAATGGTTTTCACATCCTAGCAACAAGACAAGAAGTGGGGAAGGCCGCCGCAAAAATGCCTAAAAAACGCATAGCTGTTTTTTTAAAGGACACATGACATAGAACTGCACCAAAAACGATTCTCAGAAGCATTCTTGAGGCATTTTGTAAGCGTTTTTCATGCATTTTCCATTGATTTCAATGGTAAGAGGCTTTCTTTTTAACTCCCCAAACATGTCCCAAAGATGCTACCATCAGGTGTTTTTACACAGCACCGCAAGCGCAATGCCTCAATGTGAAAACATATATAAATATACATTCACATACATAGGGAAGCAGTTTTCTTGAGTTTTTCAGGCACTTTTTTTAACACAAAAATGCTTGAAAAACTCCTGAGTGTGAAAGCAGCCTTACTGGGAGTTTTCAGGCAAGGCTTCTAATCTAAGGGGATCCAACTGGCCTATAGATATACCAATAAATTAAACCACTTCAAGTCCAGACACTTTTACCCCCTTCCTGTCCTGGCCACTTTTCAGCTGTCAGTGCTATCACACTTTGAATGACAATTGCGCGGTCATGCAACACTATACCCATATGATTTTTTTAGCATTTTTTTGAGACAGATAAAACTTTATTTTAGTGGTATTTATTCACCACTGGGATTTTTTTTTTTTTTTTGCTATATAAATGAAAAAGTCCAAACATTTTGAAAAAAAGTGTTTTTCTTATAAAATTTTGCAAATAAATAATCTTTCTTCATAAATCTTGGCTACAATTTATTCAGTTATTTTTTTAGTAAACAAAAATAACCCAAATTAGTTTATAACCAAAAATGATAATTTTTCAAAATTTATTATACATTTTTATTTTTATTTTTTTTTACATTATTATTTATGTTTTTTTAACATACCGTCACCCTAGCAGTACAGTGTCGTCATAGTGACACTGTACTACTTGTGGGGGGTGATGAAGATTTTTTTTCCTTTTACACTGATTGCTTTTACGCCCATAAAGGCTGTAAAATCAATCATTTCAACTTCTCTCTGGCTGCATTCTTGCAGCCATTGAGAAATACCGTGTGAGCTGTGATTGGTCACAGCTTGTCACATGGTACAAGGCTGTTGTGAATAGCCTTGTACCATGTGATCATTCACAGATTATACAAAAGTAAGCAATGATGTCAGAAGTGACATCTTGCTTACCACTATGCATGTGATCATTGCATGGCCAATCAGTGATCACATGATCGGGACCTCACACAGAGGTCCCGTACAACGATCGGTGTACGGACACAGCAGGCACAAGACCGTGGTGCTGCACGCTCCCAGGGAGCGCGAACAAGCAGGGAAGTGGGGAGGACGTTTATAAACGGCCACCTACCACTGCACTGCTTCTGTCTGGCCATTTATATACATGAGCCGGAAGGGAAGTGGTTAAATGAACATTTTACAAAGCTGCACAGGTTTTTAATACCTACTGGGACCCATTAACTGCATAGGCTTTTTTCTGCAAAAGGTGAATCTAGCCTTTAAACACATTTTACACATATTCTGTGTCTATCAAAGAGGACAATGAACTCTTAGAAATATTAACTGTTGCTTCTATTTCATGTTTTTATGTTATTATTGCTGAATATGTAATTCTATCATAGGATGTCTGATGTTGTACAGCAGCTGAGTTTTCTTATTCCTGTAATTCGCTCTCTCGTACCTTTTTTTCCTTGTATTTTGTTTGCACATACTTTCTATCATCAGCATTCTTTTATAGCAATAAAAGCTGCTTCACTGGCTTTGATATTCTTTCATGGATCAACATGCAGTGTCATTCTCATAAGGTAATGTAGTGCATAATCTTTTAAGCCTGCATATGTCTTTTCTTCAGATGTAAATATAAATTACAGGAACAGGTGTTCAATGGGGGCTTTGTTCCACATTCAGCACCTGTAAACAAACTGCTTCAAAGGAAGCAATAAAAAGAAAAAAAGAAAAAAAAGATCTTCCTATTCTGGGTCAGCTGGCCTTCAGTGCAGGGTGTATGAATGTGGTTCTCTCACCACATCCCATTCAATGGTCTGCAACATTAACTGAATGTTTGCAAGGCACTGCATCAGTTTAAAAAAACCCCCATAAAATTGAGTGTTTGTGTCTTTGTTGTATGCTTGCAGGCAAAAAGTGACAAAATCACTCCCGCATTCTGTTTATATTGTAGATTAAATTCTATGTTTGCATTATGTTATCTTTATTCTAAAGCAAACCTGTATGATATGAAAAGGAGGCTGTGTCTTGCTTTAGAACTTTCTGGGACTTTCTGGTTTTAGTACAAGCATGCAGGTCATAGTCTACATACATGTTCCAGGTCAGGGGCTCAGAAAACACTGAAGCAACTGGTTCATCACGACAGCCAGAGAACTGGTATTTTTAGAAGAGGTTAGCAATGGCAGCCTGATCTCAACACAGCTTATGTATAATTAGTGCAAGGAAAACCTGTAGTATTATTGATTGGAAAATGTGCAATAATGGCAATATTTAATCACTGATCAAGCTTTTTAGAAGTATACCATTGTAACCAGGGCTTTTTTCACATAGAATAGGTGCAGGAACTCAACCATGCCCCACTGCAAGCCCCCTATCCTCACACACAGGGGGAGAGCATGTTGCATTAACCACTTGCCCTCCGGAATAAAAGTCACTGTACTAAGAACACTGGGTAGTAAGAGGTTACCATCTGGGGCAATCAAAGGGTTAACTCTGTGCCTAACATGTGTTATTGTTGTGTATAGTGTACTGGTTTACTAAGGGATGTGTCAGTTTGTATTCCCTGCTTTGCAGGAAGACAAAAACTGGCACATCCCCCCTGTCAGGAGAGAGATCTTTACATGCACAGATCTCTCTCCTGTCACCCACTGTCACTCGCTTCAGTGATCGGCATGTGACAGCGCAGCTGGGTGGGCGTGCGAGTGTGCCCCCTACCCAAAAGAGCAAGCTCACATATATATCCATGATTCTGCGCAGCCGGCCTGCACTGTAGTATTAAAACTACAGTGCATAGTCAGCAAGTGGTTAAAGGATGGGTGTGACTAAATAACACTAACAGTGGGAAGGCCTTATAAAAGCATTTTTAAATACCATAAGTGTGTTATGCACAGAGTTCAGGCATACAATATATATAGACTGCATAGTTCAGGAGTGCGCTATATACAGAGTGCAGTGTTCAGAGTGTATTATGTACAGAGTGCAGAGTGCACGATGTACTGGGTGTAGCGTTTAGGAGTGTGCTAAATACAGAATGTAGAGTTCAGGAGTGCACCGTGTACAGGGTGCAGAGTTCAGGAATGCGCTATGTACAAAGTAGTGTACATACATAGGGTACTATGTACAGAGTGAAGAGTTTAGAAGTGAGCTACATACAGAGTGCAGGGTTCAGGAGTGCACTACATATTAAGTGCAGAATCCAGGAGTGCGAAGCATACAGAGTGCAGAGTTCGGGAGTGTGTTATGCACAGGATGCAGATTTAGGAGTGCATTAAATAAAGAGTTCAGCGTTCTGGAGTGTGCTACATACAGAGTGCAGAGTTCAGGAATGTGCTATGCACAGGATGCAGATTTAGGAGTGCATTACATAAAGAGTTCAGAGTTCTGGAGTGTGCTACATACAGGGTGCAGGACTCAGAAGTGTGCTATGTACAGAGTGCAGGACTCAGGAGTGCACTACATGCAGTGTGCAGGACTCAGGAGTGCACTATACAGAGTGAGCAGGGCTCAGAAGTACGCTATGCAGAGTTATAGGAGTGAGCTTCGTACAGAGTGCAGAATTTCAGAAGTGTGCTACGTACAGAATGCAGAGTTCAGGAGTACACTACATGCAGTGTGCAGGACTCAGGAGTGCACTATACAGAGTGAGCAGGGCTCAGAAGTACGCTATGCAGAGTTATAGGAGTGAGCTTCGTACAGAGTGCAGAATTTCAGAAGTGTGCTATGTACAGAATGCAGAGTTCAGGAGTGCACTACATGCAGTGTGCAGGACTCAGGAGTGCACTATACAGAGTGAGCAGGGCTCAGAAGTACGCTATGCAGAGTTATAGGAGTGAGCTTCGTACAGAGTGCAGAATTTCAGAAGTGTGCTACGTACAGAATGCAGAGTTCAGGAGTGCACTACATGCAGTGTGCAGGACTCAGGAGTGTCCTATGTACAGGGTGCAGGTCTCTGGAATGCGGTATGTACAGGGTGCAGAGTTCAGGACTGCATATTTCACAGGTAAGTTTACCCCAAGTACAGAGCTCTCCTCCCAAACCCACTCTGGCGTCCAATACAGAGCTGTCCTTTCTCTCCCAAATCCTCTCCCCCCCCACCTAAAAAGTACACAGAGAAGAGAGTAGCTGCTGCCGAAGAGCAGCTACATAGGTAGGAGTGTGCGGGGTGCAGGTGCTTGCTTCAGCAGGAGCAGCCTCCAGAACACTAATGTGGCTGAGCTCATCCTCTGCCCCCTCCCTCCTCTGCTCTCATAAGAATGTGCAGGGCTGTGTGTGCATTGCCAGCAGAGGAGTGCTGTCACTTGTACAGACAGAAGCTGTGACAATAGTGAGTGGCGGGCAAGGGGCTAGCACCAGAAGTGGCAGAACTCCATTGCGGCATGCTTAAAATAAATCCTGATTGTTTCCCTGAATTATTCACTTACCCTAGGTTCACACCTAAGCGTTTTCTGCAGCGTTTTGCATTTTGAAAGAAACGCAGTACAGTCCATTTAACATGATTTCCTATGGAACAGGTTCACATCTCTGCATTTTTTGGAAAGGGTCAAGGACTTTTTGGAATGCAAAATATTACGTTTTTGGTTCTATAGACTTCAATAGTAATGCTGCAGAAAACCATGTATTGCATTTTTGCTGTATTCTTGCCAAATTTTTAATGCATATTTGATGCATTTTGCATTTAAAATCTGCCTAGTAACAACAAAAATAAAAAAAAAACAGAATTCAAAACGCATCAAAAATGTGGCAAAAATGCATCAAAAGTGCAAAAATGCAAAATGCAATGCAGAAACACCTCAAAGCAACCTGCATAGGTGTGAACCTAGTCTAAGGCTATGTTTACATATATATCTGTCACTGCTGCACCTTTAAAAAGAGAACAGCAGTTGGATCATGGTCAAATTGCTTTTTAGAGGAATTTGATGGGCAGTGGGGGATGATATGTTACCTTCTCACCACCTATTTTAACCCAGTAAATGCCACACCACAGCACCACAACCAAAAGTCACATTTGGTGGTGGTACAGCGCGCTGAATGCAATAAGAGGTAATAATTTTTGCCTCAGCATGTGTACACCCCCATCTGCTGCTTTTTCATGCAGCTTAAGGGGGTTGATGGGGGTAAAATCATGGCTCAACCATTTTTACTGCACCCCAACTGCAAGTGTAAGCAAGCCCTTAGAGACAACTTTTTATTTATTAAAAAAAAAAAGAATAAGGGACTTTGTTTTTTAACTGCTGGAAGGTTTTACCCCCTTCATGACTAGGGCATGTTTTTTTGCTATTCAGCACTGCACTACTTTAACTGGCAATTTCTTGGTCATGCAACCCAAATTAAGTTTATATAATGTTTTCACACAAACAGAACTTTCTTTTGATAGTAGTTTTTTAATTATAATCTTTATTTAAGAAAAAGTATTTCTGTACAAAAGCACATACAGGCACATACACAAAGATCCTCCAAGAACATACAAACAAAAGGGAGAGACCGACTGAGTGTAATGAATAGCGGGCAACAATGAGCGGTGTACACTGTCAAAAATCAGCAACATATCAGACTATGCTAAAAAAGTTGAGGGTGCACCCATATGAGGTATTGGTACAGAAGAAGAACCATAATACCAAGTGAAAAACAAACTAAACATAAAATAAGCAAAACAAGGCAGCATAATATGTCAGGGCGCAGATCCAATCTAAAGGGGAAGAAAACTGGTTACAGATACTATCTCAAGCTATACTGTGTCAGGTAAGGAAAGAGGCCTACTGAGGGTATATTCTAGTAAACCAGGTTAGTGCTAGGGATAAAAATGATCAAAGCCCGAAAGAGGCCCGAAGGTCCAGGATGACCCAGAGCTATATAATGGATCCATGTTGCCCAAATAGAATAAAAACTATCATATTTGTCATTGCTTTTTGCCATCCACTCCTCAGCTTCCATAATCCAAGACACTAACTTTACCCAGTCTGCTCTGCCAGGGACCTGGGGTTTCTTCTAGTACACAGGATTCAAGCATCAAGCTGCATTAAGTAGGTGAGACAGAACATACTTTTTGTAGTGGCTGATTGGAATGGAGGGAACATGTAACAAGAAGTGAATCTGTAAATCAGGGATATTGGCATCTAAAATAAACTTAATTTAATAATATCCAACCAAACCTAATAATATCTAACATAATATCTTGCCAAAACAGACAGAGTTTGAGACACTCCCATAAAATATGCAGGAAAGTGCCACATTGACCATACTCCCTGCACCAAGAGCTTGATTGGGAAGAATAAATCACTGCCAGTCTAGCAGGCACCATATACCAATGTGCAAGCAACTTATAACTTTTTTCTTGAATCCAAATGCCCACAGAACTGGAGTGAGTTAACTGGTAAAAGTAGGGTTCTGAAAAATAATGTTGCAAATCTCTCCTCATTTGTATGGGAAGAGCTGCTTACTGGGCACCCTGCTGTCTGAAGCAGTTTATATAACACAGAGATAGATTAGGGAACCAGGACATTAGCAGTGCACAGCTTCTCAAAGGGAGTAAGGGTGGATGGGGGTCAGAGTTTGGGCGTCAAGCTGTGCACAAAATTATGTTGCTGACTATAGCACCATGCATCCATAGAGAAACTCCCATACTACTCTCTTAGGGCATCCAAAGTTAGGAGGCCCTCCTCCTGATAAAACTAGCCATATCTAGTTTCCTGATCCACCGCCCACTTACTGAAAAAGGAGAGGTGCTCCCCAGAAGGAAACTAGGAAAGCAGTTCAAGAGTTTAGGAAGTGAGCAAAATTGCCCTTGTACATTTAGACATCTCAGACGCAGGGCATGAGTTGTGGTAGGGGAAATGAGACAGATTTTGCCTGGCTAGAAACTTCTCTAAAGGCATCCAAAGTTTAATTTTTATTTGGTGATATCAATCCAAAATCCTTTGGAGAACTATAGCTTCATAATAGTGACAAATTGTTATGGACCACCTGGTGTACTCTAGCAGTCCACAGGGCAGGATTCCCCAGGGCGCAGAGTCTAAGCCCCAGTCCGCTTGTTCACCAGAGCCCCTGATGGTGGGGATGGGCTTGGAGCGCACAGTGACCAGGTCGCGGCCCCTGAGTACACCCACCTGAGGTAGAGGAATCACCAGAGGTAATGACAGGTAGAGAGCCTGATGTGAAGAGGCAGACAGGTCTGGAGAGTAGCAGCTAATCTGTGCGGGTCGGATGGATGGCTGAGCAATAGCGTGGTCAAACGGGCCAGGTCAGTAACAGAGGGGTCAGCGTAGTACAAGGCAGCAGGCAGAAAAATAGTCAGGTTACTCGCCGGGGTCGGTACCAGTAGTTCAGATCAGGTAGGGATATCCAAAAGAGAGTTCGAACTTAGCCAGGGGTCAGAGCAGGAGAAGTCAGCAGGGGTCAGGTCCAGGCTGGTCAGCAACGAATCTCAAACAACGGGAATACAGGAACACAGGAACAAGATCAGACCATACGACAACTTGTGTCTGTGCAGGGCTGGTTTAAGTAGCCCGCCCTGCACCTGACAGGCGCAGCCTAGGTCCTAGTGCCTGCCCAGCACCGTCATAGGCGACGGGTGCGCCTGGGTCCTAGTGCCCTGCTGCCTGCATGTCTTGACAGACACCTACGCATGTGCAGACCCATGCATCACGATGGTCCCTGACACAAATGTTAGGAATACCCATGCCTCCTAGTCACTTAGGTCTTTTCAAAATAGAAAAAGCTATGTTGCTTATGTATTGCTTGATACATTGATGATCATTGCATAAGCAATAGTTTTATCTGTCATTAATGGGTTAACATTTATTATGGTTATAGTGATCTGTGATTGGTTATAGCGGTCACATGATACCCCGGCTGTTCATAGCGGCTGTGTACCTAGCACTGTGATCTGCTGTGGCTGATGGAAACAGTGATCACAGGAGTGCTCTGCTGCAAGCCCAGGTGGCACACTAATGAGCATTTGCAGCTCCTGACATACAGGTATATGACTGTGCCTGTATGTGTTGCACGCCTGCAGAAAAATTACTGTGGGCAGGTCGACAAGAGGTTAAAAAAAGGAACCATTGTTTTCAGAGTCCAATGAGAATTGAAAATTACATACACATGGCTGAAAATGAAGAACCTTAGACTTGAGCGAAAGCTTTGTGACTTGAGTCTAATGAAAACCTATAAAAAATTTTATGGGTGTATCATGGAAAATTTTCAAGTGGATGGTTCATTACCTATCATCCTTGAACTATGTTATGAGACTATCTACTGTCTGCAGTAATATGAATAAACTAATTTTGAAAAATATAAATGATCAATCTAATAAATGTATCTATATACAGTATTTAATATTCTTCATATTAGCAAAATACTACAAGCCATGTTACTAATAATTATGGCGATGTATAAGCTGCAATGTTTTTTCCTTGTATCTTCATCAATGGCTAACACAGTCACAGTAAGGTATTCTACTAATAAATCAATAAATTGTTTTATCTTTAAAGGTGAAGGTTAACTTGTAAATGAAACCGCTAAAAATAGCATTTAAAATGAAGCTATGATTCTATTTAGAAGAAATATTTGTGGCTTATAATTTTAAAAGTTTAGCATCTGACCTTGTTTGCTTTTTAAAGCTGACTATAATGCAGTTTCTATAGTTAATATACAGAAACTCAATGTCATTCATAAAGAATGAATGAAGGAAACACACTTTATTGTTGTTTGTAGTAGAAATGCTCTTTTAATATTATTACAGAAAGCCTGTCACAGTGTTAAATAAGGTTATTGGACAACAATATTTCTTTGTTTGTTATTGTTCCATTTGTTTGCTCAGAATAAAAGCATCCATGGGTAAAGGGTGATGCCTAAATTATGACGTTTTCTTAAATATATTTAGTGTGTTAAGAGTTTTAGTGTGTTACTTGCTCTTTTCACAGCTGTAGTTTAAAAAAAATCATATATACTTTCCCTATTACATTTATTAGCAATCTGTTCCCTTAGTTTATGATATAACTGTTTCCTCTTATGGAAACTACCTGGTGACCCTGATGTTACTTGGGCTTCCTATGTCCTGGTGGCAATGTTGTGCAGGCTCATAGATCCTCTGCAGCGTTGCCACCAAAGTACACTTGCTCCTCTTTAGCTAAGTAAGTGGTGAATTGCTATACTTGACTTTCTTACTAGGTCACATGATTGCTGTTCTTATCACCACAGCGCATCCTGGGTTTGGGGAAGAGCTAAACCCCAGCTTGTCACATATCATATGATGTCACTTGTCACTAGCTAATCCATGCCCTTTACTTTTAGACCATTCAGAATGGAGTTAGCTGTCATTCAGGCATGTGCTCTACCCCCTAGGTGGATCAGATGCTTGACTGACAGTGCATGCTGAATGGCATGGAAAGGGAAGTAGTGTTATAGTGGAAGTGAGGTCACAGGTCATTTTTTACCTATTCCATGGTAAAAAGGACAGTGATATGTGACCTGAAGAGAAACAAGAAAAAAAGTACAGGCAGAATTATTTTTAAACCCCTGTGCATATAAATATGTAACTGTAGGATTATTTAGGTACCAGTACAATCAAATTAGTAACAAATGTTTATTTTCACATATTTTAAAAGCGTAGAAGACCATATTAAAAGGTAATAACATATCAATGTTCTAAGATTATTATAGCTACTTATATATAACTTCAGCACATGGATTGGATGATTAAGCACCATGAATATGTACAGTGAGAGTGCCTTTGCTGGCCACTGGGACAATCTAATTGGACAGTGGAATGTGTATGCCAATATTATGATCCACGGCCATACATAATGGCCCACCAAACAACCATTGTTTCATAAATCAATTTATCAGATCTGGAACTGACCACAATGATTCACATATTTACGTCAGCGATACAGCAGAGTTGTATTGTTAATAGATCACAGTTATAAAGAGCTCATGGATTTACATGGACCTTGAACATGTTGCAATGGTATGACCCCCATTTGGGTTAAAAACACCACAGTTATGGCTTAGCCCACAGCTGGAGACATCTACTAGAACCTTCATGCAGCAGATAAAATGTTGATTACACATTAGTTATAATTCAGTTTCAACAAACCTACTCAAGAAACACCTTAGGTGGGTTCATTTGGTAGAGAAATGAAACTAGTAAGACATTTTGAAGCATGTGAGGAAAATCTCAAGGCATATGAACCATGAACCTCTAACTGTGACCTTATTACAGTATATAAAGGACACATGGTAAATAACCAATAATCAACACTTGAGAGGTCAAAAGACAGGCTGCTCAATATTAGAAATAATTTGGCAGGTTAGTCTGTTCTATTTGATGCATGTGTCCTTAAGGCCTTCTTATCTTCCCTTGGCCTAATTGTGGCTATAATTTTAATACCTGTTGCGATCCACACACAGGACTATTTTCTAGCAATTTTAACCATTACAATGAATCAAGAGCAACGTACTACTAGCATGTATTATTATTAATTTAAATTATTGTGGCAGTGATAGTGTTAGGTTTCCTTGACCATGTTTGTGATCAGATTCTGACTGAGGGTAAAACTACTAAAAAATTGCCTGTATTTATCACATTAGTGTTGTCATAAATAGACAGGGTAATTCTGAACAAGCAGTTGGTCTAAATTTCGTCAAGTAATTTAGGTATTCTCAAAGTCATCCTTGAGAGAGGAAATTCAAGGCATCTATGCACAAAAACAAGGTTTTTTTTTTAAATTGAGTCTGTCAGAAAATGTACCTGCTGTTTGTAGTACATAATAATAGTAGATTAATGTATATTTTAGTAAACGGTTGACTACGTGAAAATCCAATTCATGTCTAAGGGCATTTCAACAGCTGTCTTCACTTTCCTTTTCCATCACTAAATTACTGAAGTCTTCAGGGTATGGTGAGATTTCTGCTTACCAGAATAAAACTAAGGCTAGTGGTAATTTGTTATTTGATAAACAATTACATTTTTATTCATTGGAAAGTCTGCAATACTGAACATACAAAAACCAAGGTCTTTAGAGAAAAAATATTGTACTAAATGTCTGAAAAGAAAAGAAAAACATGGCAAAATGTGAAATGCATTATAGAAATCCACCAGTAAGTTTGAATGTTTAAGTACAGATTCAAACACTATGAAAAATTAAATTTCTGATTTTTACCTAACATTGTATATCTAAAACATATGTCTGACATTTTCTATCAAAACACATTCCAGATGAAAGCTAAACTGCAGAAGTCCTACAAGAAACTGTATACATCATCTCCTTCATATCAGATTATATTTTTTCAGTAATATATTCTGGGAAACATATAGATGATATTAGTTTGCAAAAGATCACACATAATGAACATTTGCATTTTTCAGCTATTTTACTTATGTAATTCTATAATTTTGTTAAAATGAAGGTATGTTTTAAATTAGCTCCACCCATCAGTATTTGGCCACATATCCATAAATGTTAAAACTTTAAGTGACTGCAGCCATTCATCATGCTGTCCCTTTTAACAGTAATTGTATACAGTATAAGGATTGTGCACATAGTAAAGTCTGTGGGAAAACAATTAATTGTTCTGTCTGCTTGATGGGCACTTTAAATTTTTAACATAAGCAGATATTCTACAGTAAACCAGGCCACTCATATTATTCGGCTGACCTTTTTATAGTCCAACTCTACACAATGGATTTATACTTTTGTTCTCTGTTGCTGGAGGCATTAAAATGTTTTGTTTTTTTTAAATAGAAAAAATGGTAGTATTTTTTAAAATGAACCATGCCATTCCTCTTGTGCCATCTAAAATGTTATGTGCATGCTATAAAAGCTGTAAGCTCTTTATTGCTTTCTTTCTCATGTCACAGATCTCTAGCAAGCCCATGATAGCAGCTGTTAAAACTCAGTGTAAAAGTCCACTTGACTTACGTTCAGTTCCTTTATCCCTCATTGAATAGTTTTTTTTCTCTTTCCCATTATTTGACCTCAGGCAACAGAAAAGACAAAGTTCTAGTAAACTGGGAAAGGAGGGATAAAGGCATGGATCCAGACAGACTGTGTAAAAATGTACTTTTCCTTTAAAAAATTGATTTCCAATCTATATTTTTACAACTGATATCTGCTGATTGCTTAAGAGCTGTAACACGTCAGAGGGAACAATAAAGAGCTTACAGCTTTTTTGTATAGGCACTGCTAGATGGGACAGCAAGAGGAATAACATTAAACAAAAATACAGTCCCCATATAAAAAGCTGTTTCCATGCCTCTAACAACAGAAGAGAAGAACAGGAATCTCTTGAATAGAGCTAAACTATAAAAATGTCAGTCCAATTACATAGTGGGCCTGACTTACTGAAGACTATGTACATATGCTAATGCATCAGTGGGCCCACCATGCAGACTAAACATTTGTATTCTCACATAATTTATTGCATGCACATGGAGCCACAAATAGAAGTGGCAGTATATACACCCTAATAAACGAAAAGAGTGCACAAAACCTCTAACCATAAAAATCACAATGAAAGCAAACAATAAAGTGAAACAAATAGCATCAGCATCAATAAATAAAACCACCAATATAATGGAAAAATAAAAGCATAATCAGTATAAATCAAACAATGATACAATAGAAATGAAAGTCCACTCCCAAAGGGATATACATGGCTCCACTAGGGGGCCAATATAACAAACCTGAAATATTCTTTTGGGAGTGGACTTTCATTTATATTGTATCATTGTTTGATTTATACTGATTATGCTTTTATGTTTCCATAATATTGGTATTTTTATTTATTAATGCTGATGCTTTGTATCATTGTTTGATTTATACTGAAAATGCTTTTGTTTTTCCAGTGTACTGGTGATTTTATTTATTGATGCTGATATTATTTATATCACTTTATTGTTTGCTTTCATTGTGATTTTTATGGTCAGATGTTTTGCACGTACTTTTTACTTATTTATTTTGTCTGTATCATAAACATAGTGTGCAGCACTACCCTCCAGCACCGAACACATACGTCTTTGGTGGTTTATATATACAACTTCACTAACAAAATCCACTAATAAATGTAGTTTGCAAAGCAGTACATGTTCCATTGGCCAAATGTACGTCATCCAATTTTTTTTCATACATTTAAATATAAAAAAATAAGATTTTATTTACTGTTTTTAAAGCTATGTTATATCTTTTAGCTATTTTGCGTGTGTTTGCCTTGTAGGAACAACACAGCATGAAGTGCACTCTGATACTAAAGGCCACTGTAAAAGAAACTGAATGTAAGAAGGCCATAATGCATGCTTTCAAGGCAAACATAAGGCACAGGCACAAAAGTGTATGTAAGGTGTAGTTAATCTAGGTGTTTATGGTAAATATGCATACACAATTTTATGTTGCTACTGTTTTTTCTTAAAGACAACTACCAGCATTCTGAACTGCTTCCTTGCTTGGTACATGTGTGTTTCATACCCTAGTAGTCCATCATGGTGCTTGTCATATTATTTTTTTAATAGAGTGATTCTTAAAGTGTATTAATCACTAAACCGCACCAATTGATGCTTTTAAATATTCAATATTATATCCAATCAGCTGCCACTTTATATACTATGTAAAACGTATTCCACAAAATACCACTCCTAATATTGGTGATAATTAGCGGCACATTATATATATGTGTCACATTAATTCCTTTTGATGGTCTCTATGTGCAAACTCATTTACACAAATATTAGGTAACATTAATTATATGTGACATAAAAATATATGTAACAAAAAATAAACAAACAAATTATATATGATGTATTAGTGCCCATAAAACACTGTAAAATATAAGTCCAGTGTAATTAATTATAAATTCCAAAAAAAGTCCCCAAAAAAATCTACCACAATGTGAATCCTCTGACTCCCAGTGCAGAAATAAATAAACCACGTGCTGTGCCTTTCATACACCCCCTCTTTGGTGTGCACTCACCAGAACATAGCTTTTAATGAGCCTTATTGCATAAATTCCAGAAATCAGGGTCATCAGAACACAGCCTTTTTTCCACTTTATACAGACTCCAAATTGTTAAGACCGGGAGGTTCCTCCAATAATCACCCATGATAAGAATGGTAGCCAGGATCATAATCTATATTCCTTTCCATAGTTACATAGAAATAGAAAGAAATTTGCTCCAATCGTGTATTACCAAAGGTAAACAACTTTAATAAGCCAAAATATTGGACTTACAACATTCCAAAAATAGTTAAGCCGTATTTAAAATAGCCTTTCAGTGAGACAGATATCGCAGGTGCTCTCACCACCTCTGGATCTGGAATCACATGCACATAGAGACTATCAAAAGGAATTAATGTGACACATATATATATATATAATGCACCATTAATTATCACCAATATTAGGAGTGGTATTTTTTAAAATATTATTTTTTTTATTTTGCCACAGTCATAATAATTCCAAATGAAACATATCTGCAAATAATGCACAATAATATCACTTTTTAGAAGTTTAATGCATACTGAAAGTAGGGAACACAATGTTTTTAACCTCTTCCCGTCCAGCCCATGCCAAGAAATGGCTGGAAGGGAGCGCTGCCGATGCAGGGGAAGTTTTTAAACTCCCCCCACATCCATTGCATATGGGCGCTCCCTGGAAGCGCGTGGCACTGCGATCGGTGCCCACTGTGTCCTCCAGACACAGCAGAACACAGATTGTTGTATGGGACCTCTGTGTGAGATCCTGATTCATGTGATCACTGATTGGTCAATCAGTGATCACATGTATAATAGTAAAAAAGATGTCACTTCCTGGCATCATCGCTTACATTGCATCATTAAATGCATCATTGCGTTATTGCATCATTGAATGATCACAGAAGTCACATGGTACAAGACTATTCACAACAACCTTGTACCATGTGACAAGTTGTGACCAATCACAGCTCACACAATATTTCTCAATGGCTGCAGGAATGCAGCCAGAGAGAAGGAGAAATTACAGCCTTTGTGGGTAAAAGCAATCAGTGTAAAAAAAAAAAAAATCTTCATCACCCCCCACAAGTAGTACAGTGTCACTATGGTGACACTGTACTGCTAGGGTGACTGTATCTAAAAAAAAACATAAATATTAATGTATAACAAAAAAATAAAAATAAAAAAAATAAAAAAATTAAAATTTTTGGTTATAAACTAGTTTTTTTTTTTTTTTACTAAAAAGATAGCTGAATACATTTTGGCCAAGATTTATGAAGAAAGATTATTTATTTGCAAAATTCTATAAGAAAAACACTTTAAAAAAAAAAGTTTGGTCTTTTTCATTTATATAGCAAAAAATAAAAATCACAGTGGTGAATAAATACCACCAAAAGAAAGCTCTATCTGTCTCAAAAAAATGCTAAAACGTTCATATGGGTACAGTGTTGCATGACCATGTAAATGCCATTCAAAGTTTCATAGCACTGAAAGCTGAAAATTGGCCAGGACTGGAAGGGGGTGAAAGTGTTCGGACTTGAAGTGGTTAAACAATTAATTTAAAGAGTGTAAATGTTACCATAACAGTTAAGGGATTAAATGTGCAGGGTATGTGATGGTCTGTGCCCTTGTGCTAACCTTTTTGAGAACCATACCTATTATCTTCATAGCAATTTCCCCTTGCCCATTTATTTTTAGTGAATCAGATTCACTGTGCTTTCTCAGCTATTGCATCAGCTGTGCAGTGAATCAGTATAATATAAAGGATGATGAACTGGGCTCAAAATGACATAGTGATTGGACCAATTTAGTTACAAACTTATTTTTTCTTTTTTCCTCCTGAAGGAAAGTAAGGGAAAGTTAAATCTGATGGAAAATATTGTTTTTAAAAGCTCATCAGTTTGAAAAAAAAACAGTATTTTTGCTTTCACATGATTGTTTGGCATGGTTGTCATGATAGTGTTGTCAAAGCCATGTAACAAATATATTCCCTTTGAGGAAGCCATAGTGGTGTGATGAAATGCATCAGAGGTGTGGCCATATGGCATCATCATGCCGAAATGGAATCGGAAGTGAGATACTCTGTGCATGTAACTGATGCTAATATTTTCCTTAAGGGGGCTGTCACAGAAACCATTGTAACTTGGGCCCCTAGAGGCCTGGGGACCAACCTCTTTCCCACCGACAATGTATCCAGGACTAAGGAGACACCCCTCTTGGGGTTACAAGGAATTTTTTCCCCAAGAGGGTTATATCACTTCCCTGGGTGCCTGGCTGGCCGTGGATTATGCCAGTTACCCTTTTCATGCAATTAGGGCTGGAGGGACTGTTTCTGGGACCCCTTGGAATACTGCGTATAGAAGAACTATGTGCAGGGGATGAATTTCAGCATCTGTGGGGCTAAGAAACTTTATTTTCTGTTACAGGCTTCTTGGCATCAACTATTGTTAGCTGTAATTAGGTTTAGGTGATAAGCTCTCACTTTGTTTAATCACTTCCAGAATCCAGACTGCTAGGTGATGGGAAGAAATCCATTGTTTTCTTGTATTTGATTGTTTATTTGTTTATTTAATGTAATTTTCTCCTGGGACTTGTAATGTGGGCCATTTGTTAATATAATTATTCTTTATACTCCAACATTGGTTCTGTCTGATGCTTGGGGTAAATTTGCTATATTCTGGTTCCAGAGTGTAGCAAGCTGCAGTTTGGGGGAGATACCCAGTAAGGGTGCCATGCAGTCCATCACAGAGGCAAATCATTTATTAAGGAGGCGACTGTTCTGTGTGCACTGGGATACAATGCACTAACTTTGCGAGTGTGTTTTTAATCTTGGTTTTAATAAATCAATGATAGTTTCACTACATACTGTGCAATGAGAGCTATTTTATATCTCTGAGTTAACACTGCTGGAGGGGTTAGTGGCCATACAATGTGCGCAGAAGAGTGTGATACTTGGTGTTGGTGGAGCAAGTGGCAGTATAACATGTAGGAAAAGACTGATACCTGGTGCAACAGAGAAAAGTGGCCCTACTTAAAGGGCAAGGTGTGTTCAGACCTTACTGCAAGGTGGGTCAATTCTTTAGGTAAGCAGTTTGTTTGGATCGTGGAGGAGCAAGGCAACAGTGATGAATAAAAATGTTGGTGGCACAGTCAAGGTCAAGAGACAGATTGGTGACACAGTTTAAAATACACACAAAAAATATGGTTTTGGAACTTTTATTAAATAAATAGCAACATGGACATTTTGGATTGAACTTTTTTATTCATGTAGTCAAAAGTGATGCATTATCTATTAAATATATACATATATTGGATAATTAAGTAATGTTGCATGAGTATCGTTGCATACTCATGGAGCCAGCAATTTGGGGTACCTGTGAATCTTCATGTTATACTGTATGTCAGCTATTTGTTTGTATGGATGGCTTATCAATTTCCTCATCTGTCATTAATGTGATCAGTAAACAATAATAAATATTAAATCTTTAATTTGTAAAGTTTAGGAAAAAATCAAGCTAGATGGGCCACAAACAGAAATTTGGCATATACATTAGGTCAATAGATAGATTATTGCATCTACAGCTAAATTGGGATGTACTAACTAATGACTTTTGCGTTATTAAGCAGTTTATGCAGAGCTGGTGAGCAAGAATATATCCTTTAAAATGTCACAAAAGATTCCATGGTGTTTAAATGTAACGATTATAATTTTTAATTAGGATTCAGTCTAGGAGGATCAGATGTAAGCACAGTGAAGTATAACTGGTGATAATTCCATGCTTAAAAGGGATATAAAGCCTAATATTAACTTCTCTTATTTGCCCCCCTTTGATCTGTTAAATATGCCATTGAAAGCATTTTGTTAAATCTGTTGGAAGCACAAACAATTACCTGTTCATCTTGCCAGAAATCTTGTCAGCTGATAATTTATTGTGCCCCCCTGGAGTGTGCTGCAGTCATTTCAGTCAAATTGTTACCAGTTATCTTTGAGGACTACAGAACTCCTCCCTACTATGTTATGAGGAAAAGAAGAAGACAAGAGTTTTTTGTAGTCTTGTTGTAGCGTGACAAGACTGCTTCTCCATAGGTACTGCCAGGGGCAGACTGACCATTTGGAAACTCGGGCACTGCCTGAGGGCCTGGGGTCAGTAGAGGGCCCCATGAGTTCCCCCTGGTACCTTTTTCATAGGCTTTTTTTAGCTTGGGCAAGGACACAGGAGCCCCATGATCCCATATTGCCCGGGGGCCCCATGAGTTGCCTGGGTACTGCACAGTAAGTCACCCCAGGAAAAGATGTGATATTGGCATATAGTAACAGTAACAATAATTGGTTGCAATATTTTGACATACCTACCATTGTAATTTGTAATAACAAGTGTCAGGTATATGGAAAGAAACAACCATTCTCTTTGAATGAAATTGTAAGTACTTTAGTTTCTATTTATTCACCTGTTTAGATGCTGTTACAGTGATGCTTTTATTTTTGTAGCAAGCAGATAACGCATTGATCTTTGTAGATAAAATTAGCACTGACATTTTTTGAGCCACACTTGCAACTAATGTCAGGAAGGTTTAATTAGAGAGATACAAACTGTAAGCAGAAACAAAGAGCGGAATCACAGGAAAGGTGGGAAGAATGATTCCTGGGGTCTGTAAAGACCTTTCAGCTAAATTGAATTTTAGGAGAGAAGTGTTCCAGTAAGAAGAGCCTGTAACTCCTCGGTTCATTTTATTGTTGGCTTTGAAAGATTTACTCAGTCTGTTCAAATCATTAGAACTCCCCATCCTAAGCTTTCATTAAATTTGAAGCAAATGTCAGCATCAACTAGACGTGTTTCAAGATTGCAATAAGTAGCTGCCTTCTGCTTACAAGCTTGTAAGCTTTTGATAACTTTTAACCGGATTTGTATTTTCTTTTTCCTTGCAAAGGGCTTAATTTTCTCAGGCTTGCCAGGAACATAATGAGACTCTCTAGCTGGACTAGACTTATAATAAGGATCAAATAGTGCTAGGAAATGTTAGCCATTCTTAAATTCACTTATTTAGTCAGGGATGTGCAGAATTCACACGTCCGAATGTCTATTTCTGGTGTCCAGATAAATAACACATTATTGTTCTCAGTGGCAGCAATTTTTCACAGGATGAGAATTTCATTACAGAATTTAAATTGTGATACTGAAAAGTTTTTGAGTGTGGGAAAGCTAATAAAAGTAATATATTGTTCATAGATCTTCTAAATAGTTTTCTGACTTGCCACGCAACAACTGCTGTCTTTAAGTGGTATTTCTGTCTAATTTGCTTTTACATTTAATATGACAAAAACCCTTTTCACCTAAACAATGCAATTTATGGAAATGTTGTTTCTTTATGATTGGAAAAAGAGCTTTTAGTAAACAGAACAATTTGTATCCATAACTTCCATCTACTAAGTTTGTTTAGTCTTAGCTCTTGAAGCTGAATTTTTTTTTTCAAATGACTACAACATTTTTATATTGATCACATTATTAACCTTCCTGGCGGTATTTCCGAGTGTAGCTTGTGGTTAACTTTCTGTACCAAAAGCGGTAACCCCGAGCTACACTCGGGATTCCCCTGCAGCGTTGTTCAGGGATTCCCTCCAGCACTTACCTTGTCTTGTGCTCCTGTGATGTCTCCCCTGCAGCATCCCCGCCCATCTCCTCTGGTCGATGCCGGCATCCGTCTTCCGGGTTCCATTCCCTGCGAGCATCGGGAGGTACGGGGGACGGAACCGGCGGGAAATTAAAAAATTAAAAAATGTGACATTCACTCAATACACTAAAATCTCATAATATAACATTATTGTCTCAAACCATTTCACATACATTTTGTCCCTAGTGCTTTGTCCTGTGCCCTGCCTGCATTTTTACTGTTCTTTCTGTCTGGAAACTGAGCAATGTCCATGGCGTCCAAAAAGCGTCCCTTTAGGTCAAAAGTTGTTTTAGACCAGCTAGAGAACAGTAAACTAGAACCACTTGCAGAATTCAGTGATAATGATTTGTGGGGAAATTCGTCATCAGACACTGAAAATAATTTTGCGACTAAGCTCAGTGATGTGTGAACTTGGCGCTCTATTTCAAATTTCAGTGTTTTTGGTTTGATTACATTATTGAATTAAATGTATTATTATTGTATTATTATTTTTTCTGATTATTTATTATAATTTATGATTTTGTGTTTCAAATTTTATCATATCTGGGATGTTTACTAGACTCTTGTTTGGACAGAGTTCAGTGAGTTATTCCAAAGAATTACAGGCCTACAATAAAAAAAAAATACATATTTCCATGCAAAAAAATTTACCACTTTGAGCACAGAAATGCTGACATAATCAGGCTGCTAGGGAGGTTAATGTAAATGTGCAAGAAGCTTAAAAAAAGTAACACTTATTTATTCACAAAAATATCCCTAAATGTGGTTTAGTATTTCAGTCTTTCTTTATGCTAGCCTCTGTGCAGCATGATTCATACTGTAGGAGCCAATCAGGTTGTATAGGTTTTAAGTCGGCCATAGATTGATCGAATCTTGCCAAGTTCAGCAGGAACCATCCATCTATGCACAGGCTGGTTGTACACAAATCTAATTATCAATTGCCTTGGGTACAATCAGCCTGTCAGATTTCTTGCATGCAATTACTGCAGGTGGCTATAGCTGCTAGCAGTAATCATTGTGTTTTGCTGGATGAGAAGACTTCCTGCCTGCAGAACCAATAGCTTTAAGGGAGCAATTCCCCAACTGACACTGACTGTGATTTTCTTTCCTGCAAATCAGCTATGGCTTAAATTACACCAGAAGCTGGCTGATAGGATGAGAAAGTGCAGGATTAGCTACACTCTCCTTACTACCTCTTTCCTATCTAGTTGAAGCCTAGAGAGGTCCTTGACCAGGGTGTGTAACTGCAGAAAGAAAGGTGAAGTCAGATTCTGGCATTTCTCTCTTACAGGGAAGCTGGATTAGAAACTTGGCTAAACAAAATTACACATTTTGGTAGGGAAGACATGTCACACAAATACATTTCAAATTTGAATTTAGCTGTTTGCTTTCACTTCCATTTCAAGTGACCTTACACACAAATACATTGCATGATTATTGTGAGTTATGGAACTTAGACTGTAAGCTCACTGAGGGCAGGGACTGATGGAAATGTACAACATGTATGTAAAGAGCTGCATAAATTGTCCGTGCTATATAAGTACCTGAAATAAATACTTTTTAAAAATACAATAAATAAATAATCAATTTTTGAGAATGTTATGCTCTTCTATTTAATAAACACATTCTCTGGGGGAAAAGCAATTCATTATTTGCTCAACTTAATATTATTATATAGGATTCATATAGCGGCAACACCATGCCATGCTTTACAATTCAAAAGTAGACAGTACAGTACAATATTAGGTCAGAGGAGTGCCCTGTTCATGAGAGTTTACAATCTAAAAGAAACATATGCTACTCTAGCTGCTGCAACAGGTTTAAAGGCTTCACCTGTTGGGGCAATCTAGCATATCACAAGCATATAATGTCAATTAAATAAATGAAAATGATCTCTGTATGTTGTTCCATAGAGTGCCAGAGAATATCTAGGCAACATCAATTATGTAACTTGAATGAATAATCACAAAAGCACTAATGCTACTTCAAAAATGAGATCAATATGCATTTAAAGCTGAACTCTGGGCAGAATGTTTTATATAGATAATTATACATACATACATAAATACATAATTTGTTGTCTTACAGTGCACGGTTCTCTTGCCTGTTAGAAATGCAGCCTTCCTTGCTCAGTGAGGAGCCTTCTGTCCCCCTGATATCCTGTTCACAAGACGGTGACTGATATGCAATCTATCCCCTCAGCCACGGGTCTTGTACAATCCCCACTATACTTCATTGTAAAGGCAGGTGAGATGTAATTATGTTGCTGCATGCTGCAGTGGGTAGAACCAGGAGGCTCAGACTTGCGGTCTGATCCACCCACTTTGCTGTGTCCCACCTCCTGTGACCTCATACTGTTACTGACAGACTACAATGTGCACAGCTCAGAGAAAGTACCCCTTATCACATTCACATTCAATATTACACTGAGAGGCAATGCAGAATGTGCTAACCTAAAAAATAACAGGCTGCAGAGCAGGGCACAGCGATGTGGGTGGGCAATGTCAGAAGTCTATGAGTGGCACACTACCAATCCAGCTCACACACATTCACAGTCCCACCCACTCAGACTCTAAAGCTGGCCATAGATGATGTGATTCTGTGGGTTGCAAGAAAGAAAATTCACTTGATTCCCCCATCAGCACTGACTGTGTTGATGGGGGAATCCCTTCCACAGAGCTATTGTATTTGCATGGCGGGAGGGCACAGGGGGTTGCAAGGGGGGGCACTGTCCCCACTTGGAGAACACAGCAATCATTGCTAGCAGGTATAGCCGCTGCCAATAATCGCTTGCATCCAAGTTATACAACAATCAATTTGGGTATAATCAGCCTGTCCATACTTGGTATAAATCTCAGCCAGTTCCTGCTGAGCCAGACAAAATTTGAAGCATCTATCTCTGGCTTTAATCCCAGGGCATGATGGGATGTGTAGTCTCAGTGAAAGGCAAGGAACACTAACATGAAGTGATATCACCACTTCTGAGATACCTCCGCATGGAGACTGGGGACTGAGGAAGCTTTTGTGTAAAATGCAAACATCACAGATCTTTAAATAGTAGTGAGTATCATACAAAGTGTGCAACGTTAATCAAAATCATATCAGAAATTTTGCTTAACAGACTATATAGGGCTATTGTTTAGATTTAATGACCATCAAGGAATTCTTCTTTAAGCAAATAAAAACATTATTTTTATTTGCATATCAATTCAATATACATACAATTTTTGAAAAACAATCCTACTGTTAGGAATACATGGTTCAACATGTGAACACACACTATAGATAATAGGTTTACTGATCTGGTATGACAAACCGAGGCTGCACTCTGTCAATGCTAATCATAATATTATAATTAGAATGCTGGCTGCTGCTCAGTCCTCTCCCACTAAGGTAAAGTGCAGGAACTGCCCAGTGCTCATCATGGGCTGTTTTGGTGGCTTGCAGGTTGAGGCCCTCAGATACACCCTGACTGGAAACAGCTAACAGCTGGCAAAAAGAAAGCAAGATACAGAACCATGACACATAGGTCATCAGAACAGCATAAGCTCAGGATAGGTAAAAAAAAGATAATTGATCAAAAGGTAAAGTTAATTAATGGGTATCAGAAACTGCAGCAAAAGTCACAGTAACAGGAACCTTGGTCCACATCAGATCAATTTCAAACAACTTCAGCTTCATCAGAAAACATTAGGGATATTTTTTACTTCTTTGGTTATAATGTCAAAATAAATTAAGATTAGTAAGGCCAAATATATCTATGTGAGGCTGCAAAGGATAGTTACTGTCGATTTTATAGGTTGATCTTTAAGAGAATCATCATTCCATATAATATTTAATTTACTACAGTATACTGTACCTACATACAGCAAAACAAATAATCCATTTCCATTAGCAATATTGTAGGTTGGAGGATGACAAATATGTTTTCTGCAGCTGGTGCACATAAATAGGGGACCATGCACAAGTTAAGAAGCACAACCCAAAAAAGTATTTCTGTGCAGTATAGATCTTTTTTTTTTTTT
Organism: Staurois parvus; assembly: GCF_062004578.1. Lineage (NCBI taxonomy): Eukaryota > Metazoa > Chordata > Amphibia > Anura > Ranidae > Staurois > Staurois parvus. The sequence continues at coordinate 2,997,784 of NW_028317803.1, forward strand.
TTTTTTTTTTTTTTTTAGATTCAAATAGTTTTTATTGAAGAAAGTTTTCAACAATTTATCACAACATGTTATACACATATAGAACGAGCAATGTTCACAATAAAATATATAATCAAGAAAACAAGTAAATATTAGAGAAAACGAGTTCCCACTATTTAGCTGGGAATGGTGTAGCAAGGCCTCGGATACTTGAGAGGTATGCTCAGAGGATTGTGAACTTAGTGTGGTTGAATATGTGATAAACCGTATAGGGGAGAAGGGCTAGAAGGGAGGGAGAGGAGGGGAGGGGGGGGGGAGGGCACCAGTCAGATGTGATGATTACAGTATGGTGGTATATTATTATAGTTGTCACTTAACAGAGCAATTAGGATCTTGAAGCCACCGAGACCATTGGAAGCAGAATTTGTGTTATGAAAAATTTTGGATTGCTGTTCTCTTTTCCATCTCACAATGGAGATTAAGCTCTATAATGAGGGTTGAGATCGAGGGGGATGTGGTGGATTTCCATAATTTAGTGATATTGTTTTTTGCTATTGCTAGTACGTGAATTATGATAGTACGAGAATCCACGGGAAAATTTTCTATTCCTATATGAAGGAGAGCTATAACTGGGCTTGGAGTCGTTGGAACTTTAGATATAGTGGAGATCAATTGAAATACTTTGTTCCAATACGATGTGAGAGATTTACATGACCAAAGTATATGGAGGATCGTTCCTATTTCTCCGCAGTGTCTCCAGCACTTGGGCGAATGTTGTGTGTAATAGAGATTGAGTTTAACAGGCGTTAGATACCACTGATGTAGGATTTTCATGTATGCTTCCCAGTGGGAGTTACATTTGGATGCTTTGTATGTGGTATTAAAGGTTTTCGACCAAGTGTAAGGAGAGACTGGTTGGTGGAATATTTTTTCCCAGTTAGTCAGGGAAGTGGTATGTATATTAAACTGAGTGTTATTTATAATTGAGTAGAAGGTTGAGATTCCCTTCTTGGGGTAATGTGATTTCTGAAAGAAGAGGTGTGCCGTGGAGGGAATTATTAGTTCTAGAGATAAATCTATTGTATGTAAGGCGTGGGCAATTCTCATGTATGTGAATTTTTCATTGTCAGGGAGGTGAAACGTTGCTTGGAGGTTAGTAAAGGATTTTATCTTTTGATCTGTATATAAGTCTCGAATACGGGTTATACCTCGATTTTCCCATTGTGTTAGGTTTAGTGAGGGAATGATGAGGTGCAAAGTAGAAATTGGAGTAGAAATTTTTGTTGTTTCATTGTCTGGGTAATGAGAGGATAAGAGGTCAGACCAGGCTTGTAAAGAGGCTTTTATACATGGATGTTTAGATAATGGAAGAATTTGGCTATTTAGAGGAAGGAATAATAGATTATCAGGAGTATGTGGGAGATGTGGCGGAATTTCTAAGTGGGTCCACAATTTATCTCTGGTAGGATGCCACCAAAAGAAGAGCTGGTCTAGGAGCACAGCGTTGTAGTAAGATTTTAAATGAGGAAGGCCTGCTCCTCCTCTGGAGGGAGGTCTTATTAGTAGATTTGTCGTGCATCTAGGCTTTTTTTTTGTTCCACATAAATTTATTTAGTATCGCTTGGAGTTTGGAAAAAAAAGTATTAGGAACTGGAATAGGAAGAGTACAGAAAATGTAAAGTATTTTAGGTAATATGCACATTTTTAAAGTTGCTATTCTACCCATTGTCGATAATGTGGATGTGTGTAGTTGTTTGAGCTCCCGTGGAATGGAGTCAAGTAGAAGTTTATAGTTAGCTTCATATAACTGGTTAGTTGAGGGTGTAAGCTTTATTCCCAGGTATGGAATGCTGTGCAGTTCCCAAGTGAAGGGGAAATGCTTGCTCAGCATATTTTGGGTCTTAGGAGGGGTGTATAGGTTTAAGATGGAGGATTTTGGCTCATTGAGCTTGTAGTAGGAGACTTCTGAATAGTTGTGGAGATGCATACGTATCGATTGAAGAGATTTGTAGGGATTAGTAACCATTAGGATGATATCATCAGCAAAAAGGCTAATTTTATGATCCATTTTGGAATGTGTAATACCTGTGAATGTTGGGTCACCCCTAAGTTTAGAGGCCAAGGGTTCAATTAATAGAGTGAAGATTATGGGAGAGAGGGGGCAGCCTTGTCTAGTGCCATTAGAGATTTGGAAGGGTTTGGAGAGTGTACCATTAGTTAGAACTGTAGCAGAGGGTTTGGAGTAGAGGGCAAGTATTGCTGATAACATCCAATCTGTAAGACCAAATTTTTGGAGTGTGAGTTTCATAAAAAGCCAATGGATTCGATCAAATGCTTTTTCAACGTCTAAAGATAATAGTAATGAGGGTTGTTTGGTGGTTTCAAGCTTGTGGAGGAGGGATATTATTCTTCTAGTAGCGTCTGGTGCTTGTCTACCGGGGACAAAACCTACCTGGTCAGGGTGGATTAGCGTGGGGAGATAAGGAAGTAATCTTTGGGCAATTATTTTGGCATATAAATTTATGTCCGTGTTTAATAGAGAGATCGGTCTATAGTTTTGTACCAGTTGGGGATCTTTGTTTGGTTTGGGAATGGTTGTAATTACTGACTGTAACATTTCAGAGGGGAATATTCCCGTAGAGGCAACTTGATTAAATAATTCAGATAAATGCGTTGTAAGGTTGGATGCCATTATTTTAAAGTATTCGTTGGTAAAACCATCATTTCCTGGGGATTTGTTTAGGGGTAGTGTTTTTATGCTACGGTCAATTTCTGCAGGGCAAATTGGTATCGATAGCGACGTAAGTTGGGATGCTGAGAGACGGGGTAAGTTGGTATTGTCTAGGAATTTTTGGATGGTAGTGGTGGTGGGTTGGGTCGTATCAATATCATCTTTGAGGTTGTATAGTGTGTGGTAGTATGTCGCAAAAGCGTCGGATATGTCTCGAGGGTTTGTAAGTAGTGCGTGAGTAGTGGGATGTTTAATCATTGCTATCTTAGTTTTAAGTCGCTTTTGTTTAATCATTTTTGATAGGAGTGCATTTGCCTTATTACCGAGCGCGTAGAATTTGGATTTAGCTCTCTGTAGGTTAAGATCGTAGTCGTGTAGCAAAATAATTCGTAGTTTGTGTCTGTCAGAGGCCAAGGACGCGGCTATAGTGGCATTTGGGTCAGTTTTGTTAATTTCTTCGTTAAGTTTAATGGAGGAAGGAATTTGATCGATTTGATGGGATCTTTGTTTTTTAATGCGGGAATTTAATTGTATAAGGATACCTCTCATGTATGCCTTATAGGTGGGCCAGAGCGTGGTTATAGGCATGTTCGGAGTTGCGTTAGTCTCAAAAAATAGGTTATGAGCTTCTAAAATATGTTTCTGGTGTTCAGGGTTCTTCAGGATTGCAGAATTTAGTCTCCAAATAGGCGGGATTGCTAAGCGTTGGTTCTCGTCCACTGAGATGTGGATAGGAGCATGGTCTGACCATGTTATCGTACCAATTGTAGATGATGAAATATGTTGCAGTGTCCATTTGTCCGTGAGGAAAAAATCGATTCTGGAGTATGAAAGATGTGGAGGGGAGTAGTAGGTGAAGTCTTTCTCGTTGCTATGTTGACATCTCCAGATGTCGTAGAGGTCATGGTTATGTAGGAATTGATTGAAGGTCTGTTTAGACAATCTTTTATCAAAAGATGAGTCTAGGTGAGGATTGCCGATGATATTAAAGTCTCCTCCAATGATAATTCTTCCTTGTTTTAGTGAAGAGATAGTGTTGTAAAGCTTGTTAAAGAATTGCAGCTGGTTTTTGTTGGGACCATATACATTTACCAAAGTGTAGAGGTTGTTGTTCAGTTGGCATATTAGAATGTGGTAGCGACCTTGAGGGTCAACGGTTTCTGATATGAGTTGGAACTGGATAGAGTCTTTTATGGCTGTAATGACCCCATTTTTTTTTTTTAAGGTCGTGGCCATGAAGATGTTTGGGAAACGATGGAGGTGGAATTTGGGTATCTTGTTTGTAGCGAAGTGGGATTCTTGAATAAAAACTATATCGGTCTGGAATTTCCTAGTTTCTTTTTGGAGCATTGATCTTTTGAATGGAGAGTTTAAGCCACGGACATTAAGGGATGTGATGTTGATCATTGTGCAGGTCTTAAAGCGCTAAGCGAAATGTTTGAGGTGATATTTGAAGGGATGTGAGATTGTACAAGCATCTCCAAGTGAGGGAGGAGGTAATCAAAATTGAGAAATCGGTTTAGGTTCGGTTGCTGGATTAAGGTGAAATTTCCATGAAAGTTCATCATTAATCTGTAGGTGATAAGGCGGATTTGAGCGACTGGTGATGGTGCCAAGGAGGGAGGTGAAAGGAAAGAAGGAGGGGTGTAAAAAAAAGACTTGCGGAAAATGCAAGTGGCCTGAGTAGCTTGTATTGCTACTTCAGATGTGGGGGGTTCAAACAGGCTTTGGCCGTAAAAAAGGTCAAGCCAAACAGTTTCTAGTAACATATAACTCCAAAAACTCGGCCGATCGCCAGAGATTATTTAGGGGGAATGACATTTTTGAGGTGCTACGTTGATGTTATAGCGGGTGCGAGTAGTGACTTGCTTAATCAGCTTCCATACTCTGAGAATGAGTAGGTGCGTTTTGTGGTGTGTCTTCAGGTATTATTTTCCAGGGTTTAAGCAGGTCTAGGCCTGCTTCGAGATTTTTAATGATGAAGGTTTTACCGTGTTGTTTTACGGTTAGCTTCGTGGGGAATCCCCATTGATATGCTATACCATGGTTTCTCAAGGCTTTAGTAATGGTAATCATCTTTTTGGGGTTAAGCAGAGTGGTCTTTGAGAGATCTGCGAATAACCGGATATTTGCATGTGACGGTGGTAGTGTAGATGTATTTCTGGCTGCCAGCATAATTTTATCCTTTATATGGTAGAAATGAATCCGGGCTAAAACATCTCTAGGAATGGAGGCCGATAGGAATGTTGGTTTAGGTAGGCGGTGGGCTCGGTCTATGGCCAGCTCCAGGTCTGAGATGGATGGGATGAGGACTTTTATATACTGTTGTATATAGGATAGCAATGCTTCATTAGTGACGCTTTCAGGTATACCCCTAAACTTGATATTGTTACGCCTTGAACGATCTTCCAGGTCGGCTAGTTTCAAATTAATTTGTTCGATGTCCGAGGTATGATCTGTGTGTGCGTCAATTAAATCATTGTGCGCTATAATGATGTCGCCCATTTTGGTTTCAATATGTTGTATTCTTTGATCTTGGTGTTTGACCACATTAGTGATGTGTACCAAAGATGATGATAACTCATTATGCAGGGTTTGTTTAAGAGATAATAGCATGTTCTTCATGCATATCTCAGTTACAGGCTGATCTGTTGCTGGGAATGCCTCTATGACAGGGAGGTCTGTGTGTAGCTGTGAGGGTGAATCACTGAGGGCCTGGCATGTCTGCTGTTGTTCAGGGTCCAGTCTCATTCTGGACTTGGCTGGGCTTCTTGTGGTGGGGGACAGAGGGGGAGACAACTCACCAGGGTCCCCTGGATATAGTGAATATCGCAGCCTGTGGTCTTGTTGCTGGGCAGAGTAGTCCCCTTGCTGCCTGCTGTCTCTCATGTCACTGCCGCCGGCGCCATCTTGGATTCCTGCCGTGATGGCAGGGAAGAAATGTGTTAGTTTCCCCGGATGCCCCAGGGTTTTCCTCCTGCGGGGCATGTCTGGGGAGGTTTGGGCACCTCTCGTACAGGTCGCTGTGGTGTCGGAATTCCCTGGGGTCTGTGTGAGCCGCGATCGTTCTGGCGACTGGACGGAGCGGTTCACACTACACGTCCATACGGGAGCCGGCCACGCATGCGCCCCCTATAGATCTTTATTGAGCATGTTGATCTATACTACACACGTGCTGATCAAGTGGCAACCCAAGACACTAATTTAAATGTATCACTTTACCTGGTATTGTGAGTGCTTCACCATCTCATTCATCATGATTGCACCCAAACAAGTTAGTGGTGCATTTTATTTTCTAAGACACATAAAGATGTAAACATCATATTGCATCAATGGTGACATTAGGGATTTATTTAAACAAATGATGTGGTGGATTTACTCATCAGAACTGTAAAAACTACTATATTAACAAAACTATGTACATACGCTAAGTTATATAGTCCAATAAGGTAAAGTAAAGGATTTCCAACACTCAAGAAGCCTATACCAAAATTAATTAGTATTAGCTGTTATTATTACCTGCTTAAAGGCTATGCGATCCCTAACGAAAAAAAAAAAAACTTCTCATTTGCTTCCTTTTGATCTGGGGAATATATCATTGAGAGCATCTTGTTATATCTTTTTGTTAAAGGAGAAGTACAGCCAAAACTCTTTTGGCTGTACTGCTTTTGTGGATCACAGGCATACAGTTTGTTCTGCACTCCTGTGACCCGTTTTCAGCTGACAGCAGTCTGAAGCCAGTCCATTTCAATCAGCTGGTCCAGGCTGGGGAAGGATCTAAACATCAAAGTCGGAATCCACCCCAGAGTCTGGAGCTGCACCTGAGAGTCGCTGAGAGTCTGAGCAAGCCACTCCTTCCCCCTTCCACAGCCCAGTGCTCCAGTGAGCATGGGGTAGGAGGGCAGAGCAGATAGCAGTAACCGACAGTGGCTGTGAGAACTCAGCAATTAGAGGCCATAGGATTGCTGAGTTCTCACCCTCAGAGCCGGTGGGGGGGACAGATGCAGCATCGGACCAATGCTGCATCCACCTAGGTAAGTATAATGGGGGGAAAAAAGATTTTCCAGCTCACTGGACCACAAATCGATGTACCGGCAGCCTGAGTGCAATTGTTAATGTGGGTCAGGTTAATTACGCAATTAACCCTTTACACTGCCACCACCTCCTTTTTGTACAGAGAAAGAGGAAACTGAGCAATATCAGCAATAACACTAGGATGATTGGATAAGCATCTGTATACCACTGTCACCGCAGACAGGTTATACAGAGGGTTAAACACACATAGTAACGCTCTTCAGTGGCAGGAATTCATAAGTTGCATTCAAGAGCTTTAGAAACAGTTCAACACTTTCAGTAAGAAAGATTTATTACTAAAAGGTCAAAAGGGTGCAATAAAAATATTTACAGAAAAAATATGTAACCAATATATATATAAATATACAGAGAGCAATAACACAGCAAAGAGGTAACAGAAAGGAATTTAGAGGGTTAAAATACTTGCCAGTCCGCCTTGGGTTTAGCAGCTTCAAGTGTCATAAGTCAAAAGGATTTCTTGTCTCTACTGCTAGTTTCGATGTTAAACGCAGGAGACTCTGCTTTCTCTCTCTCACACTCCAAGCATAACAGTCTTTTTCTAGCAAATCCCAGCAGGGTGTCTCTTTGGGGTAGTAACCAATGACCTCCTTTTGGGGAGGGGTGTTGGGTGGAGACCTAAGTTACAACCAGAATCTCTCTTAGCTTATTATTTGGCTCATAACGTTTCCTAGGTACATTTGCCAGCGTGGGCACTAGTATATTAATACTCAGACGCATCTGCGGAATGGTTAGAGATGAAACATGAAATATGCACTTGAATGGTTCAGGAGATATGCTTTTCTGCTTTTCTATGTATGCCAGCTAAGGGATGTCACATACCAGGAGAATGGCCTCAAACTGAGCCTTCCGAATATAGGCTCCATGTTTAGGTAGTTATGTCCTATGTGAAGATATCAACTTATATGAAAAGTGAGTTTTTAAAAGTAGGTCTGTTTTTACGACCCCTTGGAAGGTCTTTTGAAGTTCAGTGAGGGACTCGGTTTATACTTTTATGATGTGCCAGATTGCACAGTATCTTAGACAGCTAAGCACCAAGCTCGTGAAGTTTTATAGCTCGTGCTTTGGCCGCCTGTGACCCTTTTCATCACTCAGGCCACATGTCACCCCACAGCGAGAGAGGGAAATGAGAGATCTACAAGATGGAGGGGGTAGCCTGCTTTGGGAGTGAGAAATGGTATAACATAGGAAATTCTTAACAAAATGGAGGGTCGCATCCGTCTCTGTGTGCACGATTGCTACAGATGGATCTATGCTCTAATGTTGTTTACTCCAAATTCTGACCCTACCATCTGAATGTTGCAGCTGGATTTTAACAAGCATGCATGCTGTCAACTTTAGCAACACATGTACACTGAAGCCACACATTCAGGGATCTGTAGGGGCACACCAGCTCCTATATTGTAGGTTATATTCTATTCATGTTTCTTGGATAGGACCACTCTAATCCTTTATACTTTTTTTTTTTAACCTATATGTGTCTATAGTGGGGCAGAAGCTGCAATAGCACTTAAGCATGTTAAAGAATTTTCTTAAGCAAAATTATCACATATAAAAACAGTAAAGAACTCACTTTAACACACTAAGTACAAAATTCTACTATAATTTGATTAATAAGTTCCAGTCTACCTTAAATTTATAAAAGAAAGGCAATGCATTATATATAAAGTATTAGAGATCAGCTTGTTCTTAGTAGTGTGATCATGTCTTTATAAAAGTTGACAGCCTTTTACAAAGACAATGACTAGGGCACAATATACAATGGATGCAACTCTGTCTCCACTGCCCCATACCTCATTCTGCCTCTCTGCACAGTATGTCAATGAACATTGGCTATTCCTTGTTGAGGATTTTTTTCCTCACTCTGCCCTTCCCCTTTCCTGCCTCTCCACAAAGCTAGTAAGTGTTAGCAGCTCATTGAGAAATCTTTCCTTCCTCTACCTCTTCCTACCTGTCTATACAGTTTGTCACCGTAGAGTGGTAGGCTGGTAGCAGCTCATTGAAGGAATCTTTCCTCGTTCTACATGTACCCCTTCATACTTCTTTGCTCAGCCTGTCAGTGTACAGTAGCTGCAACTCAATGAAGGCATTTTTCCCCATTCTACCTATACCCCATTCTGACTCTCCAGATAGTCTGTCAGTGTACAGTGGCTACAGCTCGTTAGGGAATTCTATTCCCACTTCACCGCTACCCCCTTTCTGACTTTCCACACAGTTTGTCGTTAGGGAACTCTATTCCCACTTCACCGCTACCCCCTTTCTGATTCTCCACACAGTTTGTTGTTAGGGAACTCTATTCCCACTTCACTGCTACCCCCTTTCTGACTTTCCACACAGTTTGTCGTTAGGGAACTCTATTCCCACTTCACCGCTACCCCCTTTCTGACTTTCCACACAGTTTGTCGTTAGGGAACTCTATTCCCACTTCACCGATACCCCCTTTCTGATTCTCCACACAGTTTGTCGTTAGGGAACTCTATTCCCACTTCACCGATACCCCCTTTCTGATTCTCCACACAGTTTGTCGTTAGGGAACTCTATTCCCACTTCACCGCTACCCCCTTTCTGACGCTCCACACAGTTTGTCAGTGTAAACTGGCTGCAGATCAGTAGTGGAACTCTCACTTCACCATGACCCCATTTCTAACTCTTCACACAATTTGCCAGAATACATTTTCTACAGCTCAGTAGTGGAACCTATTTCCACTCTACCTCTGCCCTCTCCTCCCTCTCCACACAATCACCTAGCATACGGTAGATACAGTTTACTGAGTGCTGCTTGGACCTTAGAAGAAGGTGATACACCCCAAAAGCTTGTTCTGAAAATTTTAATTTAGTGCAAATAAAAAGTATCAGCACTCACTTGAGTTCATTTGGGGAATCTTTCTTTCCCAATGTCTATCCCTCCCTGACACTCCACACAGGCTATCAGTGTACAGTGGCTGCATGTCATCTCCTCCTAATCTACCATTATCCCTTCCTGTCTCTTCACACAGTATCCTAGTATACAGTTATTATAACTCATTGGAGGAATCTTCTTCTTTCTACTTCTACCCCTTCCTGCCACTTAATACAGTCTAACAGTGGCTACAGGTCATTGGAGAAATGATTCTCCTCTCTACTGTTACCCCTTGTGCCACTCTACACAATGCACCAGTGTACAGTGACTATAGCTCAAAGGAGCATCCTTTCCTTTGTTTACCTTTTCCTGCCACACTACATAGTTTGGCAGTGTACAGTGACTATCTTTCTCTTCACTACATCTATCCCCTTCCTGCCACTCCACACAGTCTCCTAGTGTAAAGTGACTACAGATCTATGGATGCCTTTTTACCCAGTCTGGCTCTTTCCCTTGCTGCCATGTGATGCTGTATGTCATTGAACAATGTATGATGGTTGCAGGTTCCTATTCATTATAACTTAAGAGTTTGCACAGTTGTAGGCAAAACCAAAACCACAGACAGTGTTGACCGGGAAAATATTCCCAATGAGCCATTGTATTCTCTCATGAAGGGGGGGGGGGTGCTATCCTGCCATCCCTGCCAGGAGAAGACAGTGGTTATGCTAGCGGCTATACCAGCCACAAGCAATAATCGCATGTAAAATCCAGTAGGCTGGTTTTACCAACTGTCCGACTGACCAACTTGGGTACATTAAGTCTGCCCATACATAACTCGAATCTCGGCCAGTTCCTGCTGGCCGGGCTTAGTACTATTTCTTAAATTATGCATAAAAGAAAAACTGAATTGCATTAGTGATAATACATTAATGTAATATAAAAGTTGTAATAACTAAACATTGTATTAATAAACAAAGAATACATTTTTATTTTATAAAAATCAGCAGAACTTTCACTCATTTCAGAGCTTCCCCTCAGATCTAGAACAACTGCACTTGCAGTGGACAGACTTTGCCTTTAGTAAATCAACCCCAATATATATACATTTTCTATAATAATGTAATAATTCAAATAATATAAAAATGTACATGATACCATTATGCATTAAAGACAAAATAATAATAATAATTTAAAAAAATGAATACCAATACATAGAGAATTGGGCTTGAAGGTTGATCTTCTACTGGTCATTTCTTTGAATGTACCCTTAGCTGCTTTTGCCTATTATTTTTTAATTAGTTGTAGAACAGTACTGTTAGCGGTGTATAATTATCAAACTATGTAAACAATCTTGAATGTATAAAGAAATTGTACATTCCTTTGGGTAATAAGTGAAACTTGACAACCTTCTTGTATTCAATGTCCTTTAATGACATGAAGGCCATTTTCTCTAAAAATATTCAAAAAGAAAATACTAAGTTAATTATATTGACCATGGTGGCCTTATGTCTACAATATTCTAGAACTCAATTAATGAGAGAAATAGATGAATTTGTGATGTAAATGTCAAAACCGCTTAGTGACCAAGTATAGATGTACTGTAGCTTAATTGTGATAAAGAATTTTTCTCTGTAGGCAGTAAAATACATCTTTCTTATTGTACTTTTGAAAAAAGATGTACAGCATTATTAAATGAGATAAAATGTGAAATACCTGGACTTTTTGCAAGGATAATTTAACATTTTACTGTTCCTGGATGATCCCATATTGACTAATGGGAAGCTAAACAAGTTTCAACTGAAAAAGACACTTGGTGTGGGATTCAAGTAAAAGTCATTTAAAGTATACATGAACCCTTGCCTTTTAAAATAGTTCTTCAGTTAAAATAAAAATGAAAGGCAAAGCATATATATATATATATATATATATATAAAATATAATTATATACTGTGTATATATATATATAATATATATATATATATATATATAAAAATGTAAATACCTTTTTTCACATAATCTCTGTTTTTAGCTGCATAAGGGGCTTAGAGAGGTGGAGGTGGAGAAAGAGCAGTACATTGATCTTCCCAGTGAATGACTATGCAGGGGTGTGTCAGAACAAGTCTGTTCATTGAAAGACAGGCAGTCTGTTCTACCAGCACAACCAGATAACTGAGCACACTGAGATGGATATGCTCTCATGCCTAGCATGATTATTTTGAAATAGGAAAGCAGAGGGACGGGCAGGAATACCAGGTATTTCACACAAGGAACAGGATCAGCTTTTTGGTCAAAGCTTAATTGACCAATATGAGGTTAAAAGCAGATTTTTCACTCTCCAGTTTTAGTTAATCAACCCCATTGTGTGTTTTATGATACCATTGGGTATTGCTGGCACCTCAATATTATTTACTATCTTAATGTCTCTAATTTGACAGTGAGGTGCAACTCCCAAAGATTGTTTGATGACATTTTTAAGCAATTTGTGAATAGCTGAATATTCACATTGCTTTATCTAGGTTTGTTTTCTATTTGCATCCTCACTATTATGATTTCCCTTCACCTTTTTGTTCAGATGACAGTGGAGAGAGGTGGACAGCAAATGCTCAGAATTTTTTTTTTCAGTAGGAACAGAGGCACAGCAGACACACTTTCCACTGTCTAAAAAAATTTGCATATTACTAGCTGTGTGAATTTTCTATTGCTGTTTCTGCCTTGCTGCCCTAGTGACCCTGTTCCCTCTTTTCTTGTCCTGGTGTCACAAACAGAAAAAAGGATGGGAAATCTCTGCATATAACCACCAAATACTGGCCAGAGGTTATAAACCTTTACTTACTCATCTGAGTAATAAATAAGGCTAAGGGTCTTCATCAATCAACACTACGAGAAAACCATTAAAGTTTGCTTTTAATTGGTTTAGCTATAAAGTAAAGTCTGTAATGCAGCACTGTTAAGAGTAGTAAAGACTATAACAACATTAGCAAAATATACTATATGCTCAGTTCACAAAGCTTCAGCACAAGAATAAGTATATTAGTTTTAGCAGTGTAATTTTGAATAATAAAAGTTCTCAGCTTAATCACTTAAACTCTGGAAGATTTTACCCCCTTCATGGCCAGACCATTTTTTCCTATTTAACACTGCGCTATTTTAACTGGTAATTACACAGTCATGCAATGCTGTACATAAAATACATTTCTAGATAATTTTTTTTCACTCAAGTAGAGCTTTATTTTGGTGGTAGTTGATCACTACTGGGTTTTTAATTTTTTGCGATATAACAGAAAAAGACCGACACAAAACAATAAATAAATAACAAATAATATAAAAACAATTTTTTTTTACTTTCTGCTATAAAACCTAACCAATGAAAAAGTTTTAAAAATAAAGTGTCTTAATAAATTTTAGCCAAAATGACTTCTTCTACATGTCTTTGGTGAAAATAAAATCCAAATAAGTGTATATTGATTGGTTTGCATTAAAGTTATAGCGTCTACCAACTATGGGCTATACATTATATTGGAATTGTTATTTATTTATTTTTTTATACTGCGAATGGCAGTGATCAGAGCCTTATAAAAGGACTGTGATAGTGCATTGAATAATCTGACACTAATTTACGCTGAGAGGAACTGACTAACTGCCACTGGCATCTCCAGAGACACAAATACAGTGATCAGTGATAATACTATAAACTGTCACTGTACTAATGACACTGGCTGGGAAGGGATTAACATCTATTGTAATCAAGGGGAAAATATGTACCTAACAATGTGTAATGTGTGTACTATGTGCTGATTTTACTAAAAGATCTCCCTGTTTCTCATCTCTGCTTTGCAGGGATAAGAAACAGAGAGATAGTTCCCTCTATACAGACCCATGTGTTGATTTTTAACACAGGGATTTGGGCTGTGATTGCACGCAGATGATAAGCAGATCCTGGCCATGAATCATTGAATCATTGGCTGGGACCTGCTGGCAGACTCCCGATGTGTACAATCACAGTGAGTGTTGGTGGAGTGGGCACTAGTGCCCTAAACTATGAAGCAGGCAGCAACATACCAGTACATCACTGTGCCTACACAGGTTGCTAGTCTGCAGTACATTGCAGGCTGTCCAGAAGTAGTTAATTAACTGAAGCTTTTTTTTAATAAATAACTATCCTCATCACAGTATATTAGCTTTGTGATTTGAGCCTTTTGTTAATCATTGTGTTTCACTGACAGTCCAGTAAATCTTAGACTCTAGAGAGATATGACAACTAAAATAAATACAATACAACAGGTCTAAACAATGCCAAGCTGAAAATTTTTAGAAATGTGTTTTAGCATCAGCTGGAATATGGAATCCTGGTGTTTCCTTACTGATATTATATCTATTAAAACAGAGATATGGCAATGGTTAGCTCAGCAAGTGCCCAGTAACAACAAATCTAGCGTCTTTCCAACAGCTGATGAAAGATTAAAAATAATACAAATCTAATAGATGTAGGGGGCAATTATGGAAAATAAATATATTTTGTTGGCTGTTACAGGACACTTTATCATGAAAGATTAAACTACTGAATAAATTGTTATTAGGATAATAGTTACTTTAGCAGCAGTATAGATTTCTTAAGAATCCCCTTCAAATGTAATTTGCAAGTTTGCAATTTTCAGGACTAACTGATTGAAGTTATAACACAGCATGATTTGTTGTTTGCAGATTAAGAACAAGCCGCTTTGTACAGTGCTCTGGCCAGCAGCAAGTGAAACATATTTTGTTCTAAGTTGTAAAAATAAAGATGTCATATATATTGAAAATCATATGATACTCATCTTTTGCTTTCTGTTATTGAAGACACGCCTATGCAAGTGGCTGTCCAGACTAGCACACATTTTTTCAATTTAGTTCTCTGATGTCTATGGACACTTTAGCTATTAAATTATTCCTGTCATGGGATAAATGTGTGAAATGCTACTGTTTACCTCCTCTTGAAACTTCTAATTACACTGTCATCAATATGTTTGGAGTTACTGACCTGAGATTGGTGTACAGATTTGGAATATCAGAAAAAAAAGTCTTTATAAGGTCCGGTATGTCTGTCGTGAAATTAGCATTTTCAGAGAGGCCCAAGATTGGCAGCCTCTGTTTCCAATTACATGCTTCTTTCAGCAGGTATTGGATGTGTGACATCATTTCTCTTCTGCTGGAACATCTTAAACTGAATTACAAGTACACTTTAAATCAACAGCATTAGTCAACAGACAAACAAGCAACCTCAATCTACTGTATTTCACTAATGGTAGAAGCCACATGTATGCAAACATTTACACATACTTGATGTCTTTAGAAAGATTTTCTCTACTTGAATTTTGGATTAAGCTACAGATACATTCTTTATTGTCTATACTAACCTTTTCCCTGGGGTGTCCTTGAGGTTTCTTTAGGGATGCCTTGGCAAAATGTCTAAAAATTGCCCAAAACTTGTATACAAGCCAGCAGGTGGAACACGATTGCCTTTTAGTTACACAAAGCCACAGGTTTTCATTGTGCACCATTACGACCTTCTAGTGCCAGAGTCCTGACAACCAATGACATCATCAGTTGATAAGGAGGATGTCAGGTGCCTGCACAGCATCCTAGTTTGACCCTCCCCTGCCGCTCTCCATCAGTGCTGGGGTCACATTGGCTAAGTGATGGAGAAAAACTGAGGGAGAAGAGAAACATTGGAATACTAGTCAGTACCAGTGTACAAAAGTGTATTTGCTTTGGAAGAATAAATCACTTCTAATGTTGGGTATCCTACATGTGTGGATGTTGGTGCATTATATAAAACTATTAGAATAGTTTTTAAAAATTTTCAAATTATGGACAGTCTTGAGGCACCCCATTTTAAAATGGGGTGCCTCAAGACTGTCCATACTTTTAAAGGGTGCCTCGAGACTGTCCATAATTTTAAAGGTTGCCTTGACTGAAAAAAGGCTGAAAAATACTGGTCTACACCAGTACCTTCTGCTGCAATGAAGACCTAACTACTATCCTCTTACTCATGCATAAAACTACAGTATATAAACCAATGTGACTGTTACGTATCTGTGTAATAAATAATAATCTTACTTAAAGTGTATTTCCACTTTTGCACTCAAATTAGAGAAAAAACTGTATGTTAGTTTCCTATTCACACAGCATAGATAAAAATATATTTTTATTTTAATATGTCTTACCTTTTAAATAAGGAAAAGGTGGCTGACTGCAAGAATTTCTCAACTAGCTCAGCATGATCTGTCCCAATAGTCCTGTGAGTCCAGTTCTCATTAACATACAATGGAGAAGTACAGCTCCTAAAACATTAACCTTTTGTTAAGACAGACTGGGGGAGATTTATTAAAACTGGGGCACTTAGAATCTGGTGCAGCTGTGTATGGTAGTCAAACAGAGACAGGGTTAATTATGGTACACACAGCTTCCCATCCCCTCTCATAACAAAGAGAACTAAATAGTATTTTTCCTTCCTTGACGTTTTAGAAGATACCAACTAAAGGTAATCAGCATTTTTTGATTTTTTGTTTAAGTTATGCTTTGTGAATGAAGACATATATTGTAAATATATTAGTATCCCTATTTGGCTGCAAAAGTAGAAATACTCTTTAGGGTAGATATAAACCTTAATTGAATATTTGGCTGCAAAAGTGAAATATCCTTTAGGAAAGATATAAACCTTAACATTCACTTGGTTAAGCACTATGTATGATAAATCATTTATTTTTGTTTAGTAAAATACTGGCTTTCACTCTTTTGTATTTCAATGTTTTTATTCATTTATAAACAGTTTAAGACAGGAGCAACAAAACACGCCCATGCAGGGGCTATCAATTGCACATAAAAAAAATTAAAAACAATGCTCTAACACCCACAGAGCAAAAGATGTGCCCACGCAGGGGCTATCAATGGCACATAAATTACAAAAACATTAGTATAACACCGACAGTAACCCAAACTAAAGGCAACTATCCACTGCCACACCAAAAACAAACAGAAAAAGCTTTCACTTTTTTAATCCTTTGATGCATCTCAGCACTTCACTCTCTTTGCTGAGAGACTTTCTGCTGCATGGAATTTCTCAGGGCAGGTTTCTTGATGACAACAGTGGACCATGTCTGTGTAATGTGTGTGGAAGTGGTCACTTGTATTCTTAATTATAAGCCATTTAAAGGGCAGGACTACAATTTGGAGACAGCGATAGAGCATTGTCATTCTGGCAAATACCCAAATAAGGACTATTTGTGTAAAAGGGGCACATGCAAAAATATTGAAAATGAATTTGAAATTATAATAACAGGAAAGAATGCGATTATTGGTCTACTTATTAAGCTAATTCTTTTTGCCCTTATTAAACTGACTACCCAGTGTGACTTAGACAAGACAAACTGTGGGATATTACTATTCTCTGTGTAGGTTGTTCATTGTTGATCTGTGATACATCTATGGTCTGAAATGTCCTCTAGGCATATTTTTTCCATTCCATACAAATCATGGTTCACAGAGTTTTCTGCAGATTTTGGAAGATTTTTCTGACAGGTAGTTAGGCATATAATAATTCAACTGTTTCCATTGAGTTTAATATATTTTGGGTTAGATCATGAAATGTTAATTTGCCTTTGTCAGATTGTCATTATCAAAATGGTCTGATCCTCACTTTTGTCTGTTGTTTAAGCTTTAGAATGAGTCAGATTTAATGTGACACATACTACAAGAATATTAAAGCCATTTCTTCACTGTAACCTCTGAAGATGATCACATATTCAGCAACAAAATCATTATCTTACAATATATATTTTTATTACCCACTTGTGTACTAGCCTGTATATATCGCTTCACTGCCAGGTGGTTTTTCAGTTTCAGTGCTGTCATAGTTGGACTGGCAATTACTTTGTACCCAATTACACTGTACCCAAATGAGGTTTAAATAATTTTTTGTGAGAGACAGAGAAAAACATTTGGGAATACTTATTAACGTTCATTTCATTTTCTTTGTTGATAAGTTTTACAGCATACATATGATAAATAATACAAACTTCACTAACATAACCAAATCAACTTGGGCTAGTGAGCATGTAGCAAAAACATAGACCACGTTAAATCCCATAGTTATAGTGAAGGGGTGTAGTCACTGTCCTTGCCCTCCCCACCTCCCTAGTGTTGGGCAAGCAGGGGCCTGAGGGCACCTCCTCAATACACTAGACTCCACATAAAAGCAATCAAATAGAAAATTATTACAAAAATAAATAAGAACAATTAGGAGATCTTATCCCATACATGTCAGTAATCTGTAACTTTCATCTCATTTTCATCTGCAATGTCTTCTCTTTTCAAATTGGTAGTGATTAGTGTAGATTCCATTGTATCGATTTACCTTGGCATAGTATTAAAACAGAGGTGTTTTGACAAAAAGAGGTTGTAACTATGTTGTGCCAAATTCCCCCAAACCATTAGTATTGGCATGAAAAATCTTTTCTCCTCTAATTATTGGTGCCCAATTGCAGTAACCAGAAACACACACACACACATAGTTTTTCGTTATTGGCAGTAATATACTACCCCCCAAATCACTGGTTAGTGCTAATAAATGACCCTATCCCAAATCATTGGTGAGTAATGGCAGTAACATCCCCTCTTCTAATCAGTGGTTAGTTACCATGCTGTTAAATTAAAATATTAAATAAACTTACTAGACTGAGGAACAACAACTGTCCTTCCTCTTCCTGTCATTATGAGAGCAAGGGGAGGACTGACTGCATGTAAAAACAGCCTGTGTTTACACTTTTGATCACTGTGATTCGTTCACAGTGCTCCCAAGGAACAGAGACACTCTGACTGGCACTTTTTATTTTGCCCATGATCTGTGCTGTCTATTTTAATCGCAGGCATTTAAAGGCTTACTCCCTGTGCATGTGCATTTTCAGCAATCCTGTTTATATATATCTCTCTAGTAGTTGCATCCTCCAACCCACATTTTATTTTTTGACAATGGCACAGCATTAAGGCGGTTAAACAACAAATCTAACATACTGAAGTTGTTGTGCAAAAGTAACACATTTCATTTTAATTTTTTTTAAAAGTGAACCCACAAATAGGTTGGTTAAAAATAGGTTGGTTAAAAATAACCCAGCTCTGTAATACTGAGTTCCCTAATTATTACAGAATAGGGCTAAGATCAATAATATGAACTAAATCAAAATGCACAATTAAGATAAAAATTTTTTTTAATATAATCTCAAAAAAGTCTGGCGCTAAGTCTCTAATAGAATATACACCAATTATGCATGTGAAACAAAAGTTGCTGAAAGAAGTCACTTGGAGTAGTGAACCACAGTTGAAATAAAGCAAAAAACATAAAATTCAGGACCACTCTATGCTATAAATGCTGTCTTAATAGTGGAAATACATGTTCAAGGCTCCCAACTGACATGACAAAGCACTCTGTAGCACAAAATGCATTGTCATGGCAGCCAATCAAGCTTGCTGTTCATCTACACCTTCCTGTGGCTTCATCTTAGTGGCTTCCAATTCCTATGACGTCACATTCGGTGCGTGACGCTGGTTTTGAGTAGCCCCAGCCCTGTGGTGATACATTGGAACTCAACCCATCTCCATCTGCTTTCCAAGTCTGTATGTGGAGTCTTTCTTCCATCAGAGCTGCAGCACACTGGTAACATTACTGTCCTAATAGTGGAAATATATGTTCAAGGCTCCCAACTGACTTGACAAAACACTCTGTAGCACGAAATACATTGTCATGGCAGCCAATTAAGCTTGCTGTCCATCTACACCTTCCTGTGGCTTCATCTTAATGGTTTCCAATTCCTATGATGTCACTTTCAGTGCGTCACGCTGGCTTTAAGTAGCCCAAGCCCTGTGGTGATACATTGGAACTCAAACCATCTCCATCTGCTTTCCAAGTCTGTATGTGGAGTCTTTCTTCCATCAGAGCTGCAGCACAATGGTAACAGGATGACAGTCTGCTAACTTTTATGTCACTTTTATCATTTATTCAGTGACTTTTGGTTTCAATAAAAGTTTATCACTTACATTTATCTGGGAGCCTTGAGCATATATTTCCACTATTAGGACAGCATTTATGGCATAGAGTGCCCCTGAGAGCTGTGTTTTTTTATTATTTTTTAATACACTGTTCTTTTATCATGTATATTCTGCCAAAAAATTCAAATAACTACTATCGCAATGTAAAACAATTTCATTTACAATGTTTCTGAAATTATGAAAGGTCTGACTAATAGAGTTGTGCTGTTTGTGAGCCCAAAAGGAAAGAAATATAATTCACTTGTTTTTAAAGATGCAAATTCTCATCCTTGATTGATTACTTGTATATATTTACCTCAAACAAGTATCAAACTAGCTAAGTGTCAAAACTCCTATTAGGATAAAAGTGACAGCCTAAGCAATTGTGTAGCTACAACATTCCCAACAATGAAGTCTCTTCACTAGGTGATCCAGTTATCTTTCCCATATTGCTGCTCTACCAATTAACACCTACAGTTTTGGGCAAAGTACCAGGAGCAGTGAGACATCCATATTCTCCTTATTTAGGTAAGATTTGAAAAATGTATGGCTCTTCTCATGTTATTTATTCAATAATTAACTACAGGCTGGCATATTTTCTAACCACATGAAATTTGACTTTTAGGTGAAAGATAAGACATTCCTTTAAAAACAGATCACTTAGTATTGTTTATTTACATTTAACACTGAAAACCAGACACACAACAAACACCAATTAAGGGAATTATGCATTCAATAAAAATAATTTCTAAACTGAACTAGTGTAAAGGCAAAAATCCTAATATGGAACTCCTGTAGTTCTTTGCACAGCGGAACACAGACTAGGGAAGGAAGGTCAGTAGTAGGAGATAATCATCACCAACAGACGTTTGCATATGCTGGCAAGGAATGTTTTACATGATCTGTTAAATCTACTAACAACTCTGCTATTTCTGTTCCTCTTTCTTTAATATTTAGGTTTATAGAGGGTGTAGCTATACTCAAACATTTTGGTCAATATTTTGATTTTATTCAAAATTTAAAATATCGATACTACAGCTCTATTGGCTAAATAGAACATTCTTCCACTGCGTATAATGTTCACTTCCAATATCAAGATAACCACTCAGCTGCTTTGAAGTGGGGTTAAAGTGGTTGTAAAGGCTGAACTTTTTTTTAAGTTTATGCATTCTCTGAATTAAGGCAAAATAATCAATGCCCATCCCCGCCACCCCACCAAGTCCCCCCTAAATACTTCCAAGTGCTTCACAATCCAGCAATTGTGCATGAGAGCAGCAGTGCTCTCAACTCTCTGCCTCCTCATTGGCTGCTCATAGACAGCATTGAGAGCCATTTCCTTTCACAGCCTATGAGAAAGGAGTGGGCAGCCAAGCTACACTCTGTGTATCAATGGACACACAGAGCCAGCTCAGGAGTGCATGAGTGCAGCTTGCTATGGGGCACTCAGAAGAGGGGAGGAGCCAGGAGCAAAGGCAGGGAACCCCAGAAGAGGATAACTGGGGCTGCGCTGTGCAAAGCTATTGCACAGAGCAGTTAAGTATACCATGTTTGTTATTTTAATATATATTTTTTGAGTTTTACAAATACATTAAGTAAGAGTGTGTAAGACTATATGGAGCATGGGATACAATGAGATAAAGAAAATTATTGGTAGAATACTAACTGTCTATGTCCATATGAACACAACAGAATTGAAACCAAGATAACTGATAGATTATCAGACCTAATTAATGGTCTTTTGACTAATCAGAAAAAGATTAGAGCAGTTACAGTAAATACCATATTACATCTGTCAAAGGTTACTTGTGAACCTTTTGTGTTCCATTTTATGCATATACTATTACTTTATGTAGAAGCTTTTTATTTTAGTATATGACATTAAGCATTTTCTATGAAATATTGTGTTTACATAAAATGAACCTAGTCCCTCAACTGTAGTTGATTCTGCTAGATTGTGAGAAGATTGATGATTTATAAAACATTGCCCCAGGAAACTTTTTTTGCTATTCGTTTCTTATTCTATTCTCCAAGGGGACTGGGAGGCCTGAAACATATTAAATAAATAAATAAATACTGTTTATCTTAGTCTAGAAAAGTTTGACTCTGACGCTCTACAAACCCAGTGGTACAGTAGGTCTAAATACTAAATATATGGATCTGTGGAAGAATCTTAAAAATCTCCATCTGTACAGTATTTCTCTTTTCCTTGTCAAGTTAAGTGTTCTTTCTCATCATGACAAAATGCAGACATCATACAAGATATTTACTGTCTTTATACAGTGAGATCTTTTAAGATGTAGGTGGAAAACCTTAATTTGGAAGTGCTAAGAATTTCTGAATACTGCGGTTCCTAAATGTAGTCAGAATTTGCTACGGTCACTAATAAAAGAAATTCTCATCTTGATGACTTTTAAATATTTATATTACATAGGATTAAATAGGACTGAGTATGGTAAGTTTTAGACAATTAGTTAAAGGAAAACCTATAACTATCCATAAATATATACCATATTTTCCGGCGTATAAGACGACTTTTTAACCCCTGGAAATCTTCTACAAAGTCGGGGGTCGTCTTATACGCCGGGTGTTGTGCTGAAACCTTACCTGTACTTCCGAGCTGACGCTTCTGCGCATGTCTTCGGCAGCAGTAGACGATCGCTGATCACCATTCCTCGCAGAACTGCATGAGACGTCGGATGCAGCCGTTCAGTGCTCGATTGAGCTTGACTGAAACTGTGACATGTGCAGAAGCGTCTTCTTGCCGCTACCCGATGTGTATCCCTTCTCTGCATATCACAGTTTCAGTCAAGCTCAATCGAGCACTGAACGGCTGCATCCGACGTCTCATGCAGTTCTGTGAGGAATGGTGAACAGCGATCGTCTACTGCTGCCGAAGACATGTGCAGAAGCGTCAGCTAGGCAGTACCTTGCAGGAAATACGGTAATTAACATTAATTATTATATATTAATAACTGTGGCAGTTCTCAGATCATCTTGGAGACAGGGAGGGCTGGGCAGGCAGGGAGAGCTGACCCACCCAATCCAAGCAGGCTTTGTATGCAGTGTGCACAGAAAATACTGGTACATCGCTTGCCGTGATTGGTTGGTAGAGGGGGGTAGTCTTATACGGCGAGTATAGCCCAAACCCTATATTTTAACAGGAAAAGTAGGGGGGTCGTCTTATACGCCCAGTCGTCTTATACGCCGGAAAATACGGTATATATATGAATTTGATGCTGTTGTGCCTGAATACCATGCCATAATCTGACTTGAATAACTAATTAAATATAGAATGTTGCACATTGTGTTCTAATCTTAACTGTAATTATTTCTTTATTCTGATTATTCTAAAACTAAACTTTCATAATCATTTAGATTACACCCTACATAATGACACATTACATTCTACATGATGGAGGATGACAGATATGGTCTTCAAGTACCTGTAACTGTGGTGTATCAGAGGACATAAATGTATGGAAGGAGGCTTATTTCATGATCTGGTATGAGATGCAGATGCAAAGTCAGCAGTTTTACCAAGCTGACATTAGGACAGTAAGGATTGATTTGGGGACATGTTTTTCTTTCACTCTAGTAGTTGCAAAAAGACAACTTCCTTAAAGAGGATGCTTCTAGAAATAAATGTATGGGAATTCTGCAGAGTTCAATTCTTTACTTGCCCCTCATCAGCATGACCCTATGACCTTAATGGCATATACTAAGCCTCTGAAAACCTTTGTGAAAGTTCCCTCACTGTCTCTAGAGGCTAGATGCAGTGGCAGGATCTTGTAGAGGGAGATGTTTAAAATAAGAAAGAAGAGTGCATGCCTTTTCCTGATGACTTGTCTCTTTAAGGTGCTTCTCCCAGATCTGTGGTGTAAAGTCATATGTTTTCTCATGCATGTGGTATACTGCAGGTAGAGGCTGCAGTCCACAGTAATTCTGTTGGAGGTGAATACATAATAAAAGGCCCACATTGTAGATAATAGTGGCCTATATCTGTGGGGCAGCACCACCAGATAAACTAGGATAGCTGCCCCCTATGGCCCTCTGCAAGCTGCCCCTGCCCCTGAATGCTGACCTCCAATGTCGTTTTTTGTTTCTCCCTTAGAACTTCCCTTCTATATAATCAATGGAACCCATGGACAGTATGCCACTTGATTATCCACCCCTTCTCATATCAGGAAATCACTTTGCAATAAGCCCCAGCTGCTAGAGAATCACTGCCTCTTTATGTTCTCTGCCTGATGCCCCCCCCCATGACAAAGTTCACCATCCTGCATCATATCAGTGATTGTATGGTCAAATTATTTTGCCAACTCCTCATTGCCAGTTTGCAGGGCTATGGTGAGATTAGCAGAAAAGGAGGGCGAGGATGAAGATGAGGATGTATTATCAGCAGTTCTGATCTGTGTCTAGGAGGAGGAAGAAGAGAATTGGTTCTGTCAACCAACCAGCTATATCTTGCATATTCCATAGTTGTATAGCATGGGCAATCGGAGACAGAAAAGGCATATATGCCCTATCTCTAGTTGTGAGAGCCAACCACCATTTTTTCTGCTAAACTTGCTCTCTCCATACTACATCTGTGTGCATAACCTTTGCCTATCACTTTAGGTCTGACTGACATTTATAATAAATTCATAAAAGTCATACTAAAGTTAATTGCCTAAATGTAATGGTAGGTATGGCAATATAGAGAACAATTATGTGATGCCTTGGTGCATACAATCTTACCACAATGACATGCTGCAAACAAATTGCACCTTTGCTTGTGTCATCAACAAGTGTATGCTATGCACCCCAATGTTTAAAAAGGGCTCTAGCAAAACTAGCCTCAACCCAACTTTTTTTTAACCTAGAAGCAAATTTAAAAAAACGTATAAGTAGGAAACAAAACATTTAAAAACACCCCAATAAAAGCAGCAAACAAGGTGGTATATAAGAAAGCTGCCATTGGCCCTTCTAAGCCAGCTGACCTACGGCCAAATGCGACACAGTGTATTATGATTTCAAAGAGTTTGGCTTTGTGAATTTCACTGTAAATGCATCGGGACAGAGAATTGTGCACATGCAAGATTTGCCTTGAACTCATGGAAGCAGCGAATCCAAACTTCATCTCAACTCATAATTCAATCTTTGAAATCATGCACTGTACTTTAATCACTAGTATATGGATTAGAAAATCTTGGAAATCAAGGCAATTGTTCTTGTAAACAATATTCAGTGAGCATAAGTAGCTGAAATTGCCTTCTTTTTAATTAGAATTTTTGATTGGTTGTTTTGGCCCATACTCAATTGGACAGTGAAGTACCCTGAAAAGCATGAATATATTCCAAATTGAGTTAACATATCAAATATCAGTAAGCACTGCAGCTTATTTAGACATTTGCACATTTTCTGAAGCTGAAGATTAAGGGATCTATGCTTTTCTATTCCAGTGCATTCAGTTGAAAAACATAAGCACAAGAAAACAAGACTCAAGTGTCAGGAAAATATGATAACTCAAGTTTTTACCATTAAAATATACAAGTGTTGCAAAATCATCCATGCAATAATTCACAGGTAAACACATCGAGAATGCATATATTCATGAAGAAAAGTATTTTTCTTATACGTAAATGGAATTAATAAAGGATAAATGATAGTAATATGCTTCAAATGCTGCAAAATGTATATGTGCAGTATGCTAAGAGCTACATATAGCGGAGTCCATATAGATGAAATTAACATCAGACAGTTTAGAGTTTGGATTGACAAATAATTGCATGTATGTGATCATTATACAGGCTGTGCAGACAATTCCTAAATGATCATACTGTGTGGGTAAGATCATAACTGACCAAACTAGATTTTACGATCTTCTAAGTTGTTTGGGTTGGCACCAGGGATTTTTAAGCAATTCAGTTGATGTGTAAGCGTATATATCTAT
The DNA here is from genome assembly GCF_062004578.1 of Staurois parvus. NCBI lineage: Eukaryota > Metazoa > Chordata > Amphibia > Anura > Ranidae > Staurois > Staurois parvus. The sequence continues at coordinate 3,023,416 of NW_028317803.1, forward strand.
AGACTTAGGAATACATTCATATTTTCACCTCAGTTAATTTCAAAAAACAAAAAGGAAAATGGATTTAACTCAATACCTCTACCCAAATCACATTTTCAACCATTGTATACAAGTACAAAAAATATCGACATATATCACCGCAATTAATCTCAAAAAGCATTCAGACTAACACAACAACATTTTTTGATGAAAACAGAACTCCACTCACTCATACTCCAATTTTCTTTAAAAAAAAAAGTAAAAATAAATCCAAAAGAATTTTTCTTTATTTATCCATCACTGGCTGGATCTAAATGTGACCCTGTCATGAGACATGCAGGTGACTGCCATTGCTGGACATCTTCTAAAAATGTTACTTACCTGGCTGAATCTGGTGTTAACACTTTTTGAGACATGGTCTGTTAACATGTGTGCTGTAAATGAGGGTCATAAAAGTCTTAGAATTCTCTATACTTGTTCCAATTAGTGATTAGTGTATTGGAGCTAAAGCATCAGCATAATAGACAGGAAATTTTTGAAGAAATGATCTTTAGTGGCAGCCTTCATTATTCTCCCATGATAGATTTTCTATAAAAAGCCACCAGAAAAATACAGATGGATTATCAGTTCAAGATTTGGCAGATAGAATCATGGGAGCAGAAGGCAATTTGCCATCTTTACATATTTATGGTTATGTTCCCATTTACAATTACAACTTAAAGAGAATCTGTGGCCAGGCTATGGGACATTCAAGTATTGAATAGTAAATAAATGTTAAATCTTACCCAAACTGACCTCTGTAGCTAAAGGCACCATGAAGCAAGTCATCCTCAAAGTTCACAATAGAATTACAAAAGTAAGCTATATCTCTCTTTGCTCTCCTTTGCCTAACTGTGTCAGCATTCTGTAAGCTTTCAATAAAAGAGTAAATGATTGCAAGGAATTTAATGGTGTGCTGCCATCTTCCATCCACTGTTTTTTCAATTCCTGTTTTTTAGCAACCAGATAATAGAAACCAAGGATCACATACATTAAGAACATTTTGGGGTATGTGTAGCCTATCTATTCTCTATAACATGTTCTTTTTGGACAGCTAGGTATCTTCCCTGCAAAATATTTAACTGTTGCTCTTGCATAATGTAATTGTAATTTTTGGAAAAATGAATGCTGAACAACTGTATACTTTGATTGCGGCGTTAGCTGGTAATTATTGTCAACTTTTAACTTAGGAAACATAATTTCATAAAGTTTTTCTCAAAAGTTGCAATTTTAAATTTTTGCTATCTTTATTTTAAGATTACATTTTCTTTCCAGTGACATTTAAAGACAAAGTATAATGATTTCTAAGGGAACACATATTTTAAGTTGTTATTGTAGTTTTTAAGCAATAGCAACCCTAGCATCACGTTGTCAAACCTAAGCCAAATTTGACCTTTAAAAATGCAAGGGTTTATCTTTCCAATGGTCCCTCGTCTTAAAACTTTCACTGATTGTTATTGGTATTTGACAGTGTTTGTTTTAGTTGAAGTTGGACATACTGTATATATTTTTACTGCTGCACTGTAAGTTAATACTGTGATATAGAAATTTGCAGATTGGGCACTGGAGAGAATTACTCTGTCTCCTTCTTAGCAACACTTGAACTTAAATATTAGCACCACATCGCCTGTCACCACACATGGCAGTGTCATTTTGTGGCACTTAAATAAGGTGAAAAAAAAACAAAGAAAAGGGTAAACAGAGCCTTGCATTGCATTTTTACAAAATGTAATGCACCATCCCTCATCACTCTGAACAATGGACATCAGCTCACACATATTATAATGTGGACTGAAGTGAAAAAGCCCTACATTATGAAGGTTGCTCACATAACCACAATGGAGATGTGTCAAGGTGCAACTTCTTGAGACACTGCACAATGTAATTGAACAAAGGTGGACAAATGAGACCTGTGGACAATGACTTGATGCTTGCTTCTTGGAAAAGGTTTGTGTTTGTGGCAGCATGTGTATTGTATATGCTTGTGCAGCCTGAGTATGTCAATCTCTGTGCTCCTTAACTAAACCCGCCTGAAAGTAAAACATGGAGAAATGATATCAAGTGTGACTAGTATGAATTGTCACGCAGCCGTGAGACATTCAGCTAGTCTGGAGGAAAAGTTAATATTAACCATGGTAGATAAATGTCAATTTCAGAGGGTTTTGACATAATATTATGTTTATATTAAAGGGAATATTATTCTGTTTCTCTCCAGCTCTAAACCTGCTGGTTTCCTTTTCAGAAAACTGATAAAATATGTGATCATCCTCTGCCAAGGATCTCAATTCCTCTTCTGTGCAGACGGCAGGGTTTATATGATAAAATTTTAATGACCCTGGACCTGCATAATAATGCGAGGCACCAGCACATTTTCAATAATGCTTACGATTCTGTGAAGACTGGCACCGAGTGATATCCCTACAGCTGAATCCTCCATGGCCGGAGAAGCAAGCTTGCAGAAGATAGACGCAGCTCCAGAGAAAGCACCATTATCATTCAGCAGTCGTACTGATGAAACAGATTTATGAATCCCTGCCAACAAAACTATATTACAGACTGTAAATTAAAATGGGGTTTAACTCATCCCCAGCCAAAGGATGCTGCTTTCATTTTTGGAATTACATTTTGTGACACAGCATATATAACTCTACAACCCCTTCACCTTCACAAAATAAGAGTACAAAAAAATAAGTTAGGTTGCGTTTTGCTTTTGTCAAAATGAAGGTGATATGAAAGAGGCCCTCGTTTTGTGGCCAGATCTTTTCTGTGGCTCTGTTTTTCCAAATCATTTTGCAATGTCATTTGCTAATTTATTCATGAAATGTTTGCTATATAGATTAACCCTGTGTCTTAACTGCAGTGAAGGTTTGGAAGGGATAGTGCCTGTGTGCGTCGTTGAATATCAATATATTTCAGAGTCGTGATTTGTAATGGTAATGACAAAGCTAAAGCTCATAGAGAAAGTCAGATATGTCACTGCTGAGGTGGCGTTTCTTTCCTTTTAAATAGGAGCTCCAGTGACAGCAGGAAAAAAGAATGGCTTCATGGCTTGGCACCAACACACACACTTGTCACCTTCGTGTCACGTCTCAGAAGTTAGCTGGAGGAAACATTACATTTAAATCTTTCTACAACTGGCAAATTAAAAGAAAAGTAGAGTGTGAACAAATATTAAAAGGTTTTTCGTTTTATAATTCATAGGTTTATATATCTTAACCCAAAGCAGTAAGCAAAACATGATTTTACACTTTTCCACTAATATATCTTTTAAATACAATAGTTTTTTGTAGGTGGTGTTTTTTAGGTGGTGTAATTGCTTTCAGATACTGTATGTGTATATGAATTTATATTACACATATGAGATTTGTCATTCTGATTTTTTAACAGAAAAAAAAATGTTTATAATTTGGAGAAAAATCTAAAAAATATATTTTAATAGCGTTACAACTATTTTATTATTCTGATCTCCCTGTATCTACCCTATCATAATTGGAGAATTTTCACATCAGTGGTTTTATATGCCATCATTTATCAGCTGAAAAAATGTGCTATCTAGCCTCATGCTAAATGGAGGTAGTTTAGGTCTCTGCCAAAACACTATAACCCTCTGGAGCCCAATGTGTAGCCCTTTACCACCTATTATGCAGACCCCATGGGCACTTGCAGTAGGCTGTGTTTTCCTTTTCTACTTGCTTAAGTCAGCTATGGATGGATCGAATCTTGGCCAGTTCAGCAGTTCATCTATGGGCAGACTGATAGTACCCAAGTTGATCCAGTATGTCGGATTTTTACCATGCAATTATTGCCAGCGGCTATAGCCACTAGCAGTAATCACTGTGTTCTCCTGGCAGGGAGGGATACCAGTCCCCCCCCCCCCCCAGGAGAACACAATAGCTCCACAGGAGGGATTTCCCATGGTTGCAGGAAACAAAATTGCATAATCTTTGGTCTGTTTTACTTAGGTAGGTGAGGGAAAAATATTCTTCAGACTGCGTTTTAGTAGTTATATGGTTTAGTTTTCTTTCTAGTAATCTTACTTTTTTGTGCTGTCCATTCCTTTTCTCTTTTTCTGTGTGTATTTCTTCTGATCTTTAATAATGCATTGTGCTAAGAAAAATACCAAATGTGTCAGAAGAATTTTTTAAGAGATTGAAAGAAAAAATGTGGAATCATTGCAATGTAAAAGGGGCTGTAAAAGCAATGATCTCTTGCAGTCCTATGGCGTGTGTTCAGTCTACAAGAGTGTCCTCAGTCAACTGGTGTGTCTACAGTCTCTAACCATCTCTTGTAGTATGTGACTATCCCCTGTTGAAAATCTGAAGCTTTGACAGTTTTCTGTAGCATTATATTCCCTAAATGTTATGTGTGGTGCTCGGTGATGGCAGGGGTTGCATTAGTGGCCCCTTATACAAAGAAAGTTAACTCCCACTGCTCTAACCTGTCTTATGAATGGGCTTTCTGCTAAAGGAAACAAAGCATACATGCAGAATGTTTGGCAAACAAAAGTCTCATTGGCAGGATACAGTATCTTTCCAAAAAGCGCCAATACGAAAAGTGCAGTTGAAAGATAAGTGTTTATGTTAGGCTGACTGCTTGTACAGGTGATGATTTAGGCATACATTAATAAAACACTAGTCCTGAAGCTGGTTATTTAACCTGACATTGACCTGGAGAATATATTTCAGCAGGTAAAATCAATGTACAGATAAAGCAAACAATCTCTCCTTAAAGAGCAGCCTAATGCATTATACGTATGGGCTGCACCTGCCTCAAAGTTCATATTCACCAGAGAGTACATTATCATTTGTTATAGCTGTTCTGCAGTGTTATGCCCATCTGTATGCCAAAGAATTGTACAGACATTTATATATACATACATATATATTTAACAGAAGCAGGTACATCACTGAGTTAGACAGTACGCACATCTGTCAAGGATGTTTTTTATTTTGTTCCCACTGTTGCTTATTTAATTGGAGCACTGCAGATTTAGGACATCCTGTTATCCTAATTTTTTTCTATTGTGAATTTATAGTTTGCAGTAAGAAGTTAATTTTAATATTGTAAATTACAGATAATTAGTAACAGGTATCCTCCTGCACTATGGAGACCGCATGAAGGGTTTTAAATATATTGATATTGACATTTAGAATGATATGTGAATATATAGGTGTGATGGTGTGTAACATGTACATGACTTTTATGTCTGGCAATTTAGTGTTATGGCAATCAGAGTTATGTTTACGTGATACTCCTAGGCCAAAGTCCATCTCAAGACTCATTTACAAGAGATTCAGAAAATCAGAATGCAACTGGACAATTAATCTATTATAATTGCCTACAGAATCATTTCTGAATTCTGAAATGTGTAGGTGTACCAAGCATAGTTAAGAAAAATCTGAAACATTTTTATGCTCCAAAGTTTGCTACTTTTATAATCACCTACTGAAATGTGCTAAATAAAATCAATGTAAATTACAGAAAAACTGTCTAGGTTTAATCTTCTGGCACCTGGAAGCACAGGCAAGCATTTCACACCATATTAACGCTTTGTAAAACTTTAGTAATTTAGCTTGTGGTGAAATTTATCATTGAAACTAAAATAAGTTCTCATAATGGAAAATCACAGGAACATTTCTAACATGGATCAATATTTATATTTTGGATTATAGATATCAGTGAAGGTGCATTTACAGGGCTCCTATACTTTTTTAGTTACTAGAGGTGGAAAACATCTAATCACAAGCTCGACTCAAATCCAAGCTGTTCACCGCTTCTGCATCAGATAACTAAATAGCCAGATTTGGTCAGTTTGCTCACCTGTACGAACCTTCAGCTGGTGTTGCTGGAAGTCATTAATTTAGTGATGGTATTACTACCACCACTAAATGGCAGTTCCTGGCCTCCCACCAGCTTGTTTCAGATTGTAAACAACCTGGTGGGAATCTTTATCACGTCATTGGAAAGATTAGAGGAACTGAATTCATTGTCTCTTGAGAAGAGGAGATTAAGTGGGGATATGAAGCAACATGTATAAATATATCAGTGGTTCATACAGTGAACTCAGTGTAGAGTTATTCACCCTGAGGTCATCACAGAGGACAAGGGGGCACTCTTTATGTCTGGATGAAAAGAGATTTAATCTCCAAATACGGAAAGGTTTCTTCACAGTAAGAGCTGTGACAATGTGGAATAGACTTCCTCGAGAGTTGGTTCTGGCCAGATCAGTGTATTGCTTTAAAAAAGGCCTGGATTCTTTCCTAGATACTCATAATATAACTGGATACTAACATTTATAGGTAAAGTTGATCCAGGGAATATACAATTGCCTCTCATGGGATCAGGAAGGATTTTTTCCCCTGCAGGAGCAAATTGGATCATACTTTGCTGGGGTTTTTTGTCTTCGTCTGGATCAGCTGTGGTTATAGGATTACAACTTTTTTATTTTGGTTGAACTGGATGGACTTTTGTCTTTTTTCAGCCAGACTATGTAACAATTGTCAAAATAAATGCATTATCATATTTGAAATTCAACAGCCAACCTGGAATTTTTAGTTTGGCTGGAGAGGATCTTGTAGTGTGGGTCATCATGTTGGTGGGTCATCAGGATGTCATTCATTGTGCTTGACAATGGATCTACATCACTAACTGACTTTGGATTTCTTTATTTACTTTCTTTTTTAACAAAGGACTTTCACTATGCTTATATTCTATTTCATTTGTGAATGAGTAACAAGGGGTATTATATGCCATGTACTCATTCATGTAGTGAATCCACTTATTTTAAAGAGGTTTTCTAGATTATGAAAGGTCCCCACAGGGACAGGGATGCGGGAATTAGATCTGTGTTCCCATAAAAATGGGAACAGCATGCCGTGCTGGGGGAAGCTTCATTTTCTTATCTTTCAAATGCATACTGTCAAGTGTGATTCAGGAGGAAGGGGGGGGGGGGTCACACTCACAGTTCCACCTTTTTCTGGCTAGCCAAGCTAAAAGGACAATGCACATTTTTGTAAAATAGAAAAAATGGTGTAGGGCTCACCTCAGGATCCATGCCAGAACCTTATCCAGTAGGGTCTAGTGTGGATATAGAAGAGGACCCCACAAGCCTTTTTATAAGCGGAAATAGGCTGACCAGGAGCTGTCTTTTAGCAATTTTTCCCCCTAAATGTAACTTTTGCGGGAATACATCAGAAGTACCCTGCACTTGTTGATATACAAAATCTCACCATTCTAACACTGGACATTACTCTGGTGTACTGCATGTCAGAATGTGCTTATGTCTAGTTTCATTGTCTTGATGGTGAGTTCTGATTGTTTATGTTATTAACTGCATTGCATCTGTATAAATAAGACACGTGCTTGGTTAAACCTTAGGATGTTTGGACGTAAGCTGTTATAAGCCCCACTTCTATTCTGTTACTCTGTTATAATGTATTATGCTGTTTGGGTCACTGTTTCACAACACATGCTGGATTTCAGCTCACGGATACATATCTCTCTGCTTCACTTGACCTACCCCTTCCTTCCACCTCACACTCCAAACTCATGGATACTGCCAGCAAGGCCGTGAGGGGACTCGCTCCTCTCCCCAGAGGGGCTCATCATTTGCTCTGCCCGCTCCTCTGGTTCTGTTTTATTTTCTTTCAGCCTGTCTGCAACCCTTGCAGCCTGACTCCCTCCCTCCAATTCTCTGTGAATCAAAACACAATATCTACAGACCTGAGCTGGGTCCGAGGCATACTGGGGCTCCCCTGAAGGGTGTTCCTCGAGAGGGGTTTCACCTTTGATAGCCACATACTTGATATCTGTATTATTGCTATTTTGTGTAATGTGGTGTAGCTGTTTTAGAATTTGTCTTGCATAATTTTATGTAAGTAGCTCATGGTGGTCAGGTCAGATCGACCTCCCCATCAGGACCTAACGAAGGTGTTTCTCTGTTAACAGTCTCAATTGTGATGATGTCCAGTTAGTGCCCAATGAAACAGTTCCATAATTTTGTGGCTTCCCCTAGAGCCCTATTTGGTAGGCCCCGTGCCTGGTTGCCACTAGTGTCCCATCTGATTTTGCTTGACCCCATGTCTCCTTTCTGCCTCTTCAGCTTGTGCTCTCCCCTTCCCCCATGTGAATACTCCGGTGTTCTCTCTTTCTCCCTCCTCCATACATTTCCCTCTTCATAAGCGTGTTTCTCTCTGGTCATCGGTCCTCTCACCCCCTGGTCATCTTCACCCACGCATCCACACAGCGGACTCAGCTGAGTCTACTGACCTCCCCAGTCTTCTCTCTACCCTTTTAGTTGACCTAGTATTCCAGTATCACCTCTGGAAGTTTCCGTATCGCATCCTATCTCTCTTTCCTTTGGCCTGCTCCTTTTCTCGGTTCCTCCCTGTTCACCTTTCCTACACATACCCCTCCCCCTTCCGCTTCTTTTCCCTATTCCAATTCTCCCATCCCCTGCATGGGCCTTGGGTCCCCCAGGAGAGATCATCTTTCTTATAATGTGTATAGCGCCCTGAACAGTTGTGCAAGGTGCCTTCTCATAATGGCCACTACTCCCATTCATATAAAAAGCTAATATCTCTCAATGCAAATGGGTTAAATATACCGGAAAAAAGATCCCACGTTCTGAGAGAGTCTCGTCGACGCAAAGCCCATGTTATCCTGCTTCAAGAGATGCACTTCAAAACTGGAGCCATCCCCAGGTGTTAAGATAGGTTCTACCCCCTGGCCTTGCATTCCTCCAACTGGGATCTAAAACCAAGGGTGTCTGTCTCTACTCTCCTATCTAAAAGCCTCCCATTTCAATTACAAGATGAATTAGTGGATCCCGAATAACGCTACTTGTTCATCAAGGGTAGGCTCGGAGCATGCCCGATTACTATAGCGAACATATACGCCCCAAACTCCAAACAGGTGACCTTCTTCTGCCACGTCAATGAGCATTTAGCCAAGTTTGCATCTGGCTTACTTGTCCTTGGGGAGACTTTATTGTTCACCTTAACCCCCTTATCGGCACAAGTTCACATCAGGCTACGCTAGAACCAATGGTCCAATCCAGCCACAATCCGATCATGCTCACCCTAGCTTTTCTGGAATCTCACTCTAGATCAATAATCTGGCAACTTAACACCACCCTCCTGAAGGATCTCGTTTTTTAATATATTCTTCAGATTTTTTTTAACCTATAAAAAAGTAATTTTAACATATATTTTTACATATATTTGTAAATGCATTCCAAAAATGTAGATTTGTATTTTTAAAGACATTGAGTATATTTGAAAATGTATTTTAAAAGATATTTTTCATATATTTTGTAATAAAAACACATACAGTGTATATATATATATATATATATATATATATATATATTTTGAAATATATTGAATATGGTCCAAATTGTAGTATTTCAAATATATGTCAATATATTTGGGAAGAATATTTAAAAAATATATTTCAAATATAATTTTCTTCCATGTGGGGATGGGAGAATTTCTATTTCTGTACCCCTTTCACTACCACTTTCCTTTCTGCTTCCCTACCCTATTCTTTCTCTTAGCCTATTCTTACTATTTCTTATGTGTTCTGTCCTCATCCCATCAGAGGTGCTGAGACATGCTCCGATACTGGCATAGCCCCAGCTGGGCTCTGATGGGACAACATTAGAGATCCCCCCGTTCTGGAGTCTTACTTCCAGTTGTTACTGTTGACCATTAATTGGTGTTGGGTCTGTGTTTAAGTTTTTTCTTCTGTTAAAAGACAAGCGGTTTCTCTTAACCCTGTGCTCAGGGTATGTTCACATTACTACCTGATTGTACCTCCTCATGCCTGTATTGTTTTGCTTTTCAATAAACTCTTTATGGAAAAAAAAACCTTAAGCTGTTTGGTATGCTGCCTTTCATTAACACATTATATTATTGTGTTTTTTGTTTACCTATTTAGGAGTTTCTGTGCCCACAATTTACTTTTTTACTGTGTTCATGTGTATTAGGCTGTGCATGTGCTTTATTCTCTGAACTAATTATGAACAAGGATGAACCTAGCAGCTCACTAGAGCTGTATCTTCTTAGCAGGGCGGCTTACAGGGTGTACACAGTCAGCATCCACAGGGGCCCCAAACTCCTAGGCTGTGACCAAGCAAGGCAACACATTAAAGGGATTAAAGTCTCCATGGCAATTTTAATGCCCGTGGAGATATTAAAGCTCCATAGACAAGCAGTCAAAATGTCCAAACATTAATTCCTCCCCCTGCATCCTGAAAGCCAGAAATATATGAGATGTAGAAGACTGTGTACTTTGGTGCAAACCTTTATGTATACATTTGTATGCCAACAATATGTATATTTGTATGTTACAATATAAACTCTGGGTTATTGTAGGACACCCAAGACAAACAGAAAACCAATAATTAATCTCTTAACTAATGTAACATTCATTTCTGCTCCATAATTTTGTCTTTCGATCAGTAACAGACCCTCAAATTGACCCTAACTACTGCTTCTTACCTATATATGTGAAGAAGTGTGATAAAGGCTTTATTAAAAAAGAGTGATAGGAGAAAGAAAATAATAACAGCCTCTACTAGCAAGTACATTGACTGCAACTAAAAAGAATGGTAACTGTGACACTGTAGGACTGAATGAGAACAACCGCCATTGCACTGTGACTACTGATGAGAAAAAAATACTGGATTTTGCTCAATGCAGATCTGGTGAACATTACTAGTTGCAAATTTTTGGAGCTGAATCCAAGGCCCGCTGCAATCAATAGAAGCCAAATGTTAGTGATGATGTTTTTATAGGCTAACAGGCAAGAAATTATCAAACTTAGGGGCTGAGCACTGTCCTGGGGGACATTTACAAAGAAAAGCATGTGTTTAGGTTGCCACAAAATGACAGCTCCCAGCAGCTTCATTCTGTTTATAAACAGTGGTCCAGGAAGGGGGTTTCCTATAACTCATGCCATGTCCTTCAGATCTGGGATGAAGTTTAAGGGTGACCCCATGAAAAAAAAAGCAAAACAAAACAAACAAAAAGGATGTAAGGTCACCCCAAATGTTATACCAGACTCTTATGCTATATATTTTAAGGGGGCGTCCACTTCAAAAATCAGTAAAACAAAATTGCGGGTGGTCTAAAAATCAACACCAGACCCTTATTCAAGCTTGCAGTCTGGCAGGCCAGAAAAGGGGAAGGTGCGATTGTGTGCAGGGGGCTTATAGAAAGTTTGAAGCACCCTTTAAAAATAAGGAGGGCTTTCAGGTATTCCCTCCATATGAATGAGTAAGGGGTTCACATTCAAAAAAAAGTAAACAGCAAATAATAACACTAAGGCTCAGTTCACACTAGCTTTGTCAACAGGTGTCAGACAGGCATTTGGGAAGCGTTTTTAACGTTTATCAATCGCCTATGAAAATTCTGCACATGGCAGCACACAGTGCTGTTCATACTGAAGCGTTAGCTTTGCATTGCAGCAAAACTGACACCTCTTGTCCAGTCAGTAGGAGTTGAAGCCTCCCAGTCAAGGCTATGGTGCCACTCCTCAAACGCCTGGCAGGCATTTGCGACGCAGTTGCAATGCGGTTGCGAGGTGGTTGCAAGGAGTTTGTGGAGCATTAATACAATTTAACTTCATTATAGGTGTTTGTGGTGCTGTTTTAAAGCTTGGCAAATGCCTACCAACCGCCTCAAAACCGTGCATAGGGCGTTTTGGGAGCGTTTGAGGAGCATTAAAAATGCTTCCCAAATGCCTGTCTAACGCCTGTCAAACGTTATAGGGGTGTTTGGCAAGAGTTAGAAATAAAGTCAAGTGTGAACGAGCCCTTACTCAGCTTTTGGCAAGTCCTTTATTTAAAAATAAATCCTCATGATGTAACTCTATTGAAAATCACATCATCAATCACTTTTCTCAGAGTGGAAGTGTCCTGTACCAGTGCATTTGGGAATTAGATCCTACAATACATATTCTATGATTGCCATTTCTGATGATAATGCTACCTGGCTGCTTGTGGCAAAGGGTGAGCAGGAACAGGAGAGGATAGCACTGAGGATATTTGGACATGCAACTGAAAATCATATTGACCTTTACTGTAACTTATGATCATTGTACTGTACTTAACACTGTGCTTTTTCTGTAATATGTCTTAATAAGGGACTCTTTTTACTTATCAATATGTCACTACAATTAATGTGTATCTTGTTTTCCATTATGGTGAAAACTAGCAATCCTTTTTGTGTCTACTTCTCTGATAGCCATCACTATAATCCTTGTGCTTAGTAAAGGGCATCTCAAAATCATTACTGCTAGTAAATTGAACCTTTCAAACCCATACTACTGCTCTTGAAAATTACATATTGCTTGATATTTAGTTGCTGGGTAGCTTAGGAGGCTCTAGTATGGTCTTTTTTCAACATCATAATCAGACTGGCTTGGCTTATTGTGGTCATTTCAAAGTTTAGGCTTTATTTTCTTTTATCATACACCTTATAATATCTCTGGCATTATAAAGTGGTAATTGTCACTGATCACTAGAGCTTACTAAGCATTCTAGATATTGTTAAGATTGCAGTTGTCTAGTTCAGAAAAAGCTTTTAACTAAATGAAAATCAAGCTGCCAGTAGTTTGAGTCCAGAGTACAGTGGTTCTTCTGTACATAATAGAAAACATAACTAGCAGCTCCTTTTCAGGCACATTGTCAATCCCATTTGTTGAGTTCAGTCTATCAATGATATTAAGTTATGACTGTCGTTGACATATATTAGGTGATAGCTATCAAAGAGTGACATATACTTTAGTTCTACATGTAATTTAATGACATTTGTTTTCAGTAACATACTTCATGGTAATGACAGATATTTTAATTTTCTCAGTAGTTGATGTATCTTCCTTGTGAATCCCTTTAGACAAAGATACGATACAGACTGACTGTTATGTGTCAGGTGGTAAAAATCACGAAGTTACAGTATAGATAACGTCTCTTCTCAAAGTAAAGAGAGCAGCTACAAATATAGTAGAAAATACTTGTACTAAAACTACATTCATGCGTGTGTGATTTGAAAAGAAACACATTTTCTATTTCAGAAGTGCTCTGGATAAAGTAGGAAAACGTTTGAGCCTTTGCCAGGTGTTTATTGTTGGTCATGACTTTGATAGGGAGTGTGGTAAACTATTATGCATGTGATTCCAGGAAAAGAATTACTACAAAAGGCCCTAAAAATTAATATGAACACAAAAAAAAATCTTTTATCACTCAATTTAAAATCTCTCCCGTTGGAGAGATTTCCCCTCACTTCCTGTTCTTGGCACAGATCACAATAGAAATCTGGCAAAGGACTTAACCCTTCCATGCTCTGTACAAAAGTAAATAAAAGGCTTTGGCAGGAGTTGGAGTTAAAATTTTAAGGATCTGTTCACACTTCAGTGGTTTCCTGCATGCATATCTCCACTTTTCTGCATGCGTAGATTGTACATTTTGCAATTTGACTGTAACACCACATGATTTCACTTTTACAGGAATAATCTATAAATCAAAAAATAAAACAAAACAAAACACAGACAAAATGCAGCTTAATGCTAGTTATAAATGCACAACATGTGCTATAGTGTGCTTCAATGTTTACAAGCACATTGTAAAATGTTACTGAAACTGCATGTCATTTCAATAAAACTAGTGGGAAAGGGATGGAATCTAGAGACATGCACATGAGACATATCATAATGTGGCAGAGGACATTTTGATAATAAAAGATGCCTTGCCCCCCCCCCCCCCATTAATAAATAACGTAATCAATCAAGTAATTAACAATAGTTCTATTCTTAATTAACTGCTGTCTTTTATCTCAGTTTTATATACAATACAGTGGTAAAACCTTGACTTGAGAGCCTGCCAACCACAATTTTTTTATTCTAATTAAGGCTCCACACAAATGTGTTTTTTAGTGCTTTGTTTTTTTTAAGAAATGCACTAGAATCCATTTAGAATGATTTCCTATGGAACATGTTCACATCTATGCTTTTTTGAGCTGCTGCATTTTTGAAAAGGCTCAGGGACTTTTTTAAAAGCAAAAAGCAGCATTTTTGCTACAATAGAGTTCAATGGAGAATCTGCTGAAATGTATGGTAGTGCATTTTTTGCCACATTTTGAATTTATATTCTGCCCAGAAGAAGAGAAATTCCAGTTTAAAAAACAAAACAAAAAAGAGCTGAGCAAAATGCGTCAAAATTGCGGCATAAACACATGTAGAAAAATGCAAAACGAACTGTGAAAAGCACTGCAAAACATAGATGTACTTGGGTCCTGTTCTGGGTGGATTTCCCAAACGTTACTGAAGTTCAATTGCCAAATCTGAAACCCATTGAAGTGGAAGGGAGCTAAATGTTAAAACTTGGTAACGGCCATTTGCTAGGCTAATAGGTAAGGGATTGTCAAACAAATGGAGTGGGGAGATAGGGCTAGGCTACAGGAACATGTACCAAAGTAAAACATATTTTTCTTTAATTCTGTTTGTTGGGGAGCAGCAATTTTAATAATACTTAAAGCAATTCTAAAGATTCATTTTTTTGGAGGGAGAAAATAACAAACATGTTATACTTACCTACTGTGTGCAGTGGTTTGGCACAGAGAAGCCTGGATCCTCCTCTTCTCAGGTCCCCCTAAGGCTCTCTTGGCCCATCCTTCCTGTCGGGTGCCCCCATAGTAAGTAGCTTGCTATGGGGGCAGCCACTACTCTGTGTGTCCATTCACTATAATCCTTGGCCCCACCCTCTCTCCTCATTTGCTGACTGGCTGTGATTGACAGCAGTGGGAGCCAATGTCTCCAGCTTGCAGTCTCAGCCAATGAGGAGGCACAGACCCTGGACAGCCAAGGCTGTTGTTTACATCGCTGGATCGCAATGAGGCTCAGGTAAGCATTGGGGGGGGGGGGGGGGAGGCACTGCTGTGCACAGAAGGTTTTTTAGCTTCATGCATAGAATTCATGAAGGTAAAAAACCCTGAGCCTTTACAACCACTTTAAAGGACAACATTAAAAATGCTAAATTCTTTTCAATTACAGGCCTCTGGGATGCTCTTTACCCACCCGTTAAGTAGTACATCTGTAAGATGTATACAACCAACTTAGCAAAACAGACATTTACAAAGAAAAAAATGCAGTTTAAATTGCCAGTGAATGACAGCTCCCAGCCAATTACTTCTGTTTGTAATACAAAGCAGCTGGAATTCTTTTCATCCCTGCCAGACCCCTATTCTAGGTGGGGGTCTGATATAGATGTTAATAGTGGACCTGACATACATACATACATACAAGACCCTTGCCCTTGATGAATTTTTGGTATGGAAGTCATGTCATGAAAAAACAACAACAAAAACAGTGTGGGGTCCCTTGAAATTCTATAGCAAACCTTAGCAGATCTTGTTAAAAATGTTATAATAAAAGAGGGAACCTATGTAAAAACAAACAAACAAAAAAAACAGAAAAACAAGAGCATGGGGTCCCCCCAAAATCTATACCAAACCCTTATCCAAGTATACAGCCTGAGGATAAGGAAGGGGGTGGTAAATATCTGGCCCCCCTTTTGAACCATATCAAGCTACATGCGCTCAACATGGGGAAACCTCCCTGGCAAAGTATCTTGTCCCCATGTTGATGAGGACAAGAGCCTTTTCCCCACAACTACTGAGCCAGGTATACAGGTGGGGCTTTTTTGAAATTTGGAAACCCCCTTTAACAATAATGGGCCTCACATTACCACTTTCCCATGTAAATGAGAAACTATACACCACCTATGCAAATAGTAAATGAAAAACACACTGAAAAATTAAAAGCCCCAAAATCACATCTCTCAGCATTGTAGTTCCCCTTCTATCATGATGAATGACACCTGCTAATTCAACGAAAGAAACAAACACGTTGAAAGGCCAACACATCTGATCCTGTGGCTCACTCATCATGAATTACAGCTGCCTGAGCTCTAATCTGTAGTGTAAGTTATTCCCATTATTTGCGTTAGCCTGCACTGGGCATCCCTGCTCAGAGCAGTCCCCATGCAAAGACAAAGCAATTTTCCTTGCTTTCCATGAAGTCAATGCACACCCCTGTGTTGCAGTGGCATGCACTAGAAAAAAAGTAGTGCTAATCAAACTAACGCATTGCAATGCCAATTCAGTGAATAGAACTAAATTCAATGTCTCTTTAAAAAATGTTAAAAAGAAAGAAAGAAAGAACATAAACTGTGTGATGCACTGGGATCAGTGCAGCTGCACCGTTCCTCCCAGCACACACCAGCAGCTGTGTGTTCAATGTGGCTTGCTGGCTTGCTGGTGTGAATGGACTCTCAAGTGAATATGGGCTTTACATAATGAGATGATCAAGTGGGACTTCATGATAGTGAGATTTATCCTAGCAACAGCTAGCTCCATGAGAGGTTCAATTGCAATGTAGACTATCAACATTCAGCTTTGATGCTTCAAACAGTTGGCCTATGAATATCTATAATTTGAATCAGGCCCATTTCTGTAAAAAGTTCTAGTAACCTATGTATGTTTGTATGTGTCTAATTTAATACATATATATATATATATATATATATATATATATTTACAATTAGCTTGTTTGCTTTAAAAACAAATTTTGTTTCTAATGTTTGGGATCCTACATACCTTTTATATTATTACTCTTTATTGTTGAGAAGCTCTAATACAATGCTTTTCTTTCTCATGGGGGAATCCTGTGGTCTTGGTATTGTGTGACTGTGGTGATGCATACAATTCCCAGATGAAGCATGTTCTTTGACAATGCTTCAGTTTTTTTTTAGATTTGCTGTTAAGCTACAAACTATAGATTTTCAACATAATTCTGTTTTTCGTTTTTTTTCTTTGGATGAGTGAGCTCTAGCCCTAATGCAGTTACCAGTTTGGTCCTGCTTATTATCTAAAAATACAGGCATGCCAGGTTTTTAGAGAAGTCTACATGTGACACTAATATCAACAGAACGTATACCAGATACAAGTCTGGCTGCTCTTGGGATTGCTTGCTAATGGGTGCACTTTAGTAAACATTTCTCTGATTAAGCCCCTCCCTAAACCTAGGATAAATGACAGATTTGCATAATAAGTTCCTCAGTCAGTATTACAGTAGTCTTTAGCCTCCCATTGGACATATATATAGAATTGAAATGATACTAAAAGCTGGGAAGTAATTGAGAACTGCACAGTCTTCCCAACTGACATCATTGCTGGGAATTGCAGCTCAGTAAGCTGATTATGTAAATTAAACCTTAACATCATAACAATGTGTTGCCAGCATTTAAAGTTGACTTTGTATTAAAAAAAATACATTTCAAGAGTATGGTATAAGCTAGGTTGTCCATTAGGCTTTATAAAGTAGGTGAACTATGACAAAAAAACGTTACTTAGGTTATTGTTACACAGCCTACTTTTTTATAATGCTTTGGCAATGAGACAGCGCTGAACTGATAAAACAGCCCATTCATACCAGTTCCTCTATACTGGCTCAGCAGTCTACCTTCTTTCCAGCCCAGGGTCTCATGTAGACCTTTGTGTCTGAAGTTTCACATGATTTAGAAAGCAGTTAGGGAAACATAAAAGTAAGCAATCTCTTAGCTATTTAAACCTGAAATGCAGCCAAAGAGTTAAACACATGGTTGAAATACATGTACGTGATGTGATCTGTTTTACATGGTAAAAGACTGTCCTATCTGAAGGCATAGAAGAGTCCTATCTACATCTCTTGTGATTCGGATGCCCCTGCCACACTGCAGAGCCAGGTGAGAGACCTCAGGCTTTGTTACAGATGAGAAAAACAGCTTGGTCATCTCCCTGTTCCTGCACCCTTACATGTGTGATGTGATCACTGTTTATATACTACTGTATGCATGCACGACCTATGTATGCGCTTGCCTTTGTGTGCGAGCATGGGGGGATGGGGGCACTCTATATATTTATTTTATTTTTTGTTTTTTTTCACTGTCTCTTTCTTATTTTTTTTTACCACTTTTATGGCTATCACAAGGGATGAACAACATCCCTATGATAGGTGTAGCAGTGACAGGTCTTCTTTCTGGAGAGATCTGGGGTCTATTAGACCCAAGATCTCTCCGCTGCCCTTCAAAGCATCAGACCAAACCAAAGTCAGTTTGATCCAATACTTTCACAGGCCAGTAATAGTCTGTTTACAGTAGACAGAAACTGGAAGTGAAAAAATACTCATTGCCTCTTGTTTCTTAGACCATACAGATGATTGGGGATGTTCCAGTCCTTGGTCATCTCTATGGTCAGCAGGCAGAAACATTGTTCCAGTCTCAAGCCTGGGAAGGAGGTAGCAGGGGGGACCCCCCTCCCGCCACCTGTAAAAATTATCAGCCACTCAGATCACTTTTACTTTACTTAGCATCACCAGCTAAAAAGATTGATACTGGTATCATGGCTGCAGCTGCAGCCATGGTCCCAGTATAGCCACTCAAACCCAAGGATGTAGAGGGACATCCTTGGGCAGCAAGTGATTAAAGGCAATTTCAAACTTTTGCAAAAAATAATCAATGTACCCATATTGCTGAATAAAAGAGTTTATTTATATATTTTTGTTCTACAGTGGAACCTACAAAGTCATGTACCTCAGTCAGTGGATTATGGGTGCAAAGCTCAGACTCCTTGGGGGAGATTTACTAAAACTGGAGTGTGCAAAATCTGGTGCAGTTCTGCACAGAAACCTATCAGCTTCCAGGTTTCATTGTCAAAGCTTAATTGAACAAGCTGAAGTTAGAAGCTGATTGGCTACCATTCACAGCTGCACCAGATTGTGAGTGCTCTAGTTTTAGTAAATCTCCCCGCTTCAGTCCATTTCTGTAGCTTCCGGTCCTTACTAAGGTATGAACCTTTGGTTATTGGGCTGGAAGAAGTAGGGAAGAGACATCATAAATTTCCTTCCTCAGACAGTTTTTTATGGGGAGCGCTCCTGCATTGTCACCCTGTCGCCTGTTCCCTTAGTTGAAACTAAAGTAGCCTTGTTGAGACGCACTGTGCAGGCGTTGACACTGGTGAGCAAATGGAAATGTCTGCAAAGAGCCTGGAGGAGATTAATCAGCAGCACTAAGAAAGAAATAATGAAGGAAAAATGGAGGTGAAAACAGTATGTTATATACAATTTCAAAGCAAATGTAATGAAACAAAGTGCTTTAGCTGAGCACTATCATCCAGTTAGTGTTTAATCATTAATCTCTTGAATATGTGAGGCGCAAAAAAGGGTGAGTTTTAATACTCATATGTCACACATATGCATCTATGAATGGCTGAAGTTTCTGTGCGGAGGGCACACTCACTGCGCACTACCAGCACAGTGATCAAGCCGTCATATGTTCTCGAGTTATAATTGAGAGTCAGCAGTGGGAGTGAGCTACTGATTCAGTTTCAGAATAATTAATTAATTCCAAAGCAAAATTATTAAATCCCAAAGGGGAATTATTATTGGGGTTATTTACTAAAACTGCATAGGGCAAAATGTGGCTCAGCTCTCCACAGAAACGGATCAGCTTCGAGGTTTTATTGACAAAGCTTAAGTTGGAAGGTGACTGGCTACCATGCACAGCTGCAACCAGGGGCGGACTGACAACTCATGGGCCCCCGGGCAATAGGGGATCATGGGGCCCCTGTGTCCTTGCCCAAACTCAAAAAAGCCTATGAATAAGGTACCAGGAGCATCTTATGGGGCCCCCTACTGATGGTCAGTCCGCCCCTGGCTGCAACACATTCCGATTGCACCAGTTTTAGTAAATCCTCCTTTTTGATCACTGTGATAATCAATTGCTGGGGTTGGGTGGGAAAGCGGTTAATTGTTTTAATGAACATGTGATTTAATGAAAGGGTGAGTTTCCATATTTTTCTAGAATACAGCACTTAATATTGTAGCTCTATAAAACAAAAATTATGCAAGGAGTACAGCTATTACATACATTAGAAGCTCAGGTTTGCAATTATCTTACAATAAAATGTGATCATATTTGCAGCTCATTTTCTTTAACATAATAATATAAAGCAATGTTAGGCAGTGCAATGCTGTAGCTTGTACTATGTATGCAATATAAAAACACAACATTTTAATTGTTTAATATATGACAATGCAACATAATTTATTTGAGCAAAAGACAGATACTTAAAATGGAATATACAGTAGATAACACTTTGTACTTGGGTAAGACTGTAAACATTAACCTCATTCAATCATATGATTCTGTATGTGGGTGGAAACAAAGTACTGGATGAGTTTGATACGCTTGTTAGAGGCCACTCAGCCTTGCCATGTGTCACAAGTAGCGACGTGCTACCTATAGATCTGATATGCTAAACAAGTATTGTTGTTGTATTGTTATGAACAACACATCTCAACTGTTGACCTATAAAAACAAAAGAATAATAAAAAATTGTTGTAACAATGTATGTCATAGTTACACTAAAGATATGTAAAGCAAGAAAGCAAACATTCTCTTCATTTTTTTTCTTGTTGTCGCATTACGTTAATGTTACGATTGATTGGTACTCCATACACCTACACAGCTCAAAGGAAATACTCTATTTTCTTGTCAGCTATTTACATGATTTCTTTTTAATATGTACAATATGTGGTATAAATATATTGTAGTCTAATACGTCTAATGTGAATATAGATGGCCAAATACAGACTGGTACTGTTAAAAAATGGGACTGAACTTAATACTTGTCATATCAGACATCTGTGATAATTAAGCCCTTTTTAAAATTTTGCATTTAAACTAAAGAGTCAGGGGACAGAGCCTATCTGCTGAGTGTCTCTAATTTTCATCTTGGCAGTCATCTGGTGAACGTGGCAGGCTAACGAAATCCCTATGGCTGCCAGTATCCTCATCTTCTAATGGTCCCAAATATGTGCCTGTGGAAATTCAAGCCGGAATATTCACTAGATCCAGCTCCCTGTGAGCTTACTGCAGCCTTGGCCACACACAGAGAGGCATGAATAGAAGGATGGAAAGCAAAGGACTGTTAGAAGTCTAGTAGTCTCTGCACAGAGCTTAAGAAGAAATTAAAGACAGCCTGCTACAAAGAG
Source organism: Staurois parvus (assembly GCF_062004578.1). Lineage (NCBI taxonomy): Eukaryota > Metazoa > Chordata > Amphibia > Anura > Ranidae > Staurois > Staurois parvus. The sequence continues at coordinate 3,044,524 of NW_028317803.1, forward strand.
TGTGGTTGTCTCAGCAATGGCCCTGACTCATCAAGCCGCAATCGCATTGAGAAAAATATGTCATCACAAATCATCATTTGTGTCCTTCTGAAAATGTTACTTGCCTGGCTGTATTTGATTTCAATAAAGCAAACACAGAGCAATTTCAGAGTTTCTGACCTGTATTCTTGTTCCAGAGCAGTGACTCCAACAATAGTTACATAATTAGTCAGGATGAAAAAAGACACTAGTCTATCTAGATCAACCAATGAAACAAAAAGCACACATACATTTATAAACCACTATATACACAATTATTTACCCATAGTTAATCCAGTGGAAAGAAAAAAAAAGCACAATGTAATTTGGGGAAAAATATAATTCCTGAACCCCAATATGTCATTTAAATATTCCCTTGATAACTTTCCCTGTCATCATTACCTCTAAATATTAATTGTGACTTTTATTTTGTGCATTTAGGAATTCATCCAGATCTTTTTTGTAACCACTTCCCGACCGGCCGTTGTATATAAACAGCCGGACGGTGGCACTGCAGGGTCGGGTGGCCATTTATAAATGGCCTCCCCGCACCCTGCTTGTGCGCGCTCCCTGGGAGTGCACAGCACCGCAATCCGGTGCCCGCTGTGTCCTACGGACACAGTGAAACACCGATCATCGAACGGGACCTCTGTACGAGGTCCCGATCATGTGATCACTGATTGGCCAATCAGTGATCACATGCAAAGTAGTAAGCAAGATGTCACTTCTGACATCTTACTGACATTGCTTACTACGTGTGAAATCTGTGAATGATCACAGAGGTCACATGGTACAAGGCTATTCACAACAACCTTGTACCATGTGACAAGCTGTGACCAATCACAGCTCACTCAGTAGTTCTCAATGGCTGCAAGGATGCAGACAGAGAGAAAGAGAAATTATTGCTTTTACATCCTATATGGGTGTAAAAGCAATTAGTGTAAAAAAAAAATCTTCATCACCCCCCAAAAGTAGTACAGTGTCACCATAGTGACACTGTACTGCTAGGGTGACAGTATGTAAAAAAATAAATAAAAAATAAATAAATAATAATATAAAAAAATAAATAAAAATGTAAAAATTTTTTTTTAACAATTATAATTTTTGGTTATAAACTTATTTGGCTTAATTTTTGTTTACTAAAAAGATAACAGAATACATTTTGGCCAAGATTTATGATGAAATATTATTTATTTGCAAAATTTTATAAGAAAAACACTTTTTTTCCGAATTTTTGTACATTTTCATGTACATAGCAAAAAAAATTAAAATCCCAGCGGTGAATAAATACCACCAAAATAAAGTTTTATCTGTCTCAAAAAAATGGTAAAAAATTCATATGGGTACAGTGTTACATGATCGTGCAATTGTTATTCAAAGTGTGATAGCGCTGAAAGCTGAAAATTGCCCTGGTCAGGAAGGGGGTAAAAGTGTCCGGACTAGAAGTGGTTAAATATTCTACTGAGCTGGCCAGGACCAGTTCTTGATAGAGTTGATTCCCCATTTTCACAGCTCTTACTATGAAGAAGCTTTTCTGTATTTGGAGATTAACTCTCTTTTCCTCCAAATGTAAAGAGTGTTCCATTGTCCTCTGCGGTGGCCTGAAATAAAATAACTCTGCACCAAGTTCACCATATGGACCACTTATGTTTTTATACATGGTGATCATATCTCCTCTTCTTAAGAGAGAATACATTCAGGTCAGCTATTCATTCCTCATAACTGAGCTCTTCCATGCCTCTTATCAGTTTGGTTGCCCTTCTCTGTACTTTCTCCAGTTCCCCAATGTTCTTTTTGTGAATTGGTGCCCAAAACTGAACTGCATGTTCCATACGGGGTCTTACAATGATTTGTACAGGGGAAAAATGATGTCTCTCCCTCTCTGGAGTCTATACTTTTTTTAATAGAAAGTATTTTGCTTGCTTTAGAAACTACAGCTTGGCATTTCATGCTATAATTAAGTCTATGATTTTCCGGAACACCCAGATCCTTCTCCACCATTGACTCCCCCAGCTGTTCTGAATATTAATCTGGAATTAAAGCTGAACTACAGGAATGATCTGTATTGAATATCTATATTGGTCCAGCTTGGCACAATCTAACTACACATATGTCATAGCTGAGGGACCACTGAAGAAGCTGAAAATCACTGTAGCAGTTGGTGCTACTACAATGATAGTTGTGATCACTGCTCCTGCTCAGGTTCTTTGCAAGCAGCTTCCCCTCTGTACACTGACCACAAGGGGTCACTCTCTCGGCACTGAAAACATTCATAGTATGCCTTGCATTTTTTCAGTGAATGAAGGTGTTCTCTGATTGGATGAGGTTGAGATCATGACATCACTGTCCCTCCTCTCCACTGAGAGACCACCTGTGGTCAGGGTGTCGAGGGGAAGCCACTACACAGAATCTGAGCGAGACCTATAAGGCTTGTACAGTTGACTACTGCAGTGATTTCTACCTACACTATGCCAAGCTAGACTAATGTAAATATGCAATACATTTAATTCCTTGAGTTTAGCTTTAATACCCATTGAATATTTTCTGAGTCACTAATCTGGAACAAGTATGTGGGTCAGTGTGCAGAGAGGAAGTCATTTACACAGAATCTAAGCAGGGCCCAGAAGATCACATTTATCACTGTAGTATGCATACTACTACTCTGATTTTCAGATTTCCCAACAGCTCATCATGTATGAGATATATTTATATTGTGCTAAGCTGGACCAATGTACTATAAAAATAAAAATGCAATTGGCGCAAGAGAATTTGTAGTGGACATAAGGTTCACTCAGCAAACCTTAAACAAAATAATCCAGTAAACAGAAATTAAGATATATTATCGTACATGCCAGTAATAAAGGGGCAACAAGTAGATGATGCAGCTTTAGTGGTGAGGAGAGGGAAGGGGGGAGGGGAGGGGGGTAGGGAAAGGAGGGGAAAAAAGGCCTTGTGATGCAAACAGTACTGGATTGAGATAGATGGTATATATATGTGTATACATATATATACAACGCTGCAATGTAGACACCGTCGTGAGGCTTGCACTTTCTAGAGTAAACCGGACTCTGTGGTAAATGGAGAAGAAAGAGAAGTGCGCCAGACTAAGTGCAGTATGAATATAAAAGTTTATTGCACACAAGATTATAAAAACTCACAAGACGTGGGTAGATATCAGGCATCAATATATAAGGAGGAGGATGTCATCTGTGCTGCACCTCACAAATGGATGGCTGTAATGTCAAGGTGTTGCGTGGCTGGCGCTCTAGGCGGGTCCCACAGGAGGAAGCGAGGATGGCAGGCGCAGTAACCGGGAGTCGCGGCGCAGATAAGAACCGGGATCCAGGGCAGGCACTGCTGATCTCTCACATCAGCGTGGGTACAGTAGCCAGCTTGAGGCACATCCAAGATGGCCACCGGGCAGGAAATGACATCAGAACGTTGCTGGGAATCCTCCAAGGGGGCGGTGACGCGTTTCTAGGCAACCTGCCTTTTCATCAGACCTCGTCTGAGAAAAGGCTGAGAGATCAGCAGTGCCTGCCCTGGATCCCGGTTCTTATCTGCGCCGCGACTCCCGGTTACTGCGCCTGCCATCCTCGCTTCCTCCTGTGGGACCCGCCTAGAGCGCCAGCCACGCAACACCTTGACATTACAGCCATCCATTTGTGAGGTGCAGCACAGATGACATCCTCCTCCTTATATATTGATGCCTGATATCTACCCACGTCTTGTGAGTTTTTATAATCTTGTGTGCAATAAACTTTTATAACCAATGTACTATACAATACTGATCATTAGTGGAAATGCAGGTTTAAGCAGGTACTGGGAATGGAACCAGGTGGTGGGATGATGTAATTATAGCATGTATGTACAGGAGTTACATTCCCAGTGGCTGTTCAATGGCAAAAGAAGAAAAAGTCATTGGAAACGATGTTGGTGGTAGTGATGGGGTGCTGAGGGAGAGCACAGAGCTGTCAGCACTGGTGTAAATTTGCACATTATGGAAAATGCTTCCATAGACTTCCCAAGCTATAGAATATGAAGTCAAAATGGCAGCCAGATAAGTAGCACTTTCAGTATAGGTTACATTAGCAAGCCTTAACATATTCTTAAGTTCTGGACAATTTGCACAAGGGTTGGAACCGTTGTCAAGTTTTTATTGATTTACTCTCTCTATTTGTCAGGGTAATCATTGCCACTGGTATAGAAAGTGAATGTCTACTTGGGAACATATATGCTCACAACACTTAGCTACTAAGTTGAAGCCAAGTTAAAGAAGAATTCCAGGAATAGATAGTTTACAGAGTTCCGTTGACCCAGCTTGTACCAAAGTAACTATGCATACACCACAGAGATCCCACAGCTCCAGTGACCTCCCGGGTCGCATGCCAAGCAGCATTGAGAAAAGGGAAAACATTCTCTGAATGATGTCAGTGCCAGGTGGTCTACCTCCTGTGTTCACAATGCAGCAAGGCAGCCACTTGGCATGGAATCCAGAAGCAAATAGAGATAATTGCAGTGCTGGTGTCTACACTTGTGATTTCCAGCTTCTAGTGGGATCCCACAGGTTAAAAAAAAATAGGATTCTTGCTTGCATTTGTTTTGATGGTGAAATAAATGAACATTCTTTATGCTGAGTAAAAAGTCAATCGCAATGTTTCATCATTTTGGCCCACAGCTCACTAATATTGTCATTGGATGTGATATTTGGTAATCTCACCAAGGAAAACATTAGGATCATCAGTCTTATACTAACTTATCACAAGATTTTATTATTTTATTGAAACAAGTCACAATAGTCCTCTTGTTTTTAATGTTTCCTCTTATTATATCCTTTTTATATATTGTCGTGTATATTTATGTAAAGAAATACATTTTGTTGTCCGATTATTTTTGCACATAAGAACACTTATTTGGATAATTGTTTTTTTACTGCCTCGTAGTCATGCAAGGAGCACACTCTGACTGCAGAACAAAGCAATCAATCTTGATATCCATCACATAAATGAATATTAAATCAGCACATTTTTTTGATTTGCAAAATCAATTTGAAAGCAGCCAATATCACTCTAATCCTGTGCAATATTTTGCTTTGTAGGACAATGGCAACCCAATCTACACAGTTAAAATAATACATTGAGCTCATAGAGTGGTTCTTGACATAGCATGCTGGCACAATTAATGGGCTTTACTACATCACCCCCTTGTGTTTTGTATTAAACCGATGTTTGCAAGAACAGTCTTGCGCTTGGATTTAAAAACACAAGTAAATCTTGGTTATGGTGTGCCAGTGACATATATTTTTACATGCTGAAGAGATTGATTTGTTGTTAGTTCTTTTTCTGCCAAAGCCCTGTGAAGATTTGAATTATGCCACACAATTGAAGTGATGTAGCAGATATGTGGCAGTTTTACTTGCCTTTAAATAAATACACAGAAAGATCAGTTTACAAAAACACAACATTTGACAGTGTTTGAGGGAACCTGTATTTTACCTGGAAATGCTAGTAATGTCATTCTAATGTATACTGATCTACAAGTATCATCATCCAATCTAACTGCTATCTACCTGATGTAATTGAAATATACAAATATGCCTCCAAGGTCTTGTTAAAGTGAAATTTTGCATTGTAAAAAGCAGTTGCAGAGCTTTTGGCAAGCTTTGTTGAAGCCTTTGGGGTGTGTTCACTCTTTGTGCAGTGACCTATATTTATTCATACTGGATAAATGCAGGTCACCACTGGGGTGCATAGAAAAATAATTGTTTTATATGTGACCTGCTCACACCACAATACTCATATGAAGTGAAGTGTGAAAAAATGCAGCCTACACCATATGTCACTTCACTGCAGTGCAACACAGCACACTGATGTGAAAAGACATGAATGCATTGTCACTGTGTGAAACTTCAAAGAAAGCTTAAAAAAAAAGAAAAATTAAAGTGGTTCTGAAGGCTGAAGGTTTTTTACCTTCATGCATTCAATTCATGAAGGTAAAAAACCTTCTGTGTTCAGCTCCACTCTCAGCCCCTCTAATACTTACCTGAGACCCCTCTTGATCCAGCAATGTTCACAGGAGTCTCAGCTCTCCTGGGTCTCTTGCTCCTCATTAGCTGAGACTCAGCAGTGGAAGCATTGGCTCCCACTGCTATCAATCACTGCCAGTAAACCAATAAGGAAAGAAATGGGGGAGGGGACAAGCCACAGCTCTATGTCTTATGGACACATAGACTGGGACTCAGGAGCAAGCATGCACCAGTGCCCCCATAGCAAGCAGCTTGCTTTTGGGGGCACTGGTCAAGAGGGAGGAGCAAAGAGTACCAACAGGGAACCTGAGAAGAAGAGGATCAGTAGGATATTCAAAACCATTGCACAGAGCAGAAAAGTATGACATGTTTGTCATTTTAAAAAAATTAAAAAACCTTTAATATCACTTTAAAGTAAGCAGTGCTGAAACTTGCATTGCACCACTTCCTGACAGAGGTACGTACATATCTGCTAGCACACCATGGATCTTTAAATAATGTCCAAAACCTTTTATTCAGAGTGATCACATCACAGCAGAAGAGTGCAACATTTTGGGGCAAAGCAGGACTCCTTCAACAGGCATGTGAACCATATGCCTGACAAAGGGGTCCTGTGTGGCACTGAAATGTTGCACTCTTATCTGTGATATGAGTGAGGTGAGGAGTAAAGATATAGATGTGTGTGTCATCGGCATAGAGACAGTATTTGAAGCCATGGGAGTTTGTCTAGTTGTTAAGTGCAAAAAAATACCTGTTGATCCCACCAAATATCTAGTGAGCTGATAACTTCCTCTGTCTGTAATTCACCCATCCGTTGTTCCCAGCTCGCTCTGTGGACTATAGAACACCTCCTCCAATGTTGTGGCGAAGAGAATAAAGAGATGGGTGCCATAGTTCTAATAAACATCCTGTCTTAGAATGTCAATGCTGCTTCTTCATAAATACAGTATGGGGTATCAGACTTGTCACCCTAGGGCAGAAAGTTTGTTACTGGTAGGATAGTTATATGGAGTTAATTTTTATTCTTGGGTTTAGATACACCTAAAAAAAATGGATACTCTGTCTTTTAGCTGCCATACACACGGGAGGAGATTTACTAAAACTGGTGCACATGGAATCTGGTGCAACTGTGATTGGTAACCAGTCAACTTCTAAAGGCTGCTACACATTGCCCGAATATTGGAAAACCAACAGCCTATTGGCATCCAATCAGCACTTGCAGTCAATGATGCAGATGATCAGTGTGTTCTGGCGTGGGGGGGGGGGGGCTAAAGAAAGTCCCTTTGTTAAAAAACAATAGCTCAGCAGTGAGATTGCTGTACTAACCCATCAGGTTGAACGAAAAAGAAAACTACCTATGTGTACCAGGCTTAACTTCAGCATGTTCAAGTTAAGCTATGAAAATAATGCCTGGAAGCTGATTGGATTCTATGCACAGCTGCACAAGATTCTGTGTTCTGCTTCGCTCTATGGGGAGCTGCCTTCATCTATCCACCACCTAGGGCCCTTTGACTATGAACTTCCCCGTCTCCATTTGTTTCTTCATCGCCACCCCAGTTTGAACTCATTACTATTGTACGCGTATTCCCCTATTTGTATTTTTCCTGCTGTATCCATCATTTGTCACTAACCTATCTAGACTCTTCATGTGTGGTCCTCTCCCAGCGCCATTTTGTTTTTCGTTTGTACAAGATTCTGTGTGCACCAGATTTAGTAAATATCCCCCATATTTCCATACAGTACCGGGCAAGTTTATGTAGTGCCCAGAGAAAATATGCAGAACTGCACCCCTCCCCCACTGTTAATGCATGCTACAGAATTTGTTTCCTGCCCTGTGTAGATTCTGTGCCCTCTTTCTCCTCTGCGCCCAGGGCAGCTTCCCCTTCTGCCCACCCCTTGTCATGACCTTGGTTCCATAGTTAAGTTGAAAAAGACATGAGTCCATCTAGTTCAGCCAACAGAAAAAAATAATTAAATATAAAGCTTCCATTTACAGAACCCTATACCTACAGTTGGAAGGAAAAAACACATACGTAAATGTTTGTTCAAATGAAAATGATTGCGTTGCCTAAGGATGCAAGTCAAATCCCAGTTGCCATTTTGCTAGTTCAGGTTAAAAATTAAAGTTAACATTGATTTAATAGCTATGGGCAAGACTGTTCCTCTTTATTTTGAATTAGTTTATATAAATGAACCTGTCCATGCATTTGGTATTCAGAGGTGAGAATTTCTAGTAGCAAAGTGCTATGTGAGATTCGTATTAAAATCTGAGCAGTGAACATATTGAGCAATAACTCCTTTTCCAGCTTTTTGCTTCATGCGTATTAGCTGCTGAATATAGTTAAATACTTAATATTTGCAGTTCAGGTTCTTCGTGTTGAACCTAAAAGAAAAACACAGTGCAATCAGAAATAAGATAGATTGTTCCGGCGAACGTTATGAATTGTGCATTCTGATCTGTAATTTAGTGGCTAAGTTTTTCCTTTGGTAACCATGGTAACCTGCTCTCAAATGAGCCTGGAAAACCTAAATGATCGTCTCATTCAAACTCATATATAAACTCCACACACTGTAGCCAGTTCTAATTCTCTTTATTTATGATATCCAATCAGATGGTACCTTTTCCAGCAAAAAGAAAAAAAGAAAAAACGAGCCACTTCCCAAAGTGCTTCCCTATTAGTCAACCTACATTAATTCTTCATGCTTGCAGATCAAGACTTTGCTGCTGCCAGGCATGCTTCTAATGTTTCACAATCTTCCTGTGTTCAGAAAATAGGAGCATTTGCTAGAATGCTTTATTAAACTGTAATTGTTTCAGGAGAAATATTAAACATTACAGGAAAGATTAATTTCCACGATGGCAGCAAATTTCTGTGACAAAATATGATAGTTTCTTGAAGTACTGAACAGCATACTGAAGCATGCTAAGATGATTGCCTCATTTGAACAAGAGAGAAGCAATTGACAGTAGAAGGTAAATGGAAAGAGCTTCCTTATCACCTTTAAAAAAGATTTTGGTTTTCAACAGAACATTTGGAGTTAAAATGGTTTTATAGGCCAAAGGTTATTTACCTTAATGCATTTTCTGCATAAAGGTAAAAAACCTTTTATGTGCAGCTCCCCCAGTCTCCCATTAAATACTTACCTGAGACCATTCTCGATCCAGCTATGTGTCTAACAGCAGTGGTGCTGCTCTATTCTATGCCTCCTCCTTGGACCCAGTGAGAGCAGTGGAAGCCATTGGCTCCTGCTGCTGTCAATCAAATCCAGTAATGAGGGAACGAGGCTGAATCTGAGCCATACTGTGCATGTCAATAGATGCACACAGTGCAGTTTGGGATTGAGCCCACATGAGTGCCCCCATAGGAAACTGTTTGCTATGGGGGAACTCAGTAGGCAGGAGGACCCCAGAATTGAAGGATCAGGGTTGCTTTGTGCAAAACCATAGCACAGAGCAGGTAAGTATAACATGTTATTAAAAAAAAAACAGGAACCTTTTACAATCACTTTAAAAAGACATTTATTGGTTTACCCAGTAGACTACTGGAACATACATAATTCAAACTATCAAAATATGTCTCTGGGCCACTGCTGTTGATAATATTGTATTTGGTTACCTACATATTTGTTTATTTACCGCCTCCCGTCCGCCACATAAGGAAATGACGGGAAGGCGGCAGTTCTCTCATTCTGGAAGGACATCATATGATGTCCTCCCACTCCTGGCTGCGCATGCATGCCCCCGGGGGTGTGCAGTGATTGGTGGTGTGCTGTGCCCCTGGGACACAGTGTATCACCGATCACAGTAAAAAACTGAGGATGTTGGCTTTACCATGTGATCAGCTGTGTCCAATCACAGCTGATCACATGTAAATAGCAAATGCCGTTATCGGCAGTGCTCTCCTCACACTGACAGCGCATGAGGAAATGTAAGCAGCATTCCTCAGAGAAGACATGTACACTGATCATCAGGGCACTGATCATCAGTGCCCTGATGATCAGTGTAGCCACATCAGTGCCCATAATTGCCACCTGTCAGTGCCCATAATTGCCAAATACCAGTGCCCATCAATGCACATCAATGCCACATATCAGTGCCCATCAGAGCTGCCTTTCAGTGCCAACTATCAGTGCAAGTCAGTGCTGCCTATCAATGCCAGTCAATGGCGCCTATCAGTTCCAGTCAGTTCCTCCTATCATTGCCACCTATCAGTGCCCATCAGTGCTGCCAATCAGTGTTGCCTATCAGTGGCAGTCAGTGCTGCCTATCAGTGCCACCTATAAGTGTTTGTCAGTGCCACCTATCTATGCCCCTCAGTGCCACCTAACAGTTCCAATCAGTGCTGCCTATCAGTGCCAGTCAGTGCTTCCTATCAGTGCCCATCAATGCCGCCTATCAGTGCCATATATGAGAGCTGCCTTTCAGTGCCCATCAGTGATGCCTGTCAATGCCCATCAGTGCCTTCTCATCAGTGCTACCTATCAGTGCCCATTAGTGCAGCCTATCAATGGCCATCACTGCAGCCTCATTAGCATACATCAGTGAAGGAGACAAATTACTTATTTACAGAAACTAAGGGAAAAAAATGTTTTTTTCAAAATGTTCACCAAAGGTGATTAAATACCACCAAAAGAAAGCTCTATCTGTCTAAAGAGAATTATAAAAATTTTATTTCAAAGTGCGACAGCGCTGAAAGCTGAAAATTGGCCTGGGCAGGAAGGGGGTAAAAGTAACCAACAGACAAGTGGTTAAAGTATATGTCTGGTCAATAAATAAATAAGTAAAGTATATGCATATGCAGTATGTTTTGCTAGAAACACGGTGGAGTTGATTTAGTAAGGGATAATTGACAGTTCACTTTGCAAGGGAAGTTGCACTTTGCAAGGTAATTATCCTCAGAACTTAGTGAATGAGGTTAAGCTGTGTTGACCTACATCATCCAAGAATGCACAAGAAAATGCTGCTTTTTTTATTTTCCTTACATGTGATTGCATATTCCTTCCAAATTGAAGCTTTAGCACATTGCCAAATTCTTGCAAAGTGCTACTTCCCTTGCAAAGAGAATGGCCTATTTTCCTTTAGTAAATCAACCCCACTGTGCACCTAACTTTCTGTTTGAGCTTACAATACGGCCTCTGTTGCACTGAAAGTGCAGTGTTATCAGCCCTTCCTAGTTCTTCCCTAAATTATGGAACACCTTCCACTGAGGATATGAAGATCAGGAGAGAGGAAAGTGTTCTTTCCAACAGCAGTGAGCTGGTAGGGACTGGTCTCTCTTCTTTGGATTTCAATAGTGCAAAGGCAATAGAGTTGATTTATTAAAGGCAAAAATGCTTTTCACTTTTCAAATGAAGTTGCACTGTGCATGGGAATTTTCGTCAGAGGTTACTGAATGTGGTGAAATTTCACATTGCAAATAATACTCAATTACTGTACATGCAAGGAATGTTAAAAAAAATAATTTTGCCTGCACATGATTAGATGGATGGAAGTCAACAGAACTTCACCTCATTTGCTAAGCTCTGTGCAAAATTCCTTTGCAAAGTACAACTTCCCTTGCAAAGTGAACAATCTATTTGCGTTTATTACATCAACTCCAGTGTGTTTTCAATAATAAATTAAAGCAAACAGGAAAATCAACAGGTATTGGTCTTCACTTGCCTTTACTTGCAGAATTTGTAAAGGGATAAAACAAGGAGAAATATGCATGAGTTCTTCAGCAGAAAAAAAAAATTTAAACCATTGCAATTAATGGTAGCAATTAAATACACCCTGTGGTGTTATAGATCGTTCTGACCCACTCAATGTATGCTGGACAAATTCTTCAGCAGATAAATGTGGAGAACAATGTAAATAAAGGTATGGGAAATGAAAAATACTTTTTGAATATTTTCAATGCATGTACTGGAACATACAGTTACCACAATACACTATTTTTCACAATAGCAGTCTTCTCCATTTCTTTATCAGGTAATAGACTAAATCTAAGATCCATACATTTATACACAAAAACAACAAATCAGTCCCAAAGTTATGTATGCCTTCAAATGTTAGCCATTCCTGACATACATGACTGGCATTATCTGTTGTAAAATTTAGGATATAGTTATAGTGCTCAGAAGCCTTGTAAAACGCTGACACAAGAAATGGAAATAAGGAATCACGACACATATACCTGAGGTAGTTTTATTGTTAAAGTCTTTTGAAATATCTGTACAGGTTTGATCATGGACTTGAAAAGTAAAAGACATCCTGGGCAGAGCTATGAATTCCCTTCAGTTAAAATCATGCAGGCACCTACGGATGCTGTCTCTGTTAATCTGCAGTCCAGAGTTCTGGTTCTCTGCATGAGTTATATTCCCTCTACAAACTTTCTTTTTATTATTTGGAGCTCTTTATCAGGGCTGGAACTCTAAAATGTATTATATTATGGCCTCTGCTGTATTAACTGGCTGCTGGAGGAATTTTAATTTTTTTTTTCTTTTTAATATTAGTGTATTTACACAGATTCATCCGAAGGCCCATTCACATCTAAGCGTTTCGTAGTTTGAAGCCTCAAAACACTCAACATCCAAAGTCCCGTGTGTTACAATGGTGACTGTTCACATATGAGCACTCAGATTCCTGCAGCTCAAAGTCTTGATGCTTCAAAAACCACAGAGATACCTTTAGGTGTTTTTGACTCCATAGATTGGAAACACCTGGAAGTGCATATATCAGGTATTTTTTTAGCTATCCCTCTAATTCAATTTAAGCTCTTCCAGTCATGGAGGCTCTGTAATAAACTGGACATACACTGATTGAAATTTGTCTGGTTCAGCATGGATGGTTTTCTGAAAAAAACAAAAAACTAATAGTTTTTGGCCAGCTTTGCATGTGAGCAATGCCTAGGGCAGTTTGCATGCAAATTCAAGCTGCCAAGCAATGTTCTTTCCTCTTGACTATAGAAATACAGAAAGAAGTGCCAGACAAAAACGTAATGAAAGAATGCAAGATAATTTTGTTTGTTGTAAAAAAAAGTCATAGAAAAACAGCCATTGCATTTTGGGGGTAACATCACTCCCCCTTCAGGGCTCTACACGGGATAAAAATTGGATGGACTCAGAGAAAACAGTGACTTCACAGATCTGTATTAGAACAGATATTAAATTCTCCATATGGAGTAACAACTTGACAGCATTTGCTGAGAAGCAATGGAGCCTTGTTTGACGTTTCCCTTCATCTGGCTAAACATGCAAGTCTTAAAGTTCTCAGCACCTCTTTGACCAAGTTTTCTGCTCTGCTCCAGATTGACAAAGCATTTGGATATTGCTTAACGTCTACCAAGAGCAAGCCCACAGCTTGCATCTGGCCGGACGGCTCTTGAGAGGAGTACACAGGCAAGTGGCTGTTCTGTTTTCAGGAAGCTAAGTACAGCACCATTCCATCCCCTCCCACCAGCCATGATCTGCCTGCATTTGATAGAGAAGCAAAGAGGCCTGGTGATGATGTCTGTAGCTGTAAAGGTATGTCTGCAATTAAAATGGAAAAATCTTATTTAAAAATATCATTAGCACATTGATAGGGTTGGGGGTTACCAGGGATGGCAAATATAAGTGAGTAAACTTTACTTTAATAAGGGAGAGTTAGAGCACATATACATTTTTCCAGACTCCTAGGCATGGTCTATGTTGTTTCTAAAAGGCACAATTTTTATTTTGGGTTTTTATATTCTAGATAGTTGGTTCTCAGGATTGAAAAGGAGTTGTTAGTACATTCTTATTTTTTCAAATCTCTCATAAAGTGCCCTCCATTGCATCTAAAAAGATCTAATTATATTTTCTTGCTTGAATATAGATATTGGCTTTTCATATGTTTGGAAAGGAAACTGTCTTTTGTAGGGTCAGTACAGATGAAGGATCAACACTTACCAGACTTATAATAAATAACGTATAATAAAATGTTTTCCTTTATTAAATGAATATAATATAATAGGACATGTGATTGGCATATCATAGACTAAACACCGATCTTAGTTATAATTAAGTGTAGTGTTTTGTTGATACATTTCAGCTACTAATGTCTGGATTTTTAAGAAATAAAGTGTATCTCTACACAAAACATTTTTGTTTAGTTCTGAATAGAGTAGGGAAAGGTTAGATGTTCTATCAAGGTTTTATTGCTGTTTGAGCCCCCATTTGTACAGGTGACCAATGTCACAGAGAAAGAAAGTGAGAAGTTTAACATTTTAGTGTTGTCCCCAGAACAGGAGATGAAAAGAAATCTTCTAATAGAAACACTTCATCCAAAGACACCTGAGAGGTGAATTTCTCTCATTTTGGGAGTTTTTCACTAACTATCCATTGCATCTCTGGGAGAGAAAGCAAAAGGGAAATTTCCCAAATGGTAAACAGACAGCAAGAAACCTGGCAGAGATTTTAACCCTTCCCCTTGCCACTGCTGTCTACAATAGTTCACTTTCATCCCCACTAGACACATTTGCTCCTCAAACTACACGAAGTATCAGGCCCCGACCATTACAACCGTGACGACACCATAAATCTTAAGAGACATAGTCATGCACTGGAGCGATTGTAGCATGAAACCAAATCTCAGCAAGCATTTACCCTATATACTGTAAATCTGCTTTCTTAACATACAATTCCTCCCTCCATGCTGCCAAACAAACCTACTTTGTCACTCTTATTAATACCTTGTCATCCAGTCCTTGTTATCTCTTCTCTACTCTTAATTCTCTACTTTCTCCAACTCCACCTCAATCCAGTAACTCACTCACTGCTTACGAGAGTGCAAATCATTTAAAAATCATTTAAAAAACAAGATTGAATTTGTAGGGGCATCTCCACTTCACAGACACCCATCCCACTTAGAATACCTAATACTAAACCTCCCTCAACACTTTCCTCTTTTGACCTTGCTACTACCGAGTTTTCTCAGAAGCCCCTCTCACCAAGTGCCCCCTGGATCTTGTCCCCTCTCAACTACTATGGTCATCCTCTTTTTCTGTCCTATGCTCTCTCACTCACATCTTCAATCTCTCCCACTCTAATGGTGCCTTTCCCACCCCTCTAAAGCATGCACACATCACTCTCATACCTACAAAGCCCTCGCTGGACCCCACCAATCTGAACAATTTAAGACCATCCTCCCTGCTCCCGTTTACCTCTTAACTCTTAGAACACTTAGTCTACAATCACCTGAGCTCATACAAGGGCGGGCTGACCATTCGAGCTCTCGGGCACTGCCCGAGGGCCCGGGGTCAGTAGGGGGCCCCATGAAATGCCCCTGGTACCTTTTGTAGGCTTTTTTTGAGTGTGGGCAAGGACACAGGGGCCCCATGATCCCCTATTGGCCGGGGGGCCCATGAGTTGTCAGTCCACCCCTGGCTCATACCTCACTGACAACAACCTTCTTGACCCTTTACAGTCTGGCTTTCGCTCACTACACTCCACTGAAACTACCCTACTAAAAATCACTAATGATTTACTAACTGCTAAAACCAATGGCCACTACTCCATACTCTTACTACTTGACCTCTCTGGGGCTTTTGATACTGTTGACCATCCCCTCCTTCTCAAAAAGCTCCCCTCTCTTGGCCTCTGAGACTCTACTCTCTCCTGGTTCTCCTCCTACCTATTGCAGCACTCCTTCAGCATTATCTGTAACTCTGTCTCCTCCTCTCCACTTCTTTCTATAGGGGTCCCTCAAGGTTCTGTCCTTGGACCCCTTCTCTTTTCCATCTACACCTCCTCCTTTGGTCACTTCATAAGTTCCCATGGCTTATAGTGCCATCTTTAAGCTGATGACACACACATCTATCTTTCTACTCCTCACCTCGCTCCTTCAGTCTCTGCTTGCATTACTAACCTGCTAAGTGACATATCAGCATGGATGTCACTCCACTTCCTCAAACTAAATCTTTCCAAAACAGAGCTCATACTATTCCCTCCAGCTTGTGCCCCCTTCCCTGACTTATCCATCAACATAATACAACCATCAGTCCCTCTTCTCATGCCAGGGTACTAGGTGTAATCCAAATCCAATCACTGTCCAAATCTTGTAGACTTCACCTCTGCAACATCTCCAAGATACGCCCATTCCTAACCTCGGAAACCACTAAGCAACTTATTCACTCCCTTGTTATATCTCACCTTGACTATTGTAGCTCCATCCTCATTGGCCTACCTAATCTCAGCCTATCCCTTCTTCAGTCTGTCATGAATGCTACTGCCAGACTCATCCACCTTACTAACCTTTCCATATCTGCCATCTCTCTCTTCCAATCCCTCCACTGTCTTCCCATTGCCCCATGGATACAATTCAAAACATTAACAATAACATATAAAGCCATTTATAATTCTGCCCCAAATTACATCACCAAGCTTGTCTCCAAATATCACCTAAACCATCCTCTCTGCTCCTCTCACGACCTCCTGCTCTCTAGCTCCCTTGTATCCACCTCCCATGCTTGTCTCCAGGACTTCTCCAGAGATTCCCCCATCCTCTGGAACTCTCTACCTCAATCTATCTGACTATCGCCTACTCTGTCCACTTTTAGGTGATCTCTGAAAAACTATCTCTTCAGGGAAGCCTATCCTGCCTCCAACTAATAACGGAATCTTCTATTCCTCCTATCAGTCCATCCCCCACAGTTATTACCTTTTCTACTACCAGCCCCTCCCTCTTAGATTGTAAGCTCCAAGGAGAAGGGCCCTCCTAACCCTCTTGTATTGAACTGTATCATTGCTGTATTGTCTCTCTTTATATTGTAAAGCTTTAATCAAAATGTTGGCACTATATAAATCCTGTATAATAATAAAAAAAATTGTAATAATAATAGTTGTCCATTTAAACAGTGCATTGATATTGGAGACATCCTGTAAGGATGTTATTTCACTGCATAGCTTGGTGTCATCTGCAAACACTATAATGGCACTTTTAACCCTAGTGTAACCCTAGTGTACCACTAGGATTTTAAAGAAAAGGAATTATTACCTTTTCCCAAAGTGTTATTTCCCTTTTAAGTTCATTATGAACATTCTACAGAGTTATCAGAAAACTGGTTAAACTGTATACATCCCAATTCTATTATATTTTGGCAATCTGATCCCATTATTAGGCAATGATTAGGCCAAGTGGGATCTCAGTAGGTATGCGTTAACAAGCATTTCCAACTGTCCAAAGTGCTCATTGCATTTAGAACACTTTCCAAATGGCTGGAAAATCTCTATGGCAGTGCCAACATTTTCGTTGAAAAAAAAAAAACTGAAGGATGAAGGTAGCATTTTACCACTAATACTTATTTATTTAGCATCCGGAAATGGATAAGATGATGGGCAGATGTCTTGCTGCCCACAACCTTTGGCAATGCATATATCTAGCTTGTGCCACTTCCTTAAAATAGATTGGTAAATCACTGTCTGCCACAAACTATTGCCATTTCATTTTAAATAAAATACTTGTCTTTAGCTGTTCTGAGTTATCATTGCATCTTACTGCTGCTGATCTGCCAAATTCACTGAAGTGCCGGGCTGCTTAGAATTTCTTTGACAGGTTGTAGTGTTTTACAGATGGTGATAACAGTGGTCCCTATCTACCTCTTATGTGTAGAAACAGTCACTTGTACTCTCCTTTGGATTTTGGGTGACAGTGCAGGAGCACAGTTGAGAGAAAGGAAGCAATCATTTTCACCCTATAGCAGGGAGAATGATCTTAATGGCAGTATCATGGAATTATTTGTCAAAAGAGTTAAAAAGTCAAACAATGCCTATTAAAATTGCTTTCTCTAGATAGGTATTTAACTTATATGACCGATCATACAGTATGCTTGATACAAAAATTATCATGCATTTTCTGTTTTTATTCTATTGAACTACAGTACCTAATATATAATATCATTTTAATTAGTAACATTTTGTTTTTATTCATTTAATAGCTAATGTTGCATACATGGTGTAACATTCTACCTTTTTTCTTGAAGAAAGAGAAGGACATAATAAAGAGTAGTGGGCTTGGAAATAAGAGCTGAATACTGTTCAGTAGTGATTGGGTTTGATTTGCTGAATAAAGTGCTATTTTCAGTTTCAATCTGAATCAATGGGCAAAGCCTTGCACACCTGCTGAGCCTGTCACTCTTTGTAACCTTTACTCTGCCAACTTTAATATAGCTAGTCTTTTGTTTCTTTCAATATGTATTTCTCTGTAATCTTCACAGGGGAGTGCATTAATTTTCACTAGTTACAAAATATAAAACAAAAACATCTTCTCTGTAATGTTCAAATACTCCTATCAATCAATAATCAAATTACTGTATTGCTGCTACTAATACAAGATTATTATGCTTCAATTATGTAAATACATTATCATTTTGTAATTATTGCTTCTTAAAATTTAAAATGATTCTGACATTGGACCTGTTTATACCTTCTGAAAGCGATGCTCACTAAAGTGATATTTTCTACCTTCTAGCCATCCTGGGTGAATGTTCATATGCAAGGGAGCTTACTATTTAAGGCTAGAAGTAGCTTTCCACATAGAAAATTGTGATTCAGGTAAAGACATAATGGTAAATATTTGGTTACTTAGGCCACTGAGAATGATCTATTACTTTTATATTATGTCATCCTGATGTGCTGGTTAATTACAGAGGATGGCCATGTGCTGCCAGTCCTTGTAAACAGTATACCACCAGTAAAAACACTGATCACAATGATCTATCAATACTAGGACTTTTGTAGGGGTTGTTAAGCAAGTATGTTTAAAGTGTTCTCTATTTTGAACAGAGATTTTACAGTTTGTTGGAGGATCTCTGCCCAAGGGAACACTGATTGCTGCAAAATTGAGAAAGAATATTTAATTGCAGGAAAGATCACAGTGGTCTCCAGCATTTGGAGATAGAGAGATGTTTTAGCTGGTCAAAAATGTGCATGTTGATTTACCAAAAGTTCCTTCAAACGTTAATAATTTCACCAATCTAAGATTTAGAGAAATAGAACAATCTGGAATATTGAACAATAGATTGTAGAAAGTAGACTTGTGTAGCCATGGATAACAATGTTGCACTTAAAAAATCCCAAAAAAACAAACAAAAAAAAACCTTTTAATTGTAAATAAATAATCACACATAGTTACTCAGTAAAGCATTGCAAAATACTGTGGTTGTATACTTTTGAAATAAGCTATGCTGTTACTTCAACTAAGATCATGGTAAAGACCTGGAGTGCTGGCCATTTCTTCTACTTTGGATTTACATGATGTCTATGTGGGCCTGAAGGTGCCTGAACCTGTATACAAGACTATACATTCATATTCTTTACATTGACTTCTTGAGTAAGCTTGTGCATGTATTTCTTTTAACAGGGATGAAATAAAAACATTTTTATATTTATATTAATGTGCAGAATATGTTGGTTTAAGCATCTTATCTTGTCACTTGCCACTTTTTAATACATTTTACTACACTGCTTACATAATGCACAGTGTAGGTTCATATTGATGAGTTTCACTGACCATTTTAGTTACTCTCCCGTGTCATTTTTTGTTGTGATATTTGTGAATTGATTCCGTAATTCAGTAGTTCTGTCTGTTGCAGCACATTTTATTTTTCCTTCAGTGTTTTTTTTCCTATTCTTCTATTCAGTCATGGCCCATTTTCAAGCCAACTTTATGATTTCATCATTGGTTACTTTCCATCCTCTTTCATTTGGTGTTTTTGGAAATAGGCCAGTCTATGGCAGCTGCCCAGGATCCCGAGTGGTAACATCAGGTTATATGTAGTCATTTATATTCACACTGGATAGTTGTCTTGTCACTTTTTCTGAGTAGTATTGTTTATAAAAAGTTTCAAAATATGACCTATCACCTTCACTGCCTTACCCATTGTTAAATATTTTCTTATAGATTTTAACACATTTGTAGAGATAATTTTTGTTTGCTACTGAATAATTCTGTAAGCCTTTATGGGGTATTGAAATTGCATAGCAAATCAGACAATTTGTTACGTTGGAGTAATAAGTGAATCTGCCTGGGTGTGTTTGATGTCCGGTGAAACGGAACTTAGTGAATCCCATTAAAATATATAAAGTAGACAAAGAATACAGGCAGGCATTTTATTAGAAGAATTAACAGAATGCAAATGATACACCGATGTAACACTGGCCAACATCAGGTTATTTTTATGCTCCATTCACATCTGAGAATTTTGTAGTTTGTAGCTCAAAGCTCAACAAGCAAAAACCCATTGGTATTCATTAGCCCTTGTTCACATCTGGGCATCCTGTCACTTGTGTCTGACTACAATAAACCAAAAATAATTGTGCAATAGGAAACAAAAAAACAGTGAAATGAAAAAGCAGCAGCACATAAAAGGTACAAGGTATATCAAAATATATGTAAACAATCTAAAACATATACCGCAGTAATTTAGTGAATAAACAATATATTGAAATAAATAATAAACAGTCCTACATGTAATCAACGTCCATGCAAAGTAATGTATTCACTACTGTGCAATAATTTTCAAACAATGGTGCTCTTTAGACATAAAAACACCCAAGTGCTCCTGCTCCATCTACCACGGCACATATATGAGCTTACAGCAATGAGTGAAACTCACATACAGTGTGAATCTATATATAATGTTTATTTAAAAATGGTTAAAAACACTCACATTCTCATAGAGAAAAAAACGGCATTCAGTGATACAGTCCCGGGATCCCGATGGTCCCGGCATGCGTGTTGACGTCATGATCCTCTGTCCGGTACGTTTCATCATAACTTATGTCTTTTGTGTGCCCCTGATAATGTCATTTATAATGAAACATACATAGGGTGGGATGGAGGATTGCATATAAGAAACAAAAAGAGGGCGCATAGGCCTAGTGCATTACCTTTAAAAATGAGATTTATTTATAAATAGTAAAATACTCACAAGAGAAATAAAATCAGATCAAATGGAAAGCATGTTGCAAGGGATGCAATGTGGTCCAGAAACCCCTGAAGGTGGTCTGTTGGGGGACTGTGAACCTCTGGATAACTGGTGGCTGACACGTTTCGAGGTTGTTTCAGAGCCATGCTTTCCATTTGATCTGATTTTATTTCTTTTGTGAGTATTTTACTATTTATAAATAAATCTAATTTTTAAAGGTAATGCACTAGGCCGGGTGTCGGCAACCCGCGGCTCCAGAGCCGCATGCGGCTCTTTTTCATCTTTGCTGCGACTCCGGAGCACACTGCCCACCAGGTGGTCGGCAAGCCGCAGATCGCGAGCCACATGCGGCTCTTCTGTGTGCAGGGCGCCCGCTCCCCTCCCTCCTCAAAAATCCGGCCCGCGGAGCGTGGAACATTGGCTGTCAGGATGTAGGTGGGGCAGCCAGGATGTAGGCGGGGCAGAGTGACGAACTCCTCTCTCAGTCCGCCCTGAAGACCAGAACGGCGCGGGAACACAGCGAGAGGAACGCGCGGAGCAAAGGTAAGTGAATTGAGACAATATGGGGGATGAATTACTATGTGGGGGATGAATTACTGTGTGGGGGATGAATTACTATGTGGGGGATGAATTACTATGTGGGGGATGAATTACTATGGGGGATGAATTACTATGGGGAATGAATTACTATGTGGGGGATGAATTACTATGGGGGAAGGAATTACTATATGGGGGATGAATTACTATGGGGGAAGAATTACTATATGGGGGATGAATTACTATATGGGGGATGAATTACTATGGGGGATGAATTACTATGGGGGATGAATTACTATGGGGGATGAATTACTATGTGGGGGATGAATTACTATGGGGGATGAATTACTATATGGGGGATGAATTACTATATGGGGGATGAATTACTATATGGGGGATGAATTACTATGGGGGAAGAATTACTATATGGGGGATGAATTACTATATGGGGGATGAATTACTATATGGGGGATGAATTACTATGGGGGATGAATTACTATGTGGGGGATGAATTACTATGGGGATGAATTACTATATGGGGGATGAATTACTATATGGGGGATGAATTACTATGGGGGATGAATTACTATATGGGGGATGAATTACTATGGGGGATGAATTACTATATGGGGGATGTATTTTCAGTTTTAAAAATGTGGCTGTCAAAATAAATTTCAATCGTGGTTTTGGCGAAATTTGGCTCAGTTGAAAAAAAAGGTTGCCCACCACTGACCTAAGGCTATGATTGTGATTATGAAGATACACTGTGGCCCTGATTAACCCTTTGCTTACTGGGCCCTTAAACCCCCTTCATGACCAGAGTGCTTTTTGCAATATATGCAGTGTCGGATTTGTTATAAATGTTGCAATGGTTTTGCGGCTCCCAGTCTTTTTTTTCCCTTCGGAAACGGGTCCAAGTGGCTCTTTATGTCTTAAAGGTTGCAGACCCCTGCACTAGGCCTGTGCGCCCTATTTTTGTTTCTTATATACAGTTCTCTTTGGATTTCCCTGGTCCGTTGAGGGCAGCAAGGCTTGCATTCCTTTCTTACTCATGTGGGGATATTGACATTGTAGAGTCCACTGTCCAACGCAGTCAACGAGTTGGAGGATTGTGACATCACCACGCATGCTTGGCCACCATTGGGATCCCGGAACTGGATTATTGAATGGTGGCTTTTTCTCTAATAGAAGTTTTTAACCACTTTAAGTAAACTTTATATATGGATTCACCCTATGTGAGCTTTCTTGCTCCCTTCCTTTATCTCTCTGAGCATTTATTGGGTACTTGTGAAGTAGCCTGAGGAGCGCTGAGTGTTTATCCAAGTGAGGCTTTGGAACATAGGATCTTCACATAAAGCATGTTTTGACTTCTCTAATGCTGAGAGTCACATTCACCATGGTAAGCACATGTGGAAGCAGCACTTGGATGTTTTGTGTCTCAAGAGCACCATCATTTGAAAATTATTGCACAGTGGTGGATACATTGCTTTGCATGGACTTTGATCACATGTTGGACTGCTTATTATTTATTTTAATACATTGTTTAATCACTATATTAGTGCAACATATGTATTAGATTGCTTGTTTATGAATGCCTGTTGCTCCAAAAAGTACATGAGATACTTTTCAGATAGAATTGGTCAGTTTTGCCCTTCAATGGGGATGCCTGAAAAAACTTGATTCAAACATTTTTCAGGTGTTTTTTAGCCCATATCACCACGCCTGTAATATACTTCTAAAAATGCCCCTATACACTTGCAAAAAAGCTCAAACAAAAACTCCTAAAAATAGCTCTACTCAGGTGTGACTGCAGTCTTAATGAGCAAAGCTAGACCAAAATATACTAGAGACAGGGAACATAGATTGTGGCTTTACTACAGGAATTAGGAGAATGCAGACGATATGGTAGTGCATCATTGGCCAGCAGCAGGACAGGTTTAATGAGCAAGGCTAGGCCAAAAAATGACAGAGACAAAGAGCACAAGCTGGGAGCATACTACAAAACTAGGATATGGCAGAAGATACAACAAAATCAAAGTGGTCACAGTACAGTTTAATTATGAATAATAGACCTAAATTTTATTTATTCTTTCAGTGTAGCCCGGTGTGGAGAATATAAGTGATATAATGCGAGGTGGTTAAGGCGCACATTGTTTTTGCACTTTCTTTTTAAAAAATGCAGTGGCTCACTGAGAAAAAGATGCAACTTCAAGAATAGATGAACAATAATAAGTGAATGCGGCTCTTTGAGTATTCCAAACTTAAGAAAGGTTTAACCACTTCCCGACCGGCCGTTGTATATAAACGGCCGGACGGTGGCACTGCAGGGTCGGGTGGCCGTCTATAAACGGCCTCCCCGCACCCTGCAGCACCGCGATCCGGTGCCCGCTGTGTCCTCCGGACACAGTGAAACACCGATCGTCGGACGGGACCTCTGTACGAGGTCCCGATCATGTGATCACTGATTGGCCAATCAGTGATCACATGCAAAGTAGTAAGTGTCAGGGCTCCCAGGTATGACCAGAGGTGTGTGACTGAAGCAGGGAAACGCAGACTTCAGATATGTTATAAACAATATAATTTATTAACACTAACAGTACAAACATAAACGCAGTGCAATACTAAAACATAATACAGTGCAAACAAACCAAACCAAACCACCCACAGATAACAGTACATACAAGCAAGCGTCATCAGGCAGGCCGGGTCAATATCAATTGGGCAGGTAGGTACAGGGGGAGCAAGCGGAGAATGGTCGGGGTCACAGGCCAGGTTCAGCAGGTAGCAAGCAGCATAGTACAGAGGGTCAGGCAGAGGGATGGTCCGGGTCACAAGCCAGGGATCAGAACAGGTAGCAAGCAGCGTAGTACAGAGGGTCAGACAGAGGGATGGTCAGGGTCACAAGCCAGGATCAGAGCAGGAGAAGTCAGCAAAGGAACAGAAACAGGATGCAGGACAGATACAAGGCCCAGGACAAACACAACACCAAGGCAGAGTCTGTGGGTCTGGCCATCCCTTAAATACCCCAGCATCATCAGTTACAGGTGTTAGCTGGCTGCAGAGTTGAGTCTCTGATTGCTGGGAACACCCGCTGGCCAGCCCTGGTACTGCAGATCAAAAGGCAGGTGAGTCCCACCATTGCTGGCCAGTCCATTCCTAACAGTAAGCAAGATGTCACTTCTGACATCATTGCTTACTATGTGTGAAATCTGTGAATGATCACAGAGGTCACATGGTACAAGGCTATTCACAAAAGCCTTGTACCATGTGACAAGCTGTGACCAATCACAGCTCACTCTGTATTTCTCAATGAGTGCAGGAATGCACACAGAGAGAAAGAGAAATGATTGCTTTTACATCCTATATGGGTGTAAAAGCAATCAGTGTAAAAAAAAAATAAAAAATCTTTATCACCCCTCACAAGTAGTACAGTGTCACCATGGTGACACTGTACTGCTAGGGTGACAGTATGTAAAAAAATAAATAAAAAATAATAATATAAAAAAATAAAATAAAAATGTAAAAAAAAAATGTTTAAAAATTATAATTTTTGCTTATAAACCAATTTGGATTTTTTTTTTTTACTAAAAAGATAACGGAATAAATTTTGGCTAAGATTTATGATGAAATATTATTTATTTGCAAAATTTTATTAAAAAAACACTTTTTTAAAAAATTTTTGGACATTTCATTTACATAGCAAAAAAAATACAAATCCCAGTGGTGAATAAATACCACCAAAATAAAGCTTTATCTATCTAAAAAAAATAGTAAAAAATTCATTTGGGTACAGTGTTGCATGACCGCGCAATTGTCATTCAAAGTGTGATAGCGCTAAAAGCTGAAAATTGCCCTGGTCAGGAAGGGGGTAAAAGTGTCCGGTCTGGAAGTGGTTAATCAACCTAAAATAAATAAATAAACAAACAAAAGAAAGGACAAATCTGGAATACCACCCTTAAAATAGAAGCTTGATTATTTTAAACAATTAAATCTTACTATAAAGAATTAGTTTACCCCCCCCCCAAAAAAAAAACACATCTGAAACAGAAACATGTTTTATTAAAAAGATAGCTATCAGAATTAGTATATTTTAGAGTAGAGTAATTAGAGTATCATTTCCCAACTGACTTTAATCTCTTCCTTTTCAGTTTTTCAGCATCCCTACAGCAGTTGCCAATACACTGACACTGTCGCTGCTCCATGTCCTCCCTCCATTTTTTATAGTGCTGGCTTATTCAAAGAGAGCTGGCTTATTCACAGTCCCAATTATTGTCCCTTCTAAGCCTGCTGGCCAAAGTTCAAAGGCCATGCACTGCATTATGGTTTAAAAAAAAATCTCAAACCCATGGTAGCAGAGAACATGAAAACACAATGACTGATCATTACTAATCTGATCATTAGTCTAATAATGCTAGTAAAAACTGGTGCAGGACTGGTAAGACTCAGTGTGGGGGATTGGGACCAAATTGCCAGTGACTGTTTTGTTTTTGGATTAACTTTGTAAGTAGTAAATTAGAAGGACTGACCCTTTTTTGGAGACCCATCTTGGAGTAACTCCTTCCCTCAATACCTAACATGTTGTAGCATGCTGCAGAGAATGCCTTTTGCTTTCTGTGTTGAATTGTAGTCGCTCTGCAGAGCTCAGCAAAGCTCTTACTTCCTGCCAATTGAAGCACTCTAGCTCTAATGCTCCATGGGGCATACCAGACCGACAGACCACTATTTCCACACTAAGAGTAAGGGTCCTACTCTGTGGTATGTTAACAGAAGACAGACTTTTCCACTTAGGGTGGGAATGCTTTCAAAATAAATTCAACTGACTGACTTGGAACACCTTTGGTTTTGATGCCCCCAGAATGTACCTCATTGGAACTGATGGTTCATCTGGGCTTTTAGAATAGGATTTAATTTGCATAGATCCCTGGTGTCTGCTTGTCAAATCATTTAAAAAAAAAACTGTGAAATAAGAGTAACACTTTAATATCTATGTAATGACCTATATTTATTTATATACAAATACTATAGTATATGAATCTAGTGCAGTCTTACAGAATTTAATAGTGACTTACCCGTGGGGAAAATATATGGAAGGCAACTGGGCTAGGATCTTTACATACATTTCAAAGTACTGTAGAAAGAGAATGAAAAAGTATAGCTTCAACCACACCTTGCCATCATTATCCTTCAAACAGAGAATGGTTTAAGGAGGAGATCTTATCTAATGCAAAAGCTTGGCAATTAGGCCTGGAGACAGCATTTACTGAAATAAAAAGAAATGCCCATTTCTTCAAAACATTTTTCAAAATGTATTTCCCAGCAGCATATAAAAATAAAGTATTTGTAACTGAAAAGATCATTACAGTTTGGAGAGAAGATAAAGAGCTGTGGTTCTATTTCTTATCTTTGATATTTCAACCTTTGTTATCATTATATTGTCAAATTGAGGGACAGTCAGCTACCTTAGGTACCAGGGAATAATCACAAACTGCATGTTTGTCTCATATCCTAATTATGAACCACAGTATCAAGAACACAAAAGATCATCTTATAATGTTAATATAATGTTAATTGAAAGGGATTGTTGATTTTTTAAATTTTTTTTGCTTTGGTTGGCATGTGTAATAATATTTTTACAAAAATTAACTATTTTCTAGACCACCCCCACAGAAACACATGCCCTCTCCCCACCAACTCTAGCCAACTGAGGTCATGAAAAATAAAAAACCCTAGTAAAATGCTCCTTTTACTTACCTATACAATATGGTCACCTAAGGTCCAGGTTTTGATTCTTCCCTCTGTTCTGTGCGCAGGAGGTAGAGTTTGTTCTCAGGTGTTCACATTACTGCTGTCTACTTGACATGGGCATTTCCTTCTTGGCTGTTCAGCAGGGAAATACTCTGGATAAATAACAGCAGTCTACAGCGATGACATTGGCAAAGGTTACTAGCAAGCTCAGGCAAATGTGCAATGCTGGATTACCAGCCCCTTTGCACCCAAAAATAGTACTGGCTAGGAGCACAGATTGTGGACACAGACGGAGGACCTAAGTGATTATACCCCTTCTCCAGAAGGTAAGTGAAAAAGTTTGAATTGTTAAGAAGGGTGGTTTGCATGGGAAAGAAAGGAATGGGAAGGGGCTTTAGGTAACTAACTGATAATGCAATTCTATTCTTTACTTATAGATCTTTTAAAATACTTACTTCAGAAAACCTCTGATTTGTTGTTTGCCTTCCCATTCAACTAAAATTCTCCTAACTCCTTTTAATCATATAGTTTGTGATAGAGTTTTATATGCAACTATGCTTCCATAGCTTTAATATTTTGGAGGTGGGGGTTCTTAAAGTTAACCTGTATTGCATTCATTTTCAAGAATGCTAGCTGGCCATTTATGAATCAAACGTTCAATCCTTGTATAGGCATTGTGGTTGTACAGATGTTGATTTACCAATTGACTTCTGTAAAACCACCCTGTCAGATTTTGCCTGCTCAAACAGGGCTGCTGGCCAAAGCCTGCAATGCTGATCAGTGTATTCTGATGGCGGGGAAGTCTTCCTGCTGTCAGAATACAACACAGCAGGAGAAATTCTCCATCAAACACTGAGTGAAAAAAACTGACTCATCTATGGGCTGCCTAAGACCAGACACCACAAGATGTCTCATAATTTATTAATCAGAAAACTCTCTGATTTGCAGTAGTTTAACTTTTTTTTTTTTACTGGCTTTCCCTGCCTTCAAGACTAAGTCTTAACAACAGCCATTATACTTTCCTGCATGGCCTGTAAAGGAATTCTCATTGGACAGTAAGATAGCAGTTTACCAGGGATGGTTCAGTACATCAGTCCAAAGTAACAAAGTGAAACCTAATACAAGAGGGACAATGGAGATTCATTTCTGGCTAGTAGCGGTAATAGGAGCCGCCCTAAGGTGTCTGGTTTTATGAAGAGGGAGAGTTTCTTGTGCACATACTGGAAAGCCGTTATTGATCAGAGCCTTCAGTCAATCAGCTGTAGCTGCTGATCAGTATCTTCTAACAGCAGAGAGTCCCCTTTGTCAGAATGAAATGTCTCAGTGGGTGAGGATTCCTTCCTTCATCTCACTTGTGTGGATGGGGAATCCATTCATTTCTTTTTATTCATCTGTCTTTTTCATTCATCTGTCTAGCTGAACAAAAAAAAAACCTGTGTATATCTTACCCTAGGTTCACACCTAAGTGTTTTCTGCAGCGTTTTGCATTTTGCAGAAACACACTACAGTCCATTTAACATGATTTCCTAATGGACATGTTCACATCTCTGCATTTTCACTCGGTGCATTTTTTGGAAAGGGTCAGGGACTTTTTGAAAACAAAAAGTTGCATTTTTGGTTCTATAGACTTCAATGGAAAGCTGCAGAAAACTATGTAGTGTGTTTTTGCTGTGTTTTTTGCTGCATTTTTGCTGCATTTTTGATACATTTTTGATGCGTTCTGCATTTTAAATCTGCCTAGCAACAAGAAGAAAAATAATTTTAAAAAATGCAAAACGCATAAAAAAACGCATGTGCAAAAATGCAGAATGCAACGCAAAATGCACTGCAGAAACAGATCAAACGTAAACTGCATAGGTGTGAACCTAGCCTTAAGTTACATTAGTGTCTGGGTAAATTTTTATACAAAGTTCTTATATTCCTTGAACACAATTTTAACATCCCTTTTTCTTTGCTGCATACCTAGTCTATAGCTAAGATTGCTACTAGGGTTGGTAACAATAGCAATTATGTCATCGCCATGATCAACATCTATTTCCATGGGGGGTCTCACCCCCCACTGCTTTAGGGAATTGGTCTTATCAGTCCTAATGATCAATTTCTGTCATTTTTAGTGTACTGATACTTCCTTTTGACCTGTCTGACTTTGGTGGCTTAACCATTATTGCTCCTTGGGTCATAGTAAGACTTTAAAAATTCCAGGCTTTGGTAGGTCATACATTCCTTATGGAGGGCATGCAACTTTGTAAAATATTTTGATTGTCAACTTGATTAAAAAGCAAATATTCTGCTTCCAATATATCAAGTATGTCAGAATGTTAGGGTCTGTTCAAACCAATAAGTGTTGTGCTGCACTGGACAGCTTAGCCCAATGCAGGCCATAGCATAGACTATGCAATTTGCCTTGTGTATTGCAGTTGTACATGCTGAAAACATGCTCTACTTTTTATTTTATTTTACCGCCTCACTGCAGTATATTGCAACTCATTATGTAGCATCATAATGCACTGTGGTGCATAAAGGTGATTTAAATGTAATTTTGACATTTCAATAAAGTTATACAAAAATATGTGAAAAGTATGTGTTTATGATCAGTGCATTGACACCATTTTCCTTCACCGTGCACACCAGCAACTGTGGTATAACATGACCGCTGTTTTAAACAAGCCCTCAAAGGTAAACCTTCCATAATTTTGTTTATTCTCTCCCTAATCTCAATCTGCCAAAGAGTGCAATCAACAACCTTGCAGAGTGCTTAATGAAAATCATTGGCAGGTTTTATGACCTAGAGTGGTGGCATTCACATTTCTTGATATAGCGAACCACAACTACAGCCCTGATACTGCCAAAGGGCCAGACATAATATTTTGATAATGTAACATGCTATAGGGGTTATTGGAGAGTATACACCTTAGGCAAAATTATTGAATGGTGACACATTACGTGAGACTCCTCAATCACTGCTTTTACAGTTGCTTTAAAAATACATGCTTCAACATTTGTGCAACCTTCAGCCTACTAAAAATTACCTGTGGCAATGCAAGATTTATTCTAAAAGATCACCACATTTTTAACCAGTTCCCAACCAGCCTATTGTCAAATGACAGCCAGGCGGGGCGCCTGCTGTTCCGAGTGGACTTCATGGTGGAAACAGCAGATGACCAATTAGTGTACTGGCTAATGCTGGTACCATGTGATCACTGTGACCGATCACAGCAGATCACATGGCAATGGAACACAATGGATGGTGTTCATTCATGCCATCCATTGTGCACTATTGTGTTGATCTCTGTGATTGGTCACAGTGATCACATAGTAAAGACAGGGCCAATCACAGCCCACCTGTACCATGTGATTAGCTGTGGTCAATCACAGCTAACCCCAAAAGTAAACATTGAGTGAATCCATTTCATTAAATAAAAATGCTTGCTTATACCAGTGAAAGTCATTGGTATAAGCAATCATAGTGTATAAGAAATACTGATAATATCCCCATAGTACAGTGCTTATGTTAAAAAATTTTAATTAAAAAAGAAAACAATTATTTTAAAAAAATTGAAAAAAAAAATTTTTTTTTGCTTTATGGTTTTTTTTTTTTGCACACTGTCCCCAGTCAGCGTTCCTGATCAGTTATATGATGATGCACTGGTGACAGTATATAAAAAACTATTTTTAAAATTTGTTCATTTTCCAAAAAATTATAACAAAAATTACAACTTCAAAAAACCCACCATGCCTTTTACTAAATACCTTGGATTGTCTATGTTCCAAAAAGGGGTCATTTGGGAGCTATTTGTATTGTCCCGGCATTTACGGGCCTCAAGAAATGAGATAGGCCAGCAATACATCAGGATTGATCAATTTTCAGATATATATACTACAAGTTGTGAACTCTGTAACTTTCTTACTAAATATTGTACACTGATTTGGATTATTTTCATAAAAGAAATGTAGCAGAATACATTTTGGCCTAAATTTATGAAGAATGATTATTTATTTGCAAAATGTTATAACAGAAACTAAAAAAATACACATTTGTTCCCAAATATTTGGTCTTTTTGCATTTATTTAGCAATAAATTAAAAACACAGTGGCAATTAAATACCACTAAAATATATCTCTATTTGTTTGGAAAAAAAAAAAGGATAAAACTTTCATTTGGGTACAGTGTTGCATGACTGAGCAATTGTCATTCAAAGTGTGACAATGCTGAAAGCTGAAAATTGGCTTGGGCAGAAAGGGGATAAAAATGTCTGGTATTGAAGTGTTTAATTACCAGAATCCAATCTAAAGAATATTTTCCTTACCTGGTCTGAGTAAGCATCTAGGTAATAAAAACACAGACTACTGTCTGCTCTGACTACTGGCCACATAATAAGTGTCAAAGAACTACGTACATGCAGTTGGGCACAATGGACCTAGAGACTGTATTGTGTTAAATGACAAAATATGCATCTGAACTTATCAGCTTAATGGAAAATATCTGTAATGGCTCTGATGGTGTCATTTTGCATGGGCAAAATGTGATAAAATGTTCACCACATGCATGTTGCTAAAAACTATGAAACAAGATAGAAGTGATTGTAGCCATATTGGTGGAGTAATGTCTGTAATACTTTTTTTGGACTAACACCCAAATTTTCAGGACAAGCTTTTAGAGTGTGTCTCCTTCTTCAATGTCCAAGCAGCACTGAGGAGACACACTCCGAAAGTTTGTCCTGGAAATTTGAATATTAGTGCAAATAAAAAAAAGTATCTCAGACAGTATCTCAGACAGTATTCAATTGTTCCTAAAAGAAGATAGAGAAATATTGTGGCTAGTACTTGCATTAGAGGGCATGTAAAGGTCTCAAGAACTGTCACAGTAATAGAACTGCCATCTATGCCCTTAGAATCTGGTATTCTCAAAAAAGATCCACTGTTAGCAAGCTCAAAATACAATGCATTTGGGTATACACAATGGTAGAAACATTGAAGAGAAAATGGACTTGCATACCTGTGAAATCCTTTTAATGTATTGCTGAGTCCATGTCCTGTTTAATCAAGACTGCTCTAAGAGCTAAAAGGGAAATGCTCTCTTAGAAATACCTTTTTTTCAGTAAATGCTGGTGTTTGACTTGCTGTCTATAGACCATTCAATAGGTCATTTAAGTCTGTTCAACATATAAAGGCTTTTTCAGAAACATATTGAGGAATCCATCACATAATAAGGCAGTTTCGGTAAAGTAAATTCTGCTTCCTTCACTGTTTACAGAATTAGCCAAGTGATGTATTGCATTCAATGTGAGTATTGTCATCTTATGCACTTTATGGTATTTGATACCTATGGAGATGCTAGTTTCAAATGGAAGCTTCTATAAAGCCATGAGATTGCTTTAGTTTTTCATACTTACAGTATATGTACATACTTTGCTGTGTGTGGCTAGACTTGCATATATAAGGGGGGAGACACAGCAGGCACTCTGCTTATGTCTGAATAAGGAGTATAAAGCCCCCTATACCCTACATAGGATATAGAATAATTTGGACTCCAGATATGGGAATGGTGTTGGGGTGCTTATAAAGTGGAACTGAAAGGGAGGTTACCTGAGCCCCCTTGGACAGGGGTGACACCTCACATTTCACCCCTGTTTCTCTCTCCTCTCTATACTATTTGTCTGAGATCTGCCTCTGCCTTCATGATTTTTGAGTAATGCGGCCCCTGTATGCCTCTGTGTCCACCTAGGGGACTACCGCACACTTACTGAATGGACAGGTCATTGTGCTATTAAACAATTGTTCCATCCTCAGGAAAATGGGCTGATCTTTGTTCTGGATATTAAAACTGAGATTTTATAGATAGGCAATTCCTATCCTCATATTGATTACTGGTTCCAAATTAATAGTAACTACTGCAGTAGGGAACAGACACAAAAAAGATACCACTCAGCATCTTTCCAAATCATTGTTCTGTTTATTTAGCGCATTTGAAGTTTTTTTATACACATGATTATGTAGGTTCACCTTGATATTGCAATTGTACTTTTATAGTAACAAGGGGCGTTACATAGGCAGGCTAATTTCTAATCAGGACTTAAAGGAAACGTAATGAAAACATTATTATTGCCATGTGCACAATGAGTGAAGTGTGCAATACATAGGCAAACAAAATAGAATACAGTTTTATACAGAATTTACAAACTCCCTTTACATCTTGAAGCACGGTGACAGTGAACACAGGAAGGATGGCCCTGCTACATACCGCAATATGCATTTGTGAAAACTTGAAAATCATTTGACTATCAAACTTTGCAGGTGTCCTGTCCCATATTCAGGTATGGTGTCGGTGTCATATACTAACATTTTATATGTTCTTAAGTGCAGTTTGTATGTTCTGTATCCTTTGTGATCCCAGATGTATTTTTAACGATGTTGTGAATAAATTACTTGTTTTTATGATAACTACGGATGCCCCAAGGTGCACCTTAAAATCCAACATTACTGAGCAACAGTGATGTTCCACTATTTTCTTGAGGTGTCTTGCAATATAGAGATGTGGTATAGTGGGAGTTCTATGTTAATATTGAGCTAAATAAAATAGTCATAAATCTTTAAATTTCTGAATTGCATATTTAAGTGGACTTTTACTCAAACAGTAAATACTTGCTATCCCATAAGATATATAAAACACTTCATTTTGTCTAAGAAATACTCTGAGTAATCTATCTTGCCTTGCATTCCTCCTGAAAAAAAAAATTCTGAGATGTAACTCTGCCTAGACACTACTATTCTGTTGCCAGCTACAGACAGCTGGATATCTACATTGTGAGATTATCAAAGGCACTGTTGCCCCTTGTCTGCCTGTTTGGCTTTTTTTTTTGATCCTGCAAGTCTCCCTGCAATATTTTGTCAACAAAAAAAAAAAAATTCTGACATGATGAAGCAAATCCCTTCTCTTAAACCAAGATGGTCATCTCCACACAGAAACACAGTGCAGAAAAAGGCATTATAAGTCAGTAATAGGAAAAAAAGATAAGCTGCATGAATCCTACAAGAAATAGTTGTGCTTTTCATTTTCCATCCACCTGTCTGTTTTGAGTCCTGTTTCAGCAGTACAGATCTTGTTTCATCTTTGGATGGCCTTGTATTTCAAGTTACAGCAGTCAGCATCAAGTACTATTGTTTTGGGTT
The DNA here is from genome assembly GCF_062004578.1 of Staurois parvus. Taxonomy (NCBI): domain Eukaryota; kingdom Metazoa; phylum Chordata; class Amphibia; order Anura; family Ranidae; genus Staurois; species Staurois parvus. The sequence continues at coordinate 3,078,946 of NW_028317803.1, forward strand.
TCCAAATACCTTTATATTAAATTACTGTTTGGTATATTGTGTTTCATTTCATTTGATATGGGCTGTATTTATATAAATTCTAACAAGTGTTTTGTCACAAAATACTATTTACAAAAATGGCAATGCAGTCAACCCTTGTACTAGTTTTTTTGCAAAAAACACCCCTTTACTTTCATCCACAGCAACCAGTCTAATGTTACCTTCGACTGGGCATTCATGAGTAGATGTCTCATGGAAAATGATGGCTGTTAGGCAGCTGCCCAGGTCTGATCATGCTGGAACACAACACACTTTGGCTAATTTAGTAAAGGAGTGTGAATTGTGTCCATATTATTATTATACAGGATTTATATAGGGCCAACAGTTTGCTCAGCGCTTTACAATATAACAGGAGACAATACAGCAACAATACAGTTCAATACAAGAGGGAAAGGAGGGCCCTGCTCCTTGGAGCTTACAATCTCACTTTGTTTTTCCAGTCATGTTCAGATGAAACAGGAATTTGCTTTTCACTTGATTGGATCATTTTTGCACACACGATATTCTCAACTTACTTAGTAAATCAGACCTTCTGATCCTGATTTACAAAATAAATTGAACATGTTCACTTTGCAAAGTTACATTTTCACTTAGCTTGATGAATGTGGGAATGCTGAGCTAATTTCAATAGTCCAATCATGTGCACGCAAAATACCTGTCATTTTAATTTCACATATTTTGTGGTATTCTTTGCAATGTGATATTTTTACCACATTTACTAAGAAATTGCCCTTGCAATGGAAAAATTCACTTTGCAAAGTGAACATACTCATTTGTTTTAGTAAATCAGGATCTCTGTGATATGCAACATTACCACCAGACTGAAATGATATATCTTTTTATGTTCTCATTAAGAACAGGGACAGATTGATTCCTCAAGTGTGTGTGACAACAAGCACCTGATATGGTCTTGTATTTGCCCCCTAAGGAACCTCTATATAGTTCAAGCATCATTTTGGGCTTTTGAAGAAAGGTGATTACTGATAAAGCGGCTCACAAGTGTACAGGTGCTCTGCTCTGCCATACGTGTACAAGACCTCTGCTATATTTATTATAACTTGTATGCCAGTCAGCACAGGGATGGTGAGCTTTTTTAGAGAATGGATAGAAGAATAATAGATCTGCCTTTCCTAAAAAGACCACAGTCCATTGTTGAGATGCACCACCACCAGGCCAGTAAGGTAGGTGCCCTGTATGAAAAGTAACTGTCCCTGTTTGGCTTTTAAAGTGATTCTAAAGGTTTACATGTTATAAAATAATAATAAACATGTCATACTTACCTGCTCTGTGCAATGGTTTTTCATAGAGAAGCCCCGAATCTCCTCCTCTGGGGTCCTCTGCCAGTGCTCCTGGCTTCTCTTCCCTCCTCCTCTCATAGCAAGCCACTTATGGAGGCACCCATGCAGGCTTGATTTCAAGCCAGAATGTTTGCATCTATTGGCACACACAGCATGTCTTGGCCCTAACCCTAGATTCCTCCTCTCAGGGTTTGATTGACAGCAGCAGGTGCCAATTGCTCCTCCTGCCTGCCTCTATGTCCAGTGAGGAGAAAGAGATAGAACAGTAACTGGGGGGGGGGGGGGGGCTGATCACATAAGTTTTTTTTTACATTAATGCTGAGAATGCATTAAAGTAAAACACCTTCTGCCTTTACAACCACTTTAAGTTTTCAATCCTATAACCTATGAGCTGATATTGATGTGTGCATGCATTTACATTTGTATATATTTACTGTATTTATCTAAAAAATGTCAGAAGTCAGAGGAAGAATGTTTCTGCACCTGCATTTGTTGTAAGCAAATAAGTTGTTAAAAAAAAGAATTCTGTTGAGCAAAACAACAAATACTAAATAAGCAGGCCAAGACTATGCCCAATATTAAATCAGGATCATTCAAAGTAATTTATTGCTTATATAATACAGCCTACAACGCTAACAATTTTGGGAAATATTTCCCCATGTTTTTTAAACATGCTGCCAAAATCAAATTAAAATCATAATGCATTGGCAGACTAACTGGTATCTCTTTAGTTCACTTTCAGTTTAGCAGCCTGCTAGAAATGGACTTCTGGGAAAAGCAGAAAATCTATTATCATAGCCTGAGTTATACAAGGACATAAGCAGCATTAGCACTCTGTTCATGTGTCTGTTATTACACAAAAGCGGTGTAAATTTACACATTCTGTCAAAAAACTGAGGAAAAGCACCACTAGAAAAAAAACACAAACATGAAAACGTCCCTAAAGGCCCAGTAAACCAAATATACAAGTTAGCTTTTTGCAACATGCTACCATTGTTAAATACACATGTGCTTGGAAAGCACAACATGGTTTATATATATATATTGTAAATAAAAACTAGTTTCTTTTTAAAGCAGAAACTCTGAAATTGTAAATTAAACAATATATTCACCCTCAAAACCTTTAGCTTTTACAGTGTGGGCTTGGGATTATCAATGACCTCTTGATTTGAGCTCTGCAAGCTGCCCATCCCAGATGTCATAAACTGTCCACACCTTCCTCTTATTATGTCAACCTGCACAAAATTTACATAAAAGGCAGAGCACATTACTGAACATAAAATGTGGCCCCTCCAAGTCTGTACTCTACCTTTTAATTTTCTTGACAGCAGCATTTAGTAAAATGTGTAAGAAGTGTTCAATAAAATAAAAGGAGAGAGGACAGATTAGGGTGATGATATTACCACTCTATACATTTATTATATTTGATTATTCATAATTTATATATTTATTATTATTATATTATTCATCATATTTTTGATTGTGTTAAAGTGGAATTACACTTCTGTAATTTTTTTTATACTTGGGCCCCAGGAGCTTTAAGCCATAATGTGTCAATATGGCAAGCATTCCCTTCAAGGTGTCTGTGCTCCTGTTAGTCACAAGCATTGCATCCTCTTCCAGTCATCATTCTGGGTTCCAGCTCTTCAGCCATCTGATTGGCCATGCCAGGATGATGGCACTCCCACGGTGTACACTAAGCTGCCCATGTGCGGCAGGGACAGACAGGGAGAAGGTTTTATGACAGAAGGGACCGAAAGGGTCTTCTCTGCAAAAAAATTCAGTGTGTTTTTTTAAAAAACATTTTAAATACAGAGATTTGCAGAATAACCATATTATCCAGGGGTTTCACTGTAGTCACTAAGCTTTCCTAAGAACTGTTAAGAAACAATATTATAGTATATTGTTTTCAGTGGGTCGGCGGAGGGAGCAGTAATACAGAAGATTATGCAATAGAAAGTGAGCCTGCCTTTGTAATGAGCCCTCATGTTCATGTGTTGATTTATTTGATGTGTTGATTTATTTATTTAAAAATTCTTTTTAAAACCCCACTTTGGCCACAGTCTATACCAGGGGTAGGCAACCTGCGGCTCTCTAGCTGTTGTGGAACTACATTTCCCATGAGGCATTGCAACATTACAAAACTGACAGTTACAGCTATGACTTGCAGAGGCATGATGGAACTTGTAGTCCTGCAACAGCTGGAGAGCTGCAGGTTGCCTACCCCTGGTCTATACCATGTAAACCCATTATCTACTTTCTACTTCGGATTCATATATCAAGAGCAATACTCTGTTACCCACAAACCCTGTTATACTTGTCTATTCCTGCTTCCAATAGGTGTGCATCTCTCTATACATATGAGATGGGCAAAGCAACTTGCATAAAGCTATAGTAACACAACGGGAGAAATTCGGTAAAGCTGCTGTGCCACATTTCTGGTATTAATCCCTCTTGTTAATGTGTTGCACCAAATTCATGAAGCACCTGCAACACTTTTGGTACTGGCAGCAACTTGTGCACCAAATTCAGATAGCTCTAAAATGCACCACTTTTATATTGTGGAGCACAATGCCTGCTCTAAACTCAACATAAAATATCGACAGTTTGTATCTTACAAAAGTGGAGCCAATTAAGACCAATTCTGTTTTGGCGTAAACGGAGAGACCCTAATGCAGACATATTTCACAAAAATGTGCTGCTTGTGCTCCAAAAGCATATGCCAAATTAAAGTTCTGGTTCTAGACAGGTACATGAATTTGGTGCACACTGTGACACTTTTCGAATGCTAGACCCTTTGCAAAATCTTTCTGCATCAGTCTTTATGAATTCTAGGGAACATTCCTGATACATTGACATTAGACCTGTGGCTCAGCTTTAGAATGGTGCTGGGGTGGAGAGGGCTGTTTTTTGTGGGGGGTTTTTTTGTATTTTTTTTTTTTTAGTTTTTTTATAAAGCACTTGCCTTTAGCAATATGTGCAAATACATTATCTTTAATTGATAACATTTGTTATTTCGTCAGTAACTCTTGCATTATTTATTAGCAGAATCTGTATGAGCATAAAACACTGAAGCTGTTAATGCTATTTTTGATGCACATTTATGACATGATATGTTTCTTAATGAGCCCATTTACTAAAAATGAATTCATTTTAAGTCAGAAGACAATCATCCTTTCACAGGATTCTACTTTACCTTTCTTTTGAAACATCTCTTCAAAGGATCAGCAAAAGTACATATGTTTTATTTAGCATTTACATCATGTCAAGATATGATTCCCTACAAACAGTATATAGCCTGCATGTTACTTATTGAAAAGATTTTCCCTGTCCCTTAGGAAATATTTAAAACCCATTTCACCCTTGAAAATACACCAAACACATCCTTAAAGTGAAACTAAGTTTAAAAACAAGAGAAAAGACTATGGGGTTGATTTACAAAACCTTGAGAGTGCAAAATCTGGTGCAGCTGAGCATGGTAGCCAATCAACTTCTAACTTCAGCTAGTTCAAGTAAGCTTTAACAAAAGAATCTGGAAGTTGGTTTCTGTGCACAACTGCACCAGATTTTGCACCCTGCACTCTTAGTAAATCAACCCCATATGCTATAATTTTTTTTAAAATGTACACTGGATTTGAGACATTAATATCATTATTGCTTTTACAGGATTTATGTAGTACCAACAGTCTGCATGGCACTTTACAATACAAGAGGGTTAAGAGGGCCCTGCTTTTGAGAGTTTACAATTTAACAGAAAATTTAAAGTGATACAACAGTTAATAACTGTCATGGCTTGAGCTGATGGAGAAGGTAAAAGCTTTTAGATAGAGGTGGGATAGGTTTTTTTGAAGAGATTTTTTCATTGTCATCGGTGTCATTTACTCTATATAATTTAATGTGTCCCAGGTCTGTGATTCTCTATGCACCCCTTTCCCTCCGTATAAGACCAGTTCAATTCCACAGCCATCCAACTTTTACCCACAGTCAAATTCTGTATAATACATATACTCCTTTGTCTCTGACATTAGGTAGAATCAAATGTTTCTATGTTGGTGCCATATAGCGTTGTATGTTGGCTGCATGCTGATGCCATAGTAATGGTGGACAGGTCTTACTGGGAAAGGTCAGAGTTTCCTACTTCTGTGACTCTGTTCATCCCTAATGAGCAGCTCTTCTGTGATAGCCCTTGACTGTTGAGCAGTGCATGGCATTGACATCTACAGTAAATTGCAGAACAGCTGCTATCTGAGGATTCGACAATCATGGAAACCTTGCATAGGGCTGCACCTGCAATCTGTATGTAGTAAGTATGAAATAGCTTTACCTAATTGAAAGGAAATGTAAATGTATTTTCAGATCTTATTTTTTAGCTTTTTAAAATAAAGAAAAAATATATTTTTAAAATAGGCTAATGTGCTGAGCTGCCAGTAATAGACCTACATCCTTTGCATCGACACATGAATTTTGATGTGTCACCTTATATAGAAAGCAATAAAGATGACTATGGCTGAATGGAACATGCACGTTCATACAATAGCAGTGATGATGACCATCATATGGTGGCCCAGACTAAATCTTTTGCAGGTTTAGTGATTTAGAGACAGCCTTATTCAACAAGAGATTTCTAAATCTTAACAGTATTTAACAAACTATTCACACTTTAGCAATCTGTCAGAAGATTGTTTTCTGTTCTTCATGGTTGCTGCAGATAGTGAGTCTCGTTATGCAGTAGGGAGTGATACTTGTAAACTTTCTTGCTCAAAATGATTACAATGATGTGTAATAATAAACAGTATATACTGTATATATACTTTAAACTTTGGTGCAGAATCATACCTCTCTTGGTTCTTAAAGCGGAGTTCCAGCTGAAAAAAAATTAAAGTCAGCAGCTACAAAAACTGTAGCTGCTGACTTTTAAAATACGGATACTTACCTGTCTCTTGGTTCAGCGGTGTTCTCACCATGGCTGGTTTCACTGGCCATCTTCTCTCCCCGGCATCTTCATTGTGGGCACCCGGCTGTGACAGCTTGCGGCTTCACAGCTGGGTGCCCACTGCGCATGTGTGAGAAGCGTTGCGCTTTGTGATTGGCCCCGTAGTCTTCTGGGAACTGTCACATGTCCTAGAAGACTACAGGATGGGGGGGGGGACAACTTCCGGTTCCAATCACCTAGGCTATCGCAGCAGAAGTGGAAGCGGGTACCTGTCAAATTCAGGTGCCAATCCTTAATGGGGAGTGACGGACAGAGGCTTAAAGTGGAATTTCCCCTTTTGGGTGGAGATCCGCTTTAACAAATATCTACTTGTTTCCCCGTGCCCTTTCCAGATGCCTGAATGGGAAAGCCAGCCTTCAATGTAATCACCTTAGCAAATTTTAGTATACTAATAAGGAAAATTGTGGTGTCTACATCCCTTAAAAAGTAGGTGAGCCTTGAGGACTATCTAAGCAAAAATGTATTTAATTTAGTGATGCCAATTTACACAGAACTGTACATATATATTATACACTTACATCAGTCCCTGCCCTCAAGGAGTGTACAATCTAAGGTCCCTAACTCACATTCAGACATACACATACTAGCGCCAATTTAGACAGGATCCAATTAACCTACCAGCATGTATTTGGAGTGTGGGAGGATTCCATGCACGTACATGAAGGACATGCAAACTCCATGCAGTTAGGGCTGTGCTTGAGATTCACGCTGCTGACCCTAGTGCTCAAGACAGAAGTGCTAACCACTTAGTCACTGTGCTGTCCTATTTGGGCTCCTACAGTCGACAGTGCCTTAAATTTGTCTTTCATCTCAGTGTAGGCTGCTTAGAAATTCAGTGAGCCAGTCATACAAGCAGGAGATTATATTTCTAGGGGCAATATCTCCAAATTGCAAGGATATTAAGCTTAATGGTTTCAGAAAATTACATTCATTGCAGATTAAAAGGAAAAGGTAGTTTTTAATAACATTAATTCACCAAATGGCTTATGTAGCAATTATATATATATATTTTAATAAAAATAGAGTTTTATTCAATTACCTATTTAAAAAAATGCGAGATTCAGATTTTCATTGTATTAGTATTACTATGAACTTGTTATTTTGTGTGTCACTCTTAAGGTTTCATTTACAATCAACCAACCAATATAAACATGTTTGTACATACCTATTCCCTGATTATTGACAGTAGAACACAACACCATTGGCCACTGCGACCAGTTATATGTTCTTTTTAGCTGGAATATATTGTGTTCGATTTTTTAAACTAATCTAACAGGTTGAATGCATTTAACAGTAACAGCCACAACTTGCTGAAGTTGTCAAAATTTAAATTATGTCTAGATCTTGCGATAAACACTTCATAGTGCCTTCTTCACCAGTGGTTCTTGAAATCTGACATTGATTTTTTCCTTCTTTCATGTGCAGAGGTTATTATTTATTCTGTAGAAAACAGACTGGTGCCCTTTTAATTAGGTTTCTGATTTTGAAAGGCACAATTGAATTCAATGAAGAAGTTTCCATTAGTTGTGAACACACTAAGAAAAATAATTTTTATATATTTGTTGCAGAGATTTGCATTGTTGTTGTCATGACAATCAATTTGCAGGGTTATTTTTTCTGTTAAAATTGATATACCGTATGTATAATAGCTACAAAAGCCCTTTTGCAATTAAACGTTAATAAAATAACATTTCCAGTTCAGTCTGCAGTAAGGATGAGAGAATTGATTTTACTGAAGTAGAAACTCACTCATTAAGCTGCTTATGTGAAATTTGATTGAGAAAAAAAATCTATTTTTTGTTTAGAGGACATGCTTTTGGGGGTGTATCAAAAGTAGATTTGTTTGTTTAATATTGTTCTTTTGTGTGTCCTTTTTTCTTTTGTATCATAGTATCATAGTATTTCTCTACTCTGTGATCAGGTCTGTATTTTGTGAAAATGGCAGTCCTAAAGTGAGATGCAGTGTGCTATGTATGGGCATAACGTTGGATGTGAACTGATGTCATTGGTGTGCAACTTCCTGCTTTCCATTTAAGTTCATATAGAATGGTTGGGCTTTATTTGGTCTGCCCCCAAAGTTCTGGAGGCGATGGATCTTCATACAGGGTTGGAGTGGTGACATCTCTCCACGTGACTATTGTTATCTCTCAACTGTTGCTTCTTTTCCTTTTACAAAATGTTTTATTAGATTTTACAACAAAAGTAAAGCTTTGACATACATAACAATAAAGTTTTCATATAAGTGTTGTATAGAATGCAAACTGAAAAGGGTAGAGCAAAGGTACAAACAAGGCGTGTAATAATGTACATTTTCTAAAAATAGTAGTGTAGAACTACTGTCAGATGAATGAACACTTAAATAGAGCTGTTCACAAAGGTGGGGAAGGACTGATGGGAAGGGGAAGAAGTTGTTACCATCACAGTGTAAGCCAGTTGCGGAATAGACTCAGACTGCAGTACTGTACCATAAATGCATGGGATCAGGAATAGGGCTACCTGTCCCATGAGTAAACCAAATGAAGTACTGGGGTGGTGAGGCAGCAAGGCTAAAAATTCAATAACAATGAGAAAAAAGTGCAGGAAAATGGGAGACTGAAAGAAAAGAAAAATTAGAGAATCAAGTAGAAGCAAGAGTGAAGAGGCATATAGAGAAAAGGGGGGTACTGGAGGGTTGGCTTGGTATTGCAAAAACACATGCTCCTAGTCTCGTTAGAAAAGGAGTGACAAATGATGAAGGTTTATATTACACTTTTAGTACGACCATGGAGACCAAACTTTTAAAAGTTTTGAGTATGTATTGTTTAGTGTGGAGGTAAGTTTTTTGCGAATCATAGTTCCCATGATCCATTTCTTCACTTCCATAGAGTTCAAGGATGATTGTCTCTAAACTTTCTCAATGACCTGATGCGTTGAAGAAAAAAAAGATACCAATTTTCATTTGGAACTAGCAATGTCTGAAATGGGCCTGTAGAGCAAACCTTACACACAAGAGTTTTATTAAGAATGATGTAAATTGGGTTGTATACTGGCATTATTATTATTATTATTATACAGTATTTATATAGCACCAAAGGGTATGCTCAGCGCTGTACAGTAGCAAGGGGGACAGAACATGAGACAAGACAATAACATTATACTACATGAGGGGTTCGAGGGCCCTGCTCTTTCGAGATTACAATCTAGGAAGGAGGGGAAGGTGGTACAGGAGGAGATGGCTGTGGGGGATGGAGTGGTGGGAGGAGTGGAGGAGGTTAGTTGTTAGGTGAGGTCGGGTGTTAGGTGAGGTTGGGGTAGGCTTCCCTGAAGAGGAGGGTTTTCAGGGTGCGCCTGAAGGTGAGGAGGGTAGGTGACAGTCTGATGGATTGGGGTAGGGAGTTCCAGAGGATGGGGGAAGTCCTGGAGAAGTCCTGCAATCGGGTGTGGGAAGAGGAGACCAGGGAGCTAGAGAGTAGGAGGTCCTGTGAGGAGTGGAGGGCACGGGTAGGGTAGTATTTGGGTATTAATGTTTGAACTTTAGGGCATTGCCACAAAACGTGAAATAACATGGCTAAGGCACCACATCCTCAGAAACATAGAGGTATACAGAAGACCTAAATTAACTATCTGTTCCAGGGTCATATACCATCAGAACAGTGCTTTATGGGCATTTTCACGAGCTAAGATATTGATTGAGCATATTGTATTCCATTCTGAGATTACCAGTGATTACCCCAAGTCATGCTCTCAATTTATGATATATAGCAGCTTGGAATCATTGCTAGGGGAAACCAGGGCTGTGTGCGAAAGAGATATTAGACTTGCTGAATGTGGGTTATTCTTGCAGCTAATCACAAAAAGGGTCATAAATACCAGGCAGTTTGTGCTATGTTTATTAAGGTGAGAGATCTGAAGTAATTGAAATGATTTGAATTATGGAGGTGTCAATGCTCTTTAAGATGTAAAGCAATGTTAAGAGTTTGTGCACATATTTCATACCCTTAGTCAACCACAAAGTGAAGGCCAGAGCATAGTCAAAACTGGGAGGAATACAAGGTTTTAAAGAATACCCAAAAGTGGGAGATGGGAAGAGATCAACCGACCTGAATACTTAACCATTATCCAACTAAGTATTTTGAGTCCCATTGTTTGAGTGAGTTTTGTAAAGTGGTATTGTCAATAGGAGGTCACTAGTTTCGAGGACGTCAGATCAAATTATAGATCATAATAGGAGAGGAATGCACAATGTTTAGATCCATACAGGAGGTGTTAATTTTTCTATCTAGTCTCTGTTGTTTTCTTTTGGAAAAAACACTAAATGGTTAATTAGGCATCAGCCTCTTGCAATCCCCTCCACAGCAGAGTTCAGACTAGGGGGGGTAGATAATCAGCACAAACAGCAGTCAATTGTGCTTTGGAATGTATGTGCTAACTAGGAGCATACTGATTGTAGGAGAAAGCAGAGTGAGAGAGATGATGTATCAGTCTGCTGCTTTCATTTTACTGTCCTAACTTCTGGTCCACCAGACAGAGCTGTTCTGTGTGTCAGTAATGTGTAAATATCAGAAGTGGATGGACAGAAATATAAATCATTTGGCACGTAAAACAGCTCTCATAAACATATTTAATCTGTTAAGTGTCCATGCACTATATGACTCGAGATACTTAAAGGTTCCAATATACTATCAACACCAACTAAACAGCAGTTTGGATGCATCCTATATGGACATCAGAAAGCATTGTTTTGCAGCCAAGAGAGGATATACAAAGAGGAAATGGAATTCATCCTTTTTCTTTCACTAGTATGAGATTCCCTTTTTATTATATACACTGAGTGAGAGTTAGTAAAACTGGTACTCTCAGAATCTGGTGCAGTTGTGCATGGTAGCCAGTCAGCTTCTAACATCAGCTTGTTCAGTAAAACTTTGACAATACAACCTGGAAGCTGATTGGCTTCTATGCAGTGCTGCACCAAATATGCAGACCATGCAGTTTTAGTAAATAACCCCCACTGTCTATTCTGTATATTTTACTAATAGTTAAATGGGAGGGGAAATAAGATTGATTTAATGCATATATGTGAGGGTGAGTTGTTAGAACAGTTTCTTCTTAACCACTTTATATTTCCTCTCCCTTTTTTGGTCTAGCTTAATAATAGGATAAGGATACATACAACATGATAAAAAAGAAGTCAGAACAAAAGTAAATGTATTACATAATATAGAAAATGGGGATTTTAATATAGTGAACTGTCAGATCTCAGGTGACATCTGACTCCCGACATTCCAACTAAAGTATCAGGCTCAGAAAAGTTTTCAAAGCCAAATAGGGAGACATGTATATATTTAAATAAGTGAAACTACATAAGGAGACGTGTATACATTTAAGTAAGTAAAACTAAATAAGGAGACGTGTATACATTTAAATAAAGAAATCTAAATAAGGAGACGTGTATACATTTAAGTAAGTGAAACTAAATAGGGAGACGTGTATACATTTAAATAAAGATATCTAAATAAGGAGACGTGTATACATTTAAATAAGTAAAAACTAAATAACGAGATTTGTATACATTTAAATGATTAAATCTAAATAAGGAGACGCGTATACATTTAACCTCCCTGGAGGTATTACCAACTGTAGCTCGGGGTAAAGTTTCAGCACCACAAGCGGTAACCCCAAGCTACACTTGGGAATACCTTGCAGCGTTGCTCCGGGATCTCTTCTTCCAGCGATGTCCCTCCTGCAGTGTCCCCCGCAATGTCCTCCGGCCGATGCCGGCATCTGTCTTCTGGGTTTCGTTCCTTGCAACGTCAGGACGTACGGGGACGGAACGGCGGGAAATTAAAAAATGTGAAAAAGTGACATTCACTAAATACACTAAAATCACATAGTATAAAATTACTGTATCAAATCATTTCACATACATTTTGTCCCTAGTGCTTTGTCCTGTGCCCTGCCTGCATTTTGACTGTTCTTTCTGCCTGGAAACTGAGAAATGTCCATGGCGTTCCAAAAAGCATCCCTTTAGGTCAAAAGCGGTTTTAGATCAGCTAGAGAACAGCGATAGTAAATTAGAACTACATGCAGAATTGAGTGATAATGATTCGTGGGGAAATTTGTCATCAGACACTGAAAACGATTTTGCGACTTTGCTCAGTGATGCGCGAACTTGGCGCTATATTTAAAATTTCAGTGTTTTTGGTTTGATTATATTATTGAATTAAATTATTATTATATTATTATTTTTTATGATTATTTATTAAATTATAATTTATGATTTCGTGTTTCAAATTTTAACATACCCAGGATGTTAATAGACTCTTGTTCGGACAGATTTCAGTGAGTTATTCCTAAAAAGTACAGGCCTACATTAAAAAAAATACATATTTCCATGCAAAAAAATGTACCGCTTTGAGCACAGAAATACTGACATAATCAGACTGCTAGGGAGGCTACCTAAGGAAATCTAAATAAGGAGACGCATATATATTTAAATAAGGGATCCTAAATAAGAAGATGTATATAAATTTAAAAAGGGAAATCTGTATAGGTAAAATAATTAAGGGCAAAATTTTTAGCTTCCTATTAAGACTCAACTGTAACTGGTGCTCTTCACATTTCTGTTTAAGTCATTTTGCCATTTTACTATGAAGGCCTGTGTTTCCTCTATAAATATATAGCAACAGATGGTGAGGTGAGGGAGTATAATACTATTAAACTTATCTTGAATTCAACCCAGATTTCACTGCAAAATGTCACAGATGAGGCAATTAAACAAATAAATCCAATTAGCATGGTTTTTGTCTTAGATTTCCATGGAAAATATACTAGACAGGCCAGAGATGACATACATGCAGCACTGTAAGCTGTGTTACAGAACAACAGTATATCTGCTGCTTGCCCATCTTTTTCCCTACAGCAATATAGCAGAAAGACACATGCATCATGGAGCAGTGACCGAGAAGCAGCAATTCAGCTAAGGTGACTAGATCTCTTCTTTAATCTTAAAAACGTATGAAAAATATATATACCCAGGTTTCCTTGGATTCATTGCAACCCTGCAGAATGAATATTTAATAACATCTGAACATTAAAGAAAAGGTGCTGCGAAGCCACATTACTGTTAGCTTCCTGTTTCATAGAATGAAGGACAGGCATAATGATTTTAATCAGACCAGGCTCAATAGCGTGCTGTTACTTAAGTATGTCTTTGATTAGAAGAATGGGCTTACATGGAGTGAGTTTAATTATCACATTACTACTTAACATGTGTAGGTTTTATCATATAGTGAAATTTAATGTAAAACATACAGTGCTTCTTGCTTTCAATAGCTTTTTGTGGATTTAACTATTGAAGAGTAACTTCACTTTTCCTTCCGACTTAATGTAAGAACATCTTAACCATTCTCTTCCCTTATGCTATAGTGCAGATGACTGTATCCTATTTATGGTGAATGTTGGAGACTGATAACATTTTGCTTATCTTCTATAGAAGAGCTGTTCAATAATCCAAAGCTGCCTATAGGATACTTGCATAGGCCTAGCAGTTTAAGTGTCTGCATATATTCCATAGTAATGATACTTTTACACCTAAAACATTATAACCATTCTTTTAATATTGAAACCAGTTCACTTACCAAGAAATAGCAGCGGAACCAGTAAATAATACTCTACTCTCTATTGTGTAATGTGGAAAAACATTCAGTCCTTATTTGCTTATGATAAAAATATATACAATTGCATACTGCATTACTCAAACGATTGGTTTGTGTTTTTTTTTATTATGTTCATTAACTTTGCCTGGTTTATGAGGATCAAGGTTTCTGATTCATAGGAAGTGATCTGAAAAGGAAAATGATGCGACGTATAAGAATATATTTGAAGTGATATCTCTAGTTATAATATAATACTTGCAAAGTCATTTATTTATTGCAGGTACTTATATAGCGCTGTCAATTTACGCAGCGCTTTACATATTTATTGCACATTCACATCAGTCCTTAACCCTCACGGGGCATACAATCTAAAGTTCCTAACTTACATTCAACAAACTCCAGGTAGGTGGTGTCATGGTTGAGATTCAAACCTACAGCCCTAGTACTGCTAGGAGGAAGTGCTAACCAATTAGTCACTGTACTGCCCTTTAATTTGCTGTTTTTTCTTAATGGGAGCCTAGAACAGGGGCGGGGGCAGGAAGACAATTGCCCCCCAGGCCGCTTTGATGCCCTGTAACAAAGCCACACCACTTCTGCTGCACACATGCCTAAAGGAGAAGGTGCTGCAGCTGCACCTGTCATCACCCGGCTCCTGAGACACCTCAGCATCATCCCAAAACCAAGCACATAACAAGCACACAAGCACATACTTGCTCCAGGTCACATTCCCCCTGCAGTCACTGCCCAGCCTCTCCTCTCCAAATGACCAATCATAGTGGAAGCAGGATTGAGCGGCAGCAACGCTAACCAATATGAAGGGGAAAGAAAGGACTGTCAGCTAATTGGTGAGAGGGGTTGTCAGGGGACGGAGTTTGACAGTCTGACATGCCCATCATCCATGCATGAGAGAGGAGGCCAGCAGAGAGCACCGAATATATATTGTGTATGTACATATATATATATATATATATATATATTACAGGGGTACCCAGGGAGGACAGAAGGTCAGTATATACAGTAAATGTATGCACTCACCGGCCACTTTATTAGGTACACCTTGGCAGTACCAAGTTTGGCAGAGATTCAATCAGGTGTTGGAAACATTCCTCAGAGATTTTGGCCCATATTGACATGATAGCATCATGCAGTTGCTGCAGATTTGTTGGCTGCACATCCATGATGTGAATTTCCTGCTGCACCACATCCTAAAGGTGCTCTATTGAATTAGGAGCATTTGCCTGTGAAGGCCATTGGAGTTCAGTGAACTCATTGGCATGTTCAAGAAACTAGTTTGAGATGATTTGAGCTTTGTGATATGATACATTATCCTGCTGGAAGTAGCCATCAGAAGATGGGCTCACTGTAGTCATAATGGGATGGACATAGTCAGCAACAATACTCAGGTAGGCCATGGCATTTCAACAATGCTCAATTGGTATCAAGGGGTCCAAAGTATGCCAAGAAAATATCCCCCACCCCATTACACCACCACCAGACTGAACCGTTGATACAAGGCAGGATGGATCCATGCTTTAATGTTGTTTACGCCAAATTCTGACTCTACCATCCGAATGTCACAGGTGAAATCAAGACTTATCAGACCAGGCAACGTTTTTCCAATCTTCTATTGTCCAACTTTGGTGAGTCTGTGCAAATTGTAGCCTCCATTTTCCTATTCTTAGCTGAGAGGAGTGGCACTTGGTGTGGTCTTCTACTGCTGTAGCCCATCTTCTTCAAGGTTCAACATCTTGTGCATTCAGAGATGGTGTTCCGCATACCTTGTAACAAGTGGATATTTGAGTTACTTTTGCATTTCTATCATCTCAAATCAGTCTGCCCATTCTCCTCTGACCTCTGACATCAACAAGGTATTTTCGTCCACACAACTGCTGCTCAGTGAATATTTTCTCTTTTTGGACCATTGTCTGTAAACCCTAGAGATGGTTGTGCATGAAAATTCCAGTTTTTTAAATACTGAGACCAGCCCGTCTGGCACCAACAACCATGCCACATTTAAAATCCCCTTTCTTCCCCATTCTAATGATCGGTTTGAATTTCAGTCATCACCATTTCTAGATGCCTAAATGCATTGAGTTGCTGCCATGTGATTAGCAATTTGTGTTACCAAGCAATTGAACAGGTGTACCTATTAAAGAGGCCGGTGAGTGTATATATAGTGTACCTTGTATATACTATATATTCTCATGTAATGTGCCTTGCTTCCAAGTAATGTGCCCTGCTCTCATGTAATGTGCCTTGCTCCCATGTAATATGACCCACACTCAGGTAATTTTCCCGATTCCCACATAATGGGGGTTATTTTCTAAAACTGAAGAGTGTAAAGTCTGGTGCAGCTCTGCAGAGAAACCAATCAGCATCCAGGTTTTATTGCCAAAGCTTAATTGAACAAGCTGAAGTTAGAAGCTGATTGGCTGGCATGCACAGGTGCACCATATTCTGAGTGCACCAGCTTTAGTAAATCCCCCTCAATGTGCCCTGTAGATTACAGACTCCTAGCACTATATATACTATATTGTACATTACAGATATTGTTCATTACACACTCCTGCACTACATTGTACTTTACACAGTTCTGCTTTATATAAACTAATTTATACATTACACACATCTACATTACACACATCTTACCAAAGTGATCATTGTCTTAACAGTTGCTGGTTGCCAAGGCTTTGTACTATTTAACCACACCCCTTTAAGCCCCTCCCACTGTTGGCTAGACCCACTGTTTGCTGTGGCTCACTGTGCCCTGCATTACAATTTTGCTTTAAATGCCCAAAGGTACCCCAGGTTTTTTTAAATTCTTGTAATACCCCTGGCACAATGAAACCCATGCCCACTCTTTGCCATAGCACACTAAGCAAACTTTGCCACAGCATCCTTTTTTTCATGAAGCATGGGGTCCAACTTTTTATCTTGCCCACTAATTTCATAAAAAGTCCCTGCCTAAAGGTTTCCTAGTGAAGAGGAGTAAAAAGTCCCTGCTGGTGTCCTACCAAGTGCAGGATGAGGATTAGGACAGAACTCAGGCTATCCACCCCCTCAGCATGGGTGGTGTACTTTGTGTTTGAGCAGAGGCCATGCTCTGTGCTTCACCAGCCAGCCCCAAGTGAGCCATCCTCGATCTCCACTACAGCCCCCTGCTGCCCCCTGCCAGCCAGTTCAGGAACCCAGAGTTGGTGCAGCAGAGATCCTTTGAGCCAGAAACTAGGAACACAGAGTATCCCAGATTTCATAAAGAAGACACTGCAGCACAGTGTAGGGGAATCTTCTTGTGAGATTTGTGAGATCCTCATGGTTCCCAAGATCTCACCAGAAGAATTGTAATGTCAACCCAACTGGGCACTGTGGATGGAAGCTAAGTGTAAGGTAAGTATATGTCTAACATTTCAGCACAGGTACTATATTTAGAGGTATAATGCACCCTTTTTACATGAGGCCACTATGTAATAAGAGGTAATAATAAAAGTTAATAAGAGTTAGTAATAAATGGTAGGGCTGATTTGCAATTTAACCAACTACTTTAACTAGGAGGCCTATTTAAAAAAAAAAAAAAAATTGTTGGACTAAAGTCACAAGCTTTCATCCAGGGTACATGAATTTTCCCCATATTTTCTCTAATATTATGACTTAGTACTATCATCAGCTCCATCTAATGGCAAAAATATGGTATATTTTTTGATTGTGCTATTTCAGAAAAAAACCCACATTTGTCCACTCGATGGAGCTGGTGTTCATAGGAAATCATAGCAATAAAAATTAAAGGGGGGAAATGTGTGCAGGCTGGAGGAATGTTTGTGACAGTTGTCCAACAAATGTTTTCTAAATAGAACACTAAGTGCTGTCCCTTTAGCAGATTATTATTGAAGCCTAAAGCTTTAGAATAACACAATTCCCATTTAAACATTTTAAAAACATATATTTTTGGTACATTTCCTCAGCAGTTTGAGGTAAATGCATCTTTCCTAGGGAGGAATTGCACTTTGTTTAAAATGTTTATTTCAAATGTTTAAAACATATTATAAATCAGTGCAGTGATATGGCAGCTTAATAACTGCTTGCTGTCCACCTCACGTAGGAAGGGGGTGCGCACAGGCCCGCTGCCCCGGGTGTGCTGTGATTAGTTATACGACAAGCAGGTCAGCAGGTCCCAGCCAATGGCTGCTGGCTGGGACCCATTAATTGGTGAAGTGGAAGTCAGGACAGAGCTCTGTGAATGTAAACATCACAGAGCTCTGTCCTGTCAGTGGGGATGTGCCGGTTTTTGTTTCCCTGCAAAGCAGGGAATAAAAACCAGCACATCCCTTAGTAAAAACAGCACACAGCGAATGCACCAGGCACTGTTAGGCACACATTTAACCCTTAGATTGCCCCAGATGTTACCCCCTTCCCAGCCAGTGTCATAAATACAGTGTCAGTGTATATTATGTCACTGGAGATATCAGTGGCAGTTAGTAAGTTCCCATAAAGTGTCAGTTAGTGTTAGATTGCTTTCCGTACTATCACAGTCCTGCTATAAGTCATTGATAACCACCATTACTAGTATAAAAAAATAATAAATACAAATTCCAGTATCTATACCATCGTTTGTAGAGGCTATACAGTAACTTTTGCTCAAACCAATCAATATACACATATTGGGATTTTTTTTTATCAAAAATATGTAGCAGAATAACGTTTGGCCTACATTTATGAAGAAATTCGATTTTTTTAAATTTTTATTGGATATGTTTTATAGAAAAAAGTAAAAAATATTGTTTTCTTTTCAAAATTTCAGACTTTTTCTATTTATATCACAAAAAATGAAAAACCCAGTGGTGATCAAATACCACCAAAAGAAAGCTCTATTGATGTAAAAAAAATTTGTCAGTTTCATTCGGGTACAGTGTTACACGACCTTGCAATTTTTAGTTAAAGTAACACAGTGCCAAATGGCAAAACATTGCCTATTCATGAAGAGGGCAAAATCTTCTGGAGGGCAAGTGGTTAAAAAAAGCAGAGGAGTGAATTGACTTTTTCACATGTAATCTCCTGAAAATCTTCTGGAAACCAGGTTTGAGGAATTGTGATACAGCTACCCTCCTCATCCTAACTTACTACATGAACCACTATATTGTAGCACTGTACTGGACCATAGGTGGATGGCTTTTTAAAAGATAAACTATCTATAGTAGTAGTTTACAGCAGATCTTTCATGGCACATCTCATGAATATCACTCTAAAGGCAGCACGAGAAACAAACATTTCCCCACACACTGATCTATATTAAGCTCAATTAAAAAAGCTAATACTTGGCACATGTTGATATTATTTATAGTCAGCTAGATATTCTAGACAGGAAGATGTTGGAAAGTGTTAGGAAAAAGGAAGATGTTAACATAGAGGGATGTTTCACCTAATGAAGAACAGCTGTGAGGTTTGCTTTTCAATCTGTCAGGATAGAAGCGGCAGAGCAGAATCATACATTTTATCCAACAAGAATACAAACTGAGAGACAGTGTGATATAGTGATTTACCTTCTAGACTTTTACATCTGGAGACCAGAGTTTAAATTGAGTGAAAATCACATACAAAATGAGCTTGCAGCCAGTTGGGATATTTTTCCCATAAAAACAGCATGCATCACTTGACTTAATATTACACAAGTGGCCTTTGCCAATACCAAAGAACTTGTATTGAGTGTAAGGTATAACAAATAGTACCTTTCGTATGCGTGTATTGTATGTGGGCAGCACTTTAACACTCTGTTCCCTGTTGTCAGACCAATGCTGTTCTTAGAATTTCCACCTGCATTTGTGTATTACATTTTATAGATGATGTCATGGCTCTAGTCTGACAGATTAAGGCAGCAGGGCACAAGAAAAACAATCATTAAACATTTTATTTCAATTACCACTTCTAGGTCTATTGCGCATAGTAGTTAACAGATCAGATGATTGTGTAATTACTAAGTAGGTTTCATAACAAGTGAGCAGGTCATTGTCACACTGACGTTTGCAGCAATGATGTTATAATTGTAAAATAGGGCATTTGAACAGTGTATCTATTATATATTACAGTAAATAATCTAATATAGATATAGAATGCTATATATTACAGTATATAATCATAACAAATTTCATGAATTTACTTTTGTTTATTTGGAACAAGTGGTGGCCTATCAGTCATTGGTTGTTATGGCGCACGATAACAACCAATGAAGCCATGCCGAAAAAAGTAAAATGTTGGCGTTCCCCCAAAATCCATACCCAATCCTTATCATATATAGGGATATGTATTTTTTACAGGGGGCTCCACTCAAAAACGTCCCCATGAGCCTGGTATAGATTTTTAAGAAGGTACCACGTGCAAAAAGAAGTAAAAAAAAAAGTCCAGAATTCTGGTGTCCAGAATTCAATATTAGGCCCCTATCTGACTATGCAGCGTCTTGGCCAGCTAAATAGGAACCTTCTTCTGAACTATACAAGGCTACATGTCCTAAACATTGGGTGGGCAACTTATCAGTGGCAAAGAGTTTTTTCCCCTTTATGGTGACAAGGCCTTCTTTCCCACGTCCCTGGCTTGGATGTGGGAGACAGCATGAGGGAACTTAATGGAATCTGGAAAGCCACCTTTGAAATGGAAGCACCTATATGAATAAGTAAGGGATGCTCATTCACATGAAGTGATGGATATCTGGGGCCCCTCTTATTTTAAAGGGGCTTACAGATTCTGATAAGTTCCCCCACAGCCCCCCACATTCACCAGGTCAGGCGTGTGGGGTAGAGGCTCTTGTTACCATCAACATAGGGATAAGGTGTTCTTCCCAGGGGGCCCTCTGACATAGTAGCCTCCCCATACTGAAGACATGTAGTCTGATATGGTTCAGGAGGGGGAACAAAAACTGTCACCCCATTTCCTGGCTTTTCAGGCTACATACTCAAGTAAAGGTGTACAATGTATACAAGTCTTCTATGTATTTGGAGGGGGGTCCCACACTTTTTTTTTGCATGGGGTACCCCTTTAAAATCCATACAAGGCTAAAAAAAATAGCATTGGGTCCCTTTTAAAATCTATGCAAGACCTTCATCAAGATTTTAAGGGTCTGGTATGGATTTTTATGGGGGAACCCTATGCAGCCCCCCCTAGTAATCTGTGCCTAACTCTCACCTAAAGCTGTTATGGAGGGAGAGGGGCATTCTGACCACTGTGCTTACAGACAGAATGATGCAGTCAGGAAATGTCACTCAGAGGCATTTTAAAGCTTAAGTTTACCTATAACAAAAATACAGAATACTTACTTAATAGAACTGAGGAGCTGTCACAGGCACACATCAAGTGTGCCTGACTATGCCTGCTCTTTCGCCCAGATCCTTCATTCATGGAAGCCATACTGCAGCTTCTATGAATGAAGCACACTATGAATGGGCGAAGGGCTGATGACTGAAAGGTCCACCTCCTCCATTCATAGTTCAGGTTTCATTTATAGAATAAACATTTTTAGCCATATTTCTCTTTGGGGTCACAAGAGTGCACTTAGTTATGCCCCCTATTAGACAACATGGCACAGCCACCAGAGTCTCTGGAAGGATCTTGACAATATTGCCAGAATCAGCCCAGCTGCTTGAATGAAAGCCACCTCTACCTCTCAAAATTGGAGCCAGCCGTGCCCGCCCCTCCCGAGCTCAGCGCTCCAGTCTGCTCAATAAAGAGATTACTTTGGCAGTTTTACACTTAATGGGCTCCTGCTCTTCTTTAATATCTTGGAGGATGATCTGAATCTTTTTATGGCAAGCTGGTGGCTCTTAGTATGTGTGAACCAATCTGCTGGTGAACATTACGGGCTGCAGTTGACTGTCTCCCTAGAGGCTTAGCAACACAAGTGCCTTTTGATCTCTGTGTGAACTAGAGATCAAGTGGATCTAGTAAGAGCTTTGTGATCTGTGATGGAGGATTCACGTTAGGAGCACTTACTTGCAAATCCATTTGCACATACTGGAACATATGCATGGACAATATATATTCACAAAATTGTGCATTTTCATTTTTACTGGCTTGAACACATTTTTAAAATATTTTATTTTCATGTTTGATGCACTTTATGCAATGATACATAATTACAGTAATTATTTAGTTTGTGGAAGTGTACCTACATGTACATTAATACTAATATATTTTAGCAATATAAACAATTGTGAATACATTTCAAAATAATGTACACCTTTCTGCTTTGTCACCAAAAAGAGAGGCAGCTGGCAAGATAGATGTTGCAGCCTCCAACCGACTAAAGGCAAAACTTTATTTTTTTATTTTGGAGAGAGTAAGGAAGGGTTATAATCCATGTCAGTTTTTTTTTCATCTGTGTTCCATTGGGGAGGTTTCCCTTTACTTCCTGTTGCATAGCCAAAACAGGACGTGAGAGGAAATTACTCAAAAGTGAGTGAGTCCTGTGGTGTCACCACAGTCATCAAAACTAGTGTCCTCAATGGAAGATATCCCCTCATTTCAATGATAACAGTAAACAGGACAAAAGGAGAGGTCAAATCTCCCTAACGGGGGCAATAAAAACCCTGGCAAGAGTTCTAGTCCCATTCCTCTCTATCCAAAACTAAACAAAAACAAAAAGGTTTCCTCGAGTGACACTTTCAAGTAAACAAAAAAATGTCCTTTTTAACCTAAAAGAGTAAACAATAAAAGGACCGCATCTTGTAGGATGGAGATTTTTATATGATCACTCACTGTTACTGAGCCCACTTTCAAACATTTACATGGAATATTGGTGGGCAGGCAGTTCAAACCAAGCAGTATGGATTCTCTGTCTGTTCCTTGGAGTTTATCAACAGAAATACCTTATTGATCATATTATCTTTCACACACCAGCAATAAGTATCACAAGTTATTTTTATAGCTTTATAGCTTTTAAATTGAGGAAGACAGCTTCAAGGCTGCACTTAGCAATAGCAAAGGTATACTTGAATGTATTTAATCTTTTATATCTTTGGAACACAATTTGCTTAACAATATCCTAGTCATTCAATAAACTTTCACTATACTTACCAGCAATTTACAATTTTCAGAAATTGTCAATGTAATATTGATCTACAGCTGTCTTTAGACATAACTCGAGTTTGGAATCCTTTAGTCCTTTAGGATAAGAACTAGCTAAGGTGCCAAGTAGCTTTGTATACTTAATAGATGAACATATTCTACAACAGTATTGTTTGTTAGAAGCAAAAACTAGAAACATGCAAATGCAAAATGTACTAATTACAATGGATCCAAATGTCAGGAAAACCTGCCTTCCTCTTAGCTAGTTAATCAAGTGTCTACAGCTGTTTAAATGAAATCTTTAGTGAGGGAACGTGTAGGATGCCATGAATGACCTCAGAATCTGAAATACTAATCATATGGTTTCTATCCTTTTTCAATGGTTTCATTACATTTTGTGTAAAGGCTCTTGCACATGGATGGTTTGATGTGTAAAATATGCTTTAGCACAAAAATCCCTGCGTTATTTCATGCTTTGAGAGCCATAGATTATGCCTACAGTGGGATATTGAAGTGAATGGCTGTTCACGGCCTTTTATTTGGGCAAAATCTAATGCTTTCTTACATTCACATATACATGTGCATGCACATATGACAAATTTCCTGAATGGAAGCTCTGTGGTTATGAAATATGTCATACGTGCATGCAGTGTAAACACTGATGCAAAATTAGCATAAGAGTATATCTGAGTACTGCCGCATACAGCCATTCCATTCTATGGCCAGCTCTATACTCCACCCACAGTTCCTGAGGTGCTGAAAACCAAAGGGATTTTTATGCTAGAGCATGTTTGCACCTCAACCTTCCATATGCATGAGCATGTGCTGACCCAGAATAAATATTTACATAATTTTTTTCTCTGCAATTAACCTTATCTTCATTCTAGGTCTATGAATTGGAACCAGAGGTGGTCAGGCAACTATAAGGCTAGCAATGACAATCTACATGTCTCATACATCCTCTAGGAATACATGAATGTTTAATGCATTCATTACCTTTTCCTTCCTCCCATTCATCTATTGTAAGAGGAAGGGGAGGGCTTTCCAATATAAACACTAGTATATTTGCATTTCTGATCATTGTGATTGGTCATCAAAGTGTTTACATGGCACAGAGACACTCCCCTTGTAGGAAAGGCTACTCAGATGTAAGACTGTTTACTCCCTTCACAGCCCAGAAGCATGACACAGGCCCACTTTGTCTCCTCCTATTTGTACAGATGGCAGGTTCAAAACTCCACTATGCCACCCCCCTGGTTCATGCAGTACTGACGTCTCTGTCTATTTTCTTTTAACAACATGCTGACAGGAAGGTTATCAACATTAACCACTTGCCCTCCATAGGATTTTTGCCCCCTTCCTGACCAGGCCATTTTTTGTGATACATCGCTGTGTTACTTTGACTGACAATTGCGCAGTCATTCAATGCTGCACCTGAATGAAATACATACTTTTTTCCCACAAATAGAGCTTTCTTAAGGTGGTATTTTATCACCTGTGCATTTTTTTTATTTTTTGTGCTATAAACAGGAAAAGACCAACAATTTTGAGAAAAATAACAATATTTTTGACTTTTTGCTATTAAACATGTCCAGTAAAAAATAATTAAAAATCTAATTTCGTCAAATTTAGGCTAAAATGTATTCTGCTACATGTCTTTGCTAAAAAAAATCCCAATATGTGTAAGTGAACTGGTTTATGTGAAATCTTGGTTTTTTTTACTAGTAATGGCGGCGATCAGTGACTTATTGCGGGACTGCGGCGGGCATTCTGACACTGGGGGGAACTGACTTGGTGTCACTGACGTCCCCAGTGACACCAAAACAGTGATCAGTGCTAATAAAAAGCACTGACACTACTAACAGCACTGAGCAGGAAGGGGTTAACATGTGGGGCGATCAAAGGGTTAACTGTGTGCTGTGTGCAGTTTTACTATGAGGCTGTGTGTTGTGTTTCACTGTAAGCACACTGCTTTGAAGAGCCATACAAAGCAGTGTGCATTAGCCAACAGGGGAGAAATCTGTGTTGTTTATACACAGGCCTCTCCCCTGTCAGAGATTCTTGGCGATCACCAGGTGTCAGCGAGAAATCACTCGGTGATTGACAGCTGAGGCCGCATGATTTTGCCACCCTTGTCACCCTGAAGCAGTATTTCTGCTATAGGGCGGAGCAGAAGCGGTTAATGTTTACATTTTTGTTGTTTTTGTGGAGGAATATGTGGTAGAGGTGGTTTGGAAAACGTTTCCTTTAAATACATGAAATATGCTGAAACTAAGCTTAGAGAGTTAGGAGTTCTCTGTACAGTTTTTTCAAGAGTCTTTGTAGATGGTGTTGGCATCATCTTAGCTGTCTGATCAGTTGGCTATTTATTACCAATCTGCAGAATCCATGACACAGGCTTTATGAAAATACAATTTTCAGAGCATACAACTATTTTTAAGATTTGAGAAGAGACATAAATAACATCACTTTATTATTCAGCTTTCCTCATTAGCTGCTACAGCCAATGTTAGAGACTCTTAGCAATGTTTGCTTTTACTTTTACTGTGTTTACGGCATTGAAAACCAAGCTCTGGTTTTTTACTCAACCTCTAGCTAGTGCTATTTGTAATGATTTCTAAGTCCTGAAAACACCAGGAATATTAAACACAACATTCGTGTTCCATTCAAAGTGGCATAGCCCTCTATATGCATAATAACATTCATTGATTTGCATTCCTTGAAATCCCTCACTTCATGTTAGTTCATAATATCACAATGGTTAAGGCACGCTGGGAACTTAGGAGGATGAGAAATAATTATAGGAGGCAAATTTTGCTGCAAACAAAATGGGAATTAGCAATACAGCTGGGGAGATCTCACATATAATCACACATTTGTACCGAATTAGGGCCTCCATATGATATGAAAATGAGTTTGGGGATATAGAGTCATAAATAATCCTCACTGGACATGGTGCTAACCTAATTAATATAAAATTTATTTAATAAGAACTGTTTTTGGTTCTTTTAGGTCACTTTTATGATGAATGATATCTTGAATATAGATTTTACCATATGGCTCTTTCTATCTTATTACCTGTTAACAATTATCCAGTCTATTATTATTTCCACTTTGTTTTGTTGCAAGGTATTTCAAAACTAGGCCACAGTTGCCTGAAAAAGATAAAAAACAAAGTTTGTTAGATTTGTTTAAGCAGAGGCAGTTTGTCAAATGAAAGCAATTTGTCCTTTATGTTACCAAATACACAGAAAAGAATCTGTTGTTTTATATAATTGTTGCTGTAGTATTTTACTTTGTACTGAACTTTTGATTTTTTTTTTTTTAGAAATGACTAAATATCTGACATAACACAAATACAGCACATTATTAAAAAATAAATCCCCAGAGTGCTTAGTTCTCTCCTGCAATTTCTGCCAAGTACAGTATCTCTTTATAAACATGATTTCTCAAAGTTTTCCTGAGAAAAGGATACAAAGGGGGGGGGGGGCAAAATGTATTTTGGCATGCATTAATAGGATTCCCTTTCTCCAAGTTTTTCAGCCCCAGTATGTAATTTAATATGTTCTGCAGTTTTGGTTGTACTGGCCCTTTAAATATTTCTGTTCACATTTGGGCAGGTAAAAATTGTCCAATGGGATTTTATGGAAGTTTCTGGAAGCAGTGACGCTCGGCAAATAAAGAGCACACTGCCGTAGTTATGCTGCCATTGGTAAAGAGCTATCCACCTTCCCTCCCATCACGAGAACTTTATATGGTGTGTCACCTTTGCATTAAGGGGGAACTTTTGTTATAAGCTGATGTAATTTAATTTGCTTGAGTCTTTACGGCTAAGCAATCTTGAAAGTATTCATTTGATATTTTGTAATGTAAAATGGCTATTGACAGATTTAATTTTATTTTAAACCAACAAAAGTGATGCGGCTAATTTATGCCATATTATGGTGTGGTGTCTTATTATTTTGTTAGTAATAGCTGTTTTTGGCGATAAGGGGCAGTGGTGCGGAGTGCAATCCCATGATGTCATTGGTCTGCTGCTAGAAGGAGGTAACATTTCCTTGGTTCCTTATCCTCTAAAAATTATCCATACACATCCACTACTTATTCATCCTCTCAGTGTAATCTAATCTGCTCTCCCAGTTGTACTCTTGGACTACAGGACACCATTCTCCCTATGTTGTGGAGGTGAGGGAGTTATTGTGTGGGTCAGGAACATATAACAATGCAGGGAAGACAAAATTCCTTGCAATTTTCTAGCAAAGCAAATGAGTTGTCAACCCACAATTTCAAAATAGGAGCTGAATGCATTTTTTGCCTGTATCAACAGATATTTTTTTGTATTTGAAGGGTTTTTCTTGTTAAAACATTTTATTAACAATAAACCATAATGTTACAAACGTTACAAACAGGGAGACATTGTTAGTGTACATTGGACAATGAGGTGGCAGTAGGACATAGAAAAAATGAATAAGGATCGCATTACAAATGTCCATATAGTTCTAGCGGAAACAGGTATATAAAGGTCGACTACAGATAACATCATTGTCCCAGCCAATCAGAGTATTGTCTCCCAGGTGCAAAAAAAAGAAATAGGGCGAAGTTTGGAGGGGGGTCAGATGGGGTGGAAAATAGGGGAGGGAAAGAGGAACAGCAACGGTGACTCCATGAGCATTCAGCAAGTTTACAGCAGACCTCAGGTGCTGCCTACGAAGGACTACTGACAGTATCCTTGGCGCACAGTATACCAATCAAGGGAGAAGGAGTGATTCATCGAAGTTAGGCGGGAGGAAATGCTCTACCCAGGGGCTCCATATGCGTAAAAATTTAGGAATCTTGTCTAGAATTGTGGCTTCCACCTTTGCATGTATCATGGCTTGTGTTATTCTGGTTTTGACTGCTGCAACACTTAGGGTGGGGGATTTCCAGGATTTCGCTATTACTTGTTTAGCTGCTGTCATAACTTGCATAAGGAGCTTGAATTGTGAATTGGAAACTCCAAGAGGGCACCAATTGAGTAGGGCTGTAGTTGGGTCGGGTCGTAGAGTGATAGTGCTAAGTGTAGATATCATGGTGAAAATTTCATCCCAAAAGACTTGGGCTACTGGGCAGTTCCACCATATATGGTAGTGTGTTCCTAGGTCTGTGCAGCCTCTAAAACAGTTGGGAGAGTAATTAGGGATAAACTTTGCGATTCTCGCTGGGACCAAGTACCAGCGGGTTAAAACTTTATAATTTGTTTCCAGTGCTACAATGTTCTGTGATGAAGATTTTGTGTCGGCCCAGATGCGATCCCAATCAGATAGGTCAAGTTTCTTGCCTAAATCCACTTCCCACTTATGGGTATACAGAGGAGGGGACGTGGTGATCGAAGTTGTGAAGAGTGAATATAAGCAAGAGATAAGCCCACATCTGTGAGGGTCTTTGTAGCATGCTCGTTCGAAGAGAGACATGGCCTCTGGCCGATTAGTTGTTGTAGCGTAGGGGGCGTAAAAGTGTTGTAGCTGCAAGTATCTGAATATCTCGGAAGCTGGGAGGCTATGCGTTTCCCGCAGCGAGGCAAAGGATTTAAACTTATTCCTCTGTAGGAAATGATGTGTGCGGAGCAAATTAGCAGAGGGCCAGGCTTTAAATAAAAGGGGTGTCTGCCAGGCCGGGGGAAAAGCTGGGTTTCGCAGGAACGAAAGCAGGGGATTATGTAGTGATTGAAGGGGATATCGGGTTTTCAGCTTGTCCCACATGGATAAAAAATGAGAGGTGATGGGGTTGGTTATAGAGCGGTGGTCTATTGGCCTCAACCAGAGTAAGTTAGCCGTAGATAATGGGTCACATTCTATCGACTCTAGTGCCACCCATTGTGGGATTTCAAAGGTTGCATGATATTTAGGTAATTGGGCTAAATGCGCTGCTTGATAGTATTTGCTGATGTCGGGTAAGCCTAGACCACCATTGAGCTTAGAACAGTATAGGATGGAGCGAGGTATACAAGGACGAGTTTTGCCCCATACATAGGAAAAAATGC
This sequence comes from Staurois parvus, assembly GCF_062004578.1. Classification (NCBI taxonomy): domain Eukaryota; kingdom Metazoa; phylum Chordata; class Amphibia; order Anura; family Ranidae; genus Staurois; species Staurois parvus. The sequence continues at coordinate 3,107,974 of NW_028317803.1, forward strand.
GACACTGCAGTGTGCGGATGTAGTGAGGGGGGACTGGGACTGGGAGGACTCTAAATAGATAAAGGATTTTTGGGAGGATTGACATTTTGATAACTGCTATTCTGCCTAGCCATGCGAGGGGAAGGGAAGACCATTTGGTCAAAAGGGCCGAAAGATGGTTTAGCATCAGAAGATAGTTAGCTGCATAAAGGTCTGATAACTTAGGGGTCAGTTTGATTCCCAAAAAAGGGATATGACACTGTGACCAAGGAAATGGTAAAATCTGCTTTAGATGCGTCAACTCTACCGGGGGGAGAGAGATGTTGAGTGCTGTTGATTTATGTGGGTTTATTACTAGTCCAGACAGCGAACCAAACGCCTTGAGAAGCCGGAGTAGGGATGGAGAGGAGGTCAGTGGAGATGTAAGAAAGTGCAAGACGTCATCCGCGAAGAGACATAGTTTATGATGCATGCCTCCTATCTCCAGTCCCCTGATATCCGGATTAGCTCTGATTAAGAGGGCGAGGGGCTCTATAGCCAGAGCAAAGAGCAAAGGGGACAGAGGGCAGCCCTGTCTCGTGCCCCTGGAGATTGGGAACTGAGCTGACCTATGCCCCAGATACCTAATTCTGGCCGAAGGCTCTCGATACAGCGAGAAGATCCAGGTTAAAAATGTGGGCCGAAACCCCAACGATGCAATATATATCTGAGGTAAGGCCATGAGACTGTATCGAATGCTTTCCTGATATCCAGGGACAGGAAGCAGGCTGGGATATTACGAGACCTGGCTAAGTTAGCCAATAGAGATGCACGCCTAATATTATCCCCCGCTTGCCTAGTTGGGATAAAGCCCACTTGGTCGTTATGTATTAGAGAGCCGATACACAGGTTAAGACGGGAAGAGAGGATCTTGGCTAACAGTTTGATGTCAATGTTGAGGAGAGAGATTGGCCTATAATTGGACCACTGCTTGTCATCAGAATTCGGCTTTGGGATCATTGATATGTTCGCTTGTACTGTTTCATGGTTGAAGGTTTGGCCAGACAGTAAGGCATTAAAAGCATTAGTGAGGATAGGTGTAAGGAGATGGGCAAATTTTTTATAATAAGTGGCTGAGAAGCCATCTGGTCCATGGCGTTTACGTAGTTTTAGATTTTTAATGGCGTCTAAGGTTTCGGCTGGGAAGATGGGTCGCTCAAGTGCCACTAATTGGCACTCCGAAAGTTTCGGGAAGGAAATGGAAGTTAAAAGGGCCTCTGCTTGTGCGGGGTCAAAAGGTGTGGAAGAGGAGTAAAGCTGTGCCAGGTGTTTTTGGAAAGTCTGTAGAATGAGTTCTGGGTTGCTAGTGAGGTTGCCAGAAGAGGTGCGTAGCCGGATAGGTTTAGTAAGCTGGTCAAGCCTGCGGAGTGAGAGGGCCAGGAATGTATTGGGTTTATTTGCCCTAGTGTAATATTTGTGTCTAGATCTGCGGAGTGAGAGTTCCGCTTGATCTGTGAGAATGAGATCTAGAGCCAATCTAGATCGCTCCAGGGCCTCACGGTTGGCAGGCGTGGGAGCCACCTGGAAAGCTTGATGGGAGCAAATGTAGGCCTGTTCCAGGGAGAGACGTTGTCGCCGTTTGGTTTTATTTAAGAAGGATGCTTTGCTAATGCAAAACCCTCGCAATACCGGTTTATGTGCTTCCCATAACAGGAGAGGAGAAATATCAGGCGATTGGTTAAGAGAAAAATAGTCTTTAAGGGCTGCTTCAATTTCTAGACAGTGAGCTGGGTTTGCAAGCAAGTTATCATTGATGATCCAGGAGGGTTCAGCAGGGGATGGGGCTAACGAGGTCAGGGCCGTGAGTACGGCGCAATGGTCAGACCAGGGGATTGGAATTATTTCAGAAGTTAGGAGCCGGGAGGTAGAGGCGGTGGTAATGAAAATATGATCTATCCTGGAGAATGACTGGTGGGGATGAGAATAAAATGTGTATTGACGTTTAGCTGGGTTGAGTTCTCGCCATGTATCTATCAAAGAGAAACGGTGTAGTATGGCTTGGAAGGTTTGTTTAGAGGCAGGGACAGGAGATGGTTGAGGGGATTTGTCGAGAAAGGGATATATTACACTGTTAGAATCTCCGCTAACAATTAAAGTTCCGTGTTTATGGTGGTCTATAACCGAGAGTATGTGGGAAAGGAATGGTAAAGGGTCTTGGTTTGGGGCATAGTATGCAACAATGGTGACATCTATGTCCAGGAGTTGCCCTACTAACAGGAGGTAACGACCCTCCAGATCTTTGATTTTGGTACGTAGAGTGAAAGGTGTTGTGTGATGAAAGGCAATCAGTACCCCCCTACGTTTGGTGGAGGCAGAGGCTTTATAGACCTGAGGAAATCGGGGGCCAAAAAACTTAGGAGTAGAGTTGGGAGTGAAATGCGTTTCCTGTAGACAGACCACGTGTGCTTTGAGTGTAGCAAAGGTTCGGAAGGCCTTATTACGCTTCTGTGGAATATTGAGGCCCTGTACATTCAGGGTAAGGATATTTAACGAGCCCATGGGAAAAGTGCATAGTGGTTAGAGTAGCATGTCACTACCTCCGGGGGTGGAGCATGATGGTTACTGTGGGAGATGAGAACGCTGCGGATTGTGTTGTGCAGAGTCATGGAGTCACGTTGGAGAAGGGGAGGAGGGGTACGGTATGTGAGAGGTAACAGGATAAAAAGGGTGTAAGAGGCCATTTAAGGCCTAGAGGGTGGGTTCCCAAGGACACCCCGAGTCAGGGCGGGCTAGGGAACAATAGTAGCCCAAGTGCTATTAAATAACCAATAACACAGGGGCTAGGTTGGAGTGTGCAGGTACATGGACCGTAAGGATGACAACAACGAGATTGATAAATGATGGCGAGGTACCGGTAGAACAGGTGCATAAAAAAAAAAAACATATTAAGGAAAATCATGGTATCCTAGGTTCAGACGGCAGTAGCTGTACTAGTGAGATATCATAGGGGAAGAGCTGTGGCATCACATGCCGTCAAAGCCCAGGCTCCCAAATATAAACTAAGTTAGAAGGAAGCCCGGGGGGGGGGATGTGGAACAATCCCCAGGTTGCGAAGCACCCAAAATTCACCAGGTAGAGGGAGAAAAAATATCAATGGTGGTAACCACAATGACAGTCAAGAGGGTACACCGTTTGGTGTATGTAGCCAAAAAAAAATGAGGGAAAAAGAATAATCGTGGGATATAATTCAGTCCATGGTATCTTGTGAAGATAGACCCGGAGACAAAAAATGTCCTCGTTTGTGGAGGTTGAGTGGGCCTTCAGTAGCCCGCGCGGTGAGGGACTTCCGCGGTGAGCAGGATGCAGACCTCCGCTTGGCGCTCTCCGAAGGCGTCGCTGGGGGATGTAGTTGCAGGATCCACAAGGTGTCTAGGAGATCTTCTGGAGTCTTGCAGGTGTAATCTCAGGACTGGTATCGGAACTGCACTGCGAAGGGGAAGCTCCACCTATACTGAATAGCGTGTTGTTGGAGCACTAGTAGGTGAGGTTTCATAGCCCTGCGCTTGGAGATAGTTGTGGGGCATAGATCTTGGAATAATTGGTAGGTATGTCCCTGGAACTGTAAAGATTCTGCGTTACGGGCAGCTTGTAGGAGTTGCTCTTTGGTGCGGAAGAAGTGGAGCTTGGCTATAATGTCGCGTGGAGGACCATCTGTGTGTCGTGACGCTAATGCCCTGTGGACTCTATCCAATTCTAATCTCTCAATTGGGATAGCTGGGGCAAGCTCTTGAAGCAGAGCTGTTACCGTTGATTGGACATCGACGATTGTTTCCGGAAGGCCACGGATACGCAGGTTTGAGCACCGTGCCCGGTTTTCAAAGTCCTCCAGTCTTATCAATAGTGTAGCGTTTTCGTCACGCAGGAGATCCAGGTCATCCGCATGTGTCTGAAGCGAGGAGTCAAGACCGTCTACCCTCTGTTCTAGGTCCGCAGTGCGCTGTCCTAGTTCACGGATTTCCCTAGATAGCGTGGCAGTGATGCGGTCTGAGATTTGCTTCAAAGCTTTGTGCAGCATTTTTTCAAAGCATGATAACAGGTCAGGGGATGTAAGGTCAGGCGTCAGGGCTTGTGCAGGGACATCAGTTTCAGTGTCAGACTCACCCTCAGACGTGCAGGGATGGCTGGGCTGCGGATCCTGCAGGGCTGCATATGCCCCTGCTGCTTGTTTGCTTCCACGTGTTGGGGCGGCGGCCATATTTGTGGAGGCCTTTGCCAGGGCCTCCTTGATTGTTTTGGTGGAAGGGGGGACCTGGTGCCGAGGTGCCCCCTTAACCATTGTGTAGTTTGTGGGGGGGGCTGTTATATTGATTTCAGCCCCCCTGTTCTCCCTCTCCTCTGCCTGGGTGCAGTGTAGGCAGCGGTGGGCGGGCCTGTGTGCGGCTCACCACGGGGACACAAGTCCCCTGCCAGAGATCTCCGCTCTGCAGCAGGTGATCCGCCGCGAACCAGGGCGGATCAGACCCTGGATGGATTGCTTCGGGGATCGGGTCCCCCCCAGGATATATTGCGGGCCGGGACCCGCTGCTTAAAGGGCGCTGTCACCCGACGGGGAGACGGAGCCTTATCGGGACATGTCCGTCCCTCCGGCTGCGCATGCGCACTCCTCGTATTTGAAGGGTTTTTAACAGATTCCCGACCGTCCTATAGCAGAATTACTGCTACAGGGCAGCAGGGCTGCGCAAAATCACATATATATGTGACTTTGTATTTCCGGGTAGGGGGCACTCTTAAGCTGCACGCACGCCCTACCTGCACCACCATTGGCGGCTTTAGCTGTCGATCACGGGGTCCCGGCTGGTGATTCCCCACTGGCACCCGACGATTGCCAAGTATCACTGATGGGTGAGAGGTCTGTATGTAAACAATACAGATTTCTCCCCTGTCAGCTACAGCAAGCTGCTTTGTATTGCATATAGCAGAGCAATACAAAGCAGCGTGCTTACACAGTAAAGCACAGCACACAGTAAAACACATACAGCACACAGTTAACCCTTTGATCGCCCAGAAGTTAACACTTTCCTACCCAGTGTCATTAGTACAGTGGCAGAGCTTTTTATTAGCACTGATCACTGTATTAGTGTCACTGGGGATATCATTGACAGTTAGTCAGTTCTCCCCCAGTGTCAGAATGCCCGCCGCAGTCCCGCTATAAATTGCTGACTGCCGCCATTACTAGTATAAACAAATAAATAAAAAATAAATAAAATTCCAGTATATATACCGCCATTTGTAGACACTATAACTTTCACGTAAATCAATTAATTTACACGTATTGGGATTTTTTTGGCAAAGACATGTAGCAGAATACATTTTGGCCTAAATGTATTTAATTTTCTTTTAATTATATATTTTATTAATGTTTAATTAACATACATTATTTCACATTATACAATATTTTTCCATATCAAAAATGTTTACATGAAACAAAGAAAAAAGCCTACACTCCCCCTCCCCAGCCCCCCTCCCCTCCTCGGTCACCTTAACCCTCAATTAACCTCATTCCTTCCTTTACCTCAGACTTTCCCTTCTTTTTCATCTTCCTTCATCTTCCTTCTTCTTCCCCTTCTCCTTTTCCTTTCTCTTTCCTTCACATTCCTTTCAATTCTGCATAACTCTTAGTTGTTTTATATCATTTTGGCCTAAATTTATGACACTATTTGATTTTTACATTTTTTTTACTGGATATGTTTTATAGCAAAAAGTAAAAAAAAAAAATGTTTCGGTCTTTTTTTGTTTATAGCGCAAAAAACAAAAACGCACAATTAAATACCAATAAAAGAAAACTCCATTTGTGGTGTAGCATTGCATGACCGTGCAATTGTCAGTTAAAGTAACGCAGTGCCGTATCACAAAAAATGGCCTGGTCAGGAAGGGGGGTAAATCCTCTGGAGGGCAAGTGATAAAACATGAGAAATGCGTATGTACATTTGTACTGCATTTTTTTTAACACTTACACTTTAAGCTTCCCTAATGATCTTTTAGTCTAATAAGCAGCTTGAGAAGTAACTTTTTGAGTTGAAGACAGACTTGACTTTTACAGAAAATAAGGTAACAGCATATCTGGATCCTGGGTTCCTATCCATTTGCATTGTTCACTTTACACTCTGTTTGAATGTCCAGGCTTTATGACAGATTTGCTTGCTGGCTATTTTTTCAACTATTCAGTTTGTTAATGGTGGTCGTTTGTGTTCTCAGCTTTTATTGTACCCACTTTTTGTAAATAAATGCTCCAAAGACATTTCCAATTTTTATTAGTTTGTCGTTGCATTTATTTTGATCCAAAGTAAGGGTGAATTCACACTAGAACAGAGAGCTGCCAGGATACTTTACCTCACTGACAGCTATCCATTTCATCTGTGGTAGCATCCAAACTGGTGTTACTACATTCTATGTGGCAAATTTAGTGAAAAGTAATGCAAATCAGAGAAAATTATGGGGCAGACTCAATGGACCACTTTTGTTTTGCTGTCACTTTTCTATGTGTCAAATATACCACAAGTCCAAGCAAGATGATTCCAAAACAGTGGTATCTGCAGCCACCACTTGCATAGTACTGTAATACAGTTATCCATTCATGGTTTGTAGACTGAATTATAGATCACATTGTGAAGGGAATGATTCTGCAGGAGAGGATGTTCCTGACACCTTTTGCCATTGGGCAAGTCCCTCTCAGGTGGAAGAATGCATCGGATATGCTTATGTTTGCCCCACAGCTGCCATTGGAGGAAAGTCTCTTGGAGTATGCCTGGTGACAAAATGTGCCAGAACGTGCTTTTGTTTGCCCCGCAGCTGCCATTGGAGGAAAGTCCCTTGGAGGATGCCTGGTGACAAAATGTGCCAGAACGTGCTTTTGTTTGCCCCACAGCTGCCATTGGAGGAAAGTCCCTTGGAGGATGCCTGGTGACAAAATGTGCCAGAATGTGCTTTTGTTTGCCCCACAGCTGCCTTTGGAGGAAAGTCCCTTGGAGGATGCCTGGTGACAAAATGTGCCAGAACGTGCTTTTGTTTGCCCCACAGCTGCCATTGGAGGAAAGTCTCTTGGGGGATGCCTGGTGACAAAATGTGCCAGAACATGCTTTTGTTTGCCCCACAGCTGCCATTGGAGGAAAGTCCCTTGGGGGATGCCTGGTGACAAAATGTGCCAGAACGTGCTTTTGTTTGCCCCACAGCTGCCATTGGAGGAAAGTCCCTTGGAGGATGCCTGGGGACAAAATGTGCCAGAACGTGCTTTTGTTTGCCCCACAGCTGCCATTGGAAGAAGGCCCTCTAAAGATGTGTAGTAGCAAAACTACCAAAATGTATCAGGGATGTGCTTTTGTTTGCCCCACAGCTGCCTTTGGAGTCATGTTGATGGCTTAGCATCATTAACCAAGCTGACTAGCTTCTTTAATGAAAAAATAACAGTGAGAAACCTGAAATACTTTCCAAATTTGACCAATCATTGCTTTTCTGACACTAAACAATCTTTGCATTGACTGAAAATACAGTGGTGCCCCTGTCTCATTCAGACTCTGTCATTGGCTGCAATGAAGAAACAAACGTGGCAGGGACTTGGTGGGCAGAAATTGCCCATCCCAGTGAGTAGGTAAGTATTTTAGAGCATTTGACTGTTATTTTTTTTTAATAACAGCAAGCTTGAGCAGCAGACCTAAAGTAATTTTTTTACTTTATTTCCACTTTAATGTAATGATACTGATAAGTCTGCGTGCAGCAGGTTCCACACTTGATATAACACTTAAAAACATCAACACAGCTGTTTATATTCAAGCAATGTATTGAACAGTAGTTTCATACTTCCCTACATCACTTTCTAAAATAGATTTGCATACCAAATTTGGGTATTTTGTAAACTGATATCTTCAAAATCCTTTAAGGATGCGCTTCCATTTTTTTTGTCTGTATTTGGCATAAAATGCTTAGTATTTGTTCTTTTATACTCCAGGCAGGTTGGAGACGAGGATTTTCAGTAAACATTTTATAACATTATTATTTTGAACATATAAGTATCTGATTTCTTATTCCACTGCCAATAGCCATAATTGTTACTAGAGGCCAGATTTATCAAAGTATGCATGTGTTTGGAGATTCTCATCACATCACAATAATTCCAAAGCCAGAAAAGAAAGATTGTTCAAGGGGAGATGTATTATACCACCTGCATTTTCAAAAGTAAGTTGTGAGTTGATAACTGCAATGTTTTCTTGTATGACGTTAGAGAAAGCTGAATAATAGAAACTGATTTTTTTACGGCACAGAAAAACAGGTTAAAAGCAATAAGCCTATTAATCACATTTCTGTATAAAGTGTTGCTTTTTATTTTAAACAAGTAAAGAAGAACACGTGTGTTTATGATTGTTTTAGATAATTTGTCATTCATGCAGCAAAATACCCCTCTCAGAGTCCTCTGATGGAAGCTGATGTTCTAATGGACTACCTACTAATGCCAGTACATTGACTTCAGACCCCAAAAGCTAATTAGATTCAATTTCCAACTTTTCCAGCATTAGTATAATGTAGGTATTGTAATGTATTAGGAGACACAAGAAAAGAGATTCAGATGTATCTAAGAACTCTGAGATCTGTGCCCCCCCCCAAAAAAAAAAAAAAAAAACATGCAGAGGGAAAATTAATAATCACCAATATGGTAACTGATATTTTACCCTTTACTGACTTACAATACCTAATTTTGTACTCTTTTTCTGTATGGGGGTAGTAATCTTGGTAGATGCAGTGTTTTGGATCCTTATATCACAGCAAGGAGAACAATGAGTAGCCCAGTATTGACATCACCAAATCTCTGCAAATCTCCCAAGACTAGGATTCTGAGGCAGCAGTGTCATCATCTCAGATATACAGTATAAAGTTATAACCACAGGAATGCCCAAGCACCCTCACATACTAGGAAGGACACTGCTATTTTTCATGAGGACTTCTGGGAAAAAGATGTACATATTTCAGGATACTGTTTAGGTACAGGTAACATATCTAAATATTCCCTATAACATAGCAAATATTCACCTTTTAAGCTCAGTTTCACTTTATTTGCAGAAGACAGAATGTTTTCGGAGGGTCCTAGAAACCAATTTCGATCTGATTTGTTGATACTGTATGCAGGGGAGGAAATTTCTGCATTCACTACATTACCACTGGCCAATCAGAAGTTTGCATGTGGGTGACAGGTGATATATGGAATTGCTAACAGACATCAGATGGCTCACAGTCTCAGAATGGTTAGCAGTGATCCTTTTTCTTATACCACAAACATGTCTTTTAATGAGTGTTGGGTGCTCTCCAAAGCATTTTGTGACAGTTAGTGCTGAATGCAAAGTGCTGGAAGATCTTAGGAAGGCAACAGTATTGTAATGTTAACATGCATAGTAAAATGCATTCTTGTAAAGCGCTGAGCAAACTGTCGGCACTATATAAGTCCTGTATAATAATAATGATTATTATTTTTTAATGACTATGCTGTAGTGTCATCAGACACACATGCAGGCTTGTTAAAGCCTGCAAAATGTACATCTGGAGACATCTCTGCATACCAGCCATCATAATACTTGGAAACTTTGTGCTATAAGTAATTAATGAGAAGGCCATAACATAAAATATATCCATACAATGAACATACAGGACCAGGCATTTATTTGACCTGAAGAAAATCAATATATGTATTTGTATTATTATTTAAGAGTAACCAACCAATTCTAAGATACCAACATTGTATTTTTCTCTCATTGATATAATGTCAATTTATTCCACTATACTTATGAAAACTAGTTCACATTTGTCTTTGCCCCCAAATCATCAACAACAGCACAATTTGATTCTTAAACCCTGGAGGGGGATTATGAAGTACCTGAAACATACTAGATATTGATATTATTATTATTATTATTATTATTATTAGTAGTAGTAGTAGTAGTATACATTTTATTTGGTTTCACAAATAAGCAATACAGGTTAGAGAAACCAAAAGCTTATTATTTTTATTATTCAAGATTTATATGGTACCAACAGTTTATGTAATGCTTTATAATATGAAGGGAGACAGTACAGTTGGGACGGTACGGTTGGGAGGGCCTTGCTTGTGAGAACTTATCTAAAAGGGAAAGGCAAGTGATAAAAAAGGTAGCAAATGTTTGCGGATGAGTTTTTGAAGAAAGAGATGTGTTCTAGAAGATGAGAGATGCTCTGTAAAAGTCCTGGATGTGTGCATGGGAGGAAGTAATGAAGATGCTAATAGCAGGAGTGAAGAAAATGGTTTGAATGACATTTTGAGATGAAGTTTATCATGTAGCTCAGGGAAGAGCTGAAGAAGTGATTGGGTGGCTTTAAATATTGTTAGGTTATTGATTTTAATTGGCAGACAGTGTTGTTAGATACTGAGTGGGTGGGGGTGGCTTAGTCTGGCAGCATCACAGTGGAAGTGAATTAGCAGCTTTGTGGTTTCATTGGTTAAGAATGGATGTATTACAGAAATGTTACAGAGGCAAGGTAGCCATATTTGGACAGTAATTTAATGTAGGGCTGAAAGGAGAGGCCAGACGCCAAGATTACACCTAGCACCTTGCAATGAGGGGAGGGAAGGATATTTGAGCTATTGATCTAGATGGAAAAGTTGTAGGAGATGGAACAGGGTGGAAGAAAGATTATAATCTTAGTTTTAGAAAGATTGAGTTTGAGGAAGTGGTGTGAAATCCATACTGATTTTCAGGAAGAGGAAGGGGTGAGCCGAGGAGTACAGAGATAGATTTTTGTATCATCAGCATCGTGTCAGTATTGGAAGTATTGGAATAAGTTGTTCTCTACTGGCCAAGGGAGTTATAGATAGAGAATGGAAGGGGTCTGAGGACAAAGCCTTGGACAAACCCCTACAGAGAGAGGAAGAGGAGAGGAGAAGATAAAGTTGTAGGTGACACTGAAAATGTATATAGGCAGGAGGAGAACCAGAAAAGAGCAGAGTCTTGACCAAGGAAGTGGAGTATTTGATGAGTTGTGGGAGGGGGGTCAACTGGGCAAAAGGCAGCAGAAAGGTCTGATCGTAAAAGTACTTATTAGTGACCATTGGTTTTAGAAGTTAGTACAGTAAGTCCTTGTGAGTTTTAGGAGGACATTTTCTGTGGAGTGTTGTGTGCAAGGGATTAAGAAGGTTGTTGAAGTAGCAGCTCAGACTATTATAGCCTAAGTCTGGAAGAAAAATGTAAAATGAAATGGGTCTTAGCTTGTTTAGACTGGTAGGTGCCTCAGTGCATGTTTTGGAGGAGAAGGGAAAATACCTATAGAGAAATACATTTTGAAGATGTGAATAAGAGAGTATGATATATAGCAAGATGGTGTGGTGTCAGGGAATGGGTCAGGGGCAGGTGGCAAGGTGGGCTTCAGAGAAAAATTTAGACATCTCCTCTGCAATAACAGGATCAAAAGAGGATACTATTGAATGTGGTGGTCGAGTGTAGAACTCTTAATGAATTGCATCTATCTTTTCTTTGATATTTTTGCAATGTCTTATGTAGTGAATAAGTTAGTGGGTGGCAGCAGTGAGGGATGAAATAGAGTTAAAGGTAGAAAAGTTGATGAGAACTGGATGAGAGATTGTTAATGAGAGTGATGAGGAGTTGGAGGGAGGTGGCAGAAGTTGTAGTTTTAAGAAGGCTGATTTATAAACAGTGAAGTTTTGCAGGTACCTAGTTTTATGCTAAACTTGCTAGCATATGGCTAGCTGATAAGGTAGCTATTAGTGATGAACCAAACTGCCCTGTACTTGGCTCAAGCAGGGTTTAGGGATCTTCAAGAAGTTTAGATACAGAACCTGAATTCCATTAGAATAAATGTCAAATTGATGACCCTGTGTAAGTGACTGATCCCAATGGTAACACTAGCTGAATGGCAGCTCCCCAAGCTGTCATCAGCTATGTAAGAGACCAGTCACTAGTTGTGTACCACAAGGCTTGTACTAGGTCCTGTCCTATTTAATCTATTTGTAAGTGATATGACTATATGTTTGTTGGGAAAGGTATGTCTTTCTTGCTGATGGCACAGTGGAGTGCAACAAGATTTCCTGTAACATGGATAGTTGTCCGTAACATGAACATAATTTGGCATTGCTGGAAATGTAGTCAGAAGCAGTGGTAACTGTAGTATAATGTTTCTAAATATACAATATGCGCCTAGAGAAAAAGAATATCCTGACAGTGCAATATTACAGGCGTACAGTGTTGGCCAGCAGTAAAAAGGTAAAAAAAACTTGGGGGTACTCATTTCAGCTGATTGCAAAATAAGCAAACAGTGTGCCCATGCAGTGGAAAAAGTGAATAGAATTCTAGGAATTCTCGGATGCATCACAAAGGTCAGCGCTTTAAAACATATCAGAAGACACTGCAGGAACTTAATATGTACACTCTAGATGAAAAAAGGGACAGAGGAGACATGAATGAAACCTTTGAACACATCAAGGAGGTGAATAAGGTTCAGGAGAGTAGAATTTGCAATATGAAGCCAAGATCGAGAATATGGGGGAATGACCTCAAACTAGAAGAGGAAAGGTCAAAACTAATCTTAGAAAGCATTGGGGGCTTGGCACTTGGAGGAGATGGCGGCTTGAACGGGGAGCTCAGTGAAATCTGCAGCCGTATAGCTTAACTGCTGGCTACTCTTCTGCTACATCATGAGCAGACTAATCAAACACCACTCTTGAACTCAATTGCGCCGACCGTCATCATCCTCCGGTTCCCACAACATACAGGAGATCTTCAAAGCGAAGTCTCACACCGGCCGCAACATGTCACACAAGATGGTGCCGACAAAGGGAAAGGATGAGATCAGTGACTGCTCCAGGCCCCCCACAGAGGATCCAGTAAGAGACTTTGAGACCGTTGATCATCTGAGACCTAATAGCCCCCCAACGTTGCGTTGGCACAGTTAATATATTACTGTTTGCAACAGTCTGCCTGGCTTTATTTATTGAATATATCTACCATATGTGGGAGACTGAACTCCTGTTCCCCAGTCCATATGTAGTGACAAATTTTGGCAAGGATTCTGAGTCCTCCAATTATTCTTTTTTTCCCTTTCCTCCCCTCTCCCCCCTCTTTTCCTTTATTTCTTCAGAGTTTACTGGACATTTCTTTTTTTTTGTATGTGTTCATAAGTATTCATGATTAATGTTTGGATGAAGTCCATCAGGCATGTGGAGATGTTTTATGTTAAGCTTTTGTGAAGAGCCCTGGTGGATTGTTGCGGCTTTGGCCATTTGAATTTGTGCACTTTACAAAATGTATCCTACAAGATCACTTTTTCAAACTATCGATTTGAACATATTGTTGGCTTTAATGAGAGGTTGATTTGCCTTACTGCGGATGACAAAGGTTCTAATGTGTATGTTTGCATTTATATTCTAATGTTGGGGTCTCCGATGGCCCTTAATAAATGTTTATTGGGAAATTTAGCTAATAGGAGATAGTATTGTACAGGCATTGCTTTTCTCCTACCTAGCTCTTCACACTTCTCCCACAAGTGGATACTACAGTGTGTCTTAGACAATTATTAGATTCACACGCTTCATTGCCTCTTGATTTGACATCAGATGGAGATATTCTACCTTCTTACCCTTGTTTCCCTTCTATTAAAGGGGTTTTTCTTCCCTTTTTTTTTTCTTTTCCATTTCAGAGTCATATTGGTCTGAAGAGTTGGTCATAACCATAGCTTACTCTTCCTTGGGCAAGAGTCCCATCCTCTTCTCTCACAATGTTCTGGGATTGAATATTCCAGAAAAACAAACTTTGCTTTTGTTTAGACCTCTTTTTTGTTCTTGCATGAAACACATTTTCATTCAAGAAGTATCTCACAACTATCTAATAAACATTTTCCTATAGTCTACCATGCCACTAACCCTTCAGCTAAAACTAAGGGAGTATCTAAACTTATTAGCAAATCTACTGGTTTCAGAGTTACTCAGCAATTAGCAAGACCCAGCAGAGAGATTTCTCTCCCTCAAAGGCATCTGGGGAACTTTATCTATAACTTTTGAAAATGTCTACTTTCCCAATTCTGCTCATATTTCTTTCTGCAACCGAATAGTAGACAAACTTAAAGGTTTCACTTCAGACTGCATAATACTAGGGGGCGACTTCAATGTCCTTTTAAATCCTGCTCAAGATACCTCAAATGGAAAATCTGGTGTGACATATCACATTTTGAAATGTATTAAAATATTATTGCATTCACTATCCCTAGTAGATTCCTGGCGCTTGATAAACCCATTAGAATGGGATTTTGCATTTTATTCTGTACTGCATGCTATTCATGAATTGATTATATATATTCTCTTATTGATGCATATATAGGTATACAGACATTTTCGGATCATTCACCTGTTTCACTTTCTTTAAAAATGTCCGAACCCCAAACTAAGCCATATATGTGGCATTTAAATTCTGCCCTGCTAACGTACCCGGTGTCGCTTCAGGCGGCTACAGAGGCTCTACACATATACTTTAGCCAAAATATATCAAAATATCTTTCCCTCTGATGATATGGGAGGCACATTAGTGTGTTCTTAGGGGAGAATTTATCAAACTAGGGGAGCAACGCAATTGGGAATCAGAAAAACAGATCTCCTTATTAGCAAATAAAATAGCACAGTTGGAATCGCATCATAAAGCTTCTCTTGATAAACAAATGGCTATAGACCTGTTAGAAGCTCAACACGATCTTCATAACTTATTGAATTTAAAAGCTAAACAAATCCTTTTTTTGAGAAAAGGGCTTTACTATGAACATGGTGACAAAGGGGGGTAAGCTTTTGGCTAAGGCACTGAAGAAGACAGCCCTTTCTTCTAATATACGTAAACTCCATCAAATCTGCTGAGGGGACCATAGAATATCACACAGAAAAGATTGCAACAGTATTCCTTCGTTACTACACCAATCTTTACAATAACCCCCAATGCATAAACCACCTGGTTTGTCAGGAAACCAGTTCCAAATTATTAGTGACGATTTGACCCAGAGTGGGTTGCTTTCTTTGTTGAGCACATATGCTGACTCATTAGAGGCTCCGATATTCTAATAGGAACTTTTGCTAGCTCTAAAAAAAATTTAAACCAGGGAAAAGCAAAACCTTTGCTACTATTCTTTCTTCCCCTCTGCTCAGGATTCTGAATTTCCTGAAAGACCCACAGCAGCACTCAAAGACTTTCTTAATGTCTCATGTGTCTTTGCTCCCAAAACCTGGCAAGGATCCAATGAATTATTCCAGTTATAGACTTATTTTCTTATTAAATTTAGATCTAAAGCTGCTAACTAAAATTTTAGCCAACCATCTACGACCATATCTCTCCCAGCTAATAGGACCTGAACAAGTCGGCTTCATGCCAGGTAGAGAAGCAAGAGATAATGTAACAAAGGCTTTAAATGTAATTCATCTTTGTCGAAAAAACAGTTTAGAAGGTTGTCTACTATCGATGATGCAGAAAAAGCTTTTGACAGGGTTTCATGAAACTTCCTGTTGGCTACATGCACACATATTGGTTTGAAATCACATATGCTGACTTGGATATATTTTCTATATCAAAGTCAAACAGCTCAGTTGAAGATCAATGGCACCCTGTCGGAACCAGCAGTAATTAATATTGAAACCAGACAAGGATGCCCACTTTCACCGTTACTGTTGATCCTAACCCTGGAACCATTCATACGCACTATAAATAGGTCCCCCTCAGTTAAGGGGTTTGAGATCAGTAATAGAATCTTCAAAATTGACTCTTATGCAGATGATCTTGTGTTTTCCCTTACACGAACCCGTATTTCCATTCCCAATCTTTTACAAGCCTCAACCAATTATGGCTACATTTCTAATCCCAAAATTAACTATACCAAATCTGAGGAAATGAATCTTACACTTCCTCCTAAGGTCGTGGCGACGACACAACAAAATGGCCCAATTAAATGGGCCCACAGAGCTCTTAAATATCTGGGGGTGTGGCTTATCCCTTTTTTATATGACATTTTCACTCTGAATTTTAAAACTTTTCTCTGAAAGGTCGAACAAGATCTTTTCAACTGTACGCTTAAACCTTTCTCATGGTTTAGCCGAGTATCCATAGTTTAAAAAGACAATACTCCCATGATTTCTGTATTATTTCCATACATTGCCAATTAATGTTCCATCGAGCACTTTGAAACAATTACAATCTGCAATATGGGAGTTTCTGTGGGCTTGAAAAAAACTTCACATTGGTATCCACCTACTTACGAAACCTAAAACAATAGGGGGCATAGACCTCCCGTACTTTAGTAATTACTCCTATGCTACTCATTTAGCCAGGATCATTGATTGGCATTGCCATGCAGATAATAAAGATTGAATAGGCCTGAGGGAGAGCTACTCTAAAACCTTTAAAATTCTCACCCTGGATTGCCTGGTCCAAATGCCCTCAGGATCTAAAACAACACCCATTAATTTATGCTACCTTGAAAGTCTTCCACAAGATGTCGCAATTATTTCACGCATCTTCACCCCCTGGCCCATTAACATCTTTATACAATAATCCAGATTTCCCCTGGGTATAGAGATTAAATCTTTCCTACAGGATGCAGTATCCTCACCTTTATTAATCACACATTGCACAACTACCCTACCAGAAAAATGTTGTCTTATAACAGATTGCTGAGTAACCTTGCACCTTTTTCTATTACACCTTGGATGTATAGTCAAATCAACCATTACATTTCTTCTTCTGATAAAAGAAGGGACATGTTTTGGAAACTTACATCATTTGAATCAGTTTGCCTAAAGGGCTCTACGCTAGAGAAAATGACTTCATTGATGTATTCTTGGCTCCAAAAGTCAATTGATGAGGTCCCACTGACATTCAGAGGTCCATGGGAAACCACCCTTTGAATTATATTTTCTGACTCCCACTGGAAGAATGTCTGTATTTTGGCCCACAAGTGCTCAATTAGCATTTGAATACGTGAAAAATCCTAAAAACTTCTGACACAATGGTATGTTACACCGGTTAAATTGCAAAAATGGTACCCATTGTCCTCTGACATGTGCTGGAGATGTGGTCTAGCTACAAGAGACATAATGCATATCTGGTGGGACTGCCACTCCATAACTCCTTTTTGGAATTCAATATGTGCCTTTGTGGCACCACAGAAACACAAATAAATCTCACCGCAGTGTGTTGTCTTTTACACATCTCTAATTACCTTCTAGGCAGATATAAACACACTTTAATCAAACATATTCTAAATGTGGCAAAATGTCTAATCCCTAAATACTGAACATCTTCCACTACACCATTCATAAAGGAATAGATACGCTCTGTTGATCATATTTACAATCTAGAAGAAACTAGTTGAAGACCTAACTAAAAAAAAATTCACAAAACAAGGACCACCTGGTTTCTATTAAACTTTCTGAAGACTATGATAAGCTGAAGGTGGGGTGATACAGCATATAATGAGACGCTATACATTAGTTACAGTGCACTTTTCATAGATGCCTTATTGAGTGTCTTCTGCTAGACCCAATATGACTCCTTTTATCCCCCTCCTTGCTTTTCTGTTTTCTAGTAGTTTTCTTTTTTTTATTATTTCCTGATTCTATTTACCTCTATCCTTTACTTTTTTATTATTTAAAATAATTGCAGGTTTTTCTCTTTTTAGTGCCATATTTTGTAATTGATTGGATTTATTATATTAGGCCAAGTTGGTGTTTTGATTCCTGTATGCTTCACATTTACATTTATATGCATTACAATTCTTTAATGAAACTGTCAAAGTTCATATTTTATACTTAACACTACCAGTTTTTGTGTTTATAACTGAGCACTAAACTTATAGTTTTTTTGTCTTCATGTAATCGCATTATACTATTTGAACTCTCTTCAGATATAAGCATACTAGACTGCTGTAATGTGCCTAATTATCCCTGTTGGATTGCTTTTGTTTATCTGTCTGACTTTTACTCAATAAAAATTTATATTGGGAAAAAAAAAGTATTATTTTACTGAAAAAGTGCCTGCTGTTTGGACTAGACTTCCAGCAGAGGCAGTAAGTCAGTCAACAGTAAGTAGATTCAAACATGCTTGACAAAAACATAGATCTATACAAAAAAGTTACCAAAAATATATATAAATATAAATTAAAAAAAACGGGGCAGACTCAATGGACCAGTTGGTCTTTTTGCTGCTCATCACCATTCTATGTTTCTATGACCATGGCCATATTTGTTCAATGTCATTGCCCAAATATGGCCATATTTTCTTTAAAGGAGCAGGGACATGCTCATGACATCAGTGGTTCCCAGGGATGCTGGAAGTGCCACAGATGCTAGCACCCATGGCATTGTTAGGAAACAGTGACAGCAGGAGATTGTCATACATAGAAGAGGTAGAAATACCACTGACAGCCATGTATCATCTTTACACAAAAATTACATAGAAGGATTATAAATATGCAACATCTATACGACCCAACCCACCATTCCAGAATCCTCACAGTGGGCCTGGCCTGATAAAAATTTATAACCTAACATAAAAATGACTCTGATGCAACTAACTGGATATACCCAAATAATTGGTAAAAAATATGACACATGAAGTTTAAGGACTCTTCCACTCCAGAATTCCCTGGAAAGATAGTATTGGGTATTGTCAAAATGATCCAAAATAACAGAAAAAACTCAGAAGCACACATTGCTTGCAATATTATTTGCACAATTATAATAACTTTAACTAATGCACAAGCAATCATTTTTACAATGTTTTATAGCATTCTCAATATCAATCAAGTACAATCTTCATTTTGTGTATTGATAATTTA
This sequence comes from Staurois parvus, assembly GCF_062004578.1. Classification (NCBI taxonomy): domain Eukaryota; kingdom Metazoa; phylum Chordata; class Amphibia; order Anura; family Ranidae; genus Staurois; species Staurois parvus. The sequence continues at coordinate 3,126,823 of NW_028317803.1, forward strand.
AAGGTATAGTCCACAAAAATGCAAATTAATCACTGAAATACATAAACTACACAGCCTGTCTGGCTTGTATGTCTCTATTTATGATTAAACTGTAGTAAAGGGTTAATCTTTGCTATAAATTATGCATTTTGTGTTTAATATTAAGCTTTCATTTTTGCTTTAATTGACTAGATAAATTACTCAGCACAAATAGAAAGATGGTATAAAGTAATTTTACTTAGCTTGTATAATGATAGCAGTTGCTATGATGATAGCAAGTAGAGATACAGTTGGTTTGACTTCAATCACAATCAGTTCAGGGAGGTCTGTACACAGATTTAAAAAAAAAATGATGATTAAATCTCTTGGTACTTTACATCTTTGAAATCCTAAGCAATGCTATTGAACCATAGTGGAAACTCTCCTTTTATACTTAAAACCTGAGGAGACCTCCCACTCCGGGAGTTCTCTTGTATAACATAATCTTGTAAATTAACCTGTTTAGATCAGCAGAAAATAAGAAATTCTAATAAGTCAGCATGAACTTTGGGCTTATGTGTTTAACAGGCAATATTTGTCAATCAAATATTTCCTTTTTGTGTTCTAGACTATATTTTTTTTTAATTCTTGTTCTGATTACACTACTGTTTGATAAGAAAAGAATGTGTTACTTGTATGAGCAAAGATTATTCACACTTTACTGTACATCTCTTTGATTCACCACCACAAAATATTTGCTAAGGATTTTGTGCAGGTTGTACACTATAGGGTATCCAGCAAATTCTTACACTTATTACGCATTAATGTCTTAGGGTCATAGTGTATAGAAAACCTTCAGCGCAATGAAAACCTCCTAAATAAATGTGCAGCTAGCATATAATGTGTTCCCATATATAACAAAGTAAATAAAGTGAAGAAAATGCAGCGCAACAATAAGTAAATAATTATAATAGTGCTTACAGTCTTAAACATGTATGTATAAATGATGATGATCAATCTACTGTGCTCATGAGGGTCAGTATATGCCACTCATGATATCTTCCAATGCATACATATAAACTCCCATAGAGACTGCACGTAACCAGTGCTAAAAATATACCATAGATAGTGCACACAAATAGTGATCTGTCCCTTTAAGTGAACCAGTGTAATCTCACTGCTGCATAAACGTTTACATTGCTCCTGTGTCACCTCTTAGTGCTCTTTGTCCCAATCACAGCTAACAACACAATTGTATACAATGGATGGCATGACAAGAATTGGGCATAAAATGTGCTCTGAACGTCATCTAAGTCACAACAATAGAAGAACACAGTCTGCTGAACATAATACTACACAATCATTAGATGTTAACCATGATTTAATTGCACATAACATGTAAACATTCACAGTGCAGGGAGGAAAAAGTATGTGAACCTTTGGACTTAATAACTGGTTGACCCTCCTTTGGCAGCAATAACCTCAACCAAACGTTTCCTGTAGTTGCAGATCAGACCTGCACAACGATCTGGAGTAATTTTGGACCACTCCTCTTCACAAAACTGTTTCAGTGTTGCAATATTCTTGGGATGTCTGGTGTGAATCGCTCTCTTAAGGTCATGCCACAGCATTTCAATCGGGTTGAGGTCAGGACTTTGACTGGGCCACTCCAGAAGGCGTATTCTGTGCTGTTGCAGCCATTGTTTTGTTGAATTACTTGTATGCTTTGGGTCATTGTCCTGTTGCATCACCCATCCCCTGTGAAGCTTCAGTTGGTGAACAGATGGTCATACGTTTTCCTGCAAAATGTCTTGATAAACTCTGGAATTCATTTTCCCATCAATGACAACAATCCGTCCAGGCCCTGAGGCAGCAAAGCAGCACCAAACCATGATGCTCCCTCCGCCATGTTTTACAGTGGGGATGAGGTTTTGATGTTGGTGTGCTGTACCTTTTTTTCTCCACACATAGTGTTGTGTGTTCTTCCCAAACAACTCAATCTTGGTTTCATCTGTCCACAGTATATTTTGCCAGTAGTGCTGTGGAACATCCAGGTGCTCTTTGGCAAACTTCAAACGTGCTGCAATATTCTTTTTGGACAGCAATGGCTTCCTCTGTGGTGTCCTCCCATGTACTCCATTCTTGTTTAATGTTTTCCTTATTGTAGATGTGTCAACATAAATGTTAGCATGTGCCAGAGATTTCTGCAGGTCTTTAGCTGACACTAAAGGACGACCGCGCCTAGGGAGAGGAGCAACAGTGCTAAACTTTCTCCATTTGTAGACAGTCTGTCTTACCGTGGACACATGAACATCAAGGCTTTTGGAGATACTTTTGTAACCCTTTCCAGCTTCATGCAAGTCAACAATTCTTGATCGTAGGTCTTCTGAGAGCTCTTTTCTGCGAGGCATGGTTCACATCAGACAGTGCTTCTTGAAACCAGTAAACCAAAAACAGGTATGTGTTTTTAAAGGGCAGGACAGCTGTCAGCAACACATACAATATCATCACACTAATTGGAGTCAAGGTTGGCTCACTCCTGGCTCCAATTAGCTCTGGGAGAAGTCATTAAGCTAGGGCCTCACATACTTTTTCCACCCTGCACTGTGAATGTTTACATGTTATGTGCAATTAAACCATGGCAACATCTAATGTTTGTGTAGTATTATGTTCAGCAGACTGTGTTCTTCTATTGTTGTGCCTTAGATGACGTTCAGAGCACATTTTATGCCCAATTCATGGAAAACTCCACGTAATCCCAAGGGGTTCACATACTTTTTCTTGCAACTGTAGATGCTTCAAAAAAAGTTTACTTCAGTAACAATTTACAGTATAATATTTGCATTTTATGTGGAATATTATGTTAAATAAATTGGCTAAAAGAATAAAACGTATTATGCATACCTGCATGTATGTGTATGCATGTGTAATTTAAGTAATAGAGCATAAACTACTATAATTTTATCTTATTACAAATGTCACATTTAGAAACATCTTTACTGTGATTTTTTTTTTCTTATACCAAATGTTAGAACTTCTGTGCTTTACAATATGGTGTTAAGTGTCAGCTTATCTCCTCATTAAATTTTAGATTTTTAAATGCAAAAAAGGTTACTAAGAAAGTTTTAACATTGATTATTGTATTTAATAGTTTAAATACTTGTGCAGGCGCATGCAAGGCCGACATCCAAGATGACCACAATGTGACACAGCTCCACTGCCTCACAGCTTCAGCAGCGACCTACACTCCGACCGCCGGAATCCCGACACTGACTTACAAGTGGTATAACCCCCAGCACCCTCCGGTATCGTGCTGAGGAGAAGGAAGTCCCCTGTTTATCCTCAATAGATCACAGACTTCTATCCGGCCCGGGATTCCAGGTCCCAAGATGGCGCAGGCAATTCACAGCATGGCTGCTCCATCCCTGCTGCAGACTCCTACAAGCTGGACCCCAGGCTTTTGGTCCCCCTGTATGATATTGATCCGGATGAGTCCTCTCCTCCTCTCTCTCCTACTTCTAGAAGCCCTGCTAAATCCAGGCCCAGGATTGAAGTTCCCTCACATAATGACACACACTCCTCAGATGTCTCTCTTACTCCCACACTACAACTACAATCTGCCATTGAGGAATTTCCAGCTTCTGATCAACCTGTATCTGAATTAACAATGAAAATGCTGCTTTTTTTAAGGCAAACTCTACACAATGACATTTCCAATGTGATATCCCCTCTTTCAAACGCTATTGCTAACCATTCCAAACGGATACATCACATTGAAAATAAGATGTCTGCAATATTTGCAGCTCATAACACAGTAGTAGACGCACATGCTGACCACGAATCTGAGATCATACAACTAAAAAACAAGATAGCAGATCTGGAAGACCGCTCTAGAATAAATAACATAACAATTTGCTGAATCTCAGAGTTGGTCACCACTGATTCTCTCCTATCATACATACAACAATTGATGAAACACCTTATTTCATCAATCAACGCGATTGAAGCTGCAATTGACAGAGCACACAGAATACCAAAACCCTTATTCTTGCCAGTATCCATTCCATGAGATGTACTGATTAGGGTTCATTTTTATGATATCAAAGAAAAATTGGTGATGGCCGCTAGAAACTCCGCAGCACTCCCTTCCTCTCATACAGGTATTAAATTGTATGCTGACCTCTGTAAAGAAACCCTCCTCAACAGGAGAAAATTGATCTCTATCACCAAAGCCCTATCAAATAATGGAATAGGATATCAATGTGGCTTCCCAACTAAACTTCTTATTAAGCATCAGGGTAGATCCTTTACCATCAGGAGCCTAGATGACGGCATAGATCTCCTTAAGGAGTGGAATATACTTTCAGTAGATGACCGGCGTACCACTGGACCTGAACACGGTCTTACTGCAAGTTGGAGACCCGACCATAATCTCATACATTCGCTGCTTTGAGCTTTGGCCTATCTTTCATGTCACATATATCCTTTTCACCACGGCTCAGTGACAACCCTCTGTTGTCGTTTGTTTCACCATGCCCCTGTATAACAGTAATCAAACAGACTATCCATGTCTCTTGCATTTTTCACAAGATATTTTTAAATATTGGTTCCTATTCTGTTCTTTATTGTTTTTATCAGTCATTAATACTCCTCCTCTTGGCGAACATCTTCACCAGTTCAACTTACAAGTGACTCTAGCTCACGCATAGTTTCTCAGCGACGACTCTGAACACCTATCACCTTTCCAGGATGCTGAATCATTATCTCTCTCATATCTTACCCACCATTCAAGAAGTCTACAACGATATGGTTTACCCAATACTCCTCTAACCAATATACATCTACAAAATGATTAATATAATATCCCTTAATGTCAGAGGACTCAACTCTCCCTTTAAGAGTCTTCCCTAAATAAAGAAATTGCTGTCCTTCGAGCTGATATCATCTATATTCAAGAGCCTCACTTTGCTCTATCTAAAACACCTTCCATTTACATCAAGAACTTCTCAACCAGACTCTTGGCATTCCATCACAAAAAAAACCAATGGAGTCATAATAGCAATTAAGGACTAAATTTCAACTTCCCTTGGACTATGCCGACCCCATGGGCTGCTACTACATCCTAGTTTGCCATATCAATGATACCCCTTTTTCTCTAGTTAATGTATACGGTCCTAACTTGAACCAACTATGATTCTACAAACAACTAATGACCAAATTCACACCGATGAAGAAAAGTCAGCTACTAATTGGGGGAGACGTCAACATAGTGGGCAATATCCACTTATACACATCATCTGGCAAAAGATCCTCGAAACCCAGCCTTAATCATATTCTTCATGACAACAACCTATTTGACATCTGGAAATGTCAACACAGCTCTGAGAAAGACTATTCATTTTATTCTCCCTTCCAACTCTCGTACTCTAGGATATTATTTATTTATTTATTTCAGGTACTTATATAGCGCCGTCAATTTATGCAGTGCTTTACATATATATTATACATTCACATCAGTCCCTAACCCTCAAGGGGTGTACAATCTAAGGTCCCTAGCTTACATTCATACATAAACATACTAGGGACAATTTAGACAGGATCCAATTTACCTACCAGCATGTCTTTGGAGCGTGGGAGGAAACCGGAGTACCCAGAGGAAACCCACGCAGGCACAGGGAGAACATGCAAACTCCAGGCAGGTGGTGCCGTGGCTGGGATTCGAACCAACAACCCTAGTACTGCCAGGCGGAAGTGCTAACCAGTTAGCCACTGTGCTGCCCAAAATAGACTTCTTCCTCATGGATAAATGGACTCTACAAATGCATTTCCTCCTCCTCAGTAGGTTCCATAACCTGGTCGGACCACGCTCTAATCACCATTGCCTTAGCCACAACTGGCAGACCATCCATTCCTAAACCATGGAGGTTGAACTCTATACTCTTGATGAACCCTGAACACAGGAAAACTATTGTGGACGCTCTTGCTCTTTTTTTTTAAACCAACAATACCCCTGATGTATCCATTAGTACATTATGGTCTGCATATAAAGCTTTTATGTGAGGGATACTTATTAAGATATCCTCCCAAATGTCTACCCGTAGGAGGCACCAGTTGATGAGCTATTAGCTTCTATTAAAACCAAAGAGGACACAAACAAAATTAGCCTCTCCAAGCAGAATTCATCTACCCTATTAACTGAGAGGGAAATGCTTTGTTCCCTTTTGCTATACCAGTATGACCTAAATTTTAAAAAAGGTAAAGCCAACTACTACTCTCTAAACAATAAAGCAAGCTCACTCCTATGTAGGTCAGTTAAACGCCAACGTCTTAAAACCAAAATATCAGACAGTTCACCACCTGAACTCTAACAAACTCATTTCCAAACCTTTAGATATAGATAACGAATTTGCGGACTTTTACAGAACCCTCTAAAATCTCAAAGATGATAAAGAGACACCTCAACCCTCCCCTACCAATATACAATCCTTCTTACAATCTATCAAACTCTCTGTCCTCTCTTCGGTTCAGCTGAAAAATATTTCAGAACCTTTCAATACTAATGAAATCGAAACAGCAAATCGATCGCTACCACTCCGTAAATCTCCAGGTTGTGATGGCTATACTAATGAATATTACAAACAATTTGCCAATATCCTATCTCCACACTTAACCAATCTCTTTAATGCTGCTGCCTCCATGGGCTCTATACCCAAAGATATGCTACAGTCTACTATAACACCTATTCCTAAAAAAGGAAAAGACCCCCAAAAAGTGCAAAACTATAGACCTATATCTCTTATCAATACCAATGGCAAATTATTTGCCAATTTAATAGCTCGTAGATTGCTTCCTATCCTCCCCTCATTGGTACATCCAGACTAAGAAGGCTTTATACCAGGTCGACAGGCCCCAGGCGCCACTAGATGTTTAATATCTTTTTTACATGACTTACAAGACCACCGAACACCTTCTCTGCTCTTCTCACTTGACGCAGAGAAAGCATTCAGCTGTATTCACTGGGGATTCATGCAATCGGTCCTACAAAAATTTGGTATTACAGGATGGCTGCAAATGACTATTATGTCTCTATATTCCTCCCCGTCGGCTAGAGTCCTAACGGGCGGTGTACTTCCGCAATCACTTGAAATCATCAATGGTACTAGGCAGGGATGCCGATTATCCCCAATAATATTTGCACTACTGATCAAACCACTCACTGCAAAAATCAGGCAAGACCAATTGATAACAGGTATAAAACTTTACGATTCTGAACATAAAATAAGCCTATTTGCTGATGACATTATCCTGATGATCACTAATCGATCCCAGTCTTTATACAGGATAAGGGAGCTCTTAAATTCCTATGCTGCTATATCGTATTACAAACTCATTGAAAACAAATCCTTACTTCTAAACCTATATATACCAAAAAAAATCCAATTGCTCCTTTCCAAAGGTTTCCCATACACGTGGGCTGACCGATCAATCCCCTACCTTGGCATAAATCTAACCACATCCACATCCCGACTCTACAATTATAACCATAAACCATTCCTTCAAGATTTTCCCAAAGAGATCTCTTCACTCCGAACATATGGTCTTTCCAAACTGGTTCGCATAGTCGCCCTGAAAATGTTTATATTACCCAAACTGCTCTATATCTTTAGGACCCAACCCATACCTGTACCTATGAATTTTTCCATGCGGCACAGAAACAATTTTCCGGGTTCCTATGGGAATCCAAACATCCCAGGAGTGCCAATAACCTACTAATTCGCCTATACCATAGAGGGGGAACAAACCTTCCCAACCTGCATACATATTATTTAGCTATGTTACTTAACCAGCTGTACTATTGGTGACATGCTCCCGTAGAAAAAATCTGGTCTACCATGGAATTCCAAATCTTTCATCCCACCACACCGCAGACCCACCTTCTTCTCTGTACCATTAACAATAAGCCCCCCCCAATTAATCATCACTTATGGTCATTTCAACCCAAGTGCACAGTTCAGGTTTGATGGCAACTAACATTTAGAGTATAATGACAACTTTTCTAGTTTTTTTTTTCTCTTTTCCATTATGGCTGGTACCGTTACATTGCTGTTTGTTATAACAGTTGATTTTTCCTTTCACCCCCCCTCATCATTATCCCACCACTCTACTCAAACAAAGTTCAACATGGCTAACAAATACAGATGCACTTGCAAATCAATAGATCTGACAGGGAGATCTGGAACCCCTTTTATCTGATATGGAGAATCGGGATGAGCTTGGGGTTCAAGTTGAGCAGGATCTCATCACCATCCCAGCATATCTGCATGTTCAGCTAACAGGGAAACAAACTTGCCATATTTGGCATATAGAGTAGTAGTTGTAACAATATTCTTGTTAATTGACATGACTGGTCTCTGGCACCGCTGGAATGTATTTCTCATATATACATACATCCATCATTAAATGTATACAACTGTGTGAACAAACTCCTATTTAGTTACAGTATACAGTTCTTATAAATAAAAGAAAAAAAGAAAGAATAACCAAAGTCTTTGTGTTCATATTCCCATGTGTTAACATTTACCATGTATTATACTGTATGTGTAACAAATGTGCAACCAGCTTCAAAATGCACTATATTGCCAAAAGTATTGGGACACCCCTTCAAATCATTGGATTCAGGTGTTCCAACCACCTCCATGGACACAGGTGTATAAAATCAAGCACCTAGGCATGCAGACTGCTTCTACAAACATTTGTGAAAGAACTGCACAAGTAACAATAGTAACTCCTGCATCGCTGTACCCACTACATTGGGCTTCCAAATAATGGTCAGTACACTCTCTAGCCACTCCCCTTTAAAGACTAAGTTCACCATTTAGAGCATGTTACACATTACACCCGTATTTAGTGTATACTATGTAACATGTTCCAGCACATCCCCTTGCACTTCTGACTCCCCCCCCCCCACTCACACACACACACACTTTGACAGTGGGCGGAGGTTCCTTTCCCCTGCACCCACAGTCACATTTCAAAATTGGTCAATCCCAGCACAGCCACATCATTCATTTACAGCAATCTGTGAGTGGATAAACCACAAGCCCCTCTGGCACCATGAACGATGGCTTGTAGTTCTCAATAAACTACAAGGGCACTGATGAGTTCTCTCATAGTTCATTGACACTTCCTCCAGATTTTAAACAGAAGGTCATACAAGGGTATAGGCAAGAAGCTAGAGGATGCGTCTGTAGGATCATGACACTGCACCTGCAATCCATTGATTGTGGGTGCAATGCTTTGCAAGCTCCTTGTGGAAAAAAAAAATAAATGTCCTGGAGAAAAGTGCAGTTAAAATGTGTGTTGCTTGTGGAGATTTTAAACAATAAAGTGCACTAAATGCAAAGTTCACCTTAGGTTAACCCCAAGCTAAGTTGGGGAAAAAAGTATTAAATACACGTATTTTTGCAGAAAAAATGGGTATTTATTACTTTAACTTTTCATAGTACAGTATTCATTGTAAGTAAGAATATATAAACATTTATTCATCTAAATGTATCAGCAATCCTCCATATACATTACTGTATATTCAAATATTATGCTCTAAATTGCTTACACATCCCATTACTGGTGCATATATACTGTACATAAACCATAACAATAATACTACATCATGATATATTGTATATAAAACCTGATAAAAATATATCCAAATAACAATATGTATATTTATTCAAACTGATGTAACACAATTAATTAATATAATAATGCAATTTAGCTCCCATTCCTATAGCATATCTTCCTATCCCTAGTAAAGAAGTTCAAGTCTGTTCAATATATATTCACTTGCTCTCTTTCCCAATGTTCTTATTTGCACATCTGAAAAATACTACCCTATTTGAGAAAATGCATGGAGGTTTTTTTGTCTGGAGGATTGGCTATATTATGAATAATGTTATTTCTCAAGGTCGGAGCTCTATTAGAAATAATCGGTTGTTTTCTGAAGAGCTGTAGTCCCAATATCTAAGCTGTTTCTGTTATAAGAATATTTGTTTATATTTTGAAGTTGGTTGCACAATTTGTACACAGATAATGCTGAGAACACACTATAAGAAAATCAAGCGAACGATTGTCTGGTTTTCCTCAATGTTTCAAAGCAAGTCGAACCAGAGGATGGCACTAATTGTACAAAAATTCTCAAAATACAAAGCTTTTTTTGTTTGACGTAGAAGCGTTGTGGCATATATTATTGTTGTTTATTGTTTCTGATCTTGTGCATTCAATCGTACACAATTTTTCTTGTACAAAAACAGGACAAATTTCATGGAAATTGTCAGTTCTCTTCATGTACAAGAAAAATGTGGGAGTTTGTTCCTTCAGAAATTTTTGTTTGGAAAGTCTGATTCGGATGTCAGAAGTTGTGTATACACTATATGAAAATCAAATGATTGTTCCTTGTACAGAATGTTTCTTCCAATTTTCTTTATAGTGTGTACCCAGCTCAAGAGTCATGGTGGAAAAGAACTGGTAAATATTAACAGACAAGAGTATGAACGCAATGACTTTAGTTCTTCTTTCTTTTATTTATAAGGATTGCATTTGAATAAGATTTTTTTTTTACACACATATACTGTATGTTTCCTTTTCAAGTTTGTACAAAAAGAATGTACAAAGATAAAGAGATGAATCACACAGTGTACAGTAGAATATATATATATATATATATATATATATATATCATACACAAAAGAATTACAAATAAGCTAGTAGTAATGATATTTAATGAGAATTTATCCCAGAAAGAAAGTGGTGGGGGGAAATAAACAATCGGTGCAATTTATACATTAGTCACAGGAATCAGAAAAAGGGAGAAGGAAGGTCTATACCTAATCTGAAAAGTTTTCAACTTTTCAGCAAGCACCGTATTTGAGTGTACAGTTAGGGTTATGGAGCCTCAAGCCAAAGTTTATAAAATGCGATATTGGTTATGTTTTTGGATTCCACTAGCCTTTCTATGTTACATTGATAGTCCAATGCTTGCAGGTTATCAACAGTATTAAGGGATGTGGAGGAATTCTACTAACCAACAATGCTACGTTTTGTGGCTAAAAACAAATGAATAAGGATAGTTTTAGTCTGTGGGGAAAAGGTTTTGATTCCTAGATGCAATAAGTCAAGTGCTGGGTCAGGTGTATCCTGGGATCCCACTGTATCAAAGGCTAGTCTAAAAAGTTCAGTAAGCAGGGATTTGTATTCCTAGAAAATTAATGGTGTCAGTACACACAGTTCACAGATATATGTTTTACTGATGTACTTTTATATCATGGTGCAAAATTTGGTGGTGTCTATGCTTTACAGAGCTGTTTTCAAAGGTGAAGGAAGCAGCTAATATAGCACAGATTATTGTGAACATAATGCAGGAATATAAACAACAGTGACGGGGATCCTGGGTGACACCATTGACCAAATATGGTCATGACCACATTTGGTCAGTGTCAGCAGAATCCTTGCCACTATGTGTACATTACATCAGTGCCAGAGAGCTGTAATTTGTGATGTGAATAGTGATGGGGTAGTATAGCCCTGGTGGAGGGTCATTGTGATGGAAGATCAATAGTGTTGGTCATAGCTTGTTCATGTTTGATGAAGATCTACTTTGCTGCACCATGGGATTGTTGTTGGATTTGCATTGGGGGACAGTATTTATTTATGTATTTATTTATTTTTTCTAAAGGCGTGGGTTTTGTTTTTGTTTTTTTTACTTTTTAATACTTTTGGTAAAGTTGCATTCATATTTGCGAATGCACCCATATTCCAATAACATGCATGAACCCCAGTGTGGATTCCCATGATTTGCTGCAATAAGCAGCTCCATTGAAAGTATTACAGGCTGCCATCTCCCACAGCCAATTGCGGCCACTCCTAAGTTTTTACTCGTGCAACGATCACATGCATGTGATCACTGCCTGTGTATTTTTTTTTTATTTTACTTTTTTACAGGGCATAGTTCAAAGTTTTGCTGATTGCAGATGATTTTTTTACACCGCATAATTCTGTTCACATATACTGCAGACATAGCAAGCTGCATACTTTTTCCACATATTTCCTATTTTCTGATGGAGACAGGTGAATTTTTTACAGCCTGTCCCTTTCCACATGCGTGTAAATGATAAATGGTGGTATGTGATTTTTTTCACAGGATGTATTTCCAAATTTATACTGCTCAATTTTTTAAAAATAGCTATTTATTTTAAAAAAAGATGTAATATTCCTGGCACAACATAGCAGCTCTTTTTTTCTTTTAGGAAGCCAGGTAACAGGATAATTTAAAGGCAAGAGATTGTATGAAACAGGGACAGTACATGTCATCCCATAACATGATGTACCCTAAAAGAAGCTTTATTTTAGTAGCACAGGTTTTAATGCTTATATCAGATATAAATGATTGAGTTTACATCTACTTTAACAAACTATGCATGAGTTCTTTAGCAGTGCTGTGGTACAGGCAGTGCCCTGCATGTATATATCAAATTGGTCACCCTAAAATAATTTTAAGAACCAATATCTGTCTGCAACAACAGAAAGCTAGTTCCTTGATTGTCAACACATTGGGGGGGGATTTTCTAAAACTGGAGATTGCAAGATCTGGTGCGGTTCTGCATAGAATCCAATCAGCTTCCAGGTTTTATTGTCAAACTCTTAATTGAACAAGCTGATGTTAAAAGTTGATTGGCTTAGCTTCTGTAACGTCAGTGGACTATTAATTCTTGTAGTAAAATCCACACCTGTGCTTCTTGTAGTGTTTAAAAATTCCTATTCAAAAGTATCCTGCTGCTGACCAGTTTATGCTTCTTTATCCTTAGTGGTGTCTTAATTCATGTAATAAATCTCATGCTTGTGCTCTGTCTGATATGTAGGCTAAACGTGTTATTTAAAATGGTCCTGTTGCTGGCCAATTTTACACTGCTGTGTCCAATGTGTTCTTTTCATTTTTATATTAGCACCCCTACCTGTTCTTTTTGTATGCACTACATTTGGACCTAAAATTGCTGTTCATAATTGTCCTGCTGTTCACAAATTCTACACTGCTGCACCATCTGTGGTCTCTTAATTTTTTAAGTAAAACACATGGCTCTTGTATTTGGAGTCAATTTATGAAAAAAAAATAGCTGGATTACTTTCACAAGCATTTGCCTGTATTTTACTTAAAAAAATGATTTCCTATGATCGTCAACACCATCTAGCGGCAGTAATGCAGTATATTCCCTGAAATACATAATTCAGTAAATACTGCGTTTTGACCACTAGGTAAAGCTGCCAATTATAGGAAATCAATATTTTAAGCAAAATACGGTCAGAACTAGACTGAATAATAACCTATGACATTCCTTCATGGAACTGTTTTATATATATATATATATATATATATATATATAAAAAACCCTTTGTCTCTAGTACATTTAGAGCAATTCCCCCTTATTAAAAATGCTTGCTTTTGTCCATTTTTTTTACATTATAACTTTTAGCTTGGGGTACTTAGATTGAATCAGGCAGTTGTTGCTGACATCGCACTGCATCCTTTAAAAAAAAACACGTGACACCCAAGACACTGCACATCCTCATCTCTGGTTACTAAATTTCATCTTCTCCAACACAAATCCTTCTCTACCTCCACTGTGGCAAAAACCCTCTTACCCTCTCTTACATGAAATGTGCATTGGCCACCTACAGCCAATGGTAAACCTTTGCCACACAGTAGTCAATGGATATGATTACTTGTAAACATTTTAGTTACAGCCTTACGATCCTTGCTCACCATATTTGCCTAATCAGGGCAGAGATGACTTTACAAAAAAGGAATGAAAATGACAAAAGTTATCGTTTGTGTATTGTGTAAAAGTGATCATTTGTAATGTATGTAAAAAAAAAGAAAACATTAGTGGTGGTGTATGTGAAAATGTCTGGGACTGGACCAGTGTTTTTCTCTAAGCACTATCAAAGGTTGTGTTTGTGCTCTTATATCTTGTTTTAAAGATAGTTGACCCTTTAGTTCTTGACTAAGGTCTCTTTAATTCTCCTTGTGCTTCATAAATGGCCTTTTTTAAATATTAGAGACATTCCTTATAAACATCACCTCTACAACTGTGCAAGGCTACTGTCTGAGCCGGTTGCTTATCTTGCAAGGAACCCATTTTTAATTATTGCATTAAGACATTGTGGGGTTTACGCCAAGAACTTCCTGTTTTTAGAAAAATAGTAGCTTGCTTGCATTGCAGGGCAGGGATGGCCTTGCAAGGAAAAAAAATAATTACACAAATTTAAATTTGAAAATTCTAATTACTGTTTAAAAAGAAAACAAAATCTACTACCTCTGTGTACAGAACCTCTTTCTGTCACTTTAGGAGTGACTGCCTTTTGTTAAAGTCATATTAAATAAAAAAAAAAGAAAATAACAAACATAGTTGCATAGTTAGTCTGGCTGAAAAAAGACAAAAGTCCATCCAGTTCCACAATAGAAAAAAAAACAAAAACAAAAAAAAACATGTTATACTTACCTGCTCTGATGAGTAGTTTTGTACAGAGCAGCCCCAAACCTCCTCTTCTCAGGTCCTCCACCAGTGCTCCTAGCCCCTCCCACCTGTCGAATGCCCCCAGACCAAGCAGCTTGCTATAGGGCCACCCAAGCAGATTCACTCCCAAGCCACTGCATTGTGTGTCCATTCGCACACAGAGCAGCTACTCAGGTCCCACCACCTCTCTCTCCTTATTGGCTCTTGCCAATGAGGAGGGAGAGACCCCTGAAAGCTGAGGCTCTCATGCATATCGCTGGATCAATATAGGGCCCAGGTAAGTATTGGGGAGGGGGGTGTCTGCACACAAAAGGTTTTATAAAAAAATGGAGCCTTTACAACCACTTTAATAAAAGGAAAGCATGGGCAGCCTATGGCAGTAGGACAATGCATTCATTTTGCTGCTGCCCACCTTTTTCTTCTGTGTTGTGGAAGCTATTTTCAGCTATGCCTCTAGTACAGGGGACCCAGTCACAATAGGTAAATGCCACAAATCGGTTGTTGTCATGCATCCTGAACTCCACCTGGATGGGTGGCTGTAGATTCTCCATGTTTACCCTAGTATCAGGGTGGAGTGAAATATCCCCTTTGAAGCTGCCCAAAATGTCATCCTCCCCCTCTATTACAACACACTCCTCCTCACCACCATCACCCTAACACTCTTCCTTATTGCCAGCTTTTCAACATTCCTCCTACATGAAGCCAGCTCCCCTACCCTCCTTCTTCATGTTCCTCATCTGCCTATGCTGCCTCATAGCATTCCATATTCTGGTGTAGGGCAGAGATCAACTTCTCCAAAAATTCTTGTTGATATGTGTAACCTTGAAAGAGGATTTTGGAAAGGGGTGTGCAGCTTACAGCCATATAAGTCGAGGCTTACATTTTTGCAGCTACTTCTGCTTGCCATTCCCCTCTACTGTAGAAGTTGTCCACTCTAGCACTTTCCCTTGCATTGTGGAAGGGAAGGCAGCCTTTTATATTCCTTCCTGGGGACAAGGTAGGTTTTTTTTTTCTAGATTCTCCTTTAAAAAAAAATGTAGCAACCAGTTTGCAAAGCCATCGCTGTCTTTGTTAGATTTGGCAGGACAGAGATGGTCTTACAAGTAAAAAAATATACATATAAATTAACAATATTTTTTAAAAAGTTGTACATTTGTAAACAATAAATATATAAAATAATAATTGCATAACACAGCAACAAACACAACATACACAATTTACATTTTATGAGAGTCAATATCCTATTTAAGATTGCCTTTCCAGATTTTTTGCAACTGTTGAAAAAGGTTTTTAGGAAGAACAAGCAGCCTCTTGCCTACCCTTTTCCTTGAACATAATCCTGCCTTGAAAGTGCAGGCAGCCTTTTTAATTTTTGCATAGGGACAAAGTGGTTTATAGGCCCAGGACATCCTGTTTGTAAACGTAAGACACAGTTTGCATTACTGATCTTGATTGCTCATTCAGATACCGCTGGCCAGTTACGCTGGCCATACATGGATCAAAATTAGGCTGGCTCAGCAGGGACCAGCAGAATTTCGATTCATGTATTGGCAGGCTGGTTGTAGAGAAATCAATCTATAAATCAACTTCTCTACAACTGCCGTGTCAGATTTTTGTTGCTTGATCAGTGCTGGCAGCTAAAGGTGCCAGCACTGATTAGTGTATTCTGTTGGTGTGGAAGTCTTTTTTTTTGTTTTTATGTTTTTTGTTTTTTTTATCATTGGTACATGTCTGACAGGAAGGTGCCTAGATCCCCATTTTACAAATGTGCCTATTAGCCTATCGAGTTCTGAAAATTTGCACTTGAAGCAGGGTTTGGAGAACCACCTGTGAGACAAACCCAGACACATTTGCTCATACCTGCCTATTACTATATGTATAAATTCCCTGGGTTTGTTCCAAAAAGCCTGTACATCTGCCAAATATATTTAATCTTGACTTGATTTTGGTGTCAGGGGGTGGGAGGCAGCTATGTTTGCCCTGGACCCAGAAATGTCTTTAAATGGACATAATGATGTCAATTCCTTGGCAGTCATAAATTTCTTTTGTGATCAATAGCATCCCATAGTTTTGTTCCTACAGTGGCAACTAAGGCATGCTTATTAAAACATATTAGGTAATCATTACCTAAAGAATTCTATACAGTACAGTATTATGCTATGTTTCCCCAATGGTAACATTTTAACGTATGAAGCACTGTTACAATATGTAATTTATTTCTTTAGTCATATACATTTTATATTATTTGTATTTTTTCCACTGTGGGTGTATTGTTATTACAAACAATGCATGAGTTTCTAGGATTCTTATATATTTCTGCAAAGCTGTCAGTCACCCAAAACGGCAGATAGAAACAAACATACTTTCAATAAAAACATCCCGGAGTGCAATCTAATGCTAGATAAAAGTTTTCTACAAATGGAGTGACACACTATTTTCACACGGATTATATTTCTGAGAATGTTGTAAATTTAAAATCTTAATTTTTGCAGAAAACACTTTTAACACACCTAGAGTGAGTTTGAGGAACAATTCATGTAGTGCACTCTCACCTATTTGATAGTTTACACTTAGGAATAACTTTCAGTTATCCATCTGCCGAGGGATTAGCAGTACATTACAAACTATGATAGGAAGGGCAATGTAAATAACTTATTAAAATGTAAGTATCTTCTTTTGGCACACCACTGCTATTTACCAAGAATATCTACAGTAATTGATTATAAATAGTCTATCATGTTTAATAGTTATGAGGCAAACGTACCTGCTCCTGTTCATTTTATGCAGGGTTTTACAAACATTAGGCAGTGGGAACGAATTTGTAAAATTATTGATCATTTCCCAGATTTTTTGGCTAGGGATAGTCAAATAAATGGAATGAAGGTCTGGGCACTGACCTGTGAGGCATACACAATATCGCCAAAAGTAGTAAAAAGTAATAGTAAAGTAAAGTAAAGACACCCCTACAAATCATTGGATTCAGGTGCTCCAATCACCTCAATGGCCACAGGTGTATAAAACCAAGCATCTAGGCATGAAAACGTCTTCTAAAAACATTTGTGAAGAATGAGTTGTTCTCAGGAGCTCAGTGAATTCAAGATTGGTACCATGATAGGTTGTTTACACTTAGCACAATGCCTTCAGACAAGTATCTTTCTTCTGGCAACCACCAAACCCAGATACATCCATCAGATTGCCAGACAGAGAAGCGTGAATCGTCACTCCAAAAAACACGTCTCCACTGCCCTAGAGTCTAGTGGCGGCATGCTTTACACCACTGAATCCATAGCTTTTCATTGCACCTGGTGATGTAAGGCTTGGATGCAGCTGCTTGGCCATTGAAACTCATTCCATTAGGCTCTCTATGCTCTGTTGTTGTGCTGATCCAAAGGCCACATGAAGTTTGGAGGTCTTTAGTTGTTGACTATTCAGGCAGTTGTGCAAGTGTAGCCTGTGCAAAGGACTATATAAATAAACTGGCTGCTGTTAGCAATACCACAAATGTGAATTAGTAAACAACTGTGTGAATAAAAACATGAACAATTGCTGCACTGCCTCTAATGAGTGAATATGCCACTCTACATACATATTGGTGATCCACAAACATACATGTACCTCTATATCATAGGACTGAAAAAGATGTGCCCCTCCTTCCCAGTGACTTAATACATCCCTATATTGGGGAATAAAATATATATATATATACCCTGCGTACTTGAACCAACAAGTATACTAAATTAGTGAAATAAATTCAAATAATATAACAATGAAACATCAAACTATAAATACAGTGCACTTGTATATGAAAATTTAAAGTCCCAATCAACGTTCAAACATTTAAAGTTTCAATGTGGGATGATATCCCCATCTGCATCCAGTGTAAAACTAAGTGATACAATGATTAATCCTCTTATCCATAAAATTATTTGTGTTGAGTACTCCACTATGTGCTCCCCCTCCAGAGCCCCACTCGCCACAAATTATTGACCACCTGCAATGATAGATCAAATGGCGCATTAGGTGTAGCAGCACTCTCCTGCAGCAAATTCACTGTCTGTATGACCTTGATGCCTCTATCTGCTGGTTATGGACCCCATATGTGAAAACACCTCCAGACCGTCCACAGTACTCCTCTGGCATTGTGAAAAACTTAAAAGGAAAACGTATGGCTTCCTCAGTATCCCTTTGTAGGTATAGGCATTGGTAGTCACATAATATACACAAAAACTGTTCCAGAAGTCAGACCCAAAATATACAACAACTGAAAGGGCCCAGCAAGGTTTTCTTGGTCGACATCGGCTCCAATGGAATCCCACTCCGAGCTACGCCGCCAATCCCAGCGCTTCCCACAGCAACAATACACAGTCTGCTCTCCGCACTGTGTGCTTCAACATGCACTGACCCCACTCTGTCATTTTACATGGCCTACATTGCTGTTGTTCCTAGTTGCTTCCAATTTGTTATAATACCACTAACAGTTGACCGTGGAATATTTAATAGCAAGGAAATATCACGGATGGACTTATTGCACATCCTCACTGAGGTGTGCTGCACACTGCTTGTGGCTGTTGGTGCCCAGCTGCTTTGAGTGCCCTTCAACTTCTTAACCAAAGAAAACCACATGTCCTCAACATAAGGATACCTTATCAAGAATAAGGTTCTGGTATGGATTTTAGAGAGACCCCTCATCTTTTTTTTATTTATTCCAAACCCCTCTCTAGGATAAGATATGGTATGAATTTTGGGCATACTGTATACCAGGCTATTTTATTTTCAAAAAATAAAAAAACAATGGCTGGGAAATGTCATTTAGCAGCAAATGTTTTCACTTCACACACAGGTTTAAGGCATCCCCAAGCATGGTTTTTAAAGGAATTGTGTATTTTTTATTGTTGCCCTTTAAGTGTCTGTCAAGGCTTTATGCCTCAGTGTTGTAGACAAGGATCTTGTTTCCACATCTCCAGCCTGGCAGATGTGGGGTTCTGCTCAAGGGACTTATCAGAATTTGGCAGCCCCATAGGGGGCCCTCAAATATCCACCCTCATGTGTGATTTAGTGAAATAGTATATAGTACCTCTTGCTATTTAATAAAAAAAAAAATCACTCAAGTGTACTTGAAAGCTCCATGGCCAGCTGCTGAATATCACTAAAGCCAGCTGATCCTGGCTGGCATCATTAACTAAATCTGTTTGCGACTATTTATGGTCAATTATGTAAACCAGGGTAGCTGCTGGTTAGTTTACTATGTGAAACAAGCCAGTTGATGGTCTGGGAAGTCATTCATCTAGTGGAGGTAGGGATAATGCCAACTAAATAAATTACAGCAGCAGCTAAAGGTTACAAATACAAACAAGCCAAATCCGGTAAATTAATTTGTCCTTTGGGCGCACCTCAAACAGCTGGCATCAACTCTTTTTGTTGACCTGAAACCAAAACTCATCCTAGTGTCCTAAAACATATACAGTATCTCATTATGGTGTCTTTTTCTTTTTAATTATAGAATAGGGAGTTAGTGAAGAAGATGTAGATAAAAAAACATACTATGCATATCAGCACAAAAAGGGTCCCCAGCATACTTTCAAGCTAACTAGCAAAAAAAGTTTTAACTACTTAAAAACATAGGTTTTAGCCTGACTAGATAAAACAATTTAGTTTCCAGAACTGTACTCAGAGAATTGGACTGAAAATCCAGTTACATCTTTTCAAATGGAAAAGTAAAAACAATATATACTGTGAAATAAAAGCTAATCAATGATTTGCCACACTGAAAACAAATGATCAAAAACATAAATAAAGGAAAAGATAGACTTAGGATTTAGGCATTGTATAGCTTCAAAGTTTTATAGCTGCCTGTTTACTGAGATCATTTATGTTCTGCCCACACATAAAAAGGACACTGTCCAGCTTCTCGTCTTGAGTAAAGACATGAAAAATAATGTGTACCGCTGGAGATTGGCACACAATACAAGGTTTCTTCAAACACAACCTTGATAAGGAGGGTATCACCATGGAAACCGGTGCCAATCTTCACTCTACATGACCTGAAAGAAACATGAGACTTCTTTAGTATCATAGTGGTCACCAGGTCACAATTACTCCATTATAGCACAAGGAAGAACAAATTTACTCAGCTTACACATATGCTTTGTCTGATGTTTCCCATCAGATTGGCCTCAAAGAAACGCAGATACAACAGACTACAGGGAACAAAATAACTTTCAAACTTTTAGGACAGACTATATAAAACAACTTAAAGAAATTCCAAATGTATAAATTATGAATCTGTATTTGAGTTGCAAGGATTAAACAAAACAAAATACCAAGCATGAAAAAATGTATGAAAAGCCTAAGTTTAGTTAAATTTAAAAAAAAAACAGAACAAGGGACAGTACTTACATTTAATAACATGTGTCCCCTTTGCTGGCTGTCTTAGTTGAAATCTTAAGTTCTCGACACCCTACACCGCCTGCAGTGGAGCTGGACCTCTCATAGTCACTTCTCCAATGAAGAAAGCAAATGTGGTACTGCAACCCCTATTCAATATTTAAAGGCTAAGGTTAAGTTTTCTATGCCAGGACAATGCTGTACAGTCCAGAACTGATAAAACTTAGTAAAATCATATAGTCCTTAACAGTAATACATCAAGACATGAACAATCCATTATAAAGCAAGATTGACGTACTTCAGCCCTAACCTCTGGGCCTTATGCAGGCCATAGACTTGCGATAAAGTGGCCGAATTTTCGGCCGATAACAAAATCGACCGATATTCAGATCGTTAGTGGGGAAATTTGTCTGCCGTTTTTCGTGATTTTCAGACTTTTAAAAAATCTCCCCTGCTGGAAAATCGTCAGCCGATTTTGTCGGCCGACCTTTTTTCTGATTTAAAAAAAAATAGAATATGAAGAAAAAGAAGAAATAGAATAACAAAAAGAAAACGAAATAGAATATCAAGACGAAGAAGAAATAGAGTATGAATAAAAAGAAGAAATAGAATATGAAGAAGTAGAAAAAATACAAAATCAGTCCGATATTATATTTGACCTTTAAAAGTATAGCAACATTGTATCTATTTGTATCCAAATGGATACAAATAGAAACAATGTTGCAACTGTTTCTTCTGGTTCTGCATATTCTATTTCTTCTATTTATTCATATTCTATTTCTTCTTCTGCATATTCTATTTCTTATTTTTATTCGTATTATATTTCTTCTTTTTATTCATATTCTATTTCCTCTTTTTCTGCATATTATATTTCTTCTTTTTATTCGTATTCTATTTCTTCTTTGTATTCATATTCTATTTCTGCTTCTTCTGCATATTCTATTTCTTCTTTTTATTCGTATTATATTTCTACTTTTTATTCATATTCTATTTCCTCTTCTTCTGCATATTATATTTCTTCTTTTTATTCGTATTCTATTTCTTCTTTGTATTCATATTCTATTTCTGCTTCTTCTGCATATTCTATTTCTTCTTTTTATTCGCATTCTATTTCTTCTTCTTCATATTCTATTTCTTCTATTTCTTCTTCTTCTGCATATATTCTATATAATTGCCGGCCGTAGACGGGACAAAAATCAGCCAATCTTTTTTACCAATAGTGGTAATGTCGGCTGATTGAACAACCGATTTTTTGTTTTTAAAAAAAAACGGCAGGTTTTCTCCCAGTCTATGGCCTGCTTTAGTCAAGAGTGCCTATTATACTTACCCTTTTCTACCCTCTTCCTCCATTCATAGAAACTGTACTAAAACTTTCATCAATGAAAAGCTCTCTATGAATGAGAAAAGGGTGAGCTTTGCATTCACTCACCCACATTCCATTCATAGAGCACCTTTCATTGATGAAAGCTATAGTACAGTTTCTATAAACAGAGGAGGGGGGCAGAAAAGTTTAGTCTACACTCCAGACAAGAGCCTATGACAGGTCCTGTGGCTGTATTAACCTCACAGCTACAAAGATTTGGAGGTGGGGGCAGAAATTTCAACTAGGACAGCTGGCACCAGCGCAAGGGATACTTCTACAAGTAACGTGACTTGTGCTGATTTTTTTTAATCGAAATATTTTACCTTTTAAATATATTTTTACTGACAGGGAAGCTACATGCAGTCAGGAAGTAATTCATGCCACAGGTCAAGTGAAACTATTTACCTGAATGGTATTATCTTTGGTCAACAGAGATGGGATACTCATGTTGCCTTCTGACAAGATCTATTTTATATCCACCTTCTGATCATAGAATACTTTCTGCAGTAAATATAAGAATACAAATTGAAATTAACCATAAATCACTTCAACCAGATGTAGCGTTATCCCATAGGAGCTGCTGGTAGTTTGCTCAGGCTTTTCCCCAAATCTTCACTAGCAGCCAAGAACACAACATTTCTTATAGCCAGGTGCACACACACGTTTGCTTGTTTTCTCTAGTGATAGTCTAGGCCACATTTGTTTTGTTGTTGTATTGGAGAATTTGGATAGGAATGGGGAATTTAGAAGGATATTCCAAGAAAAGAACTAATTCCAATGAGGACACTATCTAACTTCTGGTTGTGCTTTAGGCGAAGTCCTTGCTGGAGCAGATAAAGACTTCTCCTTTGCAGTAACAGTAACTTCAAGTTAAAGCAAAGTACTGTGAAGCACAGAGTAAATGGATAGAGATCTTCAGAACACCAGCTAGTGTTCCAATGTCTGGACCCTTAGCTGACTCTGTAGCTCCATGAGGGATCCTTTAGGTTGTCTGTACTCACAAAACGTGCAGGGAGAGCTGGTTCCTTCTTTTCAACTCCCATGTGACATTCTATACCAGTAATACCAGAACAGATCTTCAACAGAGAGCCCCCTCAGCCAGCTCTCTGTAGAACCAGGGTAACTCTCTCTGATTTCAGGTCCCCAGGCCACAAACTTGAGGCTGCATGGGAGCAGATGTCAGGGGAGGCAAGCCTGTCTCAACCCTGGGGTGGTGCAATCCATTCCTGGAAAGCCACTGAGCCCCTGCGCTGACAGATTATAAATACCAGCCCCCAGCATGCAATGGGGCCAACCTCCCCTGTAATTGGTCAGAACTGTATCCATATTCATGCTGTTCATATGCCTACTTTCCAGTTACTGTAGGTTCTAGAAGGAAGGAGGAGCTCAAGGCAAACTCATACAGCACCAGAGGATCATGAGCAGTCTTGACTAATAGACTGCAGCACTCTGTTAAGTAGGATGCCAGACTAAATTTACAGTCTCTCTGTTAAGCAGAGAAACACAGCTATACTATCATAACTGTACAAATCCTAGCACCTATCTAAGAGGGTTCTACACTGATATAGGAGGTAGATGTTGTAAGCTCAAGTAGCTAAGGAAAGTGGATCGCCTTTATATCAAAGCATGTACTGCCTCTTCACATATTCCACATCCTCTCCTTGTACCAGACAATATACAGGTTCTATGCTTTCAAGCAATTAAGATTTGCGAACCACCCTATTAATTAGTCAAGGCCTGTAACTCCATTTCCTGAGGGCCTTGAACAAGATTGAACTTTGATACAAAAACAAAAGTTTAGCTGAGGGTATTAAAACATGCTTAAAGAGCAGCACCAAGCACAAAATAAAATCAATCAAATAACTGCTAATTTTAGTCAAGAAAGATTGCAATTGCACTATAGTCAGAAAATACAGTTTTACGTTTATCTGAGTTTTAAGGAATCCAGTTCAGCTGTGTTTTACCAAGATTGACAGTTCTTCTCTGTAGAATTGAAACCTGTTGGGAAAATGCTGTATGTTGTGCATCTTGCTACAATGGGAAAAATGTGGTGATGCCCAGCATGTACATTCAAATACCTCTTCAGTTGGTGTTACCAGAATGTCAGTTTACTGGCAATAAGACTGTAAAGCAATGTGCTGAACCTTTCATGCTGTGCTCTTTAAATGCATTTCAAGGCTTAACCTTTAATTAATTGTAAGCTAGTCATAAAGATCCCCAGACTGTGGAGATTTGTGTGCCTTGAACAGCTGACTTGGACACTAAAGTAGTTTGTTAAAGTTGAGACACATTACTTTGTAGATTAACTTGTTAAATTACTGTGGTGATCAATATACTGAAAACGGAATCAAACTGTGATTACTTAAAACAAAAGTGCATTCATATAAACATTTGTAACTGCAAGAGTTGTTTGAAAGAATACAAGCAGAAGGGTATTTTGATGCTTAAAATCATATTAACATAAGAAGAGAGCTTAAAACAGAATAGAAACACTGATAGTGTTATAACTCATGATAATGCAAAACAATAACGGATAACTCTGCAACTGGAATGAAATACAAACAGAAATAATTCAATACAAATCAGAAAGAAGAGAGGCTATAAAACTTTGTCATGTTGATATTATGGAATGATCACAAACATGATAATAGTTCAGAATGGCAGAGTTATATATTTTAAGCATTCTAATGAATCAATGTGCCATCACAAAGCAAAATGTATTTTGATGTATAGCATTGTTGTTTGGCTAACTGCTGTGTAAGATGTTGCAAACTGTTGCTTGTATCTCATTCTTAGCAAAACATTGACTCATATGATACAATTATTCTCCTGCATGAATAGCAGTAAAGCAATAGATGCGAAAAAAAATAAAGTATGTGTAAACTAATGCAACAGTTTCTTAGTGCTCTAAGTTGTTTAACTACTTGCCTACAGGGCACTTCTACCCCCTTCCTGCCCAGGCCAGTTTTCAGCTTTCAGCACTGTTGCAATTTGGATGACAATTGTGCGGTCATGCAACACTGTACCCATATGAAATTTTTATCATTTTTTTTTAAACAGATAGAGCTTTCTTTTGGTGGTATTAATCACCTGTGGGTTTTTTATTTTTTGCTAAACAAACCAAAAACAACTGAAAATATTGCAAAAAAAAGGTTTTTTTCTTAGTTTTTGTTATAAAATTTAGTAAATAAGTGATTTTTCTCCTTCACTGATGTGTGCTAATGAGGCTGCAGTGATGGGTACTGATAGGCTGCACTGATGGGCACTGATAGGTGGCACTGATGGGCACTGATGAGGAGACAGTAGTAGGTGGCACTGATGGGCATTGACAGGCATCACTGATGGGCACTGAAAGGCAGCACTTATATATGGCACTGATAGGTGGCACTGACTGGCACTGTTAGGTGGCACTGACTGGCACTGTTTGGTGGCACTGACTGGCACTGTTAGGCGGCACTGACGGGCACTGATAGGCAGCACTGACTGGCACTGATAGGTGGCACTGATTGGCAGCACTGAGAGGTGGCACTGACTGGCATTGATAGGTGGCACTGACTGGCACTGATAGGTGACACTGAAAGGCAGCTCAGATGGGCACTGATATGTGGCATTGATGTGCACTGGTAGGCATTGATATGTGACATTGATGTGGCACTGATGGGCAATGACAGCTGGCATTGATGGGCACTGACAGGTGGCACTGCTGGGGCTACACTGATCATCAGGGCACACCCCCCCGAGGAATGCCGATTACTGGCTCTCCTCTCCTCTCGAGCTGTCAGCGTGACAGCTTGTGAGGAGAGAAATGCCAATAACCGGCATTTCCCTATTTACATGTGATGA
The DNA here is from genome assembly GCF_062004578.1 of Staurois parvus. Lineage (NCBI taxonomy): Eukaryota > Metazoa > Chordata > Amphibia > Anura > Ranidae > Staurois > Staurois parvus. Next base: position 3,152,938 of record NW_028317803.1, read on the forward strand.
GCTGTGATTGGACACAGCTGATCACATGACCGAGCCGTCATCTTTAGCTCTTTCCGTTGATCTGTGATCCGCTGTGTCTGAGGGACACAGCGCACCACTGATCACAGCGCTTCGTGCGCCTGGATCCGCGCATGCGCTGTTAGAGTGGGAAGACGTCATATGACATCCAGGGGAGGACTGACAACTCATGGGGCCCCCAGGCAATAGGGGATCATGGGGCCCCTGTGTCCTTGCCCAAACTCAAAAAAGCCTATGAAAAAGGTACCAGGGGCATCTCATGAGGCCCCCTACTGACCCCGGGCCCTCGGGCAGTGCCCGAGTTTCCAAATGGTCAGTCCGCCCCTGATGACGTCCTCCCAGAACGAGAGAACCGCCTTGCGCCCGTCATTATATGATGGGATACGGTTAAAAATGATAGAATCATTTAACATGTACCAAAAAGCAAGAAAAAATATTACAACTTAGTAGTCCCTGGATGTGGTAGCTGCATTTGTTTTCTTTTTCCAATTACCAAATATGTCAGCTTTACTGGCGTGCATTGAGGTGATATGTGATGGGTCAGCTAGTTTATTGTAAATTGACTCTCAATGTATGTCAACATAGGAAAAAATGCACCTGAATTATTTTGGGTGGGGCAGCACACCCAACACACAACTATGCATTGTGGTGCACTATAGTGTATGTGTATTCAGATTTACTGAATACACTATATGTATGTTGGAATGTGCTTTAGAAAAAATGGCAAGGTCATGCAATGCACATGCTATATATCATTTGTTATGGTAAAACACTTGGGTTTAAACATATGTTACCACAATGAAAAGGTGTGGAGCCAGCCTAAAGACCCTCACATGTACATACACATGTTCTTCTGGAAGAGATGTACATAAGTGAATAGCAAAACACATGCTGCATATCTCCAAATGCTAGATGTAGAAAAATAGGACCACCATTTAGGTTTAAATCTAAAGTACTAAACTGTGCAATGGAATTGAATCTGTTGCCTATTGACAACTATTGACAATTTTTGCTATTGTAGCTTTTTGCTGTTGCGCAAGCATATGTGATTTTGAGGCTAGATATATAACATTATATTTAGCACTTATTAACTCAGTTCTGTGTCGTCTGTTATATTTAGTAGCAAATTGTGGAACTATATTGTTTTGTGTGCGCTAACATATTGGGATTGATTTACTAAACCTGGAGCACTCAGAATCTGGTGCAGCTGTGCATGATAGCCAGTCAGCTTCTAACTTGTTGTCAAACTTGTTTGTTCAATTAAGCTTTAGCAAAAAAAAAAAAACTAGAAGCTGATTGGTTTCTGTGGAGAGCTGCACCAGATTTTGCACTCTCCAGTTTTAGTAAATCAACCCAATAGTGTACTTTTCAAAGAAAATATAGATGTTTCAAAATATTTGCACAAGGTTTCAATTTCTCAGTCACTTTTTATGCCTTCTGGTTACTCTTTCATCCCAGAAAAAATTGTAAAGAGAACACTATTAAGTTATGTAGAACCCACAAGACAGACCTCAGGATGTGTTTATCTAGAATATAGAAAGCTGAGTCATTTTAATATGTTCTTCATAGGTGTTCGTTTTTTTCTAAAATAGTACTAGAAGGAAACAATTAAATCCAATTATCTTTTTCTAATCTGATCCAGCCTAGCTAAAAATCCTTTATGAAGCTATTCTGTTTTGGCAGCACACTGGAGATCAGGACTGTTGCTCTCACCCAGAGGACAGTGGTCCTAATCTCCATGAGTCCCACATATCCCCTGCACAATGCTCCACCCAACAATGCTGTGCAGGGAACCTGAGCTTTGCTGATTATAGCACTGTGCTAGGGGAATGTAAGACCACTGGAAATAAGGACCGCTGTGTTCTATGTGTCCTGATATCCAGTGGGCTGCCAAAACAATGCTGTTATAGGAATGTTATAGGAATGCACCCTACCCATGCTCTTCGCTCCTCACAGGACCTCCTACTCTCTAGCTCCCTGGTCTCCTCCTCCCACGCCCGATTGCAGGATTTCTCCAGGACCTCCCCCATCCTCTGGAATTCCCTACCCCAGTGCATTAGACTGTCACCTACCCTCATCACCTTCAGGCGCACCCTGAAGACCCACCTCTTCAGGGAGGCCTACCGCACCCTCACCTAACAACTGATCTCCTCCACTCCTCCTACCACTTCATTCCCCACAGCCATTTCCTCTTGTTCCACTTCCCCTCCCTCCTAGATTGTAAGCTCGAAAGATCAGGGCCCTCGAACCCCTCGTGTATTGTATTGTTTCTGCCCTGTCTCATGTTCTGCCCCCCTGCTATTGTACAGCACTGAGCAAACCCTTTGGCGCTATATAAATACTATATAATAATAATAATAATCACATAATAAACGATAAAGACCTACAAATGTATTACTTTTCAGCCAACTTGACTGCGTTAGACTAAAAAAGATAAGGGTAAAATTGTGATTTAAACTTTTTCTTTTTTTTTTTTTCCAAAAAAGGTTTATTTTATTTTGAAATAAGAAAGGCACAACAAGTCATATACGGATACGGAACACAGTCCGCGCATAAACATCTGTCATAATCTCCCGTAGCGCAGACGGGTCATAAGTTGTTTACTAGAAGTGTGAATTACCCTTATACAAAAGATCACATTATAGCTGTTGAGTAAACTAAACCAAAAAAACTGATTATAATAGGTAGTCTAGAGGATTATAGTGGATGCTGCTCTGATGCGTAGGGATTATTCAAATAATGGGACCATGAGGCGCAGTACAAAATATCATTTGAAGGCGTGCAATTCTTCTGTGTCCGTAGCCGGGCAATGTAGGGTTCTTATCGTGAAGGACAATCATACCTATATGTGAAAGGGCACCCTGTCCCTCATAAAAGATATAGTTATTTGTAGAGGACAAAGGTGTGAAGGAAAGAAGAAAAGGAAAAGAAGAGAGAAAGGCACATCAGGTGAAAGGAAGTGTGAAGAGTAGCATCATAAAAGGAAGGGGAGAAGAAAAGAAAAAAAAAAAAAAAAAAAAAGGGGGGGGGGGGGAATGGAGGGGGTCAAATAATAAATAGTGGCTGTTAACTAATCATATCACGTAACATTATTTATGGTGACGAAGATTATACCTTTATGTAAGAGAAGGTCCGGGTAGACTCAGTCTATGGAGCAATTCTAGAGGTGAGAGCTCTAAAGGTGTTTGAGTTCTTGAATCACATCTCATTCATTCATAGAAGAACGATAAATACTGGTGGTTTGAAAGTGTTTCCAACATGCCCAAGTCTTCCTGAATCTCTCGGGGTGTTCTTTTGCCACTGAAATCAGCTCCTCCATCTCCGCAATCCTGATGACCCTAAGAAACCACTCCCGCACAGTGGGAACCTGTGTTGACCGCCAGTGAACAGGGATACATTGTTTTGCCGCATTTATCATGTGCAAGGCAAGAGACTTACGATAAGTCCGAAAAGGAAGTGAGGAGTGGTGGAGTAAAAATTGTGCCGGGGTGAAGTCTAGATTGTATGTGGTTATTTGTGAAACTAAGTCTCGCACTTTACTCCAAAAGGGCTGTAGCAGCGGACAGTCCCACCATATATGTAGGAGTGTACCCTTTGCCTGTTGACATCTCCAACATAAATCCGAAACGTCCGGGTCAAATTTATGAAGCAAGGATGGAACTCTGTACCATCTGGAATATATTTTATAGTTGTTTTCTTGTGTCGAGACACAAATGGAACCTGTATGCATATGGTCATAGATGTGATCCCAATCTTCCGGTGACAATGACAGTTGTAGATCAAGCGACCAGGCCTCACAGGCCTTTCGAGGTTGAGACGTATTGGCGGTACCCAGATAGGAATAGAGCTTGGATATAACATGTCTCTGGGGGAAGTCCGTAAAGCAAAGTTTCTCATACGGAGTAAGTGGCCTTGAGTAATCTTGTAGATGTGGGGAGCTTCGTATAAAGTGATGAAGTTGTCTAAACATCCATGGCGTAAAGTTCAGGGATGGCCATGTCTTCATAATGTCCTCTCTAGATAAGAACTTCTTATTTTTGAAGAATTGGTGTACTGTCAGATTAACTGGACGAGCATCTCCGGCTAGGAAGGCCCGAGACATACCCGGCAGAAACTCTGGATTCATTTTGATCGGAGTTAAAGGACCCGGAAAGGAAGAGAGTTCTTTTTTCTGGAACAACTGATGGCAACAGCTTAAAGTAGGACCTATAAGAGGGTGTTCCCGAAACTCCGAAGGAATGTGAGAGTTTTCCAGCCAAGGGGAAGGGGCAAGGGGCAAGGGGCAAGTGGTATTGTCGAGAAATCTGCCTCCAAACCAACCCAAACCTTACGATTGTGGGTCGTGGTCCAATCTACTACCCTTGCTAGGTGACAGGCCCTGTAGTATCGGGCAATATCAGGTAATCCAATACCTCCACCCTTCTTGGGCATGGTGAGATGGGCAAAGCTAATTCTTGGGCGTTTATTATACCAAAGAAAGGAGGTACAGAGTGTTTTATAGGATGCGAAGAAAGAAGTTGGTAGTTTAATCGGTATTGTCTGCAGTAGATACAATATTCTAGGAAGTACGTTCATCTTGAGAATGGCTGCTCTACCAAACCAAGAGAACCAGGGTTTATTCCAAGCCTGAAGGTCTGTGGAGATATTACGCAAGAGGGGTAAGAAGTTTTTATCGTAAAGTTCCGTTAGGTGAGTTGGTAAGTGGATACCCAGATATGCGATCGACTGCCAAGTAAAAGGAAAGTTCATTTTCGCTTGTCTAAACACATCTTGGGTCAAGGAGACATTAAGGGCTTGGGATTTAGAGAAGTTGATTTTGAAGTTAGCCAGATACTGGAACAGCTTGAATTCTTGCAGCAGATTAGGTAAAGTGATATGTGGGTCTGTTAGGAAAAGTAGTATGTCATCAGCAAAGGCTGCTATTTTATGAATTTTGCCATTTATCAGAATCCCCTTGATGTTATCATTCTGTTTGATACAATTCAACAAAGGTTCCAGAGTCAGAATAAATAGGAGAGGGGATAAAGGACATCCCTGTCTAGTCCCATTGCCTATCGAAAAGGAATCCGAAAGGAGACCATTAACTCGCACTTTAGCTGTGGGAGTGGTATATAGAGACATGATAAATGCCAGGAAACGCGGAGGCAATCCCAGACCAATCAGAACTGCCTCCATGTAATCCCACGCCAGTCTGTCAAAAGCCTTTTCTGCATCTAGAGATAGAAAGAAGCCAGATTGTTGCTTTTGAGTTAACCAATGATGAATATTTATGGCCCTTATTGTATTGTCTCTAGCTTCTCTCCCTGGTACAAAGCCCACCTGGTCTGTTGATATGATGGGATCTATGATGCGTAATAGACGATTGGCCAAGATTTTGGCAAAGATCTTTAGATCAACGTTTAATAGAGAGATCGGACGGTAGTTCGCAGGAGAGGTTTGGTCTTTATTCTCTTTTGGTATGACCGTAATATGGGCCTCAGAGAGATGGCGCATGGCTTGCCCGGGTGTATCTAAAGTGTTGAAGGCCCGTAGAAATGGCTGTGCTAAGATGTCACTGAAAGACTTATAGTACGAAGTGATAAACCCGTCAGGACCTGGACTTTTACCAGGTTTCAGTTGTGCAATGGCTTGTTGTAGTTCCGTCAGGGTCAAGGCGCCATCTAAGTCTTGCGCTTGTGTTCTAGAAATAGAGTTTGGAAGGTATCGGGTCAAGAAGGTCTGAATAATAGTCTCACGAGGCCTGGTGTCTCCTGTCGGTTTAGATGGAACGGGTAAATTGTAGAGAGAGGAATAGTATTGCACAAATTCAGCTGCAATATTCGTTGATGTTTTCAGTAAGCGACCCTGCTTGGAAGTGAGCTGAGAGATTTGCTGAGCTGCCCTTCTAGATTGCAAGGCCCTGGCTAGAAATTTGCCACTCTTATTTCCATGTTCATAGAAAAGTTTCTGTTGTAGCGTAAAATTACGTTTGTTTTTTTTGTCAACGACATCTCGAAGTTGTTTTCGCGCCTGATCTAGTGCTGCTGAAGATTCCAAGGCTCTAGAGCGTTTATGCGTGCATTCAAGTGCACGGACTTTTTGCATTAAGGCAGTAAAGGATGTTTGAGCTAGGCGTTTTCGTAAAGCGGATATGGACATTAGAAGGCCACGCAGTACACATTTGTGCGCCTCCCACTGTACGAGAGGGGTCGTGTCTGGAGATGTGTTTTCTTTAAAGTAGTTGGTCAAAGAATCACGGATCTGGAGGGTGACGGATGAGTCTGTAAGAAGAAAGGGGTCCAATCTCCATGTTTTGGATGCTGCTGGTGTATCCGGGAATTGTAAAGTCATCATAATTGGGTGATGGTCAGATAAAATCATTGGTTCGATCGAGGCCGATTTCAATATATGTAAGTCCTTTTGCGAGAGAAAAAAATAGTCGATTCTGGAATGGCGTTTGTGTGGTGCGGAATAAAAGGTGTAGTCTTTGTCCGTAGGGTGAAGGGTGCGCCAGGTATCATGAAGGAGAAGGTCATGAAGTTCAAGTTTAATCTGTTTGAGTGCTTTGAAAGGTTTAGAGGAAAAACCAGTTGAAGTGTCTTCCAACGGGTTCAAAGCTACATTAAAATCACCTCCCAAGATCAAAATACCTGATTGAAACACAGCAAGTAATTTGGAGATTTTACGAAAAAAGCATACTTGTGCGGTATTGGGACTGTAGATGTTGGCAAAAGTAAGTGGCTTATTAAAAAGGGTACCTTTGAGAAAGAGGAACCTCCCCTCAGGGTCTTCGAGAGACTCAGTAACTTTAAATGAGAGCTGTTTGGAAAGTAAGATGGATACACCTTTTGCTTTCACTTCCGCGTTGACTGCATGATAAGCCGTTGGGTAATTAGCATTTGAAAATCTAGGTATGTGATCCGTTCGAAAGTGTGTTTCTTGGATAAAGAGCACATCTGCGCGAAGGTTTTTCATGTATGTTAGAAGTTGTGAGCGTTTCTCAGGTATATTTAAGCCCTTGGCGTTAAGAGAGGCCACTGAGAGCGTGCGGGCTGAACATGTAGATGTGTGGTTGATAGCCATGATGTTGTATACCAGAAAAACCTGTTCAAAGTCTATAGGTATACCAAATGAGAGGCGGGACGAGAAGAAAAAAAAAAAAAAAAAAAAAAAAAAAAAAAAAAAAAAAAGGGGGGGGGGGATTTTTGTTTTTTTTTTTTTGGAGGGGGGAGGGGGGATTAAAACAGGACGTGTAGAGGTAGAAATAGGGATAGTAATTATATGGAGGAAGAAATAAAGAGTGTGACAGAGAAAAAAAGAAGTGTCAGGCGTGTCTCATAGAAACCCATATATATATATTGATATATATATTCCTTCTACTTCCAGAACAAACTAAACTCCAGAGAAGAGATAGACCAGCTACTCTATCTCCTATTAAAGCTCTTATAAAATGGTTGTATGTAAAACTGTGTACAGGATTACAAAATTACACGTGGAGATGTGTCGAACCCAGAGACAGCCGTATTGTGAGTATACAATATAATCGTAAGGAGGACTTATTCTCTCAAACGAGAGGTATACAAAGGAGTCAGTCTACCATAAGGTGTCCCTGACACACAGAACTATGTGGGAAGTAGCTAATTTATACCGAGAGGTAATCTATTCCTATTAGGAAAGGGAGGTCGGTGTAAAATAGTATGTATAAAGCTGGGGAAATAAAAATATTGTAGATGAGCAAGAGGGTAGATAGTAAGGCTCACAGGAGTAAGTGCACTAGAACTGACGTGAAGGAGGTATGTGCTAACGGAAAGGTCGTATGAGATTGAATGTAGAAAGTGTTGATGTGAATACACACTGAGGCAGTGTTATTCAATAGAATGTAGCAAGCATACTCATACCTCCAAAATACTATACAATCACAAGTTAAACAAAATATAGGAAATAATTAGACAATTCCTCTAAATGACTTCGATCCTGCACGGCAAACAATCTCGCCATTGTAGGAAGGTCTTCATAAACTGTATCAGTTCCGAGCAAGAATATCATCTTTATGCTAAACAATGCAGGACAACAGCAAAAACATAACATATGAATATTCCGGGATGTAGGCCTTAGGCCATTCATTCCGTTGAACCGTTTTCCAAAAACAAGGTAAATATTAGTCCCAACCGAGGGATCTTATGCTATACAGCCGGTCACTACTAAGGAATGCTGGACTCCCCACCGCCTACCAAACCGTGACAGATCATCAAAGAGAGGGCATTCATAATCCGTGGCCAGCTGAGAGCATGGATCAAATCGAATAACTGTATAGATTAAAACTTAACACAACAGCGAGATGAACCATGAATGTGAACATTGAATATGAAGGTCCCATATCTCACATCTGAAACACCACCTAGTCCATGAGTGAGTAGAAGGTATGTAATATACCAGGTACTACGATGCATATGAAGGAGTTCCGGATACTATGTGGGAGAAAAATATTATAGGGAGAGGGAGGAGGTTACGGGATCAGGATATTAACATAGTGTCTACTTAACCCAGGTAATTATACACCCGTATCAAGGCTGAATGATGGGTATGGAGGAAAGCATGTTAAACTGAGAGTGAATCCTATGGGACCGTATAGCGGTAGTATACTCTGGGCATCATTAGGGGCAAGTTGTACAGCCAAGTATAATATGATCATGCACAAGCATTACCATAGAGTCACTTTAAAGACAGTAAGGAATAGTATGGAGGCTATACCCGGGGTGTCTCAAGGGATATAAAATACGTGTCCTCCAGATAGGATCAGCTGGTTTTACACAACTTTGGTGTTAAGACACAAAAAGCAGGAACATATGGATGTCCTATCCAAGTGCATCCAACACATAAGACATTGAGTTTCAGGGAGTCAGGCGGAAATCCAGAAAAGGGAATTGGCCTGCATCTCTAGATCTCAAATAGGCCTACATTTCTGTTTCTGTTAGAGCTAGTAAGTTAATACATTAGGCCGGTACTGATCAGGTGAGCAAACTCCCAAGTCAACAGGGGTACAACCCACATCCCCAGTAGCAGTGTCACACATAGACCCCTGGGGCCAAGAGCAAGAATAACTTCAGCAGGCATATTTAAGATATATAAATATACATAACTGGTAAATAGTGTAAAGAAAAAATATGCTGATTTGATACAATAAACATACCCCAGTGTCCACTCCCCGGGATCCTAGGTGGTCCGCGATAGACTGTGGTAAGGAACCGTGAACTACAAGAAAAATATTAAACTCATTTGGGCCTTATGTAAAGAGGCCTCCGATTGGGAGACTGATGCTATACAGATGGGTAGAGAAGGGAAAACTGAGGAGAGTCATTCGTGACGTGCCTTGCGATGTGCAGGTGATGCTGGTAAACTATCTCCAGTAATGAGCCGCCGTCGTACAGGGGTGGTTGAGGTGTGAGGGGATCTGCTTCGTCTTTCTCCTCCAGAGTGTCTAGAGAATTGCAGCTCCATGGGGTCTTCAATTGACCGTGATGAGGAAAGAGATGCACTGGACCAGTTGGGAATGTCCAGTAAAGGGATATTCAGAGTTTCACAGAACAGTGGAAGGTCTTCCGGGAATCTCATGAGAGCTGATCTCCCCAGGTGAGTTGCTGATAGGCCAAACGGAAACTTCCAGCGGTATGCTATTCCCTTGGAGCGAAGTAGGTCTAGTAAGGGGCGTAGGTCTTTCCTACGTTGCAAGGTGAGGTGGGAGAGATCCTGGAATAATTTAATTTCTGTTTCATGATACCGCAAGTGGTGTTTATCCCGAGCTCTTCGTAGTATTTCTTCTTTAAGTCTGAAGTCTACCAAACAGCAAATTACATCTCTCGGTGGTTCAGTGTCTCTGCCTCTAGGACGCAAGGCCCTATGTAGACGTTCGATTTCAATTGGGGATTCAGGCGGTCTTTCCAAAATATCATTAAAGATGGTTAAGAGCGCCTGGGAAAGTTGTGCAGATTCGATTGCCTCAGGGACACCACGTACCCTTAAATTATGTCGTCTTCCCCTGTTATCCAGGTCTTCGACGTGACGATCGAGCTCCCTCAAATGCATAGTGTGCGTGTCAACCTGTGTGCGCATATCATGAATGGCTAGGTCTTGTGTGATTACTTTATCCTCTACTGCGTCAAGTCTGCCAGCCACTGCCTGCATATCGATATGTAACTCAGCGATTGCCGCAGAGAGAGTCCCTTTAATATCTGATGCAACCGCTTTCAGGTCCCCTATGGTGAGAGGAGTGGTTTCAGAATCTCTGATTGCGGTAGCTGCGGTTTTAGTCATGCATTGTAGAGGAGTCTCCGTACGAGGCGAATGTGGGGGAGATACATGGGAAGAGGCTTCCGCGTGCTCCGGCGTCTGAGATCGGAACAACTCCGGGATGCTGCGATTGACAGGGCCGTTCAGACGGCGAGGGGATCTGGAACGAGGAGTAGATTTCTTGTCAGATTTCCCCATGTTAGCGGTTACTCTCTGTGATATGATTGCGTAATCCCACCTCCGTGTGTCAAGGATCTAGGTATTTATGTAGACATTTTCAGTGGGATCGGGCTGGGACCCCCAAAACTTGCGAAAGAAGGGGGGATAATTATTCCTGGATAGACTAGATATCGCAGTGTATACCTCAACATGCGTGAGAGGAAAGGCAGAGTTTGGTACTGTGGGGTCTGTGGCTTCTGCAGAGTATTGGGCTTCTGAGGGAAAGTAGGGGTTGCCCCTGTTTTCCCCTAGTGAACCTTTACAGGGGAGTCAGCTACCTCAGGCCTAGCTGCCACACAGTTCACTACTGCAGGGGATTGTATAGGCCCTTATTGTAGGCCGATGCTCTCTGGGTTCATGAGGGGGGTGCCCCGATGGGTAAGGGAGAGGTGCCCACTTATGATTGTGGAAACGAGTTGAGGACCTGCAATCCTCTGTCACACCGAGTGACTCACTCACCCGTCCTTTGCACTGGGTGTGGTTTCGGTCTCGCCTGGCTGCGACAAGCCCCACTGCTCCGTTGCCACAGACGAGGAGCAACCGACACCAACGGGGATGGAGAAATCCAGCCGCCACTGATCCGGGCAAGGGGAGAAGATGACCAGCAATCCCCTCCTCTGACACCGCACGCCACGTGCACCTGGCACCCGGCGGGGCGGGCGCGAGCTGGATATTATCGCGGCTTCACTCAGCCGCGGTAGGCCACGCCAGATTGCCGCAGCGGACCCGGGCCAAAAACGCCCAGACCCACTCAGTGATGTCTCTGACAGAGACGACGGGGTCTCCCGGTTGTTCCTGCCAGCTGATGTCACCCGGATGGCGGTGGATGCGGATCGGGCCGTCGGGAGCTCTGGCTTAAGCGGCTTGTCCGATCGCCATCTTGGACACGCCCCCTAAACTTTTTCAAAAACATGGTGGAGGCTGTCTCTTTTCTTATGCAAGAACAATGCTAAAACCCATATGACTGTTCAGAAGACAATAAAGGAGGAGCATATTGTTCTTCTAGAACGTCTAAGTCAAAGGCAACCTGAAACAAACAGTCTTGTTTAGATAGATAAGATTTAAAGTAGATCTCCCATTCCTATGTTTTGAAACAACTGTAGACGGGGTCTACTGATATTTAGTCACATTTGAAAGCTGGCAGACAAAAATAACTATGGACATCCCACAATGCATTCAAAATAGGTAGGGGGGTACTTAAGATAAAATTATCACAAAAAAACAAGGGGCAGATTGGCTTAAATGGACAATTCCACCAATTTTGCTATTTCCATTATTACTGAAAATCCTTTGTGTTTTTCATAGAAGGTGAAGTTCAGCGTGATCTGTATGTTCTTTTGCATGCCAATGTATGCATAAAAACCTATAACAAATGCCATGTATATAACAGAATTTCAATTTGTTATTTTTATTAATATAGCACCATCTGTTAAGTATATGGTTTTGCTCTGTTTTGCAATCATTTTCTTTCCACAACCATGACCAGACCCAAAGGGGGAAGGTGGCTTGTACAGCAACCCTTTTCTTCTAAAGAGACCCTCTCAGGTATTCAGATGTTTAAATACAGTGATACCCTGCAGTAGAGACAGCATATGTTCCTCTCTAGGATCAGAGGTAGAATCCAGCATGTGGCAAGAAGCGGGGGTGGGGAGGGGGGGTGTTGACACTCCTAGAAACAATACATTACCCAAAGGTTTTGCGAGGCTGTAGCTTGGAGAAGTAGGAGAATGCTGGGAAGTGATAGATTTAAAGACCTAGTATTGAGGTCAGATTCCATTTCTTTTTCCAAAGCTTAACTGAACAAGCTGAAGTTAGATGCTGATTGGCTACTGTGCACAGCTGCACCAGATTTTGCACTCTCCAGTTTTAGTAAATCAACCCCATTGTCTCTTTTAAACATTCCATGCTGTGGCTGCTCATCTCCAAATTTTGCTTTCTCTGCGATAAGCTTTCTACTATTTCTAGTAGATATTTTGTGATCATATTTGTGATATTAGCGTTGTTCATTTACGTTAATTACAGCCACAGAGAAGAGGAGGAGCTAATAGTAAATATAATGCAGTGAGGAAATGAGCAAACTCTACAGGGATGGATGCCCAAAGGGTATGTGAAGGGCTTAAAATATCAAGGAAGATTAGTAAAACATGCACAGAAATTTAAAATTGCCATTTCAAATACAAGCAGCATGAAGAGTTAACTTTCATGTCAAGTCAGTCAGTACACATACTGTAATGAAAAGCTGCTATTTCGATGGATAAATAAGTCATTATATTAATAAGTTTGGGATAAAATGTACTTGATGGAATTTATAATGTGTAGTTCCAAACAAATCTTTATTCCCTTTTTCGCCGGCATATTCCTTCCAGCATGAAAATGTAAAGACGAACGTCCTTCAATATGAAGTAGGTTGATAGATACCAATGTCAGGATTTAATCAGTAGGAGGTTTTATTGTGTGTCCTTCTCTGTCAGGAAAATAAACTACTATGTTTTGCAATATACTTGTTCTCTAGTGGTGAAGTCATTAGGAGAAAATATATTGGTTTATATGACAGTTAAAACGTATAATTGGTTGAGGGGTGTTATATGCATGAGCCTGGTGGAATTTGATTTGGAGCATTTATCTGATTTAAGGACAGGAGGCCATGGAATATGGAATTTCTAATTTAGCAATATTGCAGTCTTACAGCATTATAACCTAGACAGGAAGATCTCTGCTTTTAATAGTTCTTATATAAAACAGTTTTGCCTTCAGAGTCACAAGTTCAGATTGCAGGGCTAGGAGCCAGATAGTCTGATTTACAATTAATTACTGACTTGCAGTTAGCAACTAAGAATTAACTAATTAATATTTAATTTACTGTATTTACTATATTTAGATAGCTAGTTAGTATAACGTGAATCACAGTACACCTTTGTTCTACTGGTTATTGCTGACAGAGCAAAAATAAATCAGATCTATTGATTATGATCCACTCAGCTACAACAATGCATGCATCTCCCATCTGCCAGCATAAGCTATGATTTGTTTTTTCTATTTTAATTTAAAAATTGAAAAAAAGACAAATATACAGCTTATACAAGAAAATATTAACCTTCCACAAAAGGCATATGGCCTGTGTTCTGCCTCCTGCAGGGAAATTCAGCCTGCAATATTACATTTCCACCAGCTGGAGTCTGGAATAAATGTACTGGTTTTTTTTTTATTTTTTAGAAAGTGCTATCTATTTAGTCATAATCCTTTTTTCTAATAAAAGGGAAAAGGTGCATCCTGGGAGCTCAGACACCATTTTCAGAACTGAGGGAAAGAAACCAGCCATAATTCTTTGTTTTGTACTGAATTTACATCCCCAAAGGGCAGTATTGCTGATGAGCATGGACTTATTGCCATCTACAGCTTAATCATTTCATTGTGTTTAGATGCTCCATACATTGATTGTATGTATTTATTATCTGTTTTTTCAATTGTTTCACCCACCTTGTTTTGTTAATAAATCTTCAAGTTTACATTCAGTCTGGCTTATTGCAGAATAGGAGGGTTTGGCTGTATGTTGAGATACACACAGGGAAATGTGTAGCAAGGACAAAGCAGTCTGGATTGAGAGCCACAGGAGAGTGGATCTGCCAATATGCTAAATTCAGCTTCTATATACTCTAGTATGGGGTGGTTGCTTTAGAGGGCTTTAATGCTCAAAAGCATACACTGAATGCATAATATTTCAGTTGTGTGACTCCACTGGTCTCCAAATCATGAGTTTTTGTGGAGGTTGTTACCTATAATAGTCTCGGGCTCCTTCATGGATTAGAACCAGGATTTTTGCTGAAAAAGTGAGTTGTCAGAGGATGACTTTTAGAAAATTAGTTGAGGGCTCCCAAATCTACTCCTTAATTTCAGTTGCCTCTGTGATATACTGTGATATAACCACACAGGAAGTGAGAAGGATTTTTCATAATGGGAACATCAAACAGCAATAAAAACAAGATTCTAACTTTCATGTCTTCTTTTCCAATAATTTTTATTCAATTCTTAGAAAAACATGAAAAACACGAAGCTGCAATACAATTGCTATTAAACAGATATCACAAGTAGAAGGGATAAGGGAGGGGGAAAGGTAAATAGAGGGTCCACCCACCTTTATATTCTTGTGCCGGAGTATAACCAATACAGTGCATATAAATGGAAAATCAAGACTGACCGGCTGGCCCTACAAAAAAGCAGCATTATACCCTGGGTATGGGTCTCTATAAGTGAGGTCACCCATTCACTTAAAAAAAGGGGGAAGTAAAGGTGAAAAAAAAGAGAAGGTGGAGCAAAGAAAAGAGAAGAAAGAATAAAAAGGGGGGGGGGGAACAGCTGAGATCTGGTTCTCCCGGTTCGGATCCCCAGTCACAAAGCACCTAGGTGTCTAGAGGGCCTGAAGCTATGCAATCCATAGGTTCAATAGCTTTTCAAACCTGGTTTGTTTGTCTCTGAGGATGCTGGTCAATTTTTAATTAATAATGATCCATGAGATTTTACGTTTGACTAGAGTAATATTGAGCACAGGTGATTTCCATGCTCACGCTATAATTATTTTAGCGGCTGAGAAGATAAAGAAAATAAGGGTTCATAGAAGTCTGAGGATCTCATTCGGGATGTCAGCGAATAGTGACATTTTGGCATTTTTAAGCACTTCAATACCGGGCACTTTTACTCCCTTCCTGACCAGGCCAATTTTCAGCTTTCAGCGCTCACACACTTTGAATGACAACTGCACGGTCATACAACATTGTACCCAAGCAAAATATTTATCATTTTGTTCACACAACTAGAGCTTTCTTTTGGTGGTATTTAATCACCACTGGGGTTTTTATTTTTTGCTAAATTAACAAAAAAAGACCAAAAACAAGTTTTTATTTGTCTCTGTTATAAAAATTTGCAAATAAATAATTGTCCTTCATACATGTAGGCCAAGATGTATTCTGCTACATTTCCTTGGTGAAAATAACCCAAATCAGTATTTATTATTTAGTCTGTAGGAAAGTTATAGAGTTCACAAACTATGGGATATATCTGAAAATTGATCAATCCTGAAGTACTGACAGCCAATCTAATTTCTTGAGGCCCAAAAATGTCAGAACAGTACAGATATCCCCCAAATGACCTCTTTTCGCAAAGTAGACAGTCTGACGTATTTCATAAGACGCATGGTGAGTTTTTTGAAGTTGTAATTTTTTTGTCATAATTTTTTGGAAAATGAAGAAATTATTTTCACTAATTATTATTATTATTATTATTATTATACAGGATTTATATAGCACCAACAGTTTGCGCAGCGCTTTACAATATAAGGGAGACAGTACAATTACAATACATTTCAGTACAGAAGGAATGTGAGGGCCCTGCTCGTGGAGCTTACAATCTAAAGGAAGGGGGAGATGATACAAAAGGTGATAGCTGTGGGGGATGATCTGGTGGAGGTGATTTAAGTACAGTTCTTAGGTAGAGGTGGGGTAGGCTTCCCTGAAGAAGTGCGTTTTCAAAGATCGCCTAAAGGCAGACAGGGTGGGGGCTGACAGGACATGCTGTGGTAGGGAGTTCCAGAGGATGGGAGAGGCTCTGGAGAAGTCCTGGAGGCGAGCGTGGGAGGAGGTGATGAGGGAGATAAAGAGGAAGATATGGGAGGAGCGGAGTGGGCGATTTGGACGATATCTGTGGATGAGGTCGGTGATGTAGCTAGGGGAAGTGTTGTGGATGGCTTTGTAAGCTGTGGTTAGTATTTTGAATTTTATACATTGGGTTATTGGAAGCCAGTGAAGGGATTGGCAGAGAGGGACTGCAGGGGCTGATCGGTTGGTAAGGTGTATGAGTCTAGCAGCAACATTCATAATAGACTGAAGGGGGGATAGCCTGTGTAGCCAGGAGAGAGCAGAGTCACGGAGGCCAATGGAGTGGAGTTTACTGAGGAGGAACGGGTGGTCGACTGTGTCAAAGGCAGCAGAAAGGTCAAGGAGTATAAGTATGGAGTAATGGCCGTTGGTTTTAGCAGTTAGTAGGTCATTAGTGAGTTTTAGTAGGGCAGTTTCTGTGGAATGTTGTGGGCAGAAACCAGACTGTTGGGGATCAAGAAGGTTGTTGTCGGTGAGGTAGCAGTTCATATGGTTGTGAACAAAGCTCTCGAGAAGCTTTGAGGCAAACGGGAGCAGAGAGATGGGTCTTAAGTTATTCAAACAGGTGGGGTCCAGCGAGAGTTTTTTGAGAATGGGGGTAACCAGTGCATGTTTGAGTGGGGAGGGAAAGGTGCCCATGGAGAGTGAGAGGTTGAAGATGTGGGTTAGAGAGTTTAGGATAGAGCAGGAAGGAGGCTGCAACAGTCGTGAGGGGACAGGATCCAGGGGACAGGTGGTGAAGTGGGCCTTGAAAAGGAGATTGGTAACTTCCTTGGAGGTAACAGGGTCGAAGGAGGAGTGTGTAGAGTTTGGTGTGGGGCCTGGCATGTTGGTTAGAGGAAGAAGCTTGACACTGGAGATCTCATCATGAATTGTGTCGATCTTCTTCTTGAAGTGACTGGCAATCTCCTGTGCAGTAAGTAAGTTGGTGGGTGGAGGCAGTGGGGGGTGGAGTAAGGAATTAAGGGTAGAGAAGAGTTGACGAGGATTGGATGAGAGGGTCTTGATGAGTCTTGTGTTATAGTAGGTTTGCTTAGCAGCGTGGAGGCTGGAGTTGTATTTAAGAAGAGCGGATTTGTAGAGGGTAAATAATAATTTACTGTATTATAATTTTTTTTTTATACTGTCACCAGTGAAGTACAGTATCATCATATAACTGGTGTGGTGGTGATCCGGGACACTGACTGGTGACAGTACATTAAATTTTTTTTCTCTTTTTTTACAATTTTCTTTTCATATTAAACTATGGCCAAAGTAGTGTAATGTTACCATTGTAACATTGTACTACTTTGGGGAAGTGATCAGTATTTATTTATTTTTTTACACAATATGATTGCTTATATCAAAGAATTTATTTGCTATAAGCAAGCATTTAACTGAATGAAATAGATTTTGTTGTGATTAGCTGTGATTGGCCATGGCTAATCACATGACACAGATGGGCTGTGATTGGCCCAGTCTGTGCATGTGATCGCTGTGACCAATCACAGCTAATGACACAATTGTACACAATGGATGGCATGAAAGGAAGCCATCCATTGTTTACAATTGTCATGTGACCTGCTGTGATTGGTTACAGCAGGTCACATGGTACTGGCAACGGGCCGGTAAACAGATCTGTCATTGGCTGTGCCTGAGGGACATAGCCGGTGACAGATCTCACCATAGTGCGGCCCTGAGGGTGCGATCCAGGAAGGATGTCATATGACACTCACCCGGATTGATGAGAGTGCCGCCCAGATGTCATTTTCCTATTGGCCTGGCAGGAAGTAGTTAAGGATGTTCTGTCCTGTTACCGAGTAAACAAGACTAAATATTCGGATCCAGAATTGTTGGATCTTCGGGCAGGAGACCACCAGACATGGTACATATCACCTACCACATCCTAGGTAGCACAAAGATGAGGCACTAGGGTAGATCTTCACCAGCCTTACTGGAATGAGGTACCATCTGGATAATATCTTATAGTTCACCTCTACTAGAGTGGTGTTTAGTATTCCCTTGTGCACCATGGTTGACCACTGTGTCCACTTCAATTCTATCGTCTCACCAAAGTCTGATTCCCAAGCCATTTGATAGGATGGTTTGGTATGTCGGTTTTTGAACAGAGCATATAACTCTGATATAACTCCATGGGGGGGGGGGCAGTGTTACGTAAGCACTTATTTTCAAACATGGTTCTAGGGGTTACATCGTCGTGCTCCCTGTGTACAGTCCGCAGAAAAAGGGTAATCTGATAAAGGTGGTATGTCTCTATGGGGGGCATTTGCAGTGTATCTATGAAGTAAGAAGATTGCCTGATCCCTTCATGGTCCAAAAAGTGTGCTATCCTATAAAGGCCCTTGCCGAACCACCATGAAAATTGTT
Organism: Staurois parvus; assembly: GCF_062004578.1. Taxonomy (NCBI): domain Eukaryota; kingdom Metazoa; phylum Chordata; class Amphibia; order Anura; family Ranidae; genus Staurois; species Staurois parvus. Next base: position 3,171,456 of record NW_028317803.1, read on the forward strand.
GGGAGTTTTGTCCTGGGGGGAAGTGAGGATTGTTAAATAGGGGAGCCACCGTGGTGTGAGGGGACTTCATGGGGTATTGTTTGCACACTGTGTCCCATAAATGCAGGGAGTGTGCTAAGGAAGGGCTCAATATTGCCCAGCGTTCCTTTAAAGGGAGCCACATAAAAAGGTCCACAGGGTATGGCCTGCTGGCTTGTGCCTCTAATTGCACACAGTCAGGGCGATATGTCTTAGAGAAGATTTGGTATAATTAGACCAGTTGGGTAGCTTAATAATGTAGAAAGTGGGGGACCCCCAGTTGCCCCCTCCACTTGGAAATATACAAAGTAGAGTGCTCTACTCTACAACCACCAATATGCCAGATAAATGGTAGGGACCTAAAGTAATATAAGATATGAGGTAGGGTCATCATTTTTACTGCTGCTATTAGTCACATCAAGGAAGGAGCATTGGTCTGCCAGACTTTCAAGTCTCATGCCGTTAAGTTGTAAAGAGGGAGATAGTTAACTCGATATAGCATAGAGATGTCAGAAGTAAGTCTGACTCCTAGATAGGGGAGTGCTTGCTTACACCATGTAAATGAGAAGGACATCTGTACCAAGCGCAAAATGGACTCTAGAAGATTTATGTCCATCTCTTCCAATTTAGATTGGATCACCTGAAGTCCCGAAACGGCTCCAAAATTAGACAAGGTAAAAAAAAGGTTAGGGAGAGTAGTAATGGGATCTGTGATAAACAACAATAGGTCATTGCCAAATAGTACACATTTATTAATTTTGCCACCATTGGGAATACCGTGAATATTAGAATTGGATCTAATAGCTTTCGCCAGTGTCTCAATTGCTATAACAAAGAGGAGGGGCGAGAGTCGGTAACCCTGCCTAGTCCCCCATCGAATGCATAAAAGATCCGACTTGTGGCCATTTACAGTGATGTTTGCCAAGGGGTTTAAATATAGTGCCTCTAGAATAATAAGGAATTTCGGACCACAATTCCATTTCTATAAGTTTTGAAATAGGAAGGGCCAAGATAAAGAGTCGAAGGGCTTGCACAGGTCCAGAGACAGCAGCATGCCTTGCCTGGGACCCACCGCTCCCCAATTGGAACGCATTACAGAGATGAGGTCCATGGCTTGCCAAATATGGTCCGCAGCTTGTAGCCCCGGGACAAATCCCACCTGATCAATATGAAGGTATTGAGCCAGAAATCCATTAAGTCGGTTAGTATATATTTTTGTCAAAAGTTTTAGGTCTTTGTTAAACAAAGATATTGGGGGGTAATTGACCACATCAGTGTGGTCCTTGTCAGGCTTAAACTCTTTCATGTTTTATACAAGGCTGTAAAAAGGATTTGTCTGGAGTTCCACTTTACATCTTTAAATGAAGATTTGAGGGAAGTCCTTCAGCATTCTGAAAACCATCACCTGTTACCTGTCACCCGTTTCTTCTGCACATCTGTCTCATCTGTCTGCTGAGAGATTTTGTTTGATTTCTGTCCCAGAGAACCACACAGATAAACACAATAAAAGTTCTAAATCTGCCCCACTTTATTCAAAACTAAAAAGGTCCTTTTGGTAGGAGCGAGTCAAAGTAAAGCAGACTTTTTAACTGAATGCTTTACATTGCAGGCTCTCTTAAACATACCCATGTTTTGTTTTTTTTTTCACTCTTTCAGCCAGCATGATAGTTGCATAGAAGGACAACATTAAATTCATATTTACTGTTATTCTTACTGTGTGATAGCTTGTGTTTGTTTTAACTAAATCTGAAGCAGTGGTAAGTATTTAATTTCCCCACAGTGTTTGCAACCTGAATAAATATTGAAAGGAAACTCCTCCCAAAATGAATTTTTAAACTAGGGTGGGCCTTTGCGAACTCAAATGTCTATTGGCTTCAAATATTTTAAATGTATTAATTTACATACATTCCTGTACCTGTTTGAGTGCCCCCGCTCTCTCAAAAACCCAGAGCAAAACTATTACTTTCTCATAACTAAGCTCATCATTTCTTTACATAATGGAAAATCTGCAGTTGTCACTCTAATGGCCATGGCAGTTAGAGAAAATGAGCATTCCCTTGGGTAAATCTTGCAAGTTTCGCCACCAAGAAATTTAAGAATCCAGCATTTGATTTAACTTGCCAGCAACTATACTAAATGTGACTAGAATGTTAATTAAGCATTGATGTCCAGGTGCATATGCAGTATTTTAAATAAGAGACGCCTTTTGAATATATGCAGCAGTTAAATAATGGATGCTTAATTAAAAAGCACTATACATAAATTTGATTTAAAGAGCGATGTCTCTCCATCAATTCCTGTCATGTTTTGTGCTCTTGAACTGTCATGTCTGCTGGTTGATCCAGGGGACAGCAGCTAACACCTTGCACTGCAGTCAATCAATACGGATTTTCCAATATCATGCATCTAGCACAGACCAGGTAAGGGCAGACATAATACTCGCTGACATTTCATTACACTGCCTTAAAATATTGTATATAAAACAATGGCAGAATGCTGCACTCAGCGTGCACATTATTGGCATTTTCACAAACTTTTTTGAGTAACTGCTTTAGAAAGACGGCTGTAATTGGCATTCTGTTTTAGCACACATTCTAGTACAGGCATTTTCTAGTTTTAATTGAACAATTTTGCAAGATGTTTAGTATGTTTCTCTACTATTACCTAGCAAATCATTTGTACGCAGCATTGGGAACTTTTCTATTGCCTAGCCTAATGAATACGAATTTATTTAACACATATCTAAGTGGTTAAAGGCACAGAAATGTGTACTGTTGCCTGCTCTGCCACTGCTAGATTTTAACAATTGCATTTAAATTTCCCAGTGGCCTCCAGTATAATTTTCAGTTGTATTTCCCAGGGCCATTAGGACAAATGCTTTACATTGTTATTTACACATGTATTTTAATCTCTAATAGGATTTTAAAATTTATGAGAGGCTCCCTTAGTGGGACCCATTTACCAGCCTAAAACTCTTGTTTGTTTGTTAAAATACAGTATTATTCTATTCTGGTCATTTTCTATGAGACTTCTCAGAGTTGAGTGGCCAGCCTACAAAAGATTTGGTCCTCTACTGTGATATGATATGGTTTTCTAGGTTGGTGCTAATGCGTTTTCGTAAGAAAATCCCCTACAAGCACCAACAAGTCCTTTAACTGATCTTATCATCCTTTCTGTCTAAATGATATCTGAGTGAATGACTATGAAGTGGGAAAGTCTGTTTTAGCACAAACATTTATTGATTATAACAAGATGTTTTTAATGTAGATTTTAATATAATCTCTTTCTCTCTCTCTCTCTCTCTCTCTCTCTCTCTCTCTATATATATATATATATATATATATATATATATATATATACACAGTATATATATATATATATATATATATATATAGACTCTACATTGTGATATGGAGATTGCTAATATCTTATCTCAGTGGTATTGCATTTTTTTATTGAGACATGATAGTCTGAAGAGTGGTTGGTGGCTTACCTGTCATCTTTTTGTTGAACAAAAGGAAATGTGTAAGTCTATAAATAATTGACCAACTAGGAACTTCAGCTTCACAAAGCTAAACACTCATCAGAAAATGCTAAGTCACTTGGCTCTTTTGTCAGCCGTACCACTGCTAAGGCCCTAAACCTTGGTCTTTTGTTTTGCATTGCTTCCTCAGACTGTCTCTCGTAACTGTGCTGGCTCTCAGCCTTTAGTTGCAGACCCTCAGTCCACAACACAGCCGGGCTCACAAGCTGCTTCCCACATACAGTGGTGTATTTAGGTTTTGTGCTGCCCTAGGCCCCCCCCGAGAGAGAGTCTGACACCAACCAACACCCCTCCCCCCCACCTGAGAGAGCTTTCCACTACCACCACCCTCCATACACCGCCCCCCCCCCCAGCGAGAGAAAGAGAAAGACACACACCTTCACAGCTCCAGACTTCCACTGGAATGACAGTCAAGCTCTGCATACACCATCAACCTCTCAGCCTCTCTTGGATCCCACTTAGTCCCCATGCTGCGTGTGTTCCTTCTTCTGTTTCTTCTTCCAGGGGGTGGTGCTGCCCCCCTGAAAAATACCGACCTAGGCAAATGCCTAGTTTGCCTTGTGGTAAATACACCACTGCCCACAGACACTGTAATTCCAGGTTTTAGCTTGGTCAGTGCAAACATGCACTTATAAAATTAACTCATATAACTAATATCCTATGTCTAATATATCCCAGAAGTACAATATGTTAAGTAGACAATATTTCAAAAAATGCGCAAAAAAACCCTCTCAATGCTGTATGCAATATATCAAAAAGTGCATATATGAAGTAAACAATATCCTAAAGTGAAATGTGCAAAACAAAATCATAACATATCGCCTGGAGGACATCTAATGATGAAAGATGTAGAAGGGGGCAGGGACATGATGTCACCATGCATGCCAGGTATGTAATTATGGCCCCAGATTGCGGCCAGAGTCGACTTGGTTATACAATTGCATGAGATATACTAGTGTCAGAAGAGACAAATAAAAATATGAGTGCTTTGGATTGCTTTTATGGAATAAAGTTTCAGATGGTTTTACATGTCAGTTCCCTATTCTTCCCTTCTTCATGTGAGATGATGAGATGCGTAGAAATAACATTTTTAAGGGGGCCCTTAATAACAAATCATTGAACCAGGGCAGACTACAGATCCTTACTCTCAGATTCTTATCAGCTGTTTTGTAACATTAAAAACATTTTTCTCTGGTGAGTTCATCTAGTATATGTGATGGTGGAGATCACTATTGGGTGAAAAAGGAAGAATTTGTGAAGGATCCCTGTCAGATTATACAGGATTATCACATTTCACATTGAATTTTATATAGGACACTGGTTTCTTTTTTTTGTCTTGCACAGAGAACTGTTTGGATTTTTTTTTATTTGCAGGATTTTATTCAAGTTTTAAGGCAATACTTACATATGAATTTGCAAACAGTGACATAATCATTGTATAGTCTGTCAAATGGGGTCACATACCTCCCATGAGATATAGGTATAGGGGGAGAGCAGCAAATCGACTATCCATGAACCAATGTCTCCTCTCTTTACATCTAATACAATGAATTAAGCTGAACGTGGTATGTAACAGATAAGAACATTCTGGATTTCCATTGTACAGCATAGATCGTAAACAGATAAAACGTTTAAACTCCTAACATGGAGTATTAACCTGGCTAACAAAGTAATGGAGGGTTATGGGAGATCTCAGCACATGCAGGGTCATAATCATTGGCAAGGTCCAGACTCCAGGTTATGATATGGTAATTTGTCAAGACAATAAATAGGAAGATTCTTGTGTGCCTACTGATTTTCAGTAGAGATGTTGTCAAGATGATATTAGAGTAGGGTGCTCATCAAAGGTTTAAAGGAGGAAAGAGAAAGGAAGAGAAAGAAAAAAGGGGGTGGATTAAATCAAAGGGGTGTAAGATAGGGAGGGGAAGGGGGAGGTAGGGGAGAGTAGGGAATGGGACAGAATTTCCCCCTCTGCTGTTTTCTAGTTGTATGACTGAGGTGGAAGGGAGCGCATTATGTGTTGTGCATAGTCTGGTGAATCCACATAGTAGTACCAACATGCCCAGGTGGATGTATATTGTGTTGGTGCTTCCCAAGTTTGGTGAACAGGTTCTTCAATTTGTGCAATTTTGTAAACGCCGCAAAGCCAATCTGTTATTGTTTGAGGGTATGTCGTGCACCAGTGTAGCAGAACAAACATCTTTTGCTGCATTGATTAAGTGCATGGCCAATGACCAGTGGTATGATTTTCTAGAGTGGGTAGTGTGATGAAAGAGAAATTGTGCCGGGGTGTAATCTAATGATCCAGTTGTAATTTGATTGATGAGGCAATGAACTTCCTTCCAATAGGGTTGAATGATTGGGCAGGACCACCAAATGTGCAGGAGGGACCCTAGGTTATTGTCGCATTGCCAACATTTGGGGGAGATAGCAGCTGAACTTTTATGAAGTCACAAGGGGGTTCTATACTCACGTGAAAGGATTTTAAAACCATTTTCCTGTACAGAAACATTGACCATGCACTTGCGGATATGAAGGAAGACACGCTCCCAGTCCTCTGGAGGCCTATATTAAGTTCTTGTTCTCATAGTTGATAAGCTTCATTGGATTTGGGTTGGTAGTCAGCAAATAGGATGGTGTAGATGTCCAAAATTAAATATCTTTGTGGTTCTTTCCATGTGCATAATGTCTTGAAAGGTGTGTGTTGTCGAGACCAATCAGAAAGAAGAGTAGGGTGGCCTAGAAAGTGCTGTAGTTGCATGTAAGGCTAGAAGGGAAACGATTGTGTGAGAAGCAAGTGAAGTTTGAGTCAGAAAAGACCCCCTTGTTGAAGAGGTGTTCAGCTTGGATATATGCATGTGGCCATATACTGTATCATAAAGAAAGGTTTCTGAAATGCCAATGCCAGTGGGAAGTCTGGATTGTGTCAAATAGGTGTTAAAGGGTCAGGAGATAAGGAGAGGCCATATTTACAATAAGCCATATGGAAGATCTGTAGGATAGGGCCAAAGGGTGTGCCTTATATTCTGGAGGGGTATGGCGTGGTGCAATCCATGGGAGTTGGTGTAGTGGTAAGGATACAAGATTATGCTTGAGTTGGACCGAAGCTTTAATTGGGAAGTGTACATTCCAGTCAACTACTCTAGATAGATGGCAAGCCCAATGATATCATAAGATGTCTGGGAGGCCTACTCCTCCCTTCATCTTGGGGATTGTGAGTCTGCCATAGCTCATTCTAGAGTGTTTCAATACCCATAGAAAGTATGTGCAGGTGTGCAGGTATGAGGAAACAAAAGCAGTAGGGAGTCTGATTGGGATTGTCTGCATACCATACAATATTCTGGGTAGAATATTCATTTTAATAATGGCTGCCCTCCTGATCCATGAGAAAAGGCCCAATGTCCACATCTGCAGATCTTGTTTAACATTTTTATGGATCGGTAAGTAGTTTAGGGCATAAAGGTCTGAAAGCCTTGTAGAAAGTTGGATTCCAAGGTATGTAATTGCAGTGTGTTGCCAACTAAAAGAAAAGTTTATTTGATGCTGTTATATCATATTATATATATTTTAGATATTACATACCTAAAACCCCACTATAGCCATACTCTTATACCTTTATATAATCAAAGTAAAATGTAGGTAGTAGTCACTATTCAATATGTTGGAAAGTGCTGGGGGAGGTATTATGAAGCCATTGGCCACTTGCCTACCCGCTACTTTTACCCCCTTCCTACTCAGGCCAATTTTCAGCTTTCAGCGCTGTTGCACTTTCAATGACAATTTTGAAGTCATGCAACACTGTACCCATATGAAATTTTTATAATTTTTTCACATAAATATAGCTTTCTTTTGGTGGTATTTAATCACCACTGGGGTTTTGATTTTTTGCAATATAAACAAAAAAAGAGCAAAACATTTGGAAAAAAAATTTTTGTTTCCAAAATAAAATTTTGCAAACAGGTACATTTTCTCCTTCATTTTCTCCTTCACTGATGTGCGTTGATGAGGCTTCACTGATAGGCAGCATTGATGAGCACTGATGAGGCAGCACTGATGGGCACTGATAGGCTGCACTGATGAGGTGTCATTGATGAGGCGGCACTGGTGGGCATTGATGAGGAGGCACTGTTGATGCTGCATTGCTATGCAGAAATTAAGGGCACTGATGGGCAGCATTGATGGGCGGCACTGACTAGCGGCACTGCTGGGCACTGATGGGTGGCATTGATGGGCAGCACTGATCAGTGCCCTGATTACCAGTGTAGCTCTGACATTTTCTGGTTATCGGCAGTACTTTTTTCATGCTGTGACAGCATGAGGAAAGTGCTGTCGATACCCGGCAAATGCATTTACTTTTTGATCAGCTGTGTCATTTGACATGTGCTGATCATGTGCTGAAAGGCCGCTGTGATCGGCCTTTTACCTAGTCATGTGATCAGCTTCATCTGTGTAGGACACAGCGATCACTGACAGCGCCCAATGCGCACCACTGGGGTCATGCGAGGGGCACGTTCTGGGAGGACATCATATAGTGCCCTCCCAGAACTGGACAACTGTGCTGTAGCCGTCTTTCGGCTATAGTGCAGTTGTAAAGTGGTTAAAGGAAGGATGATGACCCTTTCATTCCTGGCTTTCAAGATAGTTTGTAGCTGTCAGGGATCAACAATAATGATAGAGTCATTAAAGTCATTTTCCCATATCAAACCTTTGGGTTGATAAGATTCGAAATGCAGGTGTTCTGTAAAGCATATTTATGAAAGAAAAGGTAGAATGGAAGCACAGAGCCCTGAGAGCTAGAATTTAAGCATTTAACCACCATGATCCTACAACAGCTATGTACTTATGCAAATAAGAACACAAATAGGATTACAGTGGTAATCATTATGTTGGAGAAATCCGGGTGAGGCAATCGCTTACCTCCTCATGGAGAGTGATAGAAGTTTCATTTCCAACTGCTGAAATCGCTTACTGTAGCTGTCAGGGATTTACAATAATGAAAAAATGTGGTTTGTATGAGGGGGTTTGAACCCATAAGAATAGTTATTGGTTAATAAGGTTCAAGAAGCGGGTGTTCTATGGAGTATATTCAAAGAAGATATGGCAGGATGGAGAGCTACAGATCAAGCAGTTAACTGTAATGATGATAAGTCAAAGCATGTTTATCAAAAATACATTGATAAGATATCAATGGGGAAAGGGAGGGTGAAAGAAGAGGGAGATGGAGGAATTGGGAGGAGAAATAGGAGCATTTCCTCAGTAGGGTATGAGTTTCTCAGGTAGAAGATGAAATCCAGGATATAACTCTTTCATCAGAGTATAGGGGGTAGATAGGTATGTGATTTAGCAGATACAGAGGTAGTATGAAGATAATTTAGATGCTTACTTCCAAGTCGATCTGACATTGAGGAAATAAAGAGAAAAAAAGAAGGGGGGGTCCCCCCCTTTATCCCAAATTTGTTCATCTGTGAGATCCACAAAACATCAAAGGAAGGCTGTACATTTCAGATAGCTCAGGTGTAAGGGTCAACAGTGTTTAGTTGGTAAGGGAGGGGACAATAAAGCAGAAATAAGCAGGAGATATTGCTTGGAGAGACAGGTTTACATGTCAGTGTAAGGATGCTAGAAGAGTTGAGGGGGTCAGCTACTTATCTGATATGGTATGGGATAAGTGGTCAAGCTTCAGTGGTCACAGAGGTTCTCCGATGGTCTGGACATTTAGTAGGACTTGCTCTTTGTTGCAGGCCTGAGTGAGTGGATTGAGGGTGGCCTCTTTGTGGAAAGCATTGGTGTCTGTGCCTCTGTTCTTGGGCATCCATGGGCTGATCCTGTGCCGGGGTGGTTCTTGTGGATGGCTTGCAAAAATCAATGTACCAGATGTCTAGGATCTCACAAAATTGTTGTAGGTCTTCTGGGACCAGGAGGAATACAGTGCAGCCATGGGTAGAGGCTGTGATGCAAGGGGAATTTCCACCTGTAGTGAATGCCCTTTGTATGGTTTATATCCAGTAAAGGACGAAGATCTCATCAGTGCTGGAGAGTTATATTGGAGGGATCCTGGAAGATGCAGTTGTTGGCTCCTCCATGTGTAAGTTGGATTCTGTTGCGAGCCTTCCCAGGATCTCTTCCTTTAGCCCGTAATTGACTATGCAGCAGACTACATCCCTCAGAGTCTTCGCCTTTTGGTTGTAGAGGTCTGTGAATATGTTCCATCTCAATGGAGATGGCTGGGGATCAGTCTAAAAGGTTGTTGAAAATGGATACTACCGTGGGAAGTAGCTGCTCCTCATCAACCGATTCAGGAAGGCCATGGAGTTGCAGGTTATGGTGCCTCCCTCAATTATCCAGGTCCTCCAGATGGTGGTGCATGCTGCAGAGCTGGAGGGTGTGTGTGTCTACTGTTTGAGCTACTTTGTGAATGACTGCCACTTGCTCTGCAGCAGTTCTGTCTGCTTCTTGTATGGGGCCTGTCAGGGCCTGGTAGTTGTGGCGCAAATCTTTGATAGCGGCTGACAAAGTATCCTTGATGTTGGTGGCTATAGTACAGAGATCAGTCAGGCCAAGCTGCTGCTGTGGCATCCAGATCTCTGTAGTATTGGGGGTAGGTTGTGTAATCTGCTATCCTGTATTGGGGTGATATCTGTCTGTGCGCAGTTCTGTGAAGAAGCCATCATGTTGTTTGCTGCGGCGTGAAAGATACTCTGACTTAGCCTACCTCCAGAGTCCTGAGGAGAGTGAGAGCGGGTATCTCAGGAGCTGCGGGAAGACATCCCCATGACCGGGCCTCTGAAAGTGCTGATGGTATTCCTCTAGTGGCGGGAGTTCAAGAGCCAAGTGGCCATCTTCCTCCGAGGTCAATACCCCCCTCCCTCTATTTGGATTTTATGTCTGGATAATTACTATATGATTTTTTGCACACTGCACTTTAAGATAGTATTCACTTGACATATACACTTTCTGATATACACTCACCGGCTGCTATATTAGGTACACCTTGCTAGTGCCAGGTTGGATCCCCTTTTGCCTTCAGAACTGCCTTAATTCTTCATGGCATAGATTCAACAAGGTGTTGAAAACATTCCTCAGAGATTTTGGTCCTTATTGACATGATAGCATCATGCAGTTGCTGCAGATTTGTAGACTGTGCATCCATGATGTGAATGTACTATTCCACCACATCCCAAAGGGGCTCTATTGGATTGAGAACTGGTGACTGTGGAGGCCACTTGAGTACAGTGAACTCATTGTCATGTTCAAGAAACCAGTTTGAGATGATTTGAGCTTTGTGACATGGTACATTATCCTGCTGGAAGTAGCCATCAGAAGATGGGTACACTGTAGTCATAAAGGGATGGACATGGTCAGCAACAATACTTAGGTAGGCTGTGACATTTAAAAGATGCTCAATTCGTACTAAGGAGCCCAAAGAGTGAAAATATCCCCCACACCATTACAACACCACCACCAGCTGGAACTGTTGATACGGTTGATGGTCTTCTGCCGCTGTAGCCCATCTGTTTCAAGGTTCGAAGTGCTGTGCATTCAGATATGGTATTCTGCATACCTTGATTGTAATGAATGGATATTTGAGTTATTGTCACCTTTCTATCCTCTCAAACCAATATGCTCATTCTCCTCTGTCATTAACAAGGCATTTTCGTCCATACAACTGCCACTCACTATATATTTTCTCTTTTTGAGACCTTTCTTTGTGAACCCTAGAGATGGTTGTGCATGAAAATCCCAGTAGATCAGCAGTTTTTGAAATACTCAAACCGAGCCATCTGGCACCAACAACCATACCACGTTCAAAGTCACATTCAATAAATGCATTGAGTTGCTGCCATGTGATTGGTTGATTAGCAATTTGTGTTACAAACGGCACTGAGAGTGGTTTTTGCATGTTTTTTTAAAATATTGTTTACTTAACATATTTCACTTCTTGGATATATTAACCACTTGACCACAGGGCTACAGCACAGTCATCTTGTTCTGGGACGGTGTCATATGATGTCCTTCAGAATCGTGCCTCCTGCTCGCCCACTGGGGTGCACACCTGGCGAGCTCTGTGATCCGTTGTACACAGCGGATCACATGACATGGTAAAGGGCCAATCACAGCATCCTTTTACCATGTGATCAGCTGTGTCCAATGACACAGCTAATCTCAATGTAAATACAGTTGCCGGTTATCAGCTGCACTTTCATTACGCTGTCACAGAGGCAAGTGTATTAAAAAAATCAGAGGCAGTGCAGTGCAGTCCCCAGCCCCAACAATGTCCATCAGTGCAGTCCCAACAGTGTCCAACAGTGCGACCAGTCAGTGTCCATCAGTGCTGACAGTGTCCATCAGGGCCGCCAGTCACCTATCATCAGTGCCCACAGTCAGTGTCCATCAGTGCCGATAGTCCATGTCTATCAGTGCCGCCAGTCAGTGCCCATCAGTGCTGTCTATCAGTGACCTTCAGTGCCACCTATCAGTGCCACCTAATGGTGCCCATCAGTGCCGAATATCACTGCAATCTCATCAATTCCTCCTCGTTAGTGTCTATCAGTAAAGTCTATCAGTGCCCATCAGTGCTGCCTATCATTGCCACCTCATCAGTACCCATTAATGCAGCCTATTAGTGCTGCATATCAGTGTCATCAGTGCTGCATATCAGTGCCCATCAGTTCAGCCTCATCAATGCACATCAGTAAAGGAGAAAAAAGACCTGTTTGCAAAATGTTATAACATTTTGTTTTTGTTTTTTAAAAAAATGTGTTTTTCTTTCATTTGTTTAGCAAAAAATAAATACCACCAAAAGAAAGCTCTATATGTCTGAAAATGAAAAACAAAAAGCTAAACATTTCATATGTGTGCAGTATTGCATGAGCATGCAATAGTCCAAGTGCGACAGCACTGAAAGCTGAAAATTGACCTGGACAGGAAGGGGGTAAAAGTGCCCGGCAGGCAAGTGGTTAAGCTTAGGATATTGGTTATATGAGTTAATTTAATAGGTAGTTTCACTATTCACTTTATTCATCTACACAGTGTCATTGTTTTACATCAAATAGGGATAGCAACTGTACCTTAATAATTAGGTGATAGCACAGTTCTAAAATATTCCTTCACAAACTTGCACTTGCTGCTCCCTGCAGCACAATCCCAATCCCTGGCCTCTTAGTAGGGGTTATCCCAACACCTGAGGCTGTCTCACTGCTCAGAGGCTCACAGGCTCTCTCCGTCCCCTGGACTCGCCTAGCCACCTCAGTTCTCCTAATCTCACATACTCGCTCAGCTGTTCCAACTTTCTCAGTCCTGTGGGTAAGGAATTCTTCCAACATAGAGTGCAGTTTTTCAAGTGGTTCACCTTTCTCAATGGGAGCATACCTCCCTCCTGACTGGAGCATACAGCCTTCTCCTGACAGAGCTACTGAGCTTTGGCTGATTCCTTGCTTATAGTGAGTGTGCACACCTGCACACTAACATAACCTGCAGGTCTTCAATAAGACCTTGACACAGGATTAGAGACTTCTTCCCATCGAAATCTTTTTGAATTCTCCAAGATCCAGACACTGATCTAGGATTACCAAACTCAGAGAAAACTGAAACCCCAGTCCTGTCTGCTAAGACTCAATACTTTGGAGCATTGCACTCTGCATTAGTGTGAATTCTGTATGTTTTCTGCCTATCCTTGCACAGTGGCAGGGCCTAGCACTGTCACAATCAAGTCTTTTTTTCTCAGAGAATAGGTACTGTAGCACTCCCTTTCCAAGGCATCCCTTATGTTCGCCCGTATCTACCTCCGAGCACTGCTCCTTGGTTCCACCCCCTACCCACCTCCGAATACAGCCCTTTTAAAAAATATAGAACCAAGTATCATTTTGTGGTGCTAAATAATTAGCATGGAATTTGTTAATGATAACAAGAAAAACAGTAAAATAGATAATCTGCAGCCAGCAAGAATTGACCTTCCCCCAGAAACAATAGATATCCCCAGCAACAATGGACCACCTGCAGCAAAATATCCCTCCAGCAACAACAGACCACTGTCAACAACAGATCTCCCCATAGCCAGCATCAACAGACCCTCCAGTAGTCAGCAACAATAGACCCCTCCCTCCACAGTAGATTCCTCCTTAGCAACAATAGATCCCCTATCATCAACAATAGACCTTCCCAGCTATAATAGACCTCACACAAAAATAGATCCCCTCAAGCAACAATAAGTCCCCCAGCAGCCATCATCAATAGATCCTCCAGCACACGCCCCTTGCCATACATGCAGTTCTAGAGGTGCTGGCACTGCTCCCCCCCCCCACAAAGAAAAAAGCCCTTTTCACAATATATACAGTATATAGACTGTATATATAGGTACATTTAGGTGGCTCAGGTCAGGTATAGATTTACTTTTTTTTCCAATCATCAAAGTATAAATAATTAAAACAAAAAACACAATGCTGCCAGACCCACAGCAATTTTTGTTACTAAAGCAAAGTATAAACACTATAAAGGACAGATTTATTTTAAAGTAATCAATTTATTATTATTATTTATTATGATTATATTACACTATATGTGCATTTATGTGCATGGCTTCAACAAAAAAATTAAAGCTTGACTCTGGCAAAACTAGGAGTTCTCCCTTGCAGTGGTGTTGTACCCATATTGCAAGGGTTACCTGCTCATTTCTGTCTAGGTGAAGAGAATATCCCTTAGTGTCTTCACATCCAATCTATAGGCTCTACGTCATTTTTCACCTCCACTAGTAAGTGCTGTGCTCAAGTGATCAAAAGATGTACCGTATTTGCCGGCGTATAAGACGACTGGGCGTATAAGATGACCCCTACTTTTCCTGTTAAAATATAGGGTTTGAGCTATACTCACCGTATAAGACTACCCCTCTTCCAACACACACCAAATAAAAATGAAAAAACATCAGATTTGATTTCAATATGGTATGCTATTTCAGTATGGTATTCCAATGATGGGGTGCTATTCCTCCCACTGACACCAATGACGGGGCATGATTCCTCCCACTGATATCAATGATGAGGCACTACTCCTCCCACTGACACTAATGATGGGGCACTATTTCATCCACTGACACCAATGATGGGGCACTATTCCTCCCACTGATACCAATGATGGGACACTATTCCTCCCACTGACACCAATGATGGTGCCCCATCATTAGTGTCAGTGTGTGAGGAATAGTGTCCCATCATTGGTATCAGTGGGAGGAATAGTGCCCCACCATTGGTCAGTGGGAGGAATAGTGCCCCATCATTTGTGTCAGTGGGAAGAATCGTGCCCCATCATTGGTGTCAGTGGGAGGAATAGTGTCCCATCATTAGTGTCTGGGAGGAATAGTGCTCCATCATTAGTGTCAGTGGGAGGAATAGCACCCCATCATTGGTGACAGTGGGAGGAATAGCGCCCCATCATTGGTATCAGTGGCAGGAATTGCGCCCCATCATTGGTGTCAGTGGGAGGAATAGCGCCCCATCATTGGTGTCAGTGGAAGGAATAGCTCCCCATCATTGGTGTCAGTGGGGAGGAGGAATAGTGCCCCATGGTTGGTGTCAGTGGGGAGGAGGAATAGTGCCCCATGGTTGGTGTCAGTGGGGGAGGAATAGTGCCCCATCATTGGTGTCAGTGGGGATAATAGTGCCCCATCATTGGTATCAGTGAGGAGAAAAGTGCCCCATCATTGGTGTCAGTGGGGGAGGAATAGTGCCCCATCATTGGTGTCAGTGGGGGAGGAATAGTGCCCCATCATTGGTATCAGTGGGGAGAAAAGTGCCCCATCATTGGTGTCAGTGGAGGAGGAATAGTGCCCCATCGTTGGTGTCAGTGGGGAGGAGGAATAGTGCCCCATGGTTGGTGTCAGTGGGGGAGGAATAGTGCCCCATCGTTAGTGTCAGTGGGGGAGAGGAGCGGCTGCTCCTTCTTACAGTTCGGCCGCTTGATTTTCGCAGGGTCGCTCGGCTCCTCCTCCTCGCCGGTGATTGGTCACCTGTGTGCCTTTCCAGTGCTGGCGCCCAATCACCGGTGAGGAGGCGGAGCCGAGCGGGCGGCGGGACCATCGAGCGCCGAACTAAAAGAAGGAGCAGCCGCGCTTCCTGGACCGGATCATCGTGGGACCGGGACCGGAGCCAGGTAAGGTACAGCAGCCCCTCTGCCCACCCCTGTACTTGGTGTCCGTTGGAGGAGGAGGGGGGGCGGCGCCGCCCCTCGAAAAAGTGCCGCCCTGACATTGGCTCGCCGTATACCGGCGTATAAGACCACCCCCGACTTTTCAAAAGATTTTCAGGGGTTGAAAAGTCGTCTTATATGCCGGCAAATACGGTAAATACAAAAATAAATAAAATAATCGAAAATACAGTGTAAAATATTTAGGCACTTTTTTATCTTTGGGCCCTGTATGTTTGCATGAACTATTGGACATTTACTTTTTAATTTGCATTGTTTATATGTGAAAGCCCTATGTGAAGGGGTTTGATCTGCATCCATCTTGATGACTTCATATGAATCTTAGGCAGGCCAACGGTTGCAGGAAAGAAAATCTCCCAATTCCCCCATCAATACAGACAGTGTTGATGGGGGAATCCCTCCTGTGGAGCTATTGTGTTCTCCTGGTGGTGGGAGTTGTCCCTGCCAGGAGAATACAGTGATTACTGCTAACAGCTATATTGAAAAATCCAACATGCTGGTTGTAGCCAGGTTGTACAATAAACTTGGGTACAATCAGCCTGCCCATAGATGGTTAGAATCTCATCCGGTCCAGGCTAAAAAACCATCTATGGCTGGATTTAGACTGCTGGAGTGTAGGAGAGAAGAGGCTGTAGGGTAGAGGATCAGATAAGTAAAACTTTTGTACCAAATCCCCCAAGACATAAATGGGAAATAAACCCTTGTAGGTTGCAAAGTTTACACAGCATACTTGTTCTCATGCATAACAGTCTTACGTGACTAAAAAGTTCTATTGTAAAAATATGCAGACATTTCTAAAATATGAAATGCAGCCATGTTAAATGATGTCATGGTTGACCATATGCATGATCTGTACATATAAATATATCAAGTTAGTTGTGTTGATGTACAGATAAAGACATTATTCTTTCCTTGGTGCTGCCAAGTATAAATGACCCTAACAATGTTTTTTTTTTTTACATCTTATGCAGTGATTTCCTTTCTCTGCCACGTTGTCATAAATGTGGTAATACTTATGCAGGACCTTTATGGCTCCCTGTACACTACTTATTCTTCATGTGACATACGGTTTATGCACACTTCTGCCTTATACATTGTCCCTGAAGATAACTGAAATGAACAAAATGTATATATTTCATTGAGGGGGTAAGGCACAGAGCAAGTTCTATGCAAGGAAAAATATGTCAAACACACTTCAGCAGATACTTAATCTAAGGTATAAAAAACAACCTCTATATCACATTGAACATCAATATCAATAGTTAATTAATGCAAATGCTAAATATATTTTAAAACAAAACTTCTATTTCCAGCTAAGCTTTTCTTTCCTCCTGCTCTGTTTGACAGTTTTAACTTATGCAGAGATGCTGTTTCCAGCTGCTTAACCGTTCTTGCTGTTTCCAGTATTGGCTTTGTTAGTGTCTGTGCATGCTAAACATTATCACTGTGTAGCTCTTTTTAGTGTGAATACATTTTCTTTTTTTCACCCTCTTTATACCTTTTAGTATTTACTGGTGTCTCATGCTTCTGGCTTTGTAATGTCCTTGAGAAGCTGGGGCCATTCTTTACATTTGAAAGAGTGCCAGCTCTTTCAAAGATAGAGTCTGTGAGGCCTGGATAAATTTACCCTATCTTACATTTAATACAAAATTAAATTAAAAATTGACTTATGCTTCGACTAGCTTTGGTATTGCCCTTCCAGGGTTTCAGTTTGAGAGCTGTGGAATCCCATTTTTTTAAAACATGATGTGTCATCCATCTTAGGACTTGGTGACAAGGCCACTGATGTCTTCTCAAGGCAGTTGTTTAATAATTAATTTTTCATTGCTGGCTTGTTCTGTTAAAGTATTGCAACATTTAAGTCAAGCTAAAGGTTCCACAACCACCGTATTAATATCCAAAAGTAATTTATGCTCTGTGCCACTGTAATTATGATAATGTGCCATTGTCTGAATATGATTATCATTCCTAAAAGTGTTGCATTAAAATCTGTCTGATATACAAGCCTTTCTTCTTATTTAGTGAATCTTACAGTGTTCCTTTGTCATACCAATTTGAATCTGTAATCTCCAGATGTGAACTGCATAGTGAATGCGTACCGAATCAATAATGTATCGCTGATGACATCTCAGAGAAGGTCTACAAGTGTGTAGAGAGCATAAAATCAATTTACAGAATGTAAAGATTCTATACTTAGCACAGCACCTAAAAAAGACACCTGCGTATTTTACCTATAATGCACATAAACAAAAGCATTTATTTCTGCGATTTCCATTAACTCACACTTATTCAAGCTTTCTGATAAACTGACTCTGGGGCATGAAACAAGTTGGAGGTACATTGCTATGGATTAATATGTTTTACAAACTTAAATACAAGTCTAAATATATGGAAAATCTTTTACTAAAATCTTGTATAATCTGTAACATGTTAGAAAAAGTAATTTTCGATACTTTGGATATTGCATGTTTTATTTAAAAAGTATCTTGAAATATTGCCATGAAGGTCAAAATGCAGACACTTTCTAGTATAGGGTGACTAATGCTCTGTCCCTGTTTCCTAACTATTCATCTGTATTGTCATCCACTCACAATGAAGACTAGGGTTAAGGTTCAAATTCTTTTGCCCCATCCAAAACTAACCTTTGATCGCTACAAAACATCAGCCATTCAGTGATGGCGTTATAAGTGACAGCCTCCCGCTCAGGATTGTGCATCCACCCACCAATCATTGATTGCTAGGACACTGGAATCTGCCTGCATCCTAGCAACCTAGGATACTGTGTGGGCTGATGGCCTGGCATCCTGGCAAGAGATGATGTCATTAGTTGCTAGGACACTGGCAGATGCACAGTCATTGGTCATTATGGTGAACCATACCAACCAATGACACTGTGTAAAAAATGAATATAAATGTTGTATTTCCCCCTATAGGTGTCTAGTATGGATTTTAAGGGGGTTCACTATGCAAACAAAAAAACTGAGCTTTCAGCCTGACAGTCCAGGAAAGGTGTTGTCAACAAGTGAGCAGCTTCCTTCTGAATAGAGATGAGCAAGTATTTGCTGGGTTCATTTCGAGCAGGGTTGAGCAAACGTCAAAAAATTTCAGGTGCAGAATTCCACTGAATCCAATGGCAGATGAATCTGTCAATTTTGGGGACTTATTGGAATTTGGAAGCCATTTAAATAGAGTAGTCACCAGTTATCCATATATTTTACGTGAATGAAGGGTTACTCACTCACAATAAAACAATTAAGTAGTAAATGAATGCACAATAGATTTGACACATTCCTTCATTAAGAAAAAAGTTTCATGGTGTAAATCCATCATCAGTCACTGTACATTGCCCAGTGATGTAGCTCAACATCAGTCATGGTAAACAATGCCCACCAACCCACCCACAAAATATGCTGACTTAATACCATACTAAAAGCTTATCACCAGGAATTACATTTTCTGTGTGTAAGCAAACGACACCGGATCCCCGGTAATGTCACTGATAAAATATGGTCATGACATATTTGGTCATTGTTATCATGTAACTTACAGCAAGAGTCCCTGGGGAGCACATCATATCAGTGGCTTTGGGCATTATTCATTGTTTTTGATCTGGATCTGCAGCATTATATCTTAAAGAAAAGAGTTTGATATGTTTTTTGTGTTTATTTTCTTTGTATCCCAGTGTGAATTTACCCCTTTCTCATTCACATTGGGGACTAACTGAAGGCCAACTTAGTTTAACTAAAGTTCACTCTTGCAACCCCACACACCAACAAGGTATCTTGCAAGGAGGGCCCCCTAGTAAGGTGATCTCCCCATGTTGAGGACATGAGGCCTGTTATGATTCAGGAGGTCTTTTCAGCCATGCAGCCAGGCTGTCCGAGTATGGGAGGGGCATCACACTTTGTTTTCTAAGATTTTCTAAGGGTCAGGTATAAATGTTGAGGGTAATCATGGCCACCTTGTTTACAAACAGAACAAATCGGTAAATACATTTTCTTTTTTTTTTCTTTTCAAATGTTACTTTTACTATAGTACATTGTTCAGGTCTGCTTGTTCAGGTTGAAGGCATCCCTGTCAACAACCTGCAGCTTTGCTGCTGATTCTAATCCCATGTAGTTGCATAGCTGTAACTTGCAAGGTTCTGCTGTTTAAGACCAGTGTTCAAGACTGGCTGTCTACCTGCTGTTAATTCGACCAGCTACATGCCCAGCCTAAACCAGTCAGGCCATCTCCCTTTCTATTTAGGCTGGACTCATTCCCTCAGGCATTGTCTGAACAACATCTAGTGTTCTAATTGCCATGTCCTTCAGTGTTTCCCAATTACTTTGATTCTCTGAGAGGATTCCGAACATTTTTCAGTGTTTACAATTAGAAAAAAATTCCTAGTGTTCCCCAGTGTTTTCTAGTGGGAATAATTCTAGAGTCCCTCAGGATTTATTAGTGGAGAATATTACTAGTGACCCACAGTGCATCCTAGCATTCCTGGAGTTTCAAGAAGATTTAGAGTGACCCCAAAATTCATAGTGCTCCTGACTTTCTGAGAGGTTCCTTGTTACATAGAAATAACTATTGTTTCTGTAGCTCCCCCTAGTTCCTAGTGACTGTTTGCAAGCATTTCTCTGTGCCTTCTAATATGATCACCATACCTCAGTGTTCTCAGGGTCTCTCAGCCTGCCCTTAATGACTTTCAGTGTGCAGACTGTTTCCTTTTATGTTTGGTATCCTCTAAGTATTCCAGTTTACTTGTGGCTTGTGTTTTCCTTGTGTACCTCTGTCAGATTTCAGCCTTTCTGCACTTCCATGATCCCATGTATGTTTCAGCCTGAATTTCCTTTACAGCACCTGTGTCTGCAGTCTGCTTGAGTGTCTTGCTGTGTATTTCTAGTCTGTTTCCTGTTCTGTGTTACCCTGCACTTTTGCCTGCTCCTAGTGATCCCTGTCTGTCTGTGCATTACTAGGTAATCCTAGTGATCCCTAGGAATCGATTTGCTAAAACTGGTGCACTTAGAATCTAGTGCAGCTGTGCATTGTAGTCAATCACCTTCCAACTTCAGAATTAGGCTTTGACAATAAATCCTGGAAGCTGATTGATTTCTGTGCAGAGCTACACCAGTTTTAGCAAATCCCCCCTTTATGTCTATGTTGCCCTGGAGAGTTCCTCTCATGTCTTGCCTAATAAAACATCAACAGGACAGAAAGTGATGGTGAAATCTCTATTTTATGGATTCCCAGAAAGCAGTATAAACTTGGCAGGGGTTCTAATAATTTCTTGATCTCTACAAAACTTCAGAACTAGTTTTGGTACCATTAATTAACACCCCTTGGTGCCCAACTATAGTTATTACAGATGCAAGCGTTCAATACAACACATATCAGTTTCTTGTGATACAAAGTTCTCATGATAAAGAACCTAGGTGTCCTTTTATGACACAGAGAATAGCTGCGATTCAACGGATCTCAGCTATTCTCTGGTCATTCACAGTTTATGACACTCAGGAGATCATGTCAGCCCTTCTCTGAAGATCTGTGTTCTCCCTCCAGATTCTCCAGCCCAGAGCTGGAGAATCAGAGGAACCACAAACTAAGCAGAGATAATTTACCTCTGCTTAGTAAACTGATCTTTTACTGTAATCTCACGAGATTATAGTAAAATCAGCCGTTTTCCAGAGTTTGTAGACCGTTCTCCAGCGTTTGGAGACCGTTCTCCCTTCGTTCGGAGAACTGCTTCATAAACTGCATTCACAGGAGAACTGTATTCTCCGAGAATGCCGGAGAACTGAGCAGCAATCTATTACCGCTGGTTCACAAACGGACACCTTAATGTTTGCAACCTTAACAGCTTCCCATCCGCCTTATAGCAAAAATACTGCTACAGGGTGGCACGGGTGCACAAAATCACATATATATGTGTATATATATATATATCTGTGTGTGATTTAGCAGTTCCTGGTAGGGTTCACATGCAAGCCATTCGCGGCCTCGGTTGTCAATCACTGGGTCCCGGCTGGTGATTACTTGCGGGCACCCGATGATCGCTGAGTATTACTAACAAGGCAGAGAACTGTATGTAAACAATACAGTTCTATCCCCTGTCATAGCAGAGCCATACAAAGCAATGTGCTTATAGTTGAAAGCCCACACAGCACATAATGTGAAACAGCACACAGCACACAGTTAACCCTTTGATCGCCCCAGATGTAAATAATATAGGTCTCTCTCTTGGCAGCATGGACATGCACTTTTGTATCTCTGCACAGCAGAGAGATACAAAACAGCATGCCTCCTTAGTAAAACACAGCACACAGAACAACACATACAGCACACAGTTAACCCTTTGATCGCCCCAGATGTTAACCCCTTCCTGCCCAGTGCCATTAGTACAGTGTCAGTGCTGTTTATTAGCACTGATCACTGTATTAGTGTCACTGGGGATGTCGGTGGCAATTAGTTCCCACCCAGTGTCAGAATGCCTGCCGTTGTACCGCAGTCCCTCTGTAAGTCACTGATTGCTGCCATACTAGTATAGAAAAAAAAATCCAGTATATATAACCCCATTTGCAAACACTGGAGATGTCAGTCCTGCAGTCCGCTATAAGTCGCCGATCACCGCCATTACTAGTAAAAAAATTCCAGTATATATACTGCGATTTGTAAACTTTCACATGAACAAATTAATTTACACGTATTGGGATTTTTTTTTAGCAAAGACATGTAGCAGAATACATTTTGCTCTAAATTTATGATGAAATTTGAATTTTTAAAAAATTTTTATTGGACATGTTTTGTAGCAAAGCTCTATTTGTGGGGAAAAAAAGACATAAATTTAATTTTAGTGCACCATTGCATGACTGTGCAATTATCAGTTAAAATAACACAGCGCCGTAATGCAAAAAAGAGGCCTGGTCAGGGAGGAGGGTAAATCCTCTGGAACGTTAGTGCACCATTAAAGGGTATTGTTTACATTTAACTTGTTTGTGTTTTCATGTTAGGGAATCTATGAGTTGGCAACACAGAGAAGAAAGATAAAGAAATAGATGGGAATCAGAAAGAGCACTGATGTTCCCCAAACTTTCCACATTGATTAATGGCTAACACTACAATACCTTACTGCTGCTATATAAAAGTACTAAATTCTAAAGAGATGGAGGAGCAGTGTTTCGATATAATGCTGAGTGAATTACCCTACATACCTATTATTTCATCAATTTCAATTAGTAGGTGTGCCAACCAACTGGATTCTTACGGATTTTTGCCCAGGCTATGTGAGGATGTTTACTGGGATTGCCATTCATTGCAGGTGGTGTAGATTTATATCAAGCATTACAAATGAAATAATATTTCACTTTAGTCTCACTGGACTGGACTAGAATCACTTAATGATTTATAGAGACCTTCTGGTATAAATCAAAGGACCCCAGTTGGAATTCTATTCTAAGGTTCTTGTGTCCTTGGGCATGTCACTTAGACTACCTTTCTTCCCAGATTGCAAAATCTAGATTCCAAGCTTCATTAAGCAAAGAAATCATGCTTGACAAAGTTTGAATACAGCATTATACAGAACAATGCCACTCGTATTTTAAAGAAAATTCAATAACTTAGCATGTGTGTATGTGCAATAATTGCAGTTCTTGCTAATTTGCAATAGGTTGCTAATTTTTTAACATAAATTGATTACAAAAAATGATACTTCATATAAAATTAGCTTTTATTATTTTATGTTAATAGATGTGAAAGGCAACACTGTTTTGGAAGGAAATAGCGATTATGTTAGAATGGAATATCACAGCTGTTGTCAATGAAGCTTCTGTAATACATAAATACCTCTACAGACAAAAGTAGGATGCAAACTGCACAATGTTTGTTTACTGTTTCTTTGCTGTTCTGTTGTTTGCATAGTTTTTTTTTCTTTTTATTCTTCTGCTTACCCTGACCTTTTGTCTTTTTTCTTTGTTGCATGCATTTGCCTGTCCTGGCCTCCAGACCATACACCTCTGTTTTTGTGTAGATGAGATATGAGGCATGCTCAAGAGGCAGGGATGTAACATTTCAGGCTTTTATGCAACGTGTTTATTAAAGTTTGCAGTTCACAGGGTGCACAAGAAGCTAGCTCTTCATCAAGGCTAGTATACAATAATAAGTATAAAAACATCATAAACATTCCGTACTTACAATAAATGTGTTGACAAGTGTATTTGTTTTTGTCTTTGTTCTGCCTACAGTTGGCTGTCATGTTTTGGTGACACTACAAGTTGAATTTACTAAAACTGGAGCAGAAAGAATGTGCAACATGGCAACCAATCATTTTCTTCCTGCCTAGTGTCATTAGTACAGTGTCAGTGCTTTCTATTAGCACTGATCACTGTATTATTGTCACTGGGGATGTCAGTGGCAGTTAATCAGTTCCCCCCCAGTGTCAGAATGCCCGCCGCTGTCCCACAGTCCTACTGTATGTCACTGATTGCTGCCATACTAGTATAAAAAAAATAATTAAAATTCCAGTATATATACCACCATTTGCAGACACTATAACATTCACGTAAACCAATTAATTTACAAGTATTAGGATTTTTTTTTTAGCAAAGACATGTAGCAGAATACATTTTGGTCTAAATTTATAAAGAAGTTTGATTTTTTTTAAAAAAATTTATTGGATATATTTTATAGCAAAAATGATGTTTGCGTTTTTTTAAAAATTGTCGGTCTTTTTTTGTTTATAGCACAAAAAATAAAAACTGCAGGGGTGATTAAATACCACCAAAAAGCTCTATTTGTGAGAAAAAGATAAGATAAATTTCATTTATGTACAGCGTTGCATGACCATGCAATTGTCAGGTAAAATAACTCAGCGCCGTATCACAAAAAATGGCCTGGTCGGGAAGGGGGGTAAATCCTCTGGAGGGCAAATCCTCTGGAGGGCAACTTAGAGATGTAGTTATATTTAAGCTGCTTTGCTAGACAACCTGAAGCCATTATTTCAATAGAGTTGTTCTCTATAAACATATACAGTATGCAGTTTGAAAAAACAACAAACCTGCTTTCAATCAGAACATAGTTGGCCAAACTGATAAAAATGGTGCAAGTACCATGGGCCACCGTGAATATCACCATTCTTTGCTTACTTCAAACAACCAGCTCTGTCGTATATAAAAAGAAATGAATAATAATTATTAAATTAAAAAAAAAAGATCTGCAAATACTCTAACCAGTCTGTTAGTTTTGTATCTGCAAATCCTTTTTTTAAGCTATTTTAAACACTTTGGAAAGCATTTTTTTTCTTGGAATCAAGTTGGCCAGATAGCAGTAATATTTCCTTCATATCAATGCATTTGCCTGTCAGGATAAAGCTGGTACTTTAATAGGAAGGGGCCCATTTAATTGGTCTATGCAGAAAATATCAATTGGATAGTTTAAGTTGCTGTGTGATCAGATGGAGAAGCAAGTATTAGGGGGGGGGTTGTGTGAAAATAGTTTTCTAACCCTTACCCCCAAAATCGCATAAAGCAGCTCTTCGCTATTTCCTTGCCTTTGTTTATTGTAATAAAAAATAAAAAGCATTTTTTTTTATTTGTCCACCACTATACTTTATCTGCAAATATCAGTTTACTTGTCCCTGTTTCCCATTAAGCTTTCTGCTTCCTATGTTGTTTTGTTGTTTGTTTTCATATTAAACCACATGCACCTTACGTGTGTCTTGAAACATTGTCTTGTACAACTGAATATACACCTATTAGCCTGACATATAGTACATTTGTTCTTTTGACTTTGATGTCTTTTTATCAGACAGAATAAAGCATAGGCTTTGTTTTTCTGTTGTTATCAAAGAACAAAGACTAAAATAATGGTATTTATAAATATTACATTAGCATGCTCGTCATATTAAACTGTTTAGGATGCATTCCCTTCCTGTACATTTCTGGGAATTTTACAACATTTGAAGATGAATGAAATGGTTTAGTACATTTGATGTTTTTCTTTTTTACCAAACTCAATGTTTTTTGTCTGTAAACCATTTTGTAAAGGTTATTCTGGAAAAATATAGATATACAGAACAACCGTGTTATAAAATGTGGGTTTTAGACAACACTGTATTAAAAAGAGAAGAGGAAACAAGAGGAATCATAAGTAACACTGTTTTAAACACAAAGCTAACAGTTGGAGTCAAAGGAACACTTTTTCCTGGCTAAGTTAAAAGATTAAATATGTAAGACTGTGAAACATGTTGTCTCTTTGTCATGTCTGGTGATAGAAAAACCCCTAATATATTTTGAAAGCTTGAATCTTCAATAATTCAAGTTAACAAATAAAGGATATCACTTTTAAGCCAAACATTCTGCTTTTATCAGTAAATCACATAGTATGGCACTATGGGGTTTATTTACTAAAGCTAAAGTATGTAAAATCAGGGTCACTTCTGCATAGAAACCAATCAGCTTCTAACCTCAGCTTGTTCAATGAAGCTTTGGCAATAAAACGTGGAAGCTGATTAGTTTCTTTGCACAAGTGAGCTTTATTTTGTTTTTTTTGATCTACAGCTTTAGCAAATAAACCCAATGCTACTAAACAAAAGGAACATGCATTGAATACTTACAGGAGTGATAGATTCTTAAAGAGATTCTGTCACTTTGCCCAGTGAGGTCCAACTAGGGCCACTAAGGAAGGATGATCTAGAGGTCACAGTTTAAGCTGAACTAAAAGTAACATTATAGCGTAGAGGTTATTTCTGATGTTTGCCTACATCCCTAAAGTATATACATTACAAAGAATGTACCACCTGATTTGAATGGGATTTTACAGCCAAAAATACATCATTTGTTAAAATGTCACATGCATCTTCATCTTTGTTTTCAGCATAAACATTTGGTTCTTTAAAAAGTTACATGTTTCAATGAACTATCATAGCATGACAGTATTACATCACCAACCTACAATACTTGAAATACAAAGTTTCTAGTACACAAGCCAACACATTTGGGAGTCAGTTAACACCTTCCTCATGGATAGCTCTGTAATGGAGGTGATATGATCTACAGATTGAAAAATACATTTATTTAAAATATGCACAGTATGGTCAAAGCACATGCTGTATATGTACACTATATTGCCAAAAGTATTGGGATGCCTGCCTTCACATGCACATGAACTTTAATGGGATACCATTGGGGCAGCACAGAGGCTAAATGGTTAGCACTTCCGCCTGGCAGCACTAGGGTCGTTGGTTCAAATCTCAGCCACGGCACCACCTGCCTGGAGTTTGCATGATCTCCCTGTGCCTGCGTGGGTTTCCTCTGGGTACTCCGGTTTCCTCCCACACTTTAAAGACATGATGGTAGGTTAATTGGATCCTGTCTAAATTGGCCCTAGTATGTGTATGTATGAATGTAAGTTAGGGACCTTAGATTGTACACCCCTTGAGGGTTAGGGACTGATGTGAATGTATAATATATATATGTAAAGCGCTGCGTAAATTGACAGAGCTATATAAGTACCTGAAATAAATAATAATTGTCTTAGTCTGTAAGGTTCAATATTGGGTTGGCCCACCCTTCGCAGCTATAACAGCTTCAGCTCTTCTATGAAGACTGCTGACAAGGTTTAGGAGTGTGTCTATGGGAATGCTTGACCATTCTTCCAAAAGCGCATTTTTGACGTCAGGCACTGATGTGGGACGAGAAGGCCTGGCTTGCAATCTCTGCTCTAATTCAATCCAAAGGTGTTCTATCGGGTTGAGGTCAGGACTGTGCAAACTAGTCAAGTGCCTCCATCCTAAACTTGTTCATCCATGTCTTTATGGACCTTTCTTTGTGCACTGGTGTGCAGTCATGTTGGAACAGGAAGGGGCCATCCCCAAACTATTCCCACAAAGTTGGGAGCATAACATTTTCCAAAATGTCTTGGTATGCTGACACCTGAAGAGTTCCCTTCACTGGAACTAAGGGGCCAAGCCCAACCCTGAAAAACAACCCTGCACCATAATCCCCCATCCACCAAACTTTACACTTGGCACAATGCAGTCAGGAAAGTACTGTTCTCCTGGCAACCACCAAACCCAGACAAGTTAATCGGATTGCCAGACAGAGAAGCATGATTCTTCACTCCAGAGAACACATCTCCACTGCTCTAGATTATAATATCTAGAGTATCCAACACTTTGCATTGCACTTGGTGATGTGAGGCTTGGATGCAGCTGCTCGGCCATGGAAACCCATTCTATGAAGCTCTCTATGCTCTGTTGTTGTGCTAATCGAAAGGCCACACAATGTTTGGAGGTCTGAGCTTCAGAATGCTCTGACCCCACTCTATCATTTTACATGGCCTACCACTTCATGGCTTAGTTACTGTTGTTTCCAGTTGCTTCCACTTTGTTATAATACCACTAGCTGACTGTGGAATATTTAGTAGCAAGAATATTTCATGGACGAACTCTTTGCACAGGTAGCAACCTATCACGGTACCTGTTCAGTATATACACTATATTGCTAAAAGTATTGGGACACCCCTCCACATCATTGGATTCAGGTGTTCCAATCACCTCCATGGCCACAGGTGTATAAAATCAAGCACGTAGGCATGAAGACTGCTATTACAAACTCTAAACGAATGGGTTGTTCAGGAACTCAGTGAATTCAAGCATGGGTGTATATATATATATATATATATATATATATATCACACTCAGTAAATTGGAACAAACTGCACATAAGATTTATTAATTCAAAAAGTTGCTGCCATCTTTAACTCATACCACCAAGGATATCAACCAAGGTTGAGCTCCTACAGCTAGTACTGAGACCACCTGCACAATATATATAAAACACACACACACATATATATATATATATATACGCACGCATATATTGTAACTGTAATGTCTACCTTCATTTTATAAAGCGCTGCGCAAACTGTTGGCACTCTATATATTCTGTATAATAATTATATATATATATATATATATATATATATATATATACACAAATATATATACATAAATATCACATCATTCTAAACCAGGTCAAAAATCAAAATTCATCAATAAATACACATAAATAAATGAACATGGGCTTCAAAACACTCACAAGAGTGGTTTGCATTGGTATGTGCCTTCACAGATGTGAATCCCAGGTATATGTTAAGTTTGTATCCATACAAACCAGGCTAGGGAAAGGTCAGCAGACACATTTGTGTCTGTTTCATAATTGGCTATAATTGCTTCCCAATTTCCTTATATGATGGGGATTTCCTATCATATGTGAGGCTTTATTTTGCGGGAAACATCCTTCCACTGCAGATGTGCCTTTCTTGATCACACAATCACCTAGGTAAGATGTAATTAATTTATGGGCAGATATTACCAACAGGGACTATTCCCCAATGGTTTTGTGACACAGCCTTGGATAAAAGTAGAGGATTAATATGGGCTTGTTTCCAAAAAAATGCTCTCTCTAATAGAGCATCTGAGCTAATGGAACTAAAGATCATTTTCCAACCTTTTTTTTTGTACAATTATACTCTTTTATAATGTGAGCTAGTGGAACTAGAGATGATTTGCCAACCTTTTCTTTTTGTACAATGAACATGGTTTGTATGTATAATTTATATATATATATATATATATATATATATATATATATATATATATGTGTGTGTGTGTGTTTTATATATATTGTGCAGGTGGTCTCAGTACTAGCTATAGGGGCCCAGTCTGGTCGATATCCTTAGTGGTGTGAGTTATGACCAATACACCAATTTACTGAGTGTGAGTATTTTATACTATAGAGTTTATGCTAAAATTCTGTTTTTATTGTTGATAAAGTATAATATTCTTACATGTTTCAAACAGCAGTCTTCATATTGATATACATAGCAAGCGATCATCTGGAGATCCAGCCATTAAGTCTGTTGTTTTCTACTAAAGCACAATCTCTTCTGCAGTTATAGGGGTGAGGGATGAAACAAACCCTCACAAGGGTGCTTAAAATTATCAGCTTTTCTTTATTTATGTAAATCTTTTCTTTCTAGATCAGCTTTTATTTATTTATCTAAAACCTTTATCCACTTTATCTCAACTGTTTAGTGTGACTGAATTTAAAGTATTACCCAGAGTTCAGCTTCAATATATTAGTGTAGTTAAATCTGATAATATTTCTAACACCCCTCTCCCCCCAAACTGACAATGCTGCTATTCAAAGGTATCCCTGTGCTCATTCATCCAAAGTGAGGGCACTCTAATACAGAAGGTGTGTTACTGGCCAGATCACCAGGTGAATACAAAGGGAAAAAATACTAAAAATAACCAATGCAGCCACCACATCTAAAGATTGGCAAGCTGCAATGTATTATATTTTTGAATTTTGGTTTAATACTTTATTTGTAATGTACATTTTTGTCATGTAGCTGACAACGTGAGCGTGGCCCAGTTCTGACTAATTATTCTGGTCTTTGAATGGTGCCCGAGGATCACTGAACTATTGCTCTGATATGTTATTGTGTTTCCCTGCTTTTCAAATAAATCATTGCTTGAACTTTGCAGAACACTTGAGGAGTGACATTTTCAGCTCAGAAATAAAATGTAACAAACAGTAAGTGTATATAACATACAGAGTAAACACTCATACAAAGGGCAATCAAATATATGTGTATAAGTGAGTTTGCATATTTTTTTTTTTTCTTCCAAAAATTTTTATTGAAATACAAGACATTTGAGATTAAAGACAGGTACGGAACACATTTTGCATACGTATAACTGAAGCAATCTCCCGTAACGCAGACGGGTATTCAGACATGTAATTGAGGTATGCAGTAAACATAAACAGGAGATCACGCTACCCAGTAAACAAAGTAAAATAACAGGTTCGCACATTTGAATGGTAAGCAATAGAGGTATAGAGGATGCAAGTGTCGGGGGTAAAAAGCGCTTAAGTAATCGGGTAGTGGAGCAAAAAACAGCATTGATGTCTGAGGCTGACGCCTCGTGTAATTCCGCACCCGGTTAAGTTAAGTTTCTGCTTGTATGTAGAAATAGTTGTGTAAGAGAGAAATATGAGACAAAAGGAAAAAAAAGAGAGAAAAGAAAAAAAGAGGAGAGTACTGTATATGGAGGAAGATTTAGAAAGCACAGGGAGGAGAAAAAAAAAAAAAAAAAAAGGGGGGGGGGGACGGAGAGGGGGGGGGAGAGGTGGGAGGGAAGTGAAAAGGGAAGGATGGATCAGGTAATAGTTATTAAGCCAACCATAATATAATATAGTAGACAAGCTAATAGGTATTATCCTTAGGACTTAACGTACATTTCGATAAACACGGTCCGCGGCGCTATTCCAGAGGTGATAACTGTGAACGGTATTCACGACCTGTAAATTAGTTTTATTTATTCATATAGAGATTATAGAAATTGGTAGTTTGGAAGTGTTTCCAACACGCCCAAGTTTTCCGAAATTTCTCAGGGTGGTCTCTTGTCACTGAAATCAATTCCTCCATCTCCGCAACTCTGATGACCCTATGAAACCACTCCCGCACAGTAGGAATCTGTTCTGATCGCCAGTGGACAGGAATACATTGTTTCGCCGCATTTATCATATGCAGGGTAAGAGACTTACGGTACATCCTTAACGGAATTGAGGAGTGGTGAAGTAAAAATTGAGCCGGTGTGTATTCCAGAGTGTAAGTAGTCACTTGTGAGACTATATCTCGCACTTTTTCCCAAAAAGGCTGCAACAAGGGACAATCCCACCAGATATGTAGGAGTGTGCCTGTTGTCTGTCTACATCTCCAGCACAACTCTGAAATGTTAGGGTCAAATTTATGCAGCAGGGACGGAACTCTGTACCATCTAGAGTATAGTTTGTAATTACTTTCCTGCGTGGAAACACACATGGAGCCCGAATGTATGTGTTCATAAATGTGATCCCAGTCGTCAGTTGACAAGGGTATTTGTAAATCTCGTATCCAAGCCTCACACGCTTTTTGAGGTTGAGATATACTAGTAGTTTCAAGAAGGGAGTAAAGCTTGGATCTAACATGTCGCTGGGGGGAGTTCGAGAAACAAAGTTTCTCAAATGGAGTAAGCGACCTGGAGTAGTCTTGTAAATGAGAGGTGTTATGTGTAAAATGATGAATTTGTCTATATATCCACGGTGTTAGGTTCAGCGATGGCCACAACTTCAAAATGTCCTCTCTAGATAAGAACTTAGTATTTTTGAAAAGGTGATGCATTGTCAGATTATCTGGAAGGTCACATCCAGAGAGGAAAGTCCGTGACATACCCGGCAAAAAGTCAGGGTTCTTTTTGATTGGGGTTAAGGGGCCCGGGGAGGAAGAGAGCTCAGTGTTCTGGAATGTCTGTTGGCAACAGTTTAACGTGGGGCCTACAAGAGGGTGATCCCGAAATTCAATGGGAATATGAGCATTTCCCAGCCAAGGGGAGGAGGCAAGCGAAATCATCGAAAAATCAGATTCTACGTCAACCCAAATCTTACGATCACAGTTCGAGGTCCAGTCTACTACTCTTGCCAATTGACATGCCCTGTAGTACCGTGTAATGTCAGGTAGTCCAATACCTCCACTTCTTTTAGACATGGTGAGTTGTACAAAGCTAATTCTGGGGTGTTTGTTATTCCAAAGAAAGGAGGAGCAGAGCTTTTTATAAGATGTAAAGAAAGAACTCGGTAATGCAATCGGTATTGTTTGGAGTAGGTACAATATTCTTGGGAGCACATTCATTTTGAGAATGGCTGCTCTACCAAACCAGGAAAACCAAGGTTTGTTCCAAGTCTGGAGGTCTTTGGCAATATTACGCAAGAGGGGTAGGAAATTCAAATCATAGAGTTCCTTTAGATTAGTCGGTAATTGGATTCCCAAGTATGTAATTGCCTCCAACTGCCAGGCAAAAGGGAAGTTCGATTTCGCTTGCCTAATCACCTCCCGGTGTAGAGAGACATTAAGCGCTTGGGATTTAGAGAAGTTTATTTTGAAATTGGCCAGGTAATGAAACAATTCAAAATCTTTTAGCAGATTAGGTAAAGTGATATGGGGATCTGTTAGAAAAAGCAAGATGTCATCTGCAAAGGCCGCTATCTTATGAATTTTGCCATTGATATGAATCCCCTTGATATTATTGTTTTGTTTGATGCAATTCATCAGTGGTTCCAGTGTTAAAATAAAAAGGAGGGGGGATAGTGGGCATCCCTGCCTGGTGCCATTGCCTATCAAAAAAGAGTCCGAGAGTAGACCGTTAACTCGTACTTTAGCTGTGGGAGAGGTATATAAAGACATAATGAAGGTACGGAAACGCTGAGGCAATCCAAGGCCAAAAAGAACCGCCTCCATATAATCCCATGCTAACCTATCAAAGGCCTTCTCGGCATCTAGTGATAAGAAAAAGCCTGATTGTTGTTTTTGAATTAACCAATGATGAACATTTATGGCTCGTATGGTGTTGTCTCTGGCTTCTCTCCCAGGTACGAAGCCCACTTGATCCATTGATA
Source organism: Staurois parvus (assembly GCF_062004578.1). Classification (NCBI taxonomy): domain Eukaryota; kingdom Metazoa; phylum Chordata; class Amphibia; order Anura; family Ranidae; genus Staurois; species Staurois parvus. The sequence goes on from NW_028317803.1 coordinate 3,204,693, forward strand.
CAATGGGATCTATAATATGTAATAGGCGATTGGCCAAGATTTTTGCAAAGATCTTTAAATCAACATTTAATAAAGAGATCGGACGATAATTTGCTGGTAATGTGTGGTCTTTATCCTCTTTTGGTATAACCGTAATATGTGCCTCAGTGAGATGGCGCAAGGATTGCCCTGGTGTATCTAAGGTATTGAAGGCCCGTAAAAATGGTTGTGCCAATATGTCGTGAAAAGTCTTATAGTAGGCAGTGACAAATCCATCGGGACCTGGGCTCTTACCAGGTTTCAGTTGTGCAATAGCTTGTTGTAACTCCTTTAGGGTCAGAGCACCATCTAAATCTTTTGCTTGTGTTCTAGTAATTGGGTTTGGGAGATATTGGTTCAGGAAAGTCTGGATAATTGTCTGACGTGATCTAGTGTCACCTGGAGGTTTAGATGGTACAGGTAAATTGTATAAGGCAGAATAATAGTTTTCAAATTCAGCTGCAATATTCTTTGATGTTTTCAATAAGCGTCCCTGCTTAGAAGTAAGCTGGTATATGTGTCGTGCTGCCTTTTTGGCTTGTAAGGCCCGGGCTAGAAACTTGCCACTCTTATTTCCATGTTCATAAAAGAGTTTTTGTTGAAGAATAAAACTACGTTTGGCTTTCCTGTCTACAACATCTAGAAGTTGTTTACGCACTTGATCTAGTTCAGATGCAGAATTCAAGGCTCTAGAGCGTTTATGTGTGCATTCAAGTGTACGAACTTTTTGCAGTAGGGAGGCAAAAGATGCTTGAGCTAGACGTTTTCGCGAGGCGGTTATAGACATGAGAAGCCCGCGGGTTACACATTTATGTGCTTCCCACTGTGTGAGAGGGGTCGTTTCAGGAGATACATTTTCTTTGAAATAAGTGGTCAGAGAATCACGGATCTGGAGGGAAACAGAGGAGTCTGTAAGAAGAAAGGGGTCCAATCTCCATGTTTTGGACGCGCCCGGCGCATCAGGAAATTGTAATGTCATCAAAATTGGGTGGTGGTCAGAAAGGATCATTGGTTCGATCGAAGCAGAGTGCAAGTTATGTAAGTCTTTTTGAGATAGAAAAAAATAATCAATTCTAGAATGTCGCTTATGTGGTGCGGAGTAAAACGTGTAGTCTTTGTCTTTAGGGTGAAGGGTGCGCCAGGTATCATGGAGGAGAAGATCATGTAGCTCCAGTTTGATCTGTTTGAGTGCTTTGAAGGGTTTAGAGGAGGAACCGGTGGAAGTATCCTCCAATGGGTTCAATGGTACATTAAAGTCGCCGCCAAGAATCAGAATACCCGACTGAAAAGTGGACAGTAATTTGGCGATTTTGCGAAAAAAGCAGACTTGTGCGGTATTGGGGCTGTAAATGTTAGCTAGAGTAAGTGGCTTATTATAGAGGGTGCCTTTAAGAAACAGGAACCTCCCCTCGGGGTCCTCAAGATGTTCAGTGATTGTAAACGGGAGCTGTTTAGAGAGTAGAATAGACACACCCTTTGCTTTCGCCTCCGTGTTGACTGCGTGATATACCTTTGGAAAGTTAGCATCCGAAAATCTAGGTATGTGGTCTGCACGAAAGTGAGTCTCTTGGACAAAGATCACGTCTGCTCTAAGGTGTTTCATATATGTTAGAAGTTGCGAGCGTTTCTCAGGTATATTTAAGCCCTTTGCGTTGAGTGAGGCCACAGAGAGTTTGGGTGCTGAACGCGCAAATGGGAGGTTAATAGCCATTATATTGTATGCCAAAAATACTTATTCAAAATCTATTGGCGTATCAAATGGTTGTAAGTAAGATAAGAGAGATATCAGATAGAGAAGGAGAAAAAAAAAAAAAAAAAAAAAAGGGGGGGGGGGTGTGAGAAAGGGGGAGGGTAGGTATGGGGAGAGGATAAAAAGGGAATTTAAGGAATACTAGAATAAAAGTGTGTCAAGATAGGAATACAGATGATAGAAATGTAGGAGAGGAATAAAGGAGAAGAAAAAAGAAGTGTCAGGTGTGTCACATAGAAACCCATATATATATGTATATATAGCAGTCATACGTTCCTTCAACTTCTTTTATATATAAGACTCCAGAGAAGATGTAGGCCAGCTACTCTCTCTCTCAATAAAGCTCTGGTAAATTATAAAGGTGTGTACTAGAATAGGAAATTACACTTGGAGATGTGTCGAGCCCAGAAACGGCCGTATTGTGAACGTATAATATACTCGTGAAAAGGTTACGTGTCCTCAAACGAAAGGTATATAAAGGACTTTGATCAACATAAAATGGCCTTGAAACACAGAGATATGTGGGAAGCAGCCAATGTATGTCGAGAGTAAAAAGGGAAGAGAGGTGGGTAACAGATAATATACATAAAGATTTAAAGCTATATAAGCTAAAGCATTGCAGACGAACACAGGGGCTAATGACAGTCCTCACAGGCGCGAATACACGATGAGGAATATGTAAGAAGTAAGTCATGAAGGAGAGTGCCTATGTGGTGGATTATATGTACGTGAATGTGGATAGGTACCGAAAATTGTGCTAATCAATAAATTGAAGCGTCCTCATACCTCGTAGCGTGGTAAACAAGCATAAGTTCAGTCTGTACATAATAAGTAAATAGATAATTCTTATCATTAACTATGAACCAATGATATCTGATAATCATATCACTAGACGAAGATCATTTTTAACTGTATCAGGTTCAAGTAAGAACATCAACCGTATGTAAAACATAGTATGGATACAACAATAATATAGTGTTTAAGTGTTCCAGGATGTAGGCCATAGGCCATCTATTCCATGTAATTGACATTCAAACAACTTTTTAAATACAAATCCTAACCGAGGGAACTTCTGTTATTTAGCATGTTATTGCTTACAAGTGTGGAGTTTTCTTACTATTACCCTCCACGAGCGGCATATTGAAAGGAAGGTATTTAGAATCCATGGCCCAATTTGCGTATTGGTCAACGTCAATGATAGCATAGGTCACACTTTAACACCCTAAAGTGCACCATGGATGTGAACCACAACATGGAGGGCTTTTATCCTATAGCTGGGACACTGAGATACTACCTAGTCCGAGAATAGGTTGGGGGTGTATAACTAGTCAGATCCTACGATTCACGTGGGGGAGATCGGAGTAGCGTTTGGGGGAGCCCATAATTGTAGGGGTAGTGAAGAATATGCATATGCATCATATAAGTGCGAAGTCTACTCAAAACCGATTCACACATAAATACGTGCCTGTATATGTATATGAGCTGAGTCATGGACACATAAGAACGGGAGCGCCATTAATAGAGAACCCTATGGGACCCTCCAGCACCGGCCCATTCCAGGAGATAGTAAGGACCCGTTACACATCCTAAGTATGAAGCAACTATGTGCTAGCATTCCCCCAGTGGCACCTTGTAGCTAGTAGAAAAGGAAACGCAAAAGCCAAATCCAAAATATCTCAAGGAGCATAAAATATGCAATCGCCCGGGAGGGAAGGCATTGCCTACTTAAATCATTGATGATAGGACGTTATAAACACGGTCAGATAGAGCTCTAAACTAGGTGTATTTTGGTTAAAATACAGCGGAAATCAGGGCATCAGGCTTAGGTCAAGCATAAGGGTTCAGTCAATGTTACCAGGGCTCCTATTGGTCTACATATCGGTTGTCCATGAGGACTAGAAACTGGTTACAATAGACCGTTGCTGATTAAGCGAAAGCGCTCCAGTATCAGCAAGGGTATTCCCAATATCTCCAGTAGCCACATTATCCCAGAACCCCACCGAATCTCATAGCAGAATAACCTCCGCAAGGAAATATAGTTATACTTAAGACATACGACTGGTGGATAATGTATAAAGAAAATATGAGCATTTGGTATGTTAAACATACCTAAAAGTCCATTTTCCAGGACTACAGGTGGTTGTATGGTGGATTGCATAGAAGGGTCGTGGAGTTTATTTTCCATAACTTTCTTCCTTCGGAAACATATTCAAATCTAAGATAAAGAGGCTTCAAGTTGAGAAGCTAGTTCTGCGCCTGCGTATAGTTAGGGTACAATGAAGTAGAGTCATTCATGACGTGCTTTACGATGTGCTGGAGATGGTGGTAAACTTTCATCATTAATGAGCCGTCGCCGTACAGGGGAGGTTGAGGTGTGCTGGGGGGTTCTGCGTCGTCTGTCTCTGCCCGGGTAGGCAGATAATTGCGTATCCATAAGATCTTCAGCTGATCGTGAAAGGGGGAGAGATTCAGTAGACCAGTTGGGTATATCCAGTAGTGGGATATTCAGAGATTCACAGAACACTGTAAGATCCTCTGGAAATCTCATGAGAGCGGATTTCCCCAAATGTGTTGCCGCAAGGCCAAACGGGAACTTCCAGCGATAAGCTATTCCTTTGGAGCGAAGCAGATCGAGCAAAGGACGTAGGTCTTTCCTACGTTGCAAAGTGAGGTGAGAAAGATCTTGGAATAATTTGATTTCCGTTCCATGATAATGCAGGTGGTGTTTGTCTCGAGCCCTGCGTAATATTTCCTCCTTGAGCCGGAAATCAACTAGGCAGCAGATTATATCTCTCGGTGGGTCGGCATCTCTACCTCTCGGGCGTAACGCCCTATGTATGCGTTCAATTTCAATTGGAGATTCAGGTGGTCTTTCCAAGAGATCATTAAAAATGGTCAGGAGTGCTGGAGTAAGTTGGGCAGATTCGATTGCCTCAGGGACACCACGCACCCTTAAATTATGCCGTCTTCCCCTGTTGTCCAGGTCCTCTATGTGGCGGTCAAGCTCTCTCAAATGTAAAGTGTGCATGTCAACCTGTTTGCTCATCTCAGAAACGGCTCGATCTTGTGCGTTAATTTTAACTTCTACTGCGTCAAGCCTGTTGGCTACTGCTTGCATATCGATATGTAGCTCGGCTATAGCTGTAGATAGAGTTCCTTTAATATCTGACGCAACCGCTTTCAAATCTCCTAAGGTGAGAGGGGAGGATTCAGCGTGTCCCGTTGTGATAGCCGTTGGCTGATTCAGGTACTGTGGATGAGTTTCCGTAGGAGGCGAGTGTAATGGAGATTCACGAGAAGAGGCTTCCATGTGATCTGGAGTTTGCGACCGGAATAATTCCGGAATGCTGCGATTTGCCGGACCATTCGGACGCCACGGGGATCGTGAGCGAGGGGTAGTAGATTTCTTATCTGATTTCCCCATGTTTCCGGTTACTCTCTGTGTTATGAATGCGTAATCCCACCTCTGTGTGACAAGGATCACGATATTATGTAGACATTTTCAATGGGTGCCAGCCTGGACCCCCAGAATTAACGAGAAAGAAAGAAGAAAGGAAGTATTTCTGAACAAATCAGGGATCACAGCATAAACCTTAGCAGATTAGAGAGGGCGAGCAGAGATCCGCAGTGGTGAATCTATGTGTCTCTGGCTTCTGAGGCATATTAGGGATCCATATGAGTGCAAGGATTTCCTCTGCTTTCCCTATTAAAGCTTTGTAGGAGAGGCTGCTGTTTCGGGCCTAGCTGTCAAACAGCTCCTAGTGGGAGGTGTGTAGGCCCTTACTATAGGCCGACGTTCTCTGGGCTCTTGGGGGGGTGCCCCGATGGATAAGGGAGAGGTGCCCACTTATATATGTGGGGAGTAGCTTAGGACTTGCGGTCCTCTTTTTTTTTTTTTTTTTTATTTTGTATGCCGGGTGTCTCACTCACCCAGCCTGTACACGTGTGTGCGGCCGCGGTTTCGCCGGGCCGCGACAAGCCCCACCACTCCACTGCCTCAGATGAGGAAGAGCCGACACTCCCGACGGAGGACTCCAGCCACCACCAGCTCGGGTGAAGGAGGGAGAGAGGTATGTTCGGCAACCCTCTCCTCGTGACCGCACCGCTCACCTCGTGCACCCGGCCTCTCGCCGGGCAGGCACTAGCCGGGTTGTCTCTCAGTCGCGGTCGGCCGTGACCGGCCACGCTGGATTGCCGCCGCGGATCCGGGTCAGCAAGGTCCAGACCCGTTCAATGTCCTTTCCGGTGGACACAGCAGGGTCTATCACGGGGTCCCGATGGCTGTTATCCTGCAGATGGCAGTGGATACGGAGCAGGTCGTCAGGAGCTCCGTATTAAGCGGCCTGTCCCGTCGCCATCTTGGACACGCCCTCGAGTTTGCATATTTTATGAATTTAAAGTGAAAAAGATTCAGCTAGGCCAAAACAAGAGCTTATTTTCAATTATTAGCAGTATTTTGGGCAGCCATATATTGTTTGCCTTTTGCAAACAATACAACTCATCAGATCCCCATCAGTGATACTTAAAGTGTAACTTTAGGTAAAATTAAAGATGGGTGAACAGGCAGGATTTTTAAAGCAGAAGAAACATGCTTTGTCTGTATTAACCCTTTCACTGCCAGAGCCATTTTTGCATTTTTGGAAAACACGTTTAAAAAATCATTTTAGACCTGAAAATTACACAAAACCCCCAAACATTATATATTTTCTGAAAGCAGACACCCTATAGAATAAATTAGTGGCAGTTCCAATATTATTGCAAAGGTCTCGGAAACACAAAATTTTGGTAAAAATCACACTAATGTGAATTTTAGGGCAAACAAAAGCTATAAATTACCCACATTTTTTGGTAAAATATAAAATGCAAGGTTGTGTTGAGTAAATAGATATCCAAAATGCCAAACATTAAATTTGTGTGCACCTGTGAAATTGCCTCAAACTTCAGTACCCTATATTTTCTATGGACGATGCTTCAAAAGCCCCTACAGATCATCAGTTTAGCATTACAGAGGAGGTCTAGTGCTAGAATTATTGCTCTCACCCCAGTGTACTTGGTGATATGTAACATGTGTATAGCAATCAACTTTTTCACTTGTAGGTGCCCCAACGTGTATGTTTACGTTCGTACGTGTGTATGTGGTGGTGGTGGGGAAAGACTCAAAAAAATTTGGGGAGGATGTTATGTGCTTGGGTGTAACTTTTTAAAAAAAAAAAATAATATTTTTTCTTAACTTTTTTTTCATCACATAGGGAACACATTTTTGCTAAGATGATTTTTTGTGACAGGTTCTCTTTAAAGACTCTGCATGTCTTCTCTGTGATCCATTAGATGTATTACAATGCAAAGCGCATTGCAATACATCTTTGATATCTATTCTAGCTGGGAAAATGACAGCCGTGACCCGGAAGTGATGTCATGGATGTTGCCTTCCAGGTCACACAAAGAAGGGGACCCTTCACCCACCCTGGCACCTGCCATGGCTCTCCTCGGGCCCAAATATGGGCAAGCAGAGCCAAGATGCATGACAGGAGCATGGCCACGGGGGGAGGGGGCACCGTCTCTGGGGGCTGTTGAAGTATTTGGCGGCAGCGGAGCCTCCTAACTGCTTCCACCTGACAGGCAAAAGTCTGCCTGTCAGTTTTATACACAACCCTGCTGCCACTGGATTGTGTATAAACCCCCCCACTGGAAGGTCCATACAGAGTACGGACCCCGTAGTAAAAGGGTTAAAGCTACCTACCTGCCTGTCCACCCTTGTCAAATAAATGACAGCAGGGCTTTTTTCTCAGAGAATAGGTGCAGGAACTCCTCCTTTTGAGTCACCTCTTGTCTCCGTGTCCCCAACCTGCATTCTAGCATCGTCCCTTGGTTCCAGCACCTATGCTCCTCCCAGTACCACCACTTTATAGAGAATACAGAACCAAGTATCATTATGTGGTGCTAAGTAATTTGTATGGAATTAATGATAATAAATTCCCTGAAGCCAGCAACACTACACCCCTACTTTCAACAATAGGTCCCCCTGCAACAATAGACCCCCCCCAGGAACAATAAACCCCCTACAACAAAATACCCCACAGCAACAATGGATCCACCCCAGCAACAATAGATCATCTGCAACAGAATACCCCCCAGCAACAATAGATGCATTACAGCAACAATAGACCTCCTGCAAAAAAATACTCACAGCAACAATAGATCCACCACAGTAACAATAGACCCCACCAGCAAAAATTGATCTTCCAGAGGCCAGCATCAATAGACCCTCCAGAAGCCAACAAAAACATACCCCTCCCTCAACAGTAGATCCATCCCAGAAACTATTGACCCAAGCAACAATAGATCCTCCAGCACACCTCAATACTCCCTACCAATACATACATTCAGCACTGAAGGTGCCGGAACTGCATTCCCCCATGCGTTCCTGCTGAAAAAAATCCCTGAGTGACAGACCCTCTATGACATTTATACTTTAATATGATCATAAAATGTTATCATATAACATATGACTTCCAAGTAGGGATGAACAATTTGTCTAGGTTTGGTTTGCAAATAGTTTCAATAGTTTTTTGGGAGGGAAAATTTTGTTATTAATTTCTGACTATTAAAGGCATGGAAAGCCAGGCACTGTCATGGGGGATATATACCAATTTCAAAATGAAAAATAAATTAAATAAAAACAAAACAAAAAAAACCTATTTCTACCTACAACAAAATGTCAGCTCTCTTAAACAGCTGTAATATACATTGGCAATATAACTGCTGTCAGTTCACCCTTTTGTAGAAAGAGGACTGGGTTATCCATTCCTTTAAAAAAAATAGCTGTTGTAACTCAGTTGATCAGGGACCAAAGACTGTGCCCTTTATGTTAGGTTGTCCCTTATTTCTGGTGACAAACCTATCCAAAAGGGTGTACTGCAAATCCATGATAGCGGCAGCCCCAAACCTCATGCCTACATTCAAGGCAGGTTTGAATTTAACCAGTGGCTGTGAGAAAGTTTTTGAACTAACAATTGTTTTGAAGATTCCTGTAAGCAAGACTCAGAAGTTAGGTTGCAGTGGGTGTGATTGGGAACTGATCCCCTGTGTCAGAAACAGGGATTCTCAGAACACTAGATTACCAGTAAAAGAGAGAAAAGCTCAAGCAATGTCTGGATACTGGAGTGATATTCAGAAAGTCACAGTTCCCTGCAGGGGCGGACTGACAACTCATGGGGCCCCCGGGCAATTGGGGATCATGGGGCCCCTGTGTCCTTGCCCAAACTCATAAAAGCCTATGAAAAAGGTACCAGGGGTATCTCACGGGGCTCCCTACTAACCCCGGGCCCTTGGGCAGTGCCCAAGTTTCCAAATGGTCAGTCCGTCCCTGGTTCCCTGCATGCATCTTAGGGTTAAATTTCAATTGAGACTTGAGTATGCCTTAAAATATACCTATACCCAAAAAAAGAAAATCTTTCATCCAAATATTTCATCTAAATACAAATAGGCTGCAATTGAACTTTACTAAATCTCATTTATTAAATGCTTGGGTTTCTCCAGGGGTTGCTGGAGCTGTACAGGGCTGCACTGTTATGCACATTAAGGAAGAGGAATAGCATTGTCACCACTAATAACCCTCCCCATCTTGTGATGTCCTCTCCTTGGATGCAGGTCCTTGGATTCCTCCCTTTGGCTCCAGTGGACTGATGATATCACAGGGGCCAATAAGATGGTTTTGTGCTGTCTAAAAGAAGGTTGGTGAACAAAAAAAAGTCTTGCCTTTACCATGGCAATATATTGGCAAGTAAAGGTACTTACATAGAATTAACGATTTTGGATTGCAGAACTTTCGTGAAACTGTTCTATTTTTATGAGCTTCTTTTGTTATGGTGAAATCTTTGAAAAATACAGCATGTTGTAAGCAAATATATTTATACATACAGTATCTCGGGATCCTGGTATAATAATGTTTGCTACACATACAGTAGGGTGTCACAAATATTGGCAATAGAGATAACCACAGGGTTTTTTTTAAAGCCTGCGTTTCTTTAATACTCAAAAAGCTCTATGAAAACATTAGTATCAATTAAAAAAACCTAATTTATCTCTCTATGTCCATTTTTGTTTTCTTCTATAATATTATCTAAATATAATTATACATATGGTATCTCGGGTTCCTGGTATAATAATGTTTGCTACAAATACAGTAGGGTGTCACAGATATTGGCAATAGAGATAAGCACATGGGTTTTTTAAAGTCTGTGTTTCTTTAATACTTTAAAAAGCTCTATGAAAACATTAGTATCAATTAAAAAAAGCCTAATTTATCTCTCTATGTCCATTTTTGTTTCCTTCTATAATATAATCTATTGACAAGTAACATGAACATATCCTTTGACACTAATTGGCTTGGTCAAGAAATAGTTATACTCTACAAAGTTCTTTTTGAAACTCAAGGGCAATCTACATAAAATATAATATAATGACTTTTCTTTAACACCAATTTTCTATTTACTTTCTGCCACAGAAAGCCATGCCCGTGAAGAATTGCTAAATGTATTTTCAGCGGAAAGAAAGTGGAAAGCTTGTGGTGGTTAGTAATAGCAAATAAGAAACTATTGCAATGGAATAATGTGCCTGGCTCCCACAATCATCTAGCTATCTAAAGCTTTCTCAAACAATGCATTCAGTGACTAGTTTATTATTTATGAACAGTGGAGCTCAAAGCAGACACTCGGATTAGTGTTAGGTAAAATAAATTTATAAAATGGAACATTGTGCTGATAAAGTCATTAAATAGCATAATCTTTAAAATACCACATACATTATTGGTACATAAAGGTAGCTAAAAAGAAAAGATGATGAATCTTTAAATGACGCATAGCTTTGAGAAGCATTATGCTGGTAAAATCATGGAATATGTTCCAGTTACCTTGCTAACAATCTTTAGGTACATTTTGACATTTGATAGGTAGACACACTAAACCTTATAGATAAGTCTATTTTCTAAAGAGTCGTAAAAACAAATTAGTATAACTTTTCTTGTTTTAACAGTGTCTTTAAAGCTGGACTTGAGGCAGATGTAAAAGATACAATAGCATACATTTCTGTATTCATTAATATATCAATAACCAAGCTATGACCACAATACACTAAATTACTCAAGTGCATTGCCCCATGTTGTGTAGATATTAAATAATTTCAGCAGAGAAGAAATGCATACCTCTGCACATTCCTAGTTCTTAGACTCAAGCTGTCAAAATGACAAATTAGTCATGGAGCTATACTCAGATAGGGTGACACAGACAGCAATAAAACTTGATAGAGGTTCTAATCCCCCTCCCTTGACTCTATTTAAAAATGAAAAACAATTTTTTACTTTAAATGTATTGTTTTTACTGCAAGCAGTATAAATATCTCAATTTGACTTCTACATCAGATTCCATGAAGTCCCCTGTACAGCAGAGCTCAAGTTTCCACAAAGTTACCCCTTTTCTGGCTTTAATGGGAACATGCTCTTTATGACCTTTTTCTACAAAGGTTTGTTTGAGAAGGTGAGCACATGCCCACTGGGGAAGGTGGAGATCACAATCATTTTGGCAAGAGTGCATGTTTATGACATCACGTATTGCACAAGTATATTAGAATATGTAATTTACAGACACTGTTATTTATTTGCTTTACATTGGTTTAAAGTTTTTGCTTTTCCTTGTTCATATGTGGAGGTTTGTTATTGTGTTTGGATTTTTAAATTAATGGGTAATATAATTCATTGATCTATTTTATTCACCTGGTTATTTATTTTTGCAATTGATGATATATAGTAGGTGTATGGATATTGAGCATATGATTTGATACACTAGCTACAATTGATTTATTTCTATTTAGTGCAGCAAATTTTTTATATACACATTTTGTTTGGTGATTTTTTTCACTTCAAATGCCAGCTGCTTAGGGTTAGGTGAAGATTGTAGATAGCCTACGTATGCAGTATGTTGTCTTATTCCTTGTCCCATAGAACATGGCCCATGCTTACACATTCCTGACTTGTGAGTACGTTTAATTTAACTGAATGGCTTGGATCTGAAGGAAATTAATGTCTACAATAAAAATGGAAAATATTTGTGACTGTGGATATGTTCTAAAAATTGTATTTTGTATTGCAAAGATCCTATGATACAATGTATGAGGCACTGGAAATAGAAATACAAGGTCCAAGTGAGTATCACCATACCATAATATTAAATGCATTTGCTTTATTATTTTTGGTCTTTTATTATTTGGTTTTATTTTTGGTATGATAGAGGCTTATACAGCTACATTTAAAGTGCTGTATATTATTTTCTGATACTACAGTAAATTTGGCACCTAAAAATGTGATAAAAAGAGGTTTGGTTGGAAATGTTAAAGGTTAGAGTTACGTTTATGGAGTTTTTATTAATGTAAAGGATAAGATAACCTTTCTGAAAAAAGAAATACACATGATTTTGCAGTAAACAAAAGATGCATTTTATATTCAGGAGTCTGTAGAGCACGCCCCCCCCCCCCATTTAGCAGATCACAGGTGCAATGTCAGACTCCTGCACACTCCCCCTCCGTACCTCAGAGATTTCAATGATCAAGCTGGAGGAGTAAATGGTCTATGAGGGCTTAATTGAGAACTACAAGCTGTCTGCCGCAGTGGCAGATAGGACTTGTAGTTCATTAATTCACAAATTCCTGGAGATGAATGATGTGGCTGGGAGGGTGGAGTCCCACACAGTTGCTGCATTTTTAAAGTGTGAAAGCTGGTGCGGGGAGGGTATACCCAACCTGCTGACATGGGGGGGTGGGGGTTGCTGCGTAGTAACATGTTACAAATGTTATTAAAGGTGAATTTGCCCTTTAACTGATGGGTTTAGTGTTAAAATTCTATTTAAGAGAATGTAACAGTTTAATTATTTAAGTTAAGTTTAATTATATTTATTATTGTTAAAGCATTCTTTTTAAAGGTTAATTTAAGATTTAGCACTATGTTTTAGGTTAATTTTTAGGTTTATGTTATCAGAGATATTTCAGAAAGTGTAACAGAACTAAAATAGTCAATATTTCTATTTTGTAAGAAATTGCTAGAGTGTTAGTTTTGTCTAAGCAGTACCCTAAAAAAATCCTTTTGCCTTGAATTCTTGAAAACCGAGAAAAATGTACCTTTTGTCTGCAGCAAACTCAGACATCATCAATCAACCAGATTGATCCTATCAGAAAAACCTTAAGAGATTATGACTAACTGCAATAGTTAGTCCTTATCACACTCACAGAATTAAAAAAGACAAAAAGAGCAAAATTGCAATACAATTGCAAAATTGATAAGAAGACACAGCTGGGGTGCAATCCTATTCACTCCATTAATACTATAGCGTATAGGCAAAAACTCAAACAGTCTTAAGGTGGTTATAATGCCTAAACATTTTTACATTAATGCATTACTTGCATTAAGGTAAATATTTAAATATGTGTATTGCCCCTCACCCCCTTATACTTACCTGAGCCCAATCACGATCCAGTGCTGTTCCCGTCTGTAGTGGCTCTCTCCTCCTCTCCCTGTTCTCTCAGGCTTTGCTGAGATCAGCAGAAGCCATTGGCTTCTTCTGCTGGCCGTCAAATCCTGTGATGAGGGAGTGGAGGACAGGGCTGAGCCTTGCTGTCTGTGTCTAAGACAAAGGCAGCATTATTATTATTATACAGGATTAATATAGCGCCAACAGTTTGTGCAGCGTTTTACAATATAAGGGAGACAGTACAATTACAATACTTTTAGTACAGAAGGAATGTGAGGGTACTGCTTGTGGAGCTTACAATCTAAAGGAAGGGGGAGATGATACAAAAGGTGATAGCTGCGGGGGATGATCTGGTGGAGGTGGGGTAGGCTTCCCTGAAGAAGTGGGTTTTCAAAGATTGCCGAAAGGCAGACAGGGTGGGGGCTGACTGGACATGCTGTGGTAGGGAGTTCCAGAGGATGGGAGAGGCTCTGGAAAAATCCTGGAGGCGAGCGTGGGAGGAGGTGATGAGGGAGCTAGAGAGGAAGATATCATGGGAGGAGCGGAGTGGGCGATTTGGATGAGGTTGGCGATGTAGCTAGGGGCAGTGTTGTGGATGGCTTTGTAAGCTGTGGTTAGTATATTGAATTTTATACGTTGGGTTAGTGAAGGGATTGGCAGAGAGGAGCAGCAGTCACTGATCGGTTGGTAAGGTGTATGAGTGCAGCAGCAGCATTCATAATAGACTGAAGGGGAGATAGCCTGTGTAACAGTAGACCAGTGAGGAGGGAGTTGCAGTAATCAAGGCGGGATATAACCAAGGCGTGGATAAGTTGTTTTGTGGTGTCATTAGTCAGGAAGGGGCGGATTTTGTAAATGTTCCGGAGGTTGAGGTGGCAGGAATTAGCCAGTGAGTGGATGTGGGGCCCAAAGGAGAGGTCAAAGTCTAGGATTACGCCTAGCACCCTGGCATGAGGGGAAGGACCAATGGTTGTGCTGTTGATCTTAATGGTAAAGACGTGAGTGGGGGATCGGGGAGGAGGAAATATTACAAGCTCAGTTTTTGAAAGATTGAGTTTGAGGTAGTGATGTGACATCCATGCTGATATGTCACTTAGTAGATTTGTGATACGTGAGGAGATTAAGGGGGTGAGCTGGGGAGAGGAGAGATAGATCTGGGTGTAATCAGCATAGAGGTAGTATTGGAAGCCATGGGAGGTTATCAGTTGGCCCAGGGAGGAGGTATAAAGAGAGAAAAGGAGGGACCCAAGAACAGAACCTTGGGGTACCCCAACAGAAAGGGGAAGAGGAGCGGAGGAGGAGGAGTTGTATGTGACACTGAAAGTGCGCTGAGAAAGGTAAGAAGAGAACCAGGAGAGAGCAGAGTCACGGAGGCCGATGGAGTGGAGTTTACTGAGGAGGAGCGGGTTGTCGACTGTGTCAAAGGCAGCGGAAAGGTCAAAGAGTATGAGTATGGAGTACTGGCCATTGGTTTTAGCAGTTAGTAGGTCATTAGTGAGTTTTAGTAGGGCAGTTTCTGTGGAACATTGTGGGTGGAAGCCAGACTGTTGGGGATCAAGAAGCTTGTTGTCGGTGAGGTAGCAGTTCATATAGTTGTGAACAAGGCGCTCGAGAAGCTTGGAGGCAAACGGGAGCAGGGAGATGGGTCTTAAGTTATTCAAATAGGTGGGGTCCAGCGAGGGTTTTTTGAGAATGGGGGTAACTAGTGCATGTTTGAGTGGGGAGGGAAAGGTGCCCATAGAGAGTGAGAGGTTGAAGATGTGGGTTAGAGACTTTAGGATAGAGCAGTAAGGAGGCTGCAACAGTCGTGAGGGGAAAGGATCCAGAGGACAGGTGGTGAAATGGGCCTTGGAAAGAAGATCGGTAACTTCCTTGGTGGTAACAGGGTCGAATGAGGAAAGTGTTGAGTTTGGTGTTGGGCCTGGTATGTTGGTTAGAGGTGGAAGCTTGACACTAGAGATCTCATCACGAATTGTGTCGTTCTTGTTCTTGAAGTGACTGGCTCAGGATCAAGCCTGCAGATGTGCCAAAACAAGAAATGACTTCCTATGGTGGTACACTGAGGAGAGAAAGATTGGGGCCACTCTGTGAAATACAAATTAAAATAAAACTGTAGAAAATATATATGATGTAGCCAGATAAAGTAGATTTCCTTTTTAAAAAAGCTTATCTTGTTCTATTATAATCCCCTAATTAAACTAACTATAAAAATGGCACTTCTCTCATGTAGCCTTGGTCTGCCTACTAAAAACATGCTGTGCCTGTGACTTTGTGTTATTGTGCTTTTTTGCATTTTTTTAGTCTGTCTTTAAACCATGAGCATCTTTATAATTGTAGTAATGTTGTGTCCCCACAGGGACACTTTTTACAGAAATATTGTGTGTATTGATTTGAGTTGTTGAATTTGTACATAAGACTAAAGAGTGCCAGCATAATTTGTTTAACTTTTTTCTTAAATGATTTGTTGCTATTTTTTTTTTATCTAATTGTAATCCCTACTTGACAAAATTGTCATCTCCCGTCTGATTGTGGCAGCCTTCTTGACGACTGAGATGAGGAAAAATCATGAATACCTATTGTTTGTCCCTGCATATTTTATAAGGCTATTATCCTTACTGCAAAACAATAGCCAACTGTAGAATGCAGATATTAGTCCTATTTATGTAAAAGCTAAGTGAATTGAATTATTATACCTCAAAAAAGTGACAGAAATGTCCACCACACTGTCACAGAAGGTTTAAGTTTATGTTCCAGAAATTGTTGTTCAACATGCTCTAAAGTTAACATTTTTACAATGATTTCAACAGTAATATACTGTATAATATATGTGCCTTTTTGTTTGCTCTGAAGCGCATCTGTGAGATTCTTTGCATCTCTGAATTTTCTTGAATTTTATTTAATCCAAGTGCTGGCCACTATAGTCCATCGCCACTCTCCAGTAAAGATATGAAATAATGTATCAGCTGTGTTTCACTCTTAGTTGCTCTCCCTGTATTTATTCATAGTCAACAAAGGGACTGCATATCAACTTTCCTTGATGCGTTTCACACTTCTGGCTTGCTCACAAGGATCAGGAAAGTCTTCAGGAGAAATTAAGGAGGGTTGGTACTTGGGTGGAGACATTGTTGTATATAGTCATTTGCTAACAATTAATAAATAAATCAAGAGGAGCTAAGAGTGGAGTTTGGCTGATACATCCCTTCATATCTTTCATGTCATATCGACCACTTCATTCAATTCTTTCCTCTTCTGAGCCTATTACCAAAGAGAAGGTTGCTAAACTTTTTTCTAGCTTCCACCTAATCACCTGCCCCCTAGATCGGTTCCCTAGCAGTTATTCAGGTCACCCTCTTGCTTTATTCTATGTGCCCTTAATAACATATTTAATCTCTCCCTCTCTACTGGCATCATCTCCTTCCCTCTAAAACATGCACTAGTCATCCTGAAATTTAAAAAGTCCTTGCTGGAGCCCACCAATCGGAACAATTTAAGACACATCTCCCATTTACCTCCAAACTTCCTACAGCCATTTGAAATGATTGCCTCACTAATAACAACCTTCATGACCCCTTACAGTCTGTCTTTTGCCCACTACACTCTGCAGAAACAGCCCTAAAATTCACAAATGACTTGCTTCTATAAAGTTGAATTACCAGTGCTGACTTCCTCAAAAAACTCCACTGCCTTGGTCTCCAAGAATCTGCTTTTTCATGGATCTACTTTCTGCCTATCTCAGCGCATCCTCATTGTCATTTAAAACTCCTCCAAGGCTCTGTCCCTGGGTTACTTCTATTCTCTGTCTACCCATCCTACCTGGATGAGTTGATAGTCTCTTAGTGCTTCCAATGCTATCTCTATGCTGGCAACACCCAAATCTATCTCTTCTCCCCAGCTTAACCTTTTAGTATTCTTGCCCTTCTCTAATTTATAAAACGGACATATCAGTATGGATGTCACACCACTCCCTCAAACTCAGTGTTTTAAAAACTGAGCTCATAATTACTCTTCCCCCTGTGTCCCCTTCCCTGACTTTTCCATTTGAATTAATAAAACAACTGTCAGTCCCTCCACTCATGCTAGTTTGCTAGGTGTAATCCTGGACTTAGATTTGGCCTGACATCCATCACCATCCAAATTGTTCTGCCTTATCCTCTGTAACATTTCTAAAACATATGCCTTCTTAGCCAATGACACCCCAGAGCTGCTACTTTATTCCCATGATATCTTTTTTTCTCAATTAGTGCAGCTCCCTTTTCACTGACCTTACACAGGTTATCCCTTTTCAGTCCATCACGAATGCTGCTTCCAGACTTACAAACTTGTTAGTTTTCACCACAGATTCTTTCCAATTCCTTTGCTGGCTTCCCCTTACCTAATGAATAAAATTCAAATAATATCAACATACATACCATCCTCATCTCAAGATATTACGCAAACTGTAATCTCCATTCTCTCCTCATCTGTCTGCCCTTAGGTAATCCCAGAATATTGATGTCTAGAGCAAAGCCTATCCCCCTCACCTAAAAACTGTACTATTTTCTTTTCCATCTTTTACCTTTTGTATCACTTATCCTTCCCTTTTAGAGTGTAAGCCCTCATGAGAAAGACCCTCATAACCCTTTTGTTTCAAGCAGCTTTTGTAAGCCTATATAACCACTTCAATATTGGGCACTTTTACCACCTTTCTGCACAGGCCAATTTTCAGCCTTCACAGCATTTTCACTTTGATTGACAATTGCACGGTCATGCAACACTGTACCCAAACTAACTTTTTATAATTTTGTTCAACCAACTAGAGCTTTCTTTTGGTGGTATTTATTCACCACTGGAGTTTTTATTTTTTGCTAAATAAATTAAATTAGACCGAAACGTTTGAAAAAAAAACCCACATTTTTCTTTGATTCTGTTATAAACATTTGCAAATAAATATTTTTTGTCCTTCATAAATTTAGGCCAAAATGTATTCTGCTATATTTCTTTGGTGAAAATAACCCAAATCAGTGTATATTATTTAGTCTGTAGGAAAGGTATACAGTCAACAAACTATGGTATATATATATCTGAAAAACAATCAATCCTGATGTACTGATGGCCTATCTCATTTCTTGAGGTCCCAAAATGTCAGGACGGTTAAGCTATCCCCCAAATTACCACTTTTTGGAAATTAAACAGTCCAAGGAATTTAGTAAGAGGCATGGTGAGTTTTTTGAAGTTGTAATTGCAGTGCAACACAGTGCAGTACAGTGTGATCATATAACTGGTGTGGTGGTGATCAGGGACAGGGACTGATGACATTACAAAAACAAATAATTTATTTTTTCAATTTTCTTTAATTTTTATTTTGTTTTTTTTTACATTTTTGATACACTGTGACCAGAGCAATATAATGTTACCATAATAACATTGTACTACTCTGGGGGAGTGATTAGTATTTTTTTTTACACATTATGATTGCTTATAGCAATGATCTTAATTGCTATAAGCAAGCATTTCACAGAATAAAGTGGATTCATTAATGTTTTTTGTTGTGAATAGCTGAGATTGACCACAGCTAATCACATTGCACAGATGGGCTGTGATTGGCCCAGTCTGTACCATGTGATCACTGTGACCAATCACAACTAGCAACACAATTGTACACAATGGATGGAATGAAAGGAAGCCATCCATTGTTTACAATTGTCATTTGACCTGATGTGATTGGTCACAGTGGTCCCGTTTTACTGGCTGATCAGTAATCTGCTGTGTCTGATGAACACAGCTGGTAACAGATCATGCCACAACGCAGCCCCGTGGAGCAGCCCCATGGGTGAGAGTGAGGCATGATCTGGGAAGAGGTCATTTGATGTTCACCAAGATCAATGAAAGTCCTGCCCAGCCTATAGCACAACTGGATAAATGAAAAAACAATTTTACTTGAATAAAAACTCATTGACATAGGCCCTTGAGGTGTGAGGAGAGGGTGGATTAAATGTTAGGGCTGGGACTACCACTGGTGATAGGTTGGAAGTCAGGACACTGCTTATTTTTGTATTTGTGTACTGAAAGTCCCACACTGAGCAACCATGGCTAAAAATCAATTCACGTAACCTGGTTGTTGGGTGGTAACAATTTATATGACTAACTGTACCATTTTAGGTATTAAAATTACTCACTGAAGTGATAAAAATCCATAAATATAAGCAACATTGTTTGGATCCCTATGTCTAACTTTTCTTTGAAATACTGACTGAATGTATCATAATGACTTTAAGATTTACAGTGCACAACACAGCAGCCTTACTGAGAGAGATCAACAATCTTATAAACATGCTTTATCTGTTTCCTTTTTTTGTTGTGATCTTGTTTCCTAGCTCTCTTGTCTAGTAGTCAACAGGGATTTCTGAATTCGCAATACATTATATATTATTTTGAATGGGTGAAACACTGAATAAAAGAACAAAAAATAACAAGCGCTTTGTGAATGTTGGAGTAAAAAAACCAGACCAAAGAAGAGACAAAAAGAAAAAAATAGGAAAGTTGTAAGCCAGAGGAGTATTCAGTTATGTTTTGTCTCGTTTCATCTTTTACATGATTGCTTTATTTCAATAATGAGAGAAAATAATGTCTTGGACACTTCTTCACTGTTAGACTTTTAATATGGTCTCAGCAGGATATAATATATCTACCTTGAAATGTTTCAAGGCTATGTTTGTTGAATACAGCGAATATTAAAATTATTTCCCTAAAGGTTTTTATTCACTGAAAGTTTTTTTTTTCCTAACATTCAACATATTTCCTGTTTAAATATATTAAACAGACCGAGATTGTATTATCGATATTTCCAAGTGAATTTTCAAAATCAATATATTCTTAACAGAGACAGTTATAATAAATACAGGGATCAAAAGAAATAAATACCTGATCAAAAGAAATAAACAAGTATTCTCCACTATAGTACTAGATCCTATTTATTTCCAGTCGTGAACATTGGGAGGAGATGTAGATGTTTGATTCAGTCATACATCTGTTGTTGAATGTTGATTTTGGGAAGAAAAGATATCTACAGGAAAATATGCAACAGACTGCATCTATAAATTGGAATGAGACTGCACCCATGTGCAAGATAAAACAATACACCCTAAATAGCTTATGGTAGCAGTGTCATGCCATCTGCTCTCTATCTTACACCTAAGCCTAAAATAAAACTAGTAAAAGATAAAAGATCCTAGGCAAAGTAATTCTAGATCTGTAGACTGAGTGCTCAAGGGCACTGTAACTGTAGGACCTTTCCATGCCATATAAGGGTAGTGTCTGACAATGTACTATGAATCATATTTTATGTTTGTGCTGTTGTGTAGTACACTGAAGAGTCAGCAGGTCTTGTACTGGCTGGTCGCCATGTTGTTTAATAAATCATAGCATTACACAGCATCAAACTCAGCTATTCCTTAGAATATGAACATTTGGGAATGGCTCAAGCAAGAAAAATCTGTGTAATAACACCTCTTAAGTTGTTTCAATTGTCAAACATGAGTGACAGCATCTCCTGGGAGGAAAAAAGATTTGTCATCGATGGCCATTTCCACTGACATTTATAGTTTTCACTCTAATTTTTTTTATCTGTTTTTGATAAACATGGCATGGAAAAGTGGTATATAAATAACTTGCCCAAATATCAGATGTTACGCTGTGATTTAACTGTCATAAAACCCACTAGTAAACATAGATAATTAGCAAGTTATAAATACCTAGTAAGACTCTTTTTTAATGTTAACTGTGCAAGTATTGAGAATATACTACTATATATAATATATAATATATAATATAATATATACTGAGAATTCTAGCTCCTAGGCAAATCTTCACTCTTAGCATTTGTGTGTTTCTGATGCTGCATCACACTATATATTATATAGTGGGCGATGTTATCCACAAGACACACTAAAATATTGTTGTCCAAGTCAGGACTTTGGGACAATACTAACCTAAAGTGTATTAAAATACATTTTCAGTCACCTAGGGTAGTGAAAAATAAATAAATATATAGATGACTACCTATTGTGGATTATTACCATTAATGCCATGGTACTACTATCAGTTTTTTATATAAACACATAGATATTATTTAATATAGTATATTCTGCCTATTAAAGATAATAATGCTAAAATAACCAGGGTCTACCTAATTAAGTATACCTTTTAGGTAAATGTAAAACCATTAGTAATGTGTCACAACTGGTTTGGAAGCCTCATCAGACAAAGGAATAAAGTGCAGATACCACTAATTTAAATAGAAGAAGGTAAGACTTTGCATTTTGCCACCCTCTCAATGGAATTTATTAGCAAACAAAAAATGTGATCTGGATGATACATACTTGTGTGATTTAGCTTTCTAACTTACATATACAGAAAATTAAATATCTTGTCTGGACTTGATTTGGGTGACTAGAGCTCTTATGTCATTGTATAGCTCTAATTAGAGCTTGGTTTACAAGGTTATATTTTCTAAGAATTAAAACTTCATCACAGCATATTTCAGTATATACAGTACTTGTAAGACTTTATGCATTTCTGTCTTGAAACTCATAGCAATAGCGATTTTCCCAGAAAACCTCAGTTGATTTAGTCTTGTAAACATGCTCAAAATAACTTGACATTGCAAATGAGTTTATCATGACCGCTGCACACTTGTTAGCCAGAAAAGGCCAAACCGCATTCTGCAATGTCCTAGTTTACATTGAAAATATCCAGATTAAATGATTAAGGACAAAATTAGCACTTTATTAATCATTTCAATATGATAAGAGTTTTTTTTAAGCTTTGTAAATACCTGATATGTTCACTTATATAAGCTTATATATAATCTTTAAAGAGAGACAGGAATGGTATTGGGCCAAATTTATTTTGATACTTCATACATGTTTCAATATAAAGATTATATACTTAAATCAATATTTGATCTGCTCTTTCTTTCTTGACAGCAGGCAGTAGGCAGATTTTAAAGCCAATAGCAGGCTGGATATTTGCTAAGAGTTTGGCTATTGCCTGCTGTCAATTACAAGGGAAGTAGACCTAATGGGGAACTAGTGTTTGTGAATCCCCATATGGTTCCACCCACTCAGTTTCACTTTGGACACTTTGGCCTCAGTTTGCCTCCACATGGGGTTCATGCCATAGATTTATAAACTGTACTTGTTTACCACAGGTACTTGAATCTGTCACCTGCACCAATATTTGTCAAGTGGAGACACAATGGAATTTTAAAGTGTCCTTTTTATGAATTCCCCTATTATTTTTTTAGTTCTGGCTATAACAAACAAGGAAATTATAGACAAATCTACTATACATTAACATTATTACATTTTGGGTGCTTTACATATCGCATAGTATGAGTGTGTGTGTGTATATATATATATGCTAAAACAGGCGAAATATAGTAAAACAACATTTTATTGATAAACCAATTAAACTACTCTTTACACAATTGTATTGTTGCAGACTAAATAAATAGACAATGCGTTCATATAAATATAAATTGGCAGCAATATTCATGGTACAGCTGCTCTATACAAAGAACATAATAGTTTAATGGAATGTCTTGTTATAATAAATACTGTTTTTAAATGGGTTTTATATTATTAATTTTATTATTTTTATTCCTATTGCAATTCTTTTT
This sequence comes from Staurois parvus, assembly GCF_062004578.1. Lineage (NCBI taxonomy): Eukaryota > Metazoa > Chordata > Amphibia > Anura > Ranidae > Staurois > Staurois parvus. The sequence goes on from NW_028317803.1 coordinate 3,227,635, forward strand.
TATCTTCTCTGGAAAATTTACAGTCAATAATTGAATCCACCGTGTAGCTATGAATAACCTTGTCATTATGGTTTATTGGTATAAATAATTAGGAACAATAATTACCTGCAGATCTATGATAGTGTATGTAACACCAATGCACTATTATAATAAGCTGGTCAATTCAGCCATACATAAGTTAATGGTCAATAGCTGCTTTTTCCATCTCAGTGGCATGATAATTCACTGACAAGGCCATATGTGTATAGATTATCTATTATTCTCAGGAAAGCTACAAGCAGCCCACACAGTGTCAAGAATGACAGCACAATATACATTAGTTTATTCATTACCTCTGACAACTATGACATCACTTGGCCAAAAATAAAGGCACCAAAATCTACTAAGACAAAATCATATTATTACATTTAGAAGAAAGTGTAGTCCACTGTAAAAGGTTTACAAAGTATAACATTTAATAAGGCAAAAATATAACTTATTGAACAAACAGTATATAGATGTTCTAAATATTATTTATGTGTTTGTTTGTTTATTTATTTATATATTGTATATCCTGTGAGCCTACTCTCATAAATCCAAGCAGGTATAAACATTTCCATCTACACCTGGATAAAAGAATTTGCAAGATTTCCAACATGAAGCTATAAAGCATTTGCTTTTCCAATATTGATATTTTAAAGTATGTGTACAATACAAAGACAAGCTCTTACAGAGACTATTCAATGTTGCATATTAACCACTTGCTGACTGCGCTATAGCCGTATGACGGCTTCAGCGCTGTTGTCCAGTTCTGAGAGGGCGTTATATGATGTCCTCAAAGAACTGCGCCCCCTCCTGCGCCCACTGCGGCATGCACCCTTCGGACACAGCTGATCACATGTTATGGTAAAGGGCCAATAACAGCGGCTGTTTACCACAAGATCAGCTGTGTCCAATCACAGCTGATCATGATGTAAACACACTTGCCAGTTATCTGCAGCACTTTCCTCACCCTGTCACAGCGTTAGGAAATTACAGCTGACAAGTGTGAAAGGAGACATCTTCCCTGATAATCAGGGCACTGATTATCAGTGCAGTGCCAACAGTGCCCATCAGTGCTGCCTATAATTGCCAGTCAGTGCCCATCAGTGTTGCCAGTAAGTGCATATCAGTGCTGCTAATCTGTGCCCATCAGTGCCACCAGTCATTTCCCATCAGTGCTGCCAATCAGTGCTGCCAATCAGTGCCCACTAATTCTGCCAGACAGTACTGCCTATCAGTGTCCTTCAATGCTACCTATTAGCGCCCTTCAGTGCTGCCTATTAGTGCCCATCAGTGCTGCCTATCAGTTCCTATTATTGCCACCTATCAGTACCCATCTGTCACATACCTGGATAGTGAGCCTGACGTGAAGAGGCAGGCCTCCCGTACAACTTTAGCTCTAGGACTGCTGATGGTGACACAGCAGCCGAAGGGACACATTGGGGTATGAGTGCCTGTGGTCAGTTCAGTAGTAGCTGGTTAGTAGATGGGTTGCAGGGCGGGCTGGAGGCAGAAAGCAGGATCTCGATGCAGCCATGCTGGATAGATGGATCACTGAGAGGTGCGTTTTGAGGATGCAGGGTCAGACGAGCCAGGTTCGGTATTGGTCGGGCAGATCAAGCTTAAGCAGCGGGAGGAAGAGTAGTAGGGTCACAGGCCAGGTCAGCAGAGGAAGGTCAATAAGACAGGAGCAGAGACAGAAGGGTAATCCAAGGCAAGCCCGAGGTCAGGGCAGGTAGCGGCCAAGCGGAGGTCAGGAACAAGCTGGTTCAGTATCAGGAGACAATCACAGGAATCAGGGAACACAAGCAGGGGTAAGACCAAACGGCAAGATACATCTGCTGCAGCCAGTTTAAATAGCCCTTTTGGCACCCGTATTAGTGACATGTGAGCACCTGTATGCGTGTGTGCATTCGCACGCATATGTGCTCACCTATGCCCAAGCACCCGCACATCTGCCAGGCTCATAAGAACTCTGCGCATGCGTATATTTGTGTGCATATTTGTGCACTGTGGATCTTCGTCTGCACAATGGGCAGGCCTTTCCTGACACCATCAGTGCTGCCTCATCAGTGCAGCTTATCAGAGCCCATCAGTGCTGCCTATCAGTGTCCATCAGTGTAACCTCATCAGCACACATCCATGCAGTAGAACAATTACCTGTTTGCGAATTGTTATAATATAAACTAAGAAAAACTTTTTTTTTGGGTCTTTTTTTTTTTTGTTTAGCAAGTGGTGATGAAATACCACCAAAAGAAAGCTCTATTTGTGTGAAACAAATTATACACATTTCATATGGGTACAGTGTTGACCACGCAATTGTCATCCAACGTGTGACAGCTCTGAAAGCTGAAAATCGGCTTGGGCAGGAAGGGGTAAAAGTGCCCAGTAGGCAAGTGGTTAACAGGTTTAAATAGTTTGACTGGTGATTAACAAAGTTGCTAGCTATATAAGGCCATATGGTTGTAAACCTGAGTTTAATTGAAAAGTTTTCCTTCCAGCTCCCAACACTCCATTGCTCCCAACACTCCATTGCTCCCAGGTGAGGTGGGGAGGGAGTGGGGGTACCCCCATGAAAGATATAGAACTCAGGGTGGTTTCCATCCTTCAAAACATAACAACAAACTGGCATAAAGAACTAGGTACTTTCACTCCCAGTCATCTAGAGTAGTGTCCTAATTGTATAAAACATTTTAGGCCAAAATGAAATCATTTTGGGCCAACATGTTGCCAAATGATTTGCCAAATCAATTCCAAACACAAATGTCTTGAACTTTGTAAGGTAAATTAGTGTATCTTAAGCTCAGTCTAGTGGTCTCTTTTGGTTCTTTGTGGTCTTGTGCATAAAGTAGGCCCTCCTTCTATTACCTTTGGCTTGCTGACAGACTTGGCTCACCCATCATCCTTTATTGTATGAAAATCTGAAAAGTATTGAAAATGATTTCCTCAAACTTGCAGGTACTGTTCAATAGGTAAACGTTTTACCAGTGTCTCTGGGTGAATGCTTCTTGGATGGAATGCATCTTGCAGTAGGTTTGCTAAATAAATAGGCAATCAACTCTCCATCTTCCCTGATTTTAATTGTCAAACCAAGAAATGCTAAATTTTTACAATCATATGAGCGGGTAAACTTTCAAATAAAGCCATTGGGTACCTATCCAAGTACTAGTACATCATCTGGGGAACTCAGGATCACCAACCAGCTGTTTGTCAAAGTAAAACATTTTTTTTTGTTCCTTCAAAAATGTAGGAAAATAAAACAGCCTTCTTCAGCAAAATAGAATACAAACAAAGCAAAGGTTCTGCTATGTTGAAATATTATGACTTACCACCAAAATGTCAGTCCCACAACCTAGGTTAAGGTTACTATCTTTTTCAGGAAAAGCTCCAAAGGCTCAACAAAGTCTGTCATCAGACAGTCCACACTATCTCACAGCTGTGAACTACTCCATTACACTTAACAGACTTGTGCTGACTCCATTCTGCTCTTTTTTATGCCTACCTTGAAGATGGGTTAACCCTTTTATGACCAAAGTCCCTTTAATAATGGTTGGAGGCTCTTTCCCACCCAAGTCTCTCTGAGTCCCTAGATTCCAGGTCCCAAATAAATACTTACCAATCTTGAGAGAACTGAAAATCAGCTCTCTCCACTCCAACCGGACTTCCCCAGAACCCCTCACCCTGCATGAGTGAGAATCCCTGAATGCTCAAAATGTATCTAATTATCCCCCTTAAAGGGATTACAAGCCAAATAGGTGGGGCATGTATATCCCATCCCTGACGTCCTATACACCCCCACCACCTCAACATGGAGGTGTCAGAAGCATTGTGGGCCACCCTTTACTATACTTTAGAGGGGGCATCTGCATTTTGCTGCATTTTGGTATTGCTTTCCCGATCTGTGTTCTACCATGAATTTGAACTCTTATAATGCCAAGAAACACCTGGTTATCCTGGCAGTTGTGTGTTTCTTCTGTTGCATCCAGGTTAATATGGCATAGTCTGATACCAGAAAAAACTTTTTGCCAAAGAGAAAATAATCTAGGGAGTGTAGAGCCAACTTAATGGTCAGGCACTCTGCTGTGAAGTAATTTCTCCCAGTGGTTGCTGACTGAAAAAGACTATGGGGTGTTCCTCCCCATTGCCCTCTTGGAAACTCTTTAGAGAAGTCTGGAGCAACCAGCACTGGATACTGATATAAAGCTATTTTAAAGCAGTAGTAACACCTCTTGGACACTTGTAGGTACAAGGAATATCTCCTGTTCACTGTTTAGGAGATATTCACTGTTTCTGTAGCCGGCAACATCACCAGTGCATGTGCTCTTAAAGGAAGGCATACTCATGTTTTACCTTTACATTAGGTTCTGTAACAATATCATGCCCAATTACCCTGGTAAGGTCTGGTAACCCTGAAAATAAACTCCCTATTCTTCTGTGAAAAATATTTTACCTGATGAGCTGTGGCTTGAACAGGGTGGTGGCAAATGGGACTAAGCCCACCCCTACAAGAGGGTTAGAACTAACCTCAGCCAGTGGATATAAGCAGAACCAGCCACCCAGTCCCCAACCTAGATTTGTCTAAGCTTGGCAGACCAGTTGTATATTCTTCTCTGTGCTTCTTGTGCCTTCTGCAAATGCTCCTTTACTGGAGGAATCACCTCTGTCTCATTTGGTTGATATGCTCTACCACTGTTTTATGCGGTGATAATCCACTTTCCCAGGCAACTACAGTGGGGATCGAAAGTTTGGGCACCCCAGCTAAAAATGTGTATTAATGTGCATAAAGAAGCCAAGGAAAGATGGAAAAATCTCCAAAAGGCATCAAATTACAGATTAGACATTCTTATAATATGTCAACAAAAGTTAGATTTTATTTCTATCATTTACACTTTCAAAATAACAGAAAACAAAAAAATGGCGTCTGCAAAAGTTTGGGCACCCTGCAGAATGAATATCTTTTACTGCCAACCTTTGGCAAGTATCACAGCTTGTAAACGCTTTTTGTAGCCAGCCAAGAGTCTTTCAATTCTTGTTTGAGGTATCTTTGCCCATTCTTCCTTACAAAAGTCTTCCAGTTCTTTGAGATTTCTGGGCTGTCTGTCACGCACTGCTCTTTTAAGGTCTATCCATAGATTTTCAATGATGTTGAGGTCAGGAGATTGTGAAGGCCATGGCAAAACCTTCAGTTTACGCCTCTTGATGTAATCCCCCGTGGATTTCGAGGTGTGTTTAGGATCATTATCTATTTGTAGAAGCCATCCTCTCTTTAACTTCAGCTTTTTCACAGATGGCATCAAGTTACCATCCAAAATTTGCTGAAATTTTATTGAATCCATTTTTCCTTCTACTCCTGAGATGTTCCCTGTGCCACTGGCTGCAACACAACCCCAAAGCATGATTGATCCAACCCCATGCTTAACAGTTGGACAAAGGTTCTTTTCGTTAAATTCTGTGCCCCTTCTTCTCCAAACGTACCTTTGCTCATTCCGGCCAAAAAGTTCAATTTTAACTTCATCGGTCCACAGAACTTGTTTCCAAAATGCATCAGGCTTGTCTATATGTTCATTTGCAAAGTTCAAACGATGATTTTTGTGGTGAGGACGTAGAAGAGGTTTTCTTCTGATGACTCTTCCATGAAGACCATATTTGTACAAGTATCTCTTTATAGTGGAATAGTGTACCACAACTCCAGTGTCTGCCAGATCTTTCTGGAGGGATCGTGCAGTCAAACGTGGGTTTTGAATTGTTTTTCTCACAATCCTGCGAGCTGTTCTGTCTGATATTTTTCTTGGTCTTCCAGATCTTGCTTTAACTTCCACTGTTCCTGATGACTGCCATTTCTTAATTACATTCCGAACAGAGGATATTGACATCTGAAAACGCTTTGCTATCTTCTTATAGCCTTCTCCAGCTTTGTGAGCGTCAACTATTTTCAGTTTCAGTTTTCTAGACAACTGCTCAGAAGAACCCATGGTGCTGATTGTTGGGGCAAGGTCAGATGAGTCTGGGCATTTAAAACCTTTGAGATTGACATCACCTGGTCTTCCCAGATGATGATTGAGAACAATCCATGACACTGGCAGGTCTCAGCTTGGCAAAGGGGGCAGTGCATGCTATAAATTCTGCAGGGTGCCCAAACCTTTGCAGACGCCATTTTTTTGTTTTCTGTTATTTTGAAAGTGTAAATGATGGAAATAAAATCTAACTTTTGTTGACATATTATAAGAATGTCTAATCTGTAATTTGATGCCTTTTGGAGATTTTTCCATCTTTCCTTGGCTTCTTTATGCACATTAATACAAATTTTTAGCTGGGGTGCCCAAACTTTCGATCCCCACTGTAAGTCAAGAAACTAATGAAATCTCTACCCGTATACCAACTCAGCTGGGGAAAACCCAGTGGATGCTTGAGGTACCTCTCTAAAAGCAATCATGAACTCTAGTCTTTTTCATATTTTTGTACCACCTTCTTGAGCATAGATTATAGGGTCTTATTGAACCTTTCGACAAGCCCATCAATCTATGGGTGATAGACAGAGGTATGATATTGTTTAATATAGAACATATTGCATAGGTCTACCATTACCTGTGACATGAATGGTTTGCCCGGGTCCATCAAAATCTCTTTAAGGAACCCAGTCCTTAAGAACACACAAAAGAACTCTTGAGCAATTGCTTTGTAGTAACCTTTCCTCATTTGGACCGCCTCTGGATATTTGGTTGCATGATCAAGTATCATCAGGATGTACTGGTATCCCCGAGAACTTGTCAATTACAGTTACCATTTTCACAAGATCTATACAGTTCTTTTAATACTACTTTCACTATGTTATCCTGGGATAGACATAGCACACTTTCTTTATCTTTTATTATTTTTGCACTCTTTTTTTTTAAAGCCTAGGAATCAGTTTCCCAACCCTATTCCTATGTCTTAGAAACCTTGTTTGCCATAAAATATGCCTTTCTCTGTTAATACTGAACAAGTATACCTACAGCTCATCCCTTACTTTTACATTCAACATAGTTTCCCTTGGTGCCAAATTTATTTAATATGAAAATTGGTCATTTTTTCATGTACCACATAAGTTACATATAATGGCGTGTATTAAAATAGCAAATTTCCTCCCTTCATTCTGCCTTCATAACTGCTGAATATTGCTTTGAGTGGCTATTGTCTGATGCTGTATGAGTTAAGAGCAACCGCTGCTAGTGTGAAGAATTACCCTGCTCATCCCCCTGTCAGTTATCCAAAACCAATGCACATTCTATGTTTTCATGTGTGTATACGTGGAGGCAGGTGTTATGATTGTTTATTTATTTTATCTAAATTTTTTCTTATTTTTTTACTTAAGTTTATTGTCATATGGGGTGGGGAAGGCTAACAAATCCTCCACGTAATAGCCTAGTGGAAGTGATTGGTTCTCTTTAATGAGATATCAGGTGTCTATTAGACCCCGATGTCTCCCCTGAACTTCAGTGAAGATATTCAAGCACAGATTGTGCTTTATCAGCTTCTTGCCTGACCACAGCAACTGTGGAATGTCAGATATGAAATAAGAAATAACAAAATGCTCATCACATCCAGCTTCTGTCGCTGTAGGGATGATCAGCTTTTGTTGTTCACAGATTATCCTCATCTCTCCTTGCTGAAACCAACCATGTGTCCCCATGGGCACCCAAGAGGAGAAGCACAGATCAGAATACATGTCAAGGGGTCAGGAGAATGGAAGATTTTTGGGGTGGCACTTTATTGCACTCATGGAACTGGTTAGGTGGCTTTAAAGCCACCCAGATCACCTCTACAAAAAAGCTGACAGTTGGCTGAGGAAATTGAAATGAAATGTGTCTGTAACCGCTGCTGTCAACATAAGCCTTATGTCTGTGGCAGCAAAGGGGTTAAAACAGCAGCGGTTACTATAACGCATTAGCTATCAAGATGTCAGTTTTCATTCATGCACAGCAGAGAAATGGTTAAGAAGGACGTTTAAAAGTAGCCGCAATTACAGTAGAGTGTTTGCTAGCAAAATGTCAGTTTTCATTCATTCACAGCAGTGATGGCTAAGATAGATGTTTAAAAGCAGAAGCAGTTACCATATAGCATTTGCTAGTATGATGTCAGTTTTCATACACAGTATTCACAGCAGAGAAATAGTTAAGATGAATGTTTAAAAGCAGCAGCAGTTACCTGTGAGGAGTAGAAAACAGATGATGAGAAGAGTCATATTTTTCCCTTACATAAAATAAACCTAATGCACTTTTCCTCCACCAAAGAAAATCCTACATTTAAAAAAATGAAGAAAATCTTATACATATAAAATTCACATAAAACAAAGTGTGACATTAAACATCTTGAATACAAAAGTAGAGAATTTTACATTAAGAGGTGCTTGCATGCATCTACTCCACTTTTTGTAAAATTTCCATATTCCATTCACCTTTCCACAACCAAAGAGATTTCTATAGATCATTGTTACAAACTCATTTACACTTAACACAGTTTTTCTAAAAATAAATCTTCATCCCACAGACAAAATATTACGCTCACTTTTTTTTCAAAACTACATATTCCATGCATTATCACAAAATAGTGAACACTTCCATTTCAGTTAAGCCCTTAACTGATTTATCTAGATGCATTACTAGAATATATGAACCACATTGTCCACTTTCCTCCAAGCTTTTCTTGTACATACTTCATTTTAAATCCAACTTCAGATAAAATGTTCCTTTTGTTAGATAGAAATAAAAGGACAATCTCTAATCCCTGTCTATTTGGCAGGTGTCAGAGAGAACAAAAAGTGAGGGGACCCCCTTACCCCCCTTATAACATTTTGCACAATTATTGCTGTTTGAATGCAAGTTGGGGTGACTTACACTCACTTGCTGTCTGTGTAATGAGAGACAAACAGTAAATGGAAGGGGATCCCCTCAGCAGAGGTGCAGACAGCATTTAAAATCTGACGCAGAGTCTCGCCTTTCCTTGCTTTATCTAAAGCAAACATTGGAGTTGGACATGAAGCTAACCTTCACAGATATTATACACTCACTGGTCTTCCTAAAGTGTTTCTTAAAATGGTAATAATAACTTGTCCTATTTTCTATTTTTGGGCTGTTAAACATACCATTTAAAAAAAACCTGTTGATCATGTCAGAAATTTAGAGCTGCCCTGTTCTCCGTGTTCACTTCCTATATTATCTCAAGGAGAGTAATTAGTGAGTGCTAACAAACCGAATCCTGTGGGGTTTTTTTTGCAACCTTTTTTAACCACTTGCCGCCCATCCTATGGTCAAATGAATGCCGGACGAACACTTCGTCCCTTCGGAAGGGCGTCATATGATGTCCTTTCCAGATTGTGCTTTGCGCATTCCCATAGGGACGCGCTGTGGCGAGATCTGTCACCGGCCGTGTACCTCGGACAGGGCCGATGACAGATCTGTGTACCGGGCCCATTGCCAGTACCATATGACCTGCTGTGACCAATCACAGCAGGTCACATGACAGTTGTATACAATGGATGGCTGGCTTTCATGTCATCCATTGTATACAACTGTATCTAGCTGTGAACGGTCACAGCGATCACATGCACAGGCTGGGCCAATCACAGGCCATCTGTGTCATGTGATTAGCTGTAACCAATCACAGCTAATCACAACAAATAAAACCTGAATGAATCGATTTCATTCAGTTAAATGCTTGCTTATAGCAAAGAAATTCTTTGCTATTAGCAATCAAATTGTGTAAAAAAAAAATACTGATCACTTCCCCAAAGTAGTACAATGTTCGGTAGTCATCATTTAGGGTATCAAAAAGTTTAAAAGGGTGGTAATGTCTTTCGGTTGTTTTGCAAGAGGGAGGTGTTTTGGATAAGGGTCTCAGTTTTGAATGGGAATGAAAACTCCCTTCTTAGTAACCATAGTATAGTAATCCATTATTACTGAAGCTTCTCTTTCTTCTCTTTCTGTCCAATCAAGTTATGTATTTCCTGTCCTTGGATAAACTATTGCCTTAACGTTATGTTTTTCTATAGAGTTGTTTTCTTTGATACCAAGTATCCACTAATAACCTACAACTGCATTTATTAACTGCTTCCCCTCCACCCATTGCCTATAGATGGCGGATGGGAAGCTTTGCTGATGAAGGATAACGTACCTGTATGTCAGCCCACGGTTCCTGCGAGGCTCACAGACCATGCACCAGAGAGCCTGGCGATCAGTATGTTTCCCAGACATAGCAGATCACATTACCACTGTGTGCAGGGGATCATATGGTGTTTTACCATGTGATTTCTGTGACCAATTACAGTAATCACATAGTAAACACTGAAAGTGAAAGTACAGATCAGTTCTCTCTGCTCTCACTGTGAGATCAGGGATAACCGATGCATCAGCCTGTGAGTGTACAGCAGCCTGTCAGACTGCATGTACACTCACAGACTGCTTTGCCAGCCACCCCAGTGTTCCTAATTACTGCTCCAGTGTCCCACTGCCCATTGTAGGCAATAATAAACATGCAGCCAGCCCCTGTCATTTGTCCCAGTGCTCATAAAACCATGGTCATACACCATACCAATGTCTTGATCACTGCATACCAATGTCCTGATCACTGCCATACCCTATACCAGCATCCTGGTCACCGCCAAACACTATACCAGTGCCACTATCACCACCATACCCCACACCAGCATCCTTATCACCCCACACACCATAAAAGTATTTTGATCCCCGCCATACCCCATATCAGTGTCCTGATCCCTATCATACTCCATACCAGTGTTATGATTACCTCCATCCCCCATACCACAGTTCTGATCATCACCATACTCCATACCAGTGTTATGATCACCTCCATATCCCATACCAGAGTTCTGATCACCACCATACCCCATACCAGCATCCTGATCACTGCCATACCCCATACCAGTGTTCTGATCACCACCATACTCCATGCCAGTGTTCTGATCACTGCCATACCCCATACCAGTGTTCTGATCACCACCATACCCCATACCAGTTTCCTGATCACCCATACTAGCATTCTGATCACTGCCATACCAGCATCCTGATCAACACCATACCTCATGCTAATGTCCCAATCACCAACATAACCCATAGCAGCGTCCTGAGCACTGCCTTAAGTTATACTAGCGTCTGGCATTTTAGGGTTTCGACAAAATTTTCTGTATTTTTTAATTTATATACTAAAAAATCAAAAACTCAGTAGTGATCAAATACAACCAAAATAAAGCTCTATCTGTGTCAAAAAAAATGCTAAAAATCTCCCATGAGTACAGTGTTGCATGACTGAGCAGATAGTGATGAAATCTAAAAATTGGCCTGGACTGGAAGGGAGATCTGAAGTGGTTAAACACTCCTGTGATTATGCACTAGTAAATAGTATGTAGGAGGTGTACTGGATACCCTCTGAGTAGGCCCTTAATAGTATGAAGTACATTAGCATCATCTCACCTCTTCTGCTGCATTTCATTCATTTTATTGTTTCATATTTAATGGGAGTGCAGTCATCCTGAATTTTCTTATGCAATCTAAGCCTAGTTGTTTCAGGTTACACTAAGTCAGAAAGGCCCCCAAATCCACTGCTTATAGGAACCCTGCTAAAAATGACCCCTTTGTATGCAAGGCAAATAGTCTAAACAGGAGAATGTTCTGTTCAGCAGCTTAGCATCGTTTTCAGCAAAACAGCCTGCACACAGCCTGAAACTCTTTAAAGACCATCTTTAAGTGCCCTTAGACATTATTACAGGACAGAAGTGATGCTATTCATGGCAATTCAGCTCTTTATACCTAAATTTAATGAAATCTCAACATACCATGGGATAAAGAAAAAGAAATACTGAACATAGTGAACACAAGCTCATACAGGTACATTCTAAATCTTCAGAATTTTTAAGAAGGTAAAAAAAAAAAATCTAAACACCTATACATACACAGCACAATCTCCTGAAATGTATGTATACTGTCAGAGGAATAGAGCTCTCTTCAATTTTCAAAGCCATTTAAAAAAATATAAAACTACCATTGTCACCCAAACCTGGAGTTACCGCAAGCATAAATTCACACTGCTAAGGCTAGACTTTGAATGAAATAAGAGCCCTGTAGGTTTTTCTGAAGACATATATATATTGATGAAAGCACGCCTTACCCCTTCTCCCTGAAGGACCCATGATAAATCAATCTGCTTTAAGCCCACCTGAACATAATGCTAGTGCCTGATAAATTTCATCAGTTGGTATGTCACTGCAGGAGTGCAAAAAAATGCTTGAGCAGGGTTTTGCAGCAGCACTTTGAAAACAGCTCTGCTGTAGAAAAATAAAAATAAAAGCTATACCTGTTTTAGTATATTATGCTTAATTTTTATGCTCTATTATGTGATAGCAAAAACAGAAAGCAACTTCTAATATGATCTAAAGAATTGTATTATGAGTTCTATTAAAACTTCTTGAGAATTCATAGAAAAGAAAGTTGGAAAAAAATAACTAAATGAGCTTTACTGTACATTAGGTATAATATATAATTATAAAAACTATACCTGTTTTAGTATATTATGCATAATCTTTATGGTCTGTTATGCGATAGCAAAAATAGAAAGCAACTTCTAATATGATCTAAAAAATTGCATTATGAGTTCTATTAAAACTTCTTGAGAATTCATAGAAAAGAAAGTTGGAAAAAAATAACTAATTGAGCTTTACTGTACATTAGGTATAATATATAATTTATTAAAATAGAAAAATGATTCATTCACATAATGCACTTGGGGGTCTACCCGGCCATTCTGTTGCCTGAGGCTGCAATTAAAATGCTTCCCATGCCAAACAAAACCTGACAAAAAAACAAAACCAAATGATAAACATTACTACAAAGCAATAATCTGCTTTGTTAACAGAAAATTAATGTAACTGGAGGGAGCCTGGCCTGTTTGTGTTCTTTCAATGAACCACTTCAGCTTCACTGCTTGGATTTCTACAATTTCACATGTCTTTGGTTAATTTCTTCCATTTTAAATTATTATTATGTTATTATTATACAGGATTTATATAGTGCCAACAGTTTGCACAGCGCTTTACAAAATTAGGGTAGACATTACAGTTACAATACAATTTAGTACAAGAGGAAACAGAGGGCCCTGCTCGTTAGAGCTTATAATCTAGGAGGAAGGGTTGAGTGATACAAAAGGTAATAGCTGTGGGGGGGATGAGCTGATGGAGGAAAGAAATGGTGGTTTACTAGGTAGAAGCAGGATAGACTTCTGTAAAGAGAAAGGTTTTCAGGGATCGTCTAAAGGTGGATAGATTAGGAGACAGCCGGATAGATTGGGGCAGAGAATTCCATAGGATGGGAGAAGCTCGGGAGAAGTCCCGGAGGCGAGCATGGGAGGATTTGACATGGGAACTAGAGAGCAGAAGGTCTTGGAAGGATCGAAGAAAGCGGTTTGGTTGATATTTTGAGACCAGGTTGGGGATGTAGCTGTGGGCAGAGTTGTGGATGGCTTTGTAAGTTGTTATTAGTATTTTGAATTTTATTCATTGGGTGAGTAGAAGCCAGTGGAGGGATTGGCAGAGAGGGGTAGCAGACACTGAATGGTTGGTAAGGTGGATGAGCCTGGCAGCAGTATTCCTGATGGACTGGAGGGGGGATAGCCTATGTAAAGGTAAGCCAATGAGGAGGGATTTGCAGTAGTCGAGTCGAGAGATTGCCAGGGAGTGATTTAGGAGCTTTGTGTTATCATTGGTTAAAAAGGGGCGTATTCTGGAGATGTTGTGGAGGTTGAGGCGGCATGATTTGGACAGGGATTGGATGTGGGCCTGAAACGATAGTTCAGAATTCAGGGTTACACCTAGCACCCTGGCATGCAGGGATGGGTTGATAGTGGTGCTATTGATCCTGACTGAGAAATCAGGGGAAGAAGCACGTGGGGGAGGAAATATTGATTTTAAATTACCAGCTATAGCTAATTACAGTACATGGAGAATAATTCTGTAATTTTTAGAACTGAAGAACCATGTAAGAAGAGTGTGGTAAAAGATCCTCTTCAAAAATTGTTGAAGACATATCCAGAGGGCATAGGTGAAGTGTGATGTCTTCCACTGGTGCTCTCTTAATATTGTTTATTAATCAGAGGCAACAAACCCAGTCTCTTCTGGCACCTCTTTGCATCTTATATCAACTTCAATCCCCCTCAATATTATTCACACTTCATCTTTCACCTGTACAGGTACTTTATAGGGCTGCTACATTAATGTGACACACAGACTGTTCTCTACTTGCCGCATAACTTTCTCAAATGCTGAATATTAGGTCATATTTGGCATGTCAGGGATGTTCATCAACAGCAACACTTTGAGTGGCCTTTGATTATTCAGTTCTATGTACATTGTAGTTTCACTCTTATCACAAGTTTATCTTCTCGTCTCTCAGTTCTTGGTGTAACACAGAAGAAGAAGATAGTACAGTAATCTTGAAAATGTAATAGAATTCAGTTGGATGTGATTGAGACTATTTACATATGACTTTATAACTTCAAAATCCATACAACATCAAATCCATATAAGTATGCATTTGATCTTAGTTTTCCTTAGAGAAAAAGAATCACTGTCTTTAAAACAATGTTTTGTAGATTTGTTGTAATTGTTAGAAAAACTTTGATTGGGATCTGTACAAATCAGATCAGACAGCATAGCTTGAAGTGAATGCCACCTTTACCCGAGGTAATATGAATAGAGATATGATTGCTTTATAAGCCTCCACATATACAGCTATATAACCTGGTAGTAAGGCTCAGACACTTGAGTGAAAGTGCAAACACAACATCAGACGTTTATTGGGTAAAAGGACTTTACATATGGCAAAATCAGCAATTTATTTATATACATGGAAATTATCAAGCATGCTTATATGTATATTATTAAAGAGGAACTACACTGCATCATATTAACACAAACAAAAACACTATTTCATTAATTTTCAATATTCAAAGCAAATTTACCCATCCATCCATCCATCCATATCTGTATCACTTTAAAGAACACTCCCTACCATTTCTGGTCATGGCCATCTTGAGTATGGGCAGATGATTCATGCCACATTTACTTCCTGCAATCCCTTTGCCCTTAGCTCAGGCATTCAAGAAAGAGGGTGTTTTTGCTGATAAAACTCCTCCTTCCCTCCTGAAGACTCCTGGGATTTATGAGATCATTTGCCTAGGCATGGAAACCAGGAAGTAACTGAAGAAAAGTTAAAAACAAAGTTAAAAACAAGTAAATATAATATACCTTCCTTTCCATTTACTAATGCTAGCAGCATAAGGATTACAATTAGTCAATGCTGATCGAAAAGAGTGAAGTTCCACTTTAAGTACAAAACAGTGAAATAGACAAGCCATATAAAAAAATACACAAGTGTCATATCCAGTAGCTACCAGTTCTGTTGTATGTGTAGAGTGCTCTTTGTAACTCAAGTGGTCTAATTTTACTTTTAGGTGTATCTTTTAATATAGGGATATCACACATTTATATAGATGAGCTTCAGGTTTGGGTTGAACATATACAAATAAATAAGAATACCACAATCAGCAGTCAGGTGTAAAGAAAGGATACAAACTGTTACAGTCAATATTCAAAGGTTCATTTGAATTTTCTGCAGTAATTGCTGATTGCAGAAAGTTTTCTGTGGCCCTGAGGCTCCTTACAGACTGGGAAATCCTCAAACACCTTTACAATGTAAACAGAGAGTGCAGATGCATGTTAGAACATCATTGATTACTATTATTTAAATATATATAATATATATATATATATATATATATATATATATCATATAAAAGTGCTTGAAGTAAGAGGGTGTAATATAAATCTATACCTTTGATATATCCTCTTCATCTAAGCCAACTCAAAAGCACCAAACCAACCTTTAAGTAACTCTCCTATATCCCATAAGGCATCAATGAACCAGGTCCTCCTTTTTAACAGATAAAAGCTACAACTGCAATATATCATGCACTATCTCTACACATTGACATAAGGCATAAAGAAATCTCTCTGTTACTTTACCCATGTGAAGCTGCAGAATAAATACCTTAAGATTGTGTTTAGCCTCCTCCCATCTGGCCTATAGACAAATGGGGGTTTATTTACTAAAGCTGGAGAGTCAAAAATCAGACTCCCTTCTGCATAGAAACCAATCAGCTTCTAACCTCAGCTTGTTCAATGAAGCTTTGGCAATGAAACCTGGAAGCTGATTGGTTTCTATGCAGAAGGGAGTCTGATTTTGGACTCTCCAGCTTTAGTAAATAAACTCCATGATGTCCGAGTGGGAGCACTGCTGTTCTGGGTGGACATCATACAATGTCCTCCAAGTCACATGCCTTGCAGCATGATTGCCCTGAGCTGGCTCCGGTACCATGTGATCAATGTGACCAATCACAGTGATCACATAACAGTTGTACAAAATGAATGGCTTTCATTCCTAACCATTCATTGTTTACTATTGTGATGATCTCTGTGATTGGTTAAAGTGATCACATGGTACAGACATGGCCAATAACAATGCATTTGTACCATGTGATAGCTGTGGCCAATCACAGCTATCACAATAGTACACAATGAACGGTTATGAATGAATGGTTGCCATTTATAAAAATAATTGCTTATAACAGTGATCATCGCTGATCACTTTTCCAGAGTAGTACAGTGTAATTATGGTAAAACTGCACTGCTCTGGTCACAGTATGTTAAAAACTAACTGCAAAAAAAAAATATTGTAAAAAATATATATATATATAATATGTTTTAACATACTGTTACCAATCAGTATCCCTGATCTTACACAAGTCATATGCATATGCTGTACTACTCTTGTGACAGCATGTAAACAAAATGTAAATACAATTATGTCATTTCTTTGTTTTCCAAAAATAATGTGCCAAAAAATTACAACTTCAAAAAACTCATCATGCCACTCAGACTGTCTACTTTACAAAAAGTAAATTTTTACTGTCTTGGCATATTATACACTGATTTGGATTTTTTTTTTATCAAAGAAATGTAGCAAAATATGTGTTGGCCTAAATGTCTGAAGAAAGATAATTTCTTTGAAAAATTTTAAAACAGAAACAAAGAAAAATATTGTTTTTTTTTAATTCTTCAGTATTTTTTCATTTACATACCAAAAAAACCCATGTGGTGATTAAATATTAACAAAAGAAAGCTCTATCTGTCTAAAGTAAAATGATAAAAATGTAATTTGGGTACACTGTTGCTTGACTGAGTAATTGTCATTCAAAGTGTGACAGAACTGAGAGCTGAAAATTGTCCTGGCATGAAGTGGGTGAAAGTGTCTGGTACTGAAGTGGTTAAACTATGAGGGCTACAGTAGCCTATGCTGCCTTATTAGCCACCAAACGTGCCCACCAGAGACTGACGCAGTCTGCCATTTTGTTAAGAGTAGCCATGTTATTGCCTCATATTTCCCCCCCCTCTCACTCTGAGAGGCACAGTGACAGATGTGCGTGTGTTAAAAGTGTCACAGGCCAGATCCCAGCAGAAAGCCACGAGGTGCCTCACTGTCCCAAGAACCTGTGCCATTCCACACCTTGGAAGAGATAAGGCAAGCTTTCCCAAGAGTTGAAAGAGATTCCGACCTCATAAACCTAAATCAGCGTAGGTGACAGAATCAGATAACCTTTGTTAAAATCCATGTTTCCCCTATGTCTCATATCTTGGAATATGAGAGACTTACATAAAAAGCAGACATATCGTCAGATGGCCAATGAGCAGGCAAACAGTTTGATGGGTCACTCGCCTTGTCTCAGACACATAGGAATGCAGAAACATAGATCTCGTGAACCGTGCAGTATATAATTTCATAATTCATATCTAATCAATCCTCAGACATGTCTGCATAATAATCTACCTGCGGGTGGACTGTGCCTTGTGCAGATGGACAGTTATGGGCCAAAATATGAGTTACGGGAGATTTTTGCTCTAGTTGAGGCATCCGCCCATAACTACATGCCCTAAATGGGTTATTGGGCCTTGACTTAAGAGACACCCCCTGCTGGGGACTACAAAATAAGCTGTCAGACCTAAGAGTGTAGAAGTTGAAGACGTCTCCCATTTTTAACATCAATACCACCTGGGGAGACACATGCCCTCTTGCTCTGAAACTTGGATCTGCTAACCCAGGACTTTGGCAAGTACCTTAACCCTTTCACCTCTCTCTGATATCTATTTGCTGTGCTATGGTTCTTTGTATATGTATATATATATATATATATATATATATATCTTAGTTACATCTTGTTTCTGTAAATATTTTTATTGCACCCATTTGACCTTTTAGTAATAAATATTTCTTTCTGAAAGTGTTGAACTGTTTCTATAGCTCTGTATTGCAATTTACGAATCCCTGCCTCTAAAGAGAATGCTACTGTTTGTTTAACCCTCTGTATAACAGGGCCTGTGTTATGACCGTGTTATGCAGTCGACTATTTCAATCATTATAGTGTTATAGCTGATAACGCCGAGTTTCCTCTTTCTTGTACAAAAAGGAGGTGGTGGCAGTGTGAAGGGTTAATTGCGTAATTAACCTGACCCAGTAACAATCGCTCAGGCTGCCGGTACATCGATTGTGGTCCGTTAGCTGGAAAATCATGGTGCAGGGTGCAGCTGGGTGTGGCATTGTTACGCACGTCACATCGCGGTTTTAGATTGGCTAGTCCTTCGGTCACGAGTTTGGTGAGAAGGTCTGGGATCTGACGCCGCGATCGTGACATATTGGACGTCGCAATCGTGGGATTGTCGCATGTTGGTGGCGGCAATCTTGGGATTGTGACACCTACTTTTATCTTTTACATACCCTGATTCATCACTTAGTTCATGTCCACAGAGTCAGTGACAACAATAAAAGAACCACATACAAACAACCTTAAAAGGAAACATACTGTGGTGTCTGAATCTAGGTTTGAGTCAGAACCCATCCTATTCACAAAACAGCAAACAGGCAAACACACTGGCTTCTTCATAGCTCTCTAACTGTCCTTATCAGTTGATCAGTAGGGGAAAAATGTAGGATCAGACTGCCATATTAAATTCTGTATACTGGGAAGAATTGTAGGGAACGGTAAAGGCTCTACAGTTTAGCCCCATCTTGCTAAACCTCCTTATACAGGAGATTGACAGTTTGAGTCTTCAGTTTTGTCAAGCAACAAAGCTGCTCCAATGTTGCTTTTAGTAAAAAAAACATTCTTGGTACTTAACAACAAAGCTGAATGATTCGTTTTACTTTTATTTTCAAATAGGTTCTGCTTAATAAGATTCCCTATACTGCAAACACCTAGTTAAAAGTCTTGTCCCAGGCATTTTTTCAACACATTATATGTACATGCGCATATATATATATATATATATATATATATATATATATATATATATATATATCTCCAATGAAGTGACTAATCTCTAAGTATCACTTGAGGCTAAACAAATCCTTCTACATAAATCATACCTGTTTATTTGCAGTTTTCTCTCCTCTTCATCTGTTCAAAATCCAGAATTAAAAAATGTTTCTGAGATTTCAGAAAACAGGGGTCAGGGAGCCGAAATTACACACTGCAGATCTCAGGAAAGCTCTGAAAGCTGATTGGAGTGAAGGGACGCCCCCTTCCCTACACACAGCACACAGAAACAGAGCTGTGGCTGTCAATCACAAGCTGCATTTTGGATCTCCCTCCCCTGTCACCTATTTTTCTTGGTGTCAGGAAAACTTGTCAGAAGTGGCTCATGTTGACAGCAGTAATGAGGCAGAAAAGAGTAATGAAAATGAATGCTCCTACGCAAAATAGAGGGATATGCTTTGTTCATATTTCATGACTGAGGTTTACAACCGCTTTTAAGCTTTTGCATGGAAAAAAATATTATAATATTTCATCTAAATTTACACCAATAAACATAAAGTGAAAAATGTTTGTGCTTTTCAAGAGTTTTCTTTGTCAGGTAGACTTGCTTTATACTGCATTCTAAGCTGAAGACCCTTCGTGCATATAGCAACACACATTTACCCAAAATATACATCTTTAACTTCTTGCCAACCAGCCACTGTAGAAATATACGGTGGCAGGGCGGTGTGGCTGCACAAAACCACGTTTTAAAATGTGCTTTTGCAAAACAGGTAGGGGGGCACACTCGAGGTGCGCCACCGCCCTACCTGCGCCCCCGATCGTGGCCGCGGGTGTCAGTCGCCAGGTCACGGCCGGTCATTACCTGCCTTGTCCCGGTGATTAGCGGCAATCACTGACAGAGAGTACGGCTGCAGTGTTTACACTGCACCTCTACTTTCTGTCAGTTCCCTGTCAGCTCCTGACATGCTGATCTGGAGAGAAGAGTTTATCTCTCCGGATCAGCATGTTCCCGTGCAGGACACCCCCCCCGCCCCCTAGTAAAACACTCCCCTCACACAGTTAACACTTTCAGTGAATAAAAAAGTTAACCCCTTCCTCCCTAGTGCCATTAGTACAATGTCATTGTTTTTTTTTTTGCACTGATCACTGTATTGATGTCACTGGGGATGTCAGTGACCCCAAGTCAGTTCACCCCAGTGTAAGAATGTCCGCCGCAGTCCCGCAGTCCTGCCATAAGTCGCCGAGCGCTGCCATAAGTCACTGATTGCCGCCATAAGTCGCTGATCGCCGCCATTATTAGTATAAAAAAAAATTGAGAATCCCAGTATCTTTCCCGCCATTTGTAAATGCTATAACTTTCACGTAAACCAATTAATTTACACGTATTGGGTTTTTTTTAGCAAAGGCATTTCGCAGAATGCATTTTGGCAGAAATTTATGATGAAATTTGATTTTTAAATTTTTTACTGGACATGTTTTATAGCAAAAAGTCCAAAATATTGTTTTGTTTTTCTCAAAATTGTCAGCCTTTTTTTTTTATAGCGCAAAAAATAAAAAACAGACAGGCGATCAAATACCACCGAAAGAAAGCACAATTTGTGGGAAAAAAGGACGTAAATTTAATTTGGGTGCAGTGTTGCATGACCGCGCAATTGTCAGTTAAAGTAACGCAGCGCCGTAACACAAACCTCTTCTGTAACCGCTTCCTGACCACCCTATAGTAGAAATACTGCTACAGGGCGGCATGGGTGCGCAAAATCACATATATATACAGTCATGGCCGAAATTGTTGGCACCCTTGATATTTCTCCAGGAAATCATGTATTTCTCACGAAACGTATTGCATTAACACATGTTTTGCTATACACATGTTTATTCCCTTTGTGTGTATTGGGACAAAACAAAAAAAGGGAGGAAAGAAAGCAAATTCGACATAATGTCACACAAACCTCCAAAAATGGGCTGGACAAAAGTATTGGCACCCTTTCACAACTGCGGATAAATAAGAATGTTACAAGCATGTGATGCTCCTGTAAACTCACCTGGGGCAAGTAACAGGTGTGGGCAATATAGAAATCACACCTGAAAGCAGATAAAAAGGAGAGACGTTCACTTAACCTTTGCATTGTGTGTCTGTCTGTGCCACACTAAGCATGGACAACAGAAAGAGGAGACGAGAACTGTCTGAGGACCTGAGAACCAAAATTGTGGCAAAATATCAACAATCTCAAGGTTACAAGTCCATCTCCAGAGAACTAGATTTGCCTTTGTCCACAGTGCGCAACATTATCAAGAAGTTTGCAACCCATGGCACTGTAGCTAATCTCCCTGGTCGTGGACGGATGAGGAAAATTGATGAAAGATTGCAACGCAGAATAGTCCGGATGGTGGATAAGCAGCCCCAAACATGTTCCAAAGACATTCAAGCTGTCCTGCAGGCTCAGGGAGCATCAGTGTCAGCGCGAACTATCCGTCGACATTTAAATGAAATGAAACGCTATGGCAGGAGACCCAGGAGGACCCCACTGCTGACACAGAGACATAAAAAAGCAAGACTACAGTTTGCCAAAATGTACTTGAGTAAGCCAAAAGCCTTCTGGGAAAACGTCTTGTGGACAGATGAGACCAAGATAGAGCTTTTCGGTAAAGCACATCATTCTACTGTTTACCGAAAACGGAATGAGGCCTACAAAGAACAAAACACAGTACCTACGGTAAAATATGGTGGAGGTTCAATGATGTTTTGGGGTTGTTTTGCTGCCTCTGGCACTGGGTGCCTTGACTGTGTGCAAGGCATCATGAAATCTGAGGATTACCAAAGGATTTTGGGTCGCACTGTAGGGCCCAGTGTCAGAAAGCTGGGTTTGCGTCCAAGATCCTGGGTCTTCCAGCAGGACAATGACCCCAAACATACGTCAAAAAGCACTCAGAAATGGATGGCAAAGAAGCGCTGGAGAGTTCTGAAGTGGCCAGCAATGAGCCCAGATCTAAATCCCATTGAACACCTGTGGAGAGATCTTAAAATTGCTGTTGGGAAAAGGTGTCCTTCCAATAAGAGAGACCTGGAGCTGTTTGCAAAGGAAGAGTGGTCCAAAATTCCGGGTGAGAGGTGTCAGAAGCTTATTGATGGTTATAGGAAGCGACTGATTTCAGTTATGTTTTCCAAAGGGTGTGCAACCAAATATTAAGTTAAGGGTGCCAATACTTTTGTCCAGCCCATTTTTGGGGTTTTGTGTGACATTATGTCATATTTGCTTTTCTGCCTCTGTTTTATATTTGTTCCAATACATACAAAGGGAATAAACATGTGTATAGCAAAACATGTGTTAATGCAATACCTTTTTTGTGTGAAATACTTGATTTTCAGGAAAAATATCAAGGGTGCCAACAATTTCGGCCATGACTGTATATATACATGATTTGCGCTCCCATGGTTTTCATGCCCCTCCCAGATAGCGTCAGATTTCCCGCCAGTACGCCAGTCATCACATTTAACCCCTTAATTGCCAGGAGCACGCTCATTTACAATAAACCTCCATTGCTAGAATGGTGTCTGAACGGGTCAATATCTTTGATCAGGTCAGCACTATACCAGAGTTCACATTAGTATAGCGTCCCCAAAAATGCAGCGTTAGCGGGATCAGCCCCGCCACCTGCCAGCACCTGCGTTTAGCCCCTACGCTTACCCTCCCCCCTTTCTCCCCCAGCAAGTGCAGTGTCAGTAGGTCCCTGTTACTTGATACATTGCACACAAAACAGTGTTTGCAGAATCAGGCCTGATCTCTGTTAGCACTTGCTGGTAAATTTTGATGACTCTCATATGCAGCAGAGTGCCAGTACTAGTGCCGCTCTACCTTTTGGTGAACTGGCGAGAACCAGCGGTCTAGTACATCTTGGTCTTTCACATACCTCCTTGATTTTTGGAGCTGTTTTTCACGGAATATATCTATGCGTTGATTGTGGATCAAAGCAATTTATATGCACAACAATTTATCGCCGCCAACCCAAATTCAAACCTTGCCAGACCATTCGCATGGAAACCCATTACAGTTTTCGAATTTACATTTTTTTGGGGCCTATCCCTCAACATGGGCATTATTGAAAAAAATGAATTGCGGTTGTATTGGTCCGCAGACCCGATTCATCATATGCCGTGTTCCCTGCTGCCATGGTCAGATATAAATATGAGAGTATAATGTGTTTTATGCATTTCAACAACAATACACTCTGTCATCCCTGAATTTGACCAGCTCCACAAAATTTGGCCCCTCGCAAATCACCTTAACCAAAAATTTGCAGATGTCTATACTCCCCAGCAAAACATCTGCGTTGATGAGTTCCTCATTAATTTTTCTGGCCGCCTTGCATTCAAACAATTTCTCCCCTGCAAGCGTGCCAGATATGGGATAAAGATGTAGAAGACCTGTGAGAGGACAACAGGCTATACTTATACGTTTTGGATTTATGAGGGAAAAGAAAGTCACGTGGAGCCCCCTGGATGCCCAGACTACATGGGGAGCAGTGGCAAGATAGTTTGGGACTTGGTGTCATCCTTTTTCCATATGGGGTACCACTTATACGTGGACAATTTTTATTCAAGCGTGCCACTATTTAGACATTTGTTCAATCTTGGAACTGGCGCTTGTGGCAAAGTGTGACCTAATGTGTGCCCACCATTAGAAGTGTGTGGATGCAGGGCGGTATATTCTAATGGTGGGCATACCTCACACTTTTTCTGGCAGAGATTTCTTCTCATTTTTGTCATTCAGTCCACAGGCTGCATACAAAAAAAAAGAACATAGTATATATACCCAACAAGGACCAGCGATGTACTGGTACACCCCTGGACTTTGAATGGTTATACCAGGATGATGCCTACAGCTGCAAGCATCATCCTGGTATCATTTTTTTCAGCCAGCGATCGGCTTTCATATAAAAGCAATCCTAGTGGCTAATTAGTTTCAGGATTGCTTTTACAAGCAGCGGGAGATGATGCCCCTCCTCCCCCGCTGCCTTCCATGGCCTTATCGGGCAGTCTTGTGCCATCGGGAGAACCTGAGAATGCAGCCGGTGTTTCTGCCAGCTGACTATAGAGCTGATTGAAGATCAGAGTGGTGCCAATCATCTCTATAGCCTAAGAATTCGGAAGCTACAAGCATTTCATTACTTCAGTTTCGCAGGATATAAACAGCGCTCTATGTAAATTGGGAAAGCATCTGATCACACCGATTTTGGTTTGATTAGATAATGTAAGGGCAGAGGAGATATCTAGAGTCTGATAGACCACATATTTCTCAAAAAAGAATATATGACAATGCCCATTGAATTTATAGGGGATATTTGCATTCCCTGTTATAGCATTAAAAGTGATCAAAAAAAAAAAAAGAAAGGTACAAATGTAAAAATAAAAAAAAATAAAAAATCACCCCTGCCATGCGTGCACACCTGTGTGCACAAGCCTTGACCCTGTGCCTGTGTAAACAGCGGTTTCACCATGCATGTGAGGTAATGCCGTGAATGTCAGAACAAGGGCAGTAATTCTAACACTAGACCTCCTCTGTAAATCTAAAATGGTAGTTTTTAAAGGCTTTTAAAGCGTTGCCTATGGATATTAAAAATGTTTGCAGTTTGTCGCCATTGCACGGGGCATGCGCAGTATTAAAGCATGTCATGTTTGGTATCTATTTACTCGGCATACCATTATCTTTTATATTTTACAAAATAATTGGCCAATATATTGTGTTTTTGTGCATTAAAAGTAAAATCGCTGCACGAGTACTATGTGCCATAAAAAATTGTAGTATCCATCATTTTTTTCACTAGGGTGTCTGCTTTAAAAAAATATAGAATGTTTGGGGGTTTAAATTAATTTCCTAGCAAACAATACTGATTTTTTCATGTGAACAAAAAGTGTCAGAAAAGGCTTGGTCTTCAGGTGGTTAGAAGAGTGAGTGATGTGTGGCATAAACTTCTAATGCTGGGCATAAAACACCCCCACCCCCCAAAACAACCCATTTTTGGAAAGTAGACACCCCAAAATATTTGCTAAGAGGCATGTTGAATCAATAGAAGAATTTATTTTTTTACCACAAGTTTTTGGAAAATGACAAAAAAACATTTTTTTTTTTACACAAAATTGTCACTTAAATGATTTACTGCTCACACATGCCATGGGTTTATGTTGAATTACTCCCCAAAATACATTCTGCTACTTCTCCGGAGTATGGGGGTACCACATGTGAGAGACGTTTTGTCAGTCTAGCCAAGTACAGGACCCCAAAATCCAATAAGCACCTTCAGGCTTTTAAAGGGCTTTATTTCCTCATTACTCTTCCTGACTACCTATCACAGTTTCGGAGGTCCTGAAATGCCAGGATAGCACCTAACAACCCCCAAATGATCCCTTTTTGGAAAGTAGGCACCCCAAGGAATTTGATAAAAAGCATGGTAAGTATTTTGCAGATCTCATTTGTTGCCACAAGTTTTTGGAATTTGAAGAAAAAAAAACAAAAACATATTTCTTCTATTCTTTTTTTATATTTCAAAACCTTGTGAGAAAAAATGAGATCTGCAAAATACTCACCATGCCTCTTTTTAAATTCCTTGGGGTGTCTACATTCCAGAAAGGGGTCATTTGGGGGGTTTTGGTGCTATCCTGGCATGTCAGGGCCTTCAAAACTGTGATAGGTAGTGAGGAAGTGTAATGAGGAAGTTAGGCACCTTCAGGCTTTCAAAATGGTCATTGGATTTCAGGCTCCTGTATGTGGCTAGGCTCCCAAAAAGTCACACACACATGGTATCCCCATACTCGGTAGAAGTAGCAGAATGTATTTTGGGGTATAATTCCACATATACCCATTTAAATGACAACTTTGTGTAAAAAAAAAAAAAAATGTTTTGTCATTTTCCAGAAACGTGTGGAAAAAAAATAAATCTTCCATGGATTTAATATGACTGTCAGAAGATAGCTTAGGGTGTCTACTTTCTGAAAAGGGGTCAATTGTACTATCCTGGTATTTTAGCACCTCAAGAAATGTAATGGGCAGTCAGAAAGTAAAAGCTGTGTAAATTCCATTATCTATACCATATTTTGTAGACACTATAACTTTCACACAAAGCAATCAATATACACTTGTTAGGAATTTTTTAACCTAAAACATGTAGCAGAATACATTTTGGCCTAAATTTATGACGAAATTTTAGTTTTTTTTTATATTTTTTATGACCAAAATGAGAAAATGTTGTTTTTTTCAAAAAAAATTTTTTTCTTCAAAACTTTTTCTGGTTATAGCGCCAAAAATAAAAAGCGCACAGGTGATCAAATACCACCAAAAGAAAGCTCTATTTGTGTGAAAAAAATTACATAAATGTAATTTATGTACCGTATTGCAAGACTGCACAATTGACCGTTAAACTAGCGCAGCGCTGTATAGCAAAAAAATGGCGTAAATTGCAGTATCTATACCATAATTTTTAGACATTATAACGGTCACACAAAGCAATCAATATACACTTATTGGGATTTTTTACCAAAAACATGTAGCAGAATACATTTTGGCCTAAATTTATAACTAACTTTGAGTTTACTATATATTTTTTATAGCTGAAATTAAAAAATATCTTTTTTCTTCAAAATTTTTGGTCTTTTTTTTGTTTATAGCGTGAAAAATAAAAAGCACACAGGTGATAAAATACCACCGAAAGAAAGCTCTATTTATGTGAGAAAAAGGACGTAAATTTTGTTTGGGTGCAGCATTACATGACCGCGCAATTATCAGTTGAAATAGTGCAGTTGCCGAGTAGCAAAAAGAGGCCTGGTCATTAAGGGGGGTAAATCCTCAGGAGGGCAAGTGGTTAATATATATATATATATATATATATATATATATATATATATATATATATATATATATAAAGTATATACACCACATACAATAACATATAAATTAACCCATGCCATTGGTTTCACCGAGCTGCACTGGTTTTGCTGAAGAAAAAGCACAGCAGTAGCTTTGTTTGTTTTCAGACTGTCCTTCTTAATTGAAAGTCTTTTTGGGGCTTTATAGAGCAGGATCAGAAGGGGAGGGGGAATATGTCATTCCTCTGACTCCAGCAGTTTTGTGAGTCATCTGAGTTTCAGCTATTGGGCTCTGTACACAACAAAACCTTTTCAGAAAAGTATTTTAGCCTGGTTATTAGCCTGGTTATTAGCCTGGTTATTAAGTGAAAAAGTGTTTTTGTTTTATATATCCTATACAGTCGTAAACATAATATTATATACATAAATATTTGACACAATCCCTTTAAAGAGAATCTGTCAAAAAATGAATACCTGGTAAATGTCTTCTGAAGAGTACGTACATTTCCCAAACCAAATGCTTATGTTCTGGTCATTAAAGGTGAACCTTATTATCTTCACTGAAAATTACATTATTGTTCTCACAATTGTATGCAGCTTATCATCTAGAGAATGGCAGATTCTGCCAAGGTATTCAATTATTGTTCATAACCTATTTACTTTAATATCCCAAGTTATTCTTCTTTAATATATTCCATATTAAACATATTGGGATTTTTCCACTGTGTCTAGAACTGGAAAAATATTGGATAGTAACCTTAATAAAATGATAGCATTCTGTTGTTACTAGTTGAAAATACACCGAAAATTAACTCTTAAAGTATGGGCATATTGTATCAGTCCTTATAAAAAAGGAAAAGTCCACTGTCTTTAGCAGTTGTGTCTTTAGCAAAGGTGTTTTATACTGATAAATGAGTTGTTGTTTTGCTCCTATTCCAGCTGACTTTGATCTATAATTTCTATTATATACTGGATATATTAGATACTGAGGTTCAGGATTTATAATTTAATTTTCTCTCAAAGGAATTCTATGTCAAAAGAAATATTATATGCGGGCTGACATTGCTGCCTCCAAAAATGCTAGTTGCCTGGTTGTCTCTTGTTTTAATACTGTATGAGTTATTGACCTAGAATTAGCATACAGATCAGAAAAGTCAGTGTAGAGTTAGATCTTCTAAGCTGCACTGGTCAGTGACTACTCAGAAGGTACTGTAGACATTGGATTCACATGAAAGCAAGACAACCAGTATTTTCATAAGGAGAGGTAAACAATGACAACTATTCTACTTGCTTAGGACATGTTTCATTTAAGTGCTGAAAGGACCTTTCACCTCAACTTTACATGTGCGTAAAACTTGTAGACCACATGTAATGGATGTGTACTGAAAATGTACATGTGCTCAATTTATATACAAAACATATTTAATTATTTTGAACAAACAGTAAAGGAACTTTCAAGAAAGACCTCAATGATCTATGTAGCAAATAGGAATTGTGGAAAAACTGGTCTTTAAAGATCAGAACAGAGGTACTGAAATTGCAGCTCCTGTCTTCCTATTTTTTAAGGCAGCAGAAACTTGGCAGTCTGCAATCTTTATGTAAACAAACACCTGGTTTTTCTAAGCTATTATAAACAAGAGTCTGTATTGTGATCTTTGAGAATTAATTAACTAGTACTAGCAGCCATCTAGAGAGGTCAGTACATTTTTTAAATATATATATAATAATAATATATATATATATATATATATATTTATATATATATATATATATATTAGACAGTTTACACTAAAGTTTCAGTCGCACAAAATGAGATGAGTTACAGCAGATACAGCTGTGCCGTCACTTGAGCTAATCTGGGAATCCTTTGTCCTTTGTTACTAAGGGTTTATTTGTACAAGAAAGAATAGTATGTAGAATATATATTGAAGGTGGGAAAAGTTTCAAAACCATATAGCTTACAAAATAATAAATAAATAAAATGTAATTGGCCCCAGATCATTACAATTTCCCTTTAATGGACTATAATGCTAATTTTGAATGCAACATAATACATAGCAGCAATTATTTTGCTTTTCTGTATAATATACTTCAAAATAATTAGCATCTTATCTCCTTTAAGAATGGTAAGTGGGGATTCTGTATTAGAATTTAAATCACTATGCAAAAATGAATATTTATACATATATAGATAAACTGCAAATTTGGTCCATAGCAATATTTTACATTATTTGCAAACCAGATATGAAAAAAAAATCTAAATTATCCAAAGCAAAATACATATTCATTATATATTAAAAGTTGGTTAATGAAAGACATAGGCTGGATTCAACACATGGCCACTCAGAAAAATTGTGTTACATTGCAAGTTAACTTGTGTTGTTTAAAGCAGCCTATTCAACTGAGAAGTTAACAAAGGCAGAACAGTAGGTGTGTTACAGTGCATTATGGTGTGCAGCAACACAGGTGTGTATGGATTACTTCAATGCTTAGGTGTGGATCCTGCAATAAAGTGGTAGTAAAGTCTACTTTTTTGATTATACCTACAGTATAGGTGGATTGCAGATGCTATGTCAGACCCCTGTAGACACGTGCTCTAAATTTCTTGCCCGTACCTCTGTATAGGTTTTCTGTTAGAAAGTTGGATGTAGTGTCAATGGACTGCAAGAGTGCTCATCAGCACCCTTGCAGTCCATTGAGAATTAGAAATCTACCTGCCTTTGTGACAGAAAAGACTTGTAGTTTCTTCATTCACAGATCCCTGTGAATGAGTGTCACAGCTGTGAAGGTAGAGCTGATTTTGAATGTGACAGCGGATGTGGGGGAGAGAAACCCCTACCCACTCTCACAGGGTTATGGGGGTGAGTAGGGCAGGTACTGGAACATGCTACATGTTCCTTGCTACTCCCTATATACGTGTGTAACATGTAACATGTGCCAAAGGTGAACGTATCCTTTATGAATACATGCTTCAATATAATTTCTTTAAAACCAAAGCTTTGTGTCATT
Organism: Staurois parvus; assembly: GCF_062004578.1. Lineage (NCBI taxonomy): Eukaryota > Metazoa > Chordata > Amphibia > Anura > Ranidae > Staurois > Staurois parvus. Next base: position 3,257,936 of record NW_028317803.1, read on the forward strand.
TTTACTGTGACAATAGTTATTGGTGTTTTCATTTCTAAAATGTAACAGCCATAATGAGCTTTTCCAAGTTTTTGGTAGCTATTTCAATGCTTTTCTGGCTGAACCAAAGACAAATATTAAAAAAGCACCATTGAATTTGCATATTCCTTAAATGGTATTAAAGGTTCAGAGTTTTTTTATAGTAACAAACATGTCATAATTACTTGTTCTGTGCGGTGGTTTTACACAGAGCAGCCCTCATCCTCTTCTGCTCGGGTCCACCGCCAATGCTCCTGGCTCCTATGCCTTGACAAGTGCCCCCAATAGCAGACTGCTTGCTATGGGAGCACTGGTGCGTGCTTGCTCTTGAGCCCGGCTCTATGCATCCATAGGGTACATAGAGCTGTGGCTTGGCCCTGCCCCACCCTCTCCTCATTGGCTCACTTGCTGTGATTGATAGCAGTAGGAGCCAATGGCACAGCTAATGAGGACAGCCAAAGCTCTTGCGCACTTTGCTGAATTGAGAGGGGGCACAGGTGAGTATTAGAGGGGCTGTGGGAAGAGTGGAATGCAGCAGTTTTTTACTCTCATGCATAGAATAAAAAAACATTCTGCCTTTACAACCACTTTATTCACTGAACTGTAACTGTAACTAAACCTCTATATAAGCCATATTTGAAAAAGAAGACAGTTAATAATATGTTAACTGTGCCTTTAATCAAATAATATGCCACTTCTAGCACCTCTACTGTGCTTCTGATGTGTATTTCAGCTAAAAAAAAAATGCAACAACTTCACTCTTTGTACTCCACTGAGTCCTTTTCTGGAGTATAAGGAGTTAGAAAACTGATGGAGTATCATCATACTTTCTACAAACTCTTTTTATACTTCCTCCACTCATCATTTTAATTAAATAAGTCTCCTTGTCCACTTCCCAAGCACTGCTGTCTTATTGCTAATCCACTGTCAAGAAATAAATGAGAGATCCCATGCTCCTTTACATTCCACTTCTACCATGCTACTACACTACCATTACCATTATACTACTACTACACTCCCATTTGTATGTTCATCTTGGTGACAGTGGGGGAAAAATGACCACTAATACTGCAGCTTGTTGGTAGCTTGATATAAATGGGATAACACATGAAAAGTGGACATGTACATATGTAGATCTTACATACATCCCCTAAAACATAAATAAATAACAATGAAAGCTTGTAGATTTTAACTTCAGATAGTTTTTATTGAAAGGTTTTTACACAAATGCAGTAATACAAAACGTAATACATAGTGGTTCACATTAGAATGAGGTGGTACATAAGGTATGTATAACCTGGGGATGTATTTTCCCACCAATTGGCTGGGAAAGATGAGGCCCTGTTTTCATATTAGTGGTAGATAAGAATAAATTAATGTGAATTTAGTAGTTTCGGAATACATTGTGAATGGGGTTGGACGGGGATGAAGGGAGGGAGGGAGGGAGTACCAGTCAAGCGTTATGTATTAAGTAGTAATGATATTATATGGATGTCAATTAATAGAGCAGTTAGGGTCATTGAGCCAACGAGACCATTGGAATTTATGGTATGTGAGGTTTCATGATGCTGTTCTCTTTTCCATTTCGCATTGGTAATTTAGGTCATTAATAAGGGTTGAGTAAGCAAGAATTTTTGTGGACTTCCACAATCTGGTGACATTATTTTTTGCCGCTGCTAATATGTGGATTATGATAGTTCGTGTATTTGGTGGAAATGTGTCTATTCCTATATTTAAAAGGGCTAAGGCTGGATATGGGGGGATGCGGGATTCTGCTATTGAAGAAATTAGTTGAAACACTTTATTCCAAAATGATGTAAGAGATTTACATTGCCATAGTGTGTGAGTGATCGAGCCTAATTCTCCGCAGTGCCTCCAACATTTAGGTGAGTGTTGGGGGTAAAAAAGAGCGAGTTTAACTGGTGTTAGGTACCATTGGTGTAATGTTTTTAAGTATGAATCCCAATGGGAGCTACACTTGGAAGCTTTGTATGTAATGTTGAAGGTTTTTGCCTATATACGTGGGGAGACTGATTGGTGAAGATTGCTTTCCCAGTTAGTGAGCGAGGTGGTGTTTATGGCAAATAGGGCATTAGTTAGTAGTTTATAGAATGTCGAGATTCCTTTTTTAGGATACTGTGTTTTGTGAAAAAAGATATAGGCCGTGGCGGGGATTGTTAGTTCTGAAGATACGGTCATTGTGAATAGGAAGCGGGATATTCTTAGATAATTAAAATTTTCATTATTAGGTAAGTGATATTTTGTTTGGAGAGTAGTGAAGGAATCTAGTTTGTGGTTGGAGTATATGTCTCGTATATGTGTTATGCCGTTGGATTCCCATTTTGAAAGGTTCCAAAAAGGGATGAGCAGATGCAGGGTTGAGATAGGTGCATAGGTACTTTTCAATTCAGAATCAGGGTGTTTTGATGATAAAAATTCAAACCAGGCTTGTAGAGTGGCCTTCATACAGGGGTGTTTGATTTGTACAAGTGTTTTGGAATTTTGTGGTATGAACAATAATTTGTCAAGTGTATATTTTAGGGGAGGAAGGTTTTCCATGTTGGACCATGTCTTGTCTTTAGTAGGGTGCCACCAAAAGAATAATTGATCTAGGAGTGTGGCATTGTAGTAGGATTTTAGATGAGGAAGTCCTGCACCTCCCTTAGAGGGCGAACGTATTAGTAAATTCGTAGAGTATCTTGGTTTTTTGTAATCCCATGTGAATTTATTGAGGATCGTCTGGAGTTTGGAGAAAAAGGAATTGGGAACTGGGATCGGAAGAGTTCGGAAGATGTAGAGTATTTTTGGCAAAATACACATTTTCAATGTAGCAATTCTGCCCAGTGTTGAGAGGGTAGATGTACGTAAATGCTTGATTTCTCGCGGAATAGAGTTGAGTAATGATTTGTGATTAGCATTATATAGTTGGTTTGTTGTATTGGTAAGTTGAATTCCCAAATAAGGGATTTTATATTGTTCCCACGAAAAAGGGAATTGACTACGGATTAAGTTCTGGATTCTAGGTGGGGTGTATAAGTTCAAAATGGAAGATTTTGGCTCGTTAAGTTTATAGTAAGAGATGTCTGAGTAATTGTGAAGATGAGTGCGTATCGTACGGAGTGATTTGTAAGGGTTGGTAACCATGAGAATAATGTCATCGGCAAATAGACTAATTTTATGTTCTGTTCCAAGATGGGAGATACCTGTAAAGGAAGGGTCGTCTCTGAGTTTAGATGCTAAGGGTTCAATCAGTAATGTAAATATTATGGGTGATAGTGGGCATCCCTGTCTAGTGCCATTGGAGATTTGAAAGGTTTGTGAGAGAGTGCCATCAGTTAAAACTTTGGCGGAAGGATTGGAGTATAGGGAGAATATTGCTGATAATAACCAATCTATAATCCCAAATTTCTGTAAGGTGAGTTTCATGAATAGCCAATTGATTCGGTCAAATGCTTTTTCGGCATCTAGTGACAAAAGTAGTGAGGGCTGTTTAGTAGATTCTAGGTTGTGTATCAGAGATATAATTCTCCTAGTTGCGTCTGGTGCTTGTCGGCCAGGGATAAAGCCCACTTGATCTGGGTGGATTAGAGTAGGGAGGTATGGGAGTAACCTTTGTGCAATAAGTTTGGCGTATAGTTTTATGTCCGTATTTAATAGTGAAATTGGTCTGTAGTTTTGAACTAATTGGGGGTCCTTATTTGGTTTGGGTATTGTGGTTATGATGGATTGTAACATTTCAGTGGGGAAAGTGCCTGTGGTGGCAGCATGGTTGAATAATGAAGATAGGTGTGGTGTGAGGTTGGGTGCGAATGTTTTGTAGAATTCATTTGTAAAGCCGTCATTTCCTGGAGATTTGTTAAGAGGTAATGTTGATATGCAGTGTTGTATCTCTGTGGGAGAAATTGGTAGTGATAAGGATGTAAGCTTGAATGGTGTAAGACGCGGAAGATTGGTAGTGTCTAAAAATTTTTGAATGTTTTCATTTGTGGGTTGGCATGTGTCAAGGTCATTATTGAGATTGTACAATTGTCTATAGTATGTCGCAAATGCATTCGATATATCCTGTGGGTTAGTGAGTAGCGATTGTGTGGTTGGGCGATGGACATTTACAATCTTTGATCTAAGTCGTTTTTGTTTAACTGTTTTTGATAGGAGTGAGGTTGCTTTATTACCTAGGGCGTAAAATAAAGATTTGGATCTCTGGAGGTTGAGATCGTAGTTGTGTAGCAGAAGGATTCGTAATTTATTTCTATCTGAGGTCAAATTTGCGGCCGTGGAAGGGTTTGGGTTGGTTTTATTGGACACTTCATTAAGTTTGATGGAGGAAAGTAGTTGGTCGATTTGGTGGGATCTTTGTTTTTTGAAGCGGGAGTTAAGTTGTATGAGAATACCTCTCATGTAAGCTTTATATGTGAGCCATAGTGTTGTTATGGATATGTCTGGAGAGGAATTGGTGTCAAAGAATAAATTGTGAGCATCTAATAGATGTTTCTGGTGGTCTAAGTCCTTCAATAATATAGAATTTAATCTCCAAATGGGCGGCAGGATTGCTCGTTGATTGTCGTCTATTGAAATGTTGATGGGAGCATGGTCTGACCAGGTGATCACGCCGATGTTGGATGAAGTTATGTGTTGCAGTGTCCATTTGTCCGTCAGGAAAAAATCAATTCTGGAATAAGCAAGGTGTGTAGGAGAGTAATAGGTGAAGTCTCTTTCAGTTCCATGTTGGCATCTCCAGATGTCGTAAAGGTCGTGGTTGTGTAGAAATTCATTAAGAGATTGTTTAGGTGTTTTTCTGAGGAAGGATGAGTCCATCTGTGCATCGCCAATAATATTGAAGTCACCTCCAATTAAAAGTTTGCCTTGTTTTAAGGATGTGATGGTTTTGTAAAGCTTATTGTAGAACTTGATCTGATGTTTGTTGGGACCGTAAATGTTTACTAACGTATAAAGAATGTCATTTAGTCGACAGATGAGGATATGATAGCGGCCTTGTGAGTCGGCAGTTTGGGAGACCAATGTGAATTGGATGGAGTCTTTTATGGCGGTTATGGTGCCATTTTTTTTTTGGGATTAGTAGCCAAGAAGATTTGCGAGAATCGGTTGAGGTGTAGTTTGGGAATTCTTTTTGTAGCAAAGTGGGATTCTTGTATAAAGATAATGTCAGCCTTAGATTTTCTCGTTTCCTTTTGGAGCATCGATCTTTTGAATGGCGAATTCAGTCCACGCACATTGAGAGAGGTGATATTAATCATTTTGTATCTTTTGCGTGGTGAGTTGAAAGTTGCGTTGGAGTCTTGAGGGAATGAGAAGTTTCGTGGTTATTGGTGTAGAAGAGGATGTGTCGTTAGTTTGGTTGGAGCTTTTTAGGTTAAGTCTCGTATTCACGCTGAGATCTTCACAAGAGTGTATCGGGGTCCGGTAATCAGTAGATCTATAGGAGATGACTATTGGTACTGAGGAGGAGGAAGAGGGAGGTGAAGGTGGTAGGGGGTAAAAACAATACTCGCAGATAATGCGAGTGATCTGAGTAGCTAAATTTGCTACTACAGCTGTGGGGGGTTTAACTAGGCTTTGACCATAGTAAAGGTCATGCCAACTCGAACTGGAAAACATAAAAAGTTTCTCAAAACATGGCCGACCGCCAGTGAATAATGATGTGTTATAGTAACTAGAGGTGCGAGAATGGTGAGATGATTGAGGTTGGGTGCAGGTGGATTAATCATCTTCCATATTTTGGAGTGTAGTAGGAGTGGGTTGTTGTTGTTCACCAGGGATGATATTCCAGGCTTTAAGGAGGTTGAGGCCTTCTTCAAGGTTTTTGACCGTAAAAATTCGACCTTGTTGTCTGATGGTTAATTTTGTAGGGAAACCCCATTGGTAGGCTATGCCGTGGTTTCTTAGGGCTTTAGTGATGTTTATCATTTTCTTGCGATTAAGTAGGGTAGTCTTTGATAGGTCTGCAAATAACCGGATATTGGCGTGTGACGGTGGGAGTGTAGTTGCGTTTCTGGCTGCCAGCATAATTTTGTCTTTGATGTGATAGAAATGAGCTAATACATCTCTAGGGATAGATGCTGAAAGGAACGCGGGTTTGGGTAGGCGATGGGCTCGATCAATAGCCACTTCGAGGTCAGAAAGAGATGGAATGAGGAATTTCATGTATTGTTGAATGTAGGGAAGCAGTGTTTCATTGGTGACAGTTTCAGGGATGCCCCTGAATTTGATATTATTTCTTCTAGAACGATCTTCTAAATCAGCCAATTTCAGATTGATTTGATCGATTTCGGACGTGTGTTCACTATGTGCGTCAATCAGATCATTGTGTGCTGTCACGATGTCACTCATTTTAGCTTCAATATGTTGTATTCTGAGCTCCTGGCGTTGGACCGCGTTATCTATTTGTAGTAGTGATGATGATATGTCATTGTGCAGGGTCTGTCTTAATGATAGAAGCATATTTTTCATTGATATTTCCGTCAATGGCTGTTCTGCTGCTGGAAAAGCCTCTATTGCTGGGAGATCAGTATTGATTTGAGGCATTGGGTGAATAGTGGCCTGAGATTTTGGACTCTGGTGATCTAGGTCTAATCTAGGTCTTGATTTGGCCGGGCTACTTGTAGTAGGGGACATAGGGGGAGACAACTCACCAGGGTCCCCTGGGTACAATGAGTGCTGCAGCCTGGGATCTGTCATCTGGCTCCGTGCTTCATTGTCCTGTCTGCAATCCCCTGTATGCCCGCCTTCGGCGCCATCTTGGCTTCCTGCCGTTATGACAGGAAAGAATTGGGACAGTTTTCCAGGCTGTTCCGGGGTTTTCCTCCGTCGTGGCATGCCTGTAGAGGTGCGGGCACTCCTTATGTGAGGTATGGTGTGCCCGGAATTCCCTGGTGTCTGAGTGAGCCGCTCGTTTCACTGGCGGCTGGACGGAGAGCACTGCTCTAAGCGTCCATGTCAGTGCCGGCCGCGCATGCGCCCCCAAGCTTGTAGATTTTATGATACCTACTACAGCAAAGATCCAACTGTGTTCCAAATTTAGGCAGAAAACTCTCTCAACATCAGTTTTTAAGAACTGAGCCAGGACACATCCTCAGAGGTTCCAAAAACAACTAGAATAGATTGTGCTAGCATTTATGGGAATTATAGTCCTCATCACTTTTCTGAGTTACTGAAGGCTCCTCATATAGTGACTATTTGCACTGTAACTGGTTAAGTTTGATAGATCATTTTGGTTTTGTATTTCATTTAACATTTATGCCATTACACGTAAAGTGCTTTTTTTTACATACAGCTGGCAATCTCAATTTTTCTTGATATCAGATTACAATCACAGCAGGATATAGACAGAGAGACAGAAGGACAGCACAATAGACAAATCATAAAATTGACTAGCTTCCTAAGTACCTTTGGCCTACAGAGCATTTTTGCTTTATATATTCTTATATTCCTCTACATATCAAACTATATTCCTACTTGCATGAAGCATACTATTTATTTTTTTTTTCTATACTGGATCATTGTGTGACCTATAAATGTATGTTAGACATAACTGTAAATGAACCAGAATTGTGACGCTTGATTTTTTTTCTAGATTAGAATAGTTTATTTGCTTACAAGTTCTGTCATTTTACAGTTCTCTGTATAGAGAAGGAAACAGGAGGGGTGCATATAATGTATAACATTAACATATTAAACATGTAACACAGTGTGCATACCTAACTTTCAGTATTTTTGTTCCTATGTACATTAAAATATATAAAGAATAAATAAATTCAAAGCACTGATGTTCCCCTTATTTCACCTGATTGCCTAAAAATAGTTTGCCAAAACACACTGAAGAAGTTCTATGGTTGTTTATACTCCTTTTTTGGCAGAAGGGATGAATTTTAGCAAAGACGAATGAGCTGTACCTTTATATTCCTTTCTGCCTTGCAAATGGCCCACTTTGTCTTTACTTGGCATTTTTAAAATACAGTATGTATTTTATATCTATACATGAATACAGTTTTCAGGCACTGTTCCAACACAATGTAAATATCCCCAACTGTAGTATTAAGCTTTTGTTCATATATCAGAGCACTGCAAACATCTCTTGTAAGATATAGTCACTTAAAAAAATCCTCTGCTTCTGACAAGTAATATTTTATGAAATTTATTTAGTTATATCCAGGATTTCAGCTATTCCAGAAGGAATGAAATGTTTTACCAGCTGGAACCCTTAATGAGGAATGTCAACACTATATTTCCTCAGTTATGAAGTGCTCTAGACACCTGTGAGTAAGCGGGCTTTTGAAAAATGGTAACCAAACAAATTCACTTACTTTGCATCATGCAAAATGCACACTAATTGTTTAAATTACCATGATCTGTCTGCATGTAATGCTCTATATAGACTTACAGTTACATGCAAACAAATACTGGCAGCAGAGTGATCTTCAAATGCAATAAGAAAAAAAACTTAAAACTTTATTAAATTAAAAGGTCTATTCAGTTTTTGACTATTTTGCTGGTTTATTAATTTATCATCAGTTAAGTAAACACATGAAGTGAAATGGTATTTGCAGTAATGCAATGTACTGTGTTGCTGGGTTATAGACTGGTGTTATTGTGGGATTGCCTATTCTGTCAACAGCTAGCAGTCAATGTGCATTATTGCACATAATGAAGTGGTCTTCGATTCAGATATGATATGCTTAAAATTAGTTATTTATCATATAAAAATATATTGCAAAACAGAATCTAGCTTCAATAGGCACATATTGTACTTTACTGCATTTATTTTACCACCAAGATTTGTAAATCAATATTTTACATATGCCACAAAATATTGCAAATATGTTTCATATTGTTTTACATGCGATACATTTTACTGGGCTCTATAACCTTTAAAGGACAACAAATCAAGGTGATTCTTTATGGTGTCAAAAGCGATTAGGCACTCACTTTATTTTTTTTTGCACTGGTCTGGTGAGAAACCTTTGCTCATTTCATGAGCTTCTGACTCCACTGTTAATCATTGCTTCAGGGCAGTACTTTTTTTCTTAGAAATTAGGTGCAGGAACTCAACCACATGCCCCAACCTCCCACAGGGGGGTATGATGCCTAATCAAATGATAGGTGTGGTCAAAATGCAGTTCAAGGATCTTAAGGGAGAATTGTTTAACATCAGGAGTGTATTATGCACTCATGCGTGCTGAGTGCTGGATTCAGGAGCGTGCTGTGTACAGTGTAAATAATTAAAGATTTCAGATTTTAGGAGTTCATTATTTACAGAGTGCAGAGTTCCAGAATGCACTACAAAGTTCCATGTACAGAATGCTGTGTTCAGGAGTGCACTACAGAGTGCAGAGTTTAGGAGTGCATTACAAATAGAGTGCAGAGTTCAGAACTGTGCTACTTACAGACTACAGAGATCAGGAGTGTGCTACATACAGACTGCAGAGTTCAGGAGTGTGCTTCATCAGGAATGCAGGATTACGGAGTGCATTACTTACAGAATGCAGATTTCAGGAAGGCATTGCATACAGAGTTCAGGAGTGTACTGCTTACAAAGTTTACAACCAAAAATGGCTTTCCCCCAAATTCTCCCCAACCTCCCCTAGTACAGAATCCAAGATTCTGTGTTTGCAACTGACATTATTAAGTGATTAGCACAGAGTGAGCTCCAGAGGTGGTGGATGTTCAGGCTGAGATAAATCCCTGCTTCAGGATATGATACTGTATATATATTCATGTATACACCCAAGGCCGGAATGACAACTCATGGGGCCCCCGGGCAATAGGGGATCATTGGGCCCCTGTGTCCTTGCCCAAACTCAAAAAAGCCTATGAAAAAGGTACCAGGGGAATCTCATGGGGCCCCCTACTGACCCCGGGCCCTCGGGCAGTGCCCAACTTTCCAAATGGTCAGTCCATCCCTGTATACACCAATACATAAGGAGGTTTTATTTCTTTGTTTTTTTTGCAATTGCCTTATGTTGTTTCTGAGACTGTCTATTAAAATTGTACTGTTCTAGGATACCTACCACATACAGCTTTGGGGATTACCCCAAGCATGTTATAAATATAGGATTTTTGTGATTTCATTGAAGCCTCATGAAAAGACCTTCTTGTCGATGTATGCTTTTTTTTTTGCATTGGTGAATATTTTCCTTTGCTTTCCATGCATTTTAGTCTGCCTATTAGCTCTCAGAAGGGCCAAAATGTAAAAACAAGATTAACCCATCATGTACTTAATTAGCTTCTTAGTTTGTGTTTGCCAGCTTCAAACTATTAACTGAACCCTTTGTAGTTCAAAACCAGGAATATTTGCCACTAGTAATAATGATATCCCATATATGCAGGGTGATGCCCTAATAAGGGTTATATAAAATGGAGTGTATTGAAACTGCAGTAACTCAGATGTAATTTTACAACTACTACTATTACGTTACCACTACTGAAAGTTGCCAACACAGAAGGGTTGCAATGGTTCATTGCACTTTGCACAATTATATTTTCCTTATTATATTAGCTTTATATGCAGAAAATATCATTAATGAAAATGTAATATATTGTGATAGCTACATTACTTGATTTTTTAGTTCAAAGTGCAATGTGCAAATTGCAGAATGCCATAGAAATAAATCAGATTTTAGTTTACCATACTCAAATGGAGACAATTACTACATTTGGTTACCACAGTTTTTAATTCTACTTTTCAATTAAACTACTTCTATTTGAATTTACATATGAAGGCAAAGACATTATTAAGTCTTTGTAAAACATTAACTGGGGAGTTTAAATGCTTAGCATGTGATCAGTGCACCAACTTGTTGACCTGTGAAACCACAGGCAAAACAAGGTTACCCTTACATGTTCATAGTCTCTCACTCTCTTTTTTTCTTTCTCTCTTTTTTTAATTCACGGAGGGATTGGATCTTGTCTGCTGGAGACCAGATCCAGCCCCCATACATCTGTGCAGCAGCATATCACTTTTGAAAGTGATTTATTACTGTCTGCAGTCAGCCAGCAATAGATCACAATAGCAGCAATCTACTGATTTATGAAGAGGAAGAACAGAGCTGTAACAACTTTTCCCAAGCCTCTATATTGACAAAAAGTGCTGGGATGTCACTCATGATATAATATTTGTTCTAATGTAAACTCAACACAGACATCTTGTGTTTGTTCTAACTTTTAGAGAACATTCCTATGGATCAGTCTATAGACTGATCAGAAGCCCAGATTATCATTTCAGCTTCTAGGCTCATTGTTGGACTGCAGCTTCCACTGACAACAAGCAGTTCCAGAACTAGGGCTGAGGGACCCACCAATATAAGCTGCCATTCATAAATGATGCCAGTATAAAAAAGGGGTTAATATGTAAGACTTTGCTTGCACATGCCTGCAGCAGCTCTATTTCACACACTTCACAATTGGCCAAAAAAATAAATCCATCATGGTAATCGATTAATGCAAATGTGTGGGGGGGAAAGGGAGTTAGCAGGCAAGTTCCAAAAGTACCTGGCAAGTATGGCAGGTTTGTTCATAATGACTTAGAACTCTGCCATAACAGATGTGAATAGTTGCAGTAGATATGTAAAGACATCTTTAGGTGACAGAGTCTCTTTAAGGTATGGATTGAAATACTGTATATGGAGCAATTAATTTCATAAAAATGTTTTCAGTGATATAAGCCCAATGTCAAAAGTTAGAGTGACTTTGCATACTTTGCACATATAAAAAAATCCCTGGACACTTTCCCAAAAGCTCCCTGGAGAGTATCTGCACAAAGACCTTCAGCAGGATCACCAGGAATTCTTTCCATAAAAGCTGCTTATTTTAAACAATTAAAAATAACTTTTAAATTACTTTAACATGTTAAAACATATACCATGTTATTATTTGGTTATTTATTATATATTGTATTTATTATAGAATCTATTTTTAAGCAAAGTATTCAATAAATCATGTTGAAACAGAAAAAGCAAGAAATGTACAGTGTAGCATCTCTTTGTAAACCATAAGCATTCAGAAGCTGCCACTGGATTCCCAAATTATTGTCAGATTAGTTTGCCTTAGTAATGAATAAGAATGGATTTGATTACAGAGCATGGAACACATTTCTTTTTTTCTTAAAAGCAATCCGCTGAAGCAAAATGGACCTTGGCCTTCATGCACTATGTTTGATGGCTCAGTTAGAGAGGTTTGTCGATTCATGTAGGTTCACATGTTATGCTACTACTCTGCTGCTTTGTCATGGTATAAAGAACAGATTTTCTTCCACGAAATGGAAAAACAGATATTTTTCTGTGTGCTTTTTTCTGCTAAAATTCAAAAGCAATTTAAGGCTCAGAGTGTTCTGACATTTTCTATCTATGACAAACAAAGGCTACAGCAATGATTTGGGTTTGAATCTTTAAACATTAAAGCAGTGGGTCAACATGAGTGCATGGAATCAATTCAGACTACAGATGGATTGTAGTAAAGAGACGAGTGAGACATCACAAAGGTTGGTGTGCTTGAGAAGAGGGGGTGGAATGAGTAAGAGTGGGGAGCACTGTTGGCAAACACATATTACTATCCAGGCTTCAAAGGAAATTCTCATTTCCTTTCCATTAATAAACAGGGCAAAATAAATGATTCCTTATAATTGCATTCAAACTAAATAGGAATAACATGGTTGTCTGACAAAGAAGCAAAGCCCACCATCATTTACGGACAAAATAGTGTTGAACCACTCTAAATGTGTGATAGGTTATGTGTTCTATAAACTGGGTTTCATGCACATTTCTGAATTGATAATGATAAGCTGGGAAGATGCTTTTCATATGCATCAGATGTTCGATTCAATGACACTGTTTTCTGGAGAAGCTATTTTGAGGTAATAAGGCCTTGTGCTAATTAAAAGTTCTGCTTAACTAATTTAAAATATTAATATATTCACTGTAATACATGTGAGGCTTTGGTTTGAGGTTTTACATTACATTCTAAAGGTTTAAAAAAGGTAACAGCATATTAATGTAATGTTCTTATATCTCAACTTTCTGATATGCACCTTTTTTTTTTTATTATAAGTCCAAAATTCATAACTGCATCTACTAAATACAGTATTTCTGAATAACAGTCTGAAATTATTTTTTTGTCAAGTCTGGTTCTCCTTACAGAATAGGGATGAGCTCAAGGTTCTTTAGCTGTTCGGGTGTTGAGACAAACGCTCAAATGCTTACCAATTTGGCCAGAGACAAACATCATGTATAATAGCAGTATTGATAATGCTATTATACATGACAACTTCCCACTGTCGCTGTTTAAGGATGCCGAGTCTTTAAGCGACATCACTGATCTTATTAATGTACATGGTCGAGAATCCCTGGCCATGTAGGAAAAGGGGCTTCATCCCAGTGATGCCATTGACCATATGTGGTCATGTTCTTTTGTGGTCAAAGACATCACCATGAGACCCCACCCCCTTGTAACTGTCATCCACCAGACTTTCCATTCAGTTGGTGACAAGTGAATGAGCAGAACATGTCTTGACAGGGGCATTTATTTTTTTCTTTTAGAGGGTCATCGGCCATGGGGCATCATGATTGATGTGGATCTGCATTGATGGAAGCTGTACTTAATGATGGATTTACATAGAGGAATGTTTTTGGGGATTTTAATTTTTTTTAATTGTGGACACGGCAGACATTTGGGTGTTTTTTTCTAAGTTACAACTTTCTTTTGTCAATAAGTAGAGGTACTTTATACTGCATACACATTTACATGAGGGTATCTTGGTGCCCCTTCTTGTTAAAATGGGTTCCAGATTTTGATAAACCCCCACCCTCAGGCATCTTTACCACCAGATCAGGCTTCTGGGGAAGAGGCTTTTGACTTCGTCAACAAGGTGCTTTGCTAGGGGTCCCCTCCTATGTTTAAGGCAAGTGACTTGGCATGGTTTAATTGGGGATAGAGTGCCCTTTCTTGGCCTTCCAGGATGCATGCTTACATAAGGATCTGGTGTGGAATTATGTACTCCCCTCCTTTTTTTCATGATGTTTCATCCATACCAGACTTTAAGGACCTGGTACATAACTTAGGGGGAACCTACACTTTTTTTGGTGGTGCCCCCTTTAATGTTCACACAAGACCTAAAGGGCCTATTAGGAATTATAGGGGAACCACCAAGCTGATTTTATTCTGTGTGGTGGTACCCCATTAACATCTATATCAGACTCTAATCTAGGAAAAGGGTCTGGTAAAAGTAAACAGAATCTCTGACCAGGTAAGCAGAGGAGTAATGTAAATAAAATAACATTGTAAAGATATAGTTTTTTTGCAAACTGTGACCTCGGAGAATAAGTAAGGGCCTAACCTGAAAAAAACTAAGGTGTAGCTCAGGCAGTATACAGCATTTAAATCAGACTTAACCCTACTATAAAATGCATGACAACTAGTTTAGGATGATGCCCCTATGTCAGAAAAAATTCTCATGTACAATCCAAACAACAATGTCATATTTTACAATGTAGACATTACAGAAGCCATCATGGGCTCAACTAGCCATCTAGACCATAGAAGAATTGTATACATTCACGCTATGTTATGTGTAAAAGTAGTAAAACCACTCTAGAACCTATAGTATGTGAAAATTATTAATTTGTGTATATAAAATCTCAAACAATTATATTTGTACTTAACTGACGTTGCTCATCAGTAACCCATATGAGGCCGCCTCAAATACATATTCTCTTGGGGAAGGTCCACATCACCAACACTCCAGTGGATGCAAAGGCTTCATCTTATGAAGTCTATAGGGAGTAAAGTTGGCCCAATCATCATGATATAAATCTAGGATGTCCCACAGCCATTGGGTCTGGAGTCCCTCCATAGTAATTACGGACACACAGAGAAGGTGGGTGTAAAGGTGTGAGGTAGGTTTCTCAACACAATCTGTTCGAAGCACCTGCTTAATAACAGATAAGGCTACATTTGGTGAGGCTTGTGAAAATTGACTTTGGAAAGCATGGGAGAGCTGCATGTAGTGTAAAGTGTTGTGTACAGAAACATAATAATCTAAGATAAGTTGCATTTGGGAATTAAGGACCTGTGTATCACTATCTGAGAAACGGTCTTCATTTTGTACTTAGCACAAGCTCCCAGTTCAGGTAAGATATATAGGTGAGGCAGGAAGGGATTGAGCCAAAGAGGTCACACAGCTAACTGTGGGTAATTATCACATGCTAGACCTGCCTTTTAGGTCTGCAGGGTCATAATCATAGAGGGAGTTAGGGAACAGGGAGCTTTTGAACCTCTAAACAATAGAAATTGGAGAGCTATAGAGCGGACCACCATCACCTCCAACAGCATGGAAAGATTAGACTTATCTGGTTTTAGCCAAGTGACTTTTACCAATTGCATGGCCAAATAATATTTATAGCAGTTTGGAAGGGCCAACCCCTTTGAGATGTGGGACGCATTAGGGCAGATAATTCATATCTCGGAGATTGAGGGACCCACAGAAAAGAAGAGGTGAGTTTTAAAGATATAATTTACAGGATGTGCCAAGCACATATAATAGAAACAATACATTATAAGCTCATCTGTGTTTGTGATGAATGTATTTCATTTTGATCTAAATGACTTTGATAAAGATATCTTGCAGAGTTTAAAAAAATAAAGGAAAGAAAGGTGTCCATAGCAACTAATATATTTCAGTTTCTTTTCTATAGTCAGTTGGTAAATTAAAATAGAAATCTGGTTGCTAAGAGAAACACTTCAGCTTATTTAGATGCTTGATTTCAAATTTGTATCCAGTTTTTTCCAACTCTGATATTCAAGAAACCTTACTATGTTTCATCCTCCAGATTGGTAGGAAAACCAGAGGTGTGTTATTTTTCTAACAGTATTTAACTTAAAGTATGTGGTCTGCCGGGATCGAAGATGGTCGTGTGATACAGGAGCTCCTGCCAGCCTGAGACCTTGCATCGATATTAGCAGAGGAGCAGGTGAGACAGAGCCATTACATGATGGGGAAAGCGGACCAGAAGGTCACCGGCTCCCGTTCCCGCTCTCCGCGGGCACATAACCCCCAACAATCCAGACATATTCAGGAGCTGTTCAGCTCTCAGCAGAGGGACAGGCCACATGCAGCATACCCCTCTCCCCCCCTCATCCCTCCACTACAGAAACATGTGCTCAGGGTGTACAGAGCACAGACACTGGGGCTGATATTGCATCTGTCCCACAGCATGATCTCTCTTCAGGCTCACATACACTTTCTTTAAGAGATCTGCAGGCAGTTGCAGCTGACATTAAAGCTACTTTTACCACAGCCCTCAGTGACCTAAGGGAAGACCTTCATTTGTTAAGTACAAGAATACAGGAGGTGGAATTCACAAGCAGATCTAATGCTGATGCCATAGTGGAGATACAACAGTTGTCAGTATCTCATATCCGTGATATTTATAGACAGATTGAAGATCTGGATAATAGAGGTCGCAGACATAATATCAGATTGTGTGGCTTGCCTGAATCTGTGGAGCCGAGTGACATCCCCAAAACAGTAATTGCGATCTTCAATGATCTGCTGGGCCATCCACCTGCTGCACCCATTGATCTGGAACGTGCACACAGAGCGCTTCGCTCCAGAGGCAGAGATTCTGACCCCCCAAGAGATGTGGTGTGTTGCTTGGTCAGCTTTCCAATCAAAGAAGACATTCTCAGAAGGGCCAGAGAAAGAAGACGCCTTTTATTTCAGGGTAATGAGATACACCTGTTCCAGGACCTTTCCTCCATAACCTTGCAACAAAGCGAGAACTTCGCCCCCTGCTGGACACACTTCGCTCTCATAACATACCATACAGGTGGCAATTTCCATTCTGTCTCTCCGCTCAAGCTCAGGGGTGCACAGCCTACCTGCGAGTTCCAGAGGATCTTCCCAGCTTCTGTTTTGCACTAGACATTCCTCTAGTTGAGCTTCCAGATTGGTACAGATCTCTGCATCTTCCAAATGCTACTGAATCTGGTCGAGTACCAAGTGACATGGATTGGCAAGGCCCCCCATCTCCACCGTAGCCTAATGGTCCCTTCCACTCCTCCGAGACTTCCTGCCAGAGGCTCCACTACCAATAAAAGCCCAACGGCCTTTCCTGCACTTCGCAGACCCCGCCATGATGCCTAAAGGCCTTTCTTCGATCTCTTCCCTGACTTTCTCTCATCAGCAATACTTATCCAGACTATGATCTTACCAGATCTCTCCCATCTGACTCCAGGACCATGCTGGTAGCACCTCGGGTCCTATTTGGCCCCTTAACTGTACACCTTCACCCTTTCATTTTCTGCTCTCTAACCCATCCGCCCTGGTCCAGGTCTTTTAATGCCCCTGCAGATGTTGCCAAATTCGCCTCATCGATCATGAAGACCTTTTCCCTCTCCGTCTCAGCTTCTCCAATGGACCGCCAGCCCTGATGTACCTCCGCTGGCACCCTCCATGTCACTGACCTTTTTATTGCTGCATTTTTACTACCTCT
The DNA here is from genome assembly GCF_062004578.1 of Staurois parvus. Classification (NCBI taxonomy): domain Eukaryota; kingdom Metazoa; phylum Chordata; class Amphibia; order Anura; family Ranidae; genus Staurois; species Staurois parvus. The sequence continues at coordinate 3,275,455 of NW_028317803.1, forward strand.
GATGGAAGCCTGGGGGATGGTCCTACAGTCTTTCTCTAGCCCTGTTTGTAATGTATATGCTGATTTGTCCGCTGCCTAGAGTCTCTGGAGATTATGGATCTCCAGACCCTCTATGCCCGGCCCCTGTGTGGTTGTATGGCCTCCCAGGGGTCTTTTGTTGGTCTTGCAGTGGTCAGGGGTGATTTCCATGCCCTCCATTACATATTGTCTGTATTTCCCTGACCATGATCCCTACTGTTCTTCATCAGAGTTTACTGTGAGAGGCTTCATACTCCAGCTCGCCTTTATACCTTTTCCAGGGGTAGTGTGGGATGGCGGGGGAGGACTGGGTTGGGGGGAGGAAGGGATCCGGGAACCGGGCTGTCATTTCCATACTATTATTATGTTACATATCTGTTTGAAATCAAGTATCACCTTGTTACACTCTCCAAGTGTTGTTCCCGCCTCCACCTCATGTCATAACACCCATCTAAACCACATTTACTGCTTACAGGTTTTGAAACCATCATTTGGAGCTTCTGCTGAGCTCCCCACTAGTCCCGTCCTCTCCCCTTTCCACTTGCCTAGCTACCACTATTTTTTATTTTCAGACACGAGGTGCTACTTGATTTTTAGAATGTCGTGGAGTCCTGCAGGAGTGGGTTGGAGATGGATGGTTTGAGTTTTTGGGAGGAAGTTGGGAAGAGAAGAGTTAGGACAGATGAGAGATACCTTAGGGTTCCAAAAAGAAATGGTGCACTATGTCTCATTTTTCCCAACTGTTTCCTTTGATGGTTGCTTTTTTTTTTTTCTGAATGGTTGCCCTACTGTTCTGTGATGTTGCAATGTTTTTGCCCTAAACAGATTATGATACGATTTGCTTTTCATCTTAATGATATGCAGGTTTTTCATCTGGCTTTCACTGATGTTTTATTTTCAGCATGGACTCGCACACTGGCCCTACCACGACACACCTACAATACCACAACTCTGCCCATAACTTTAGGATCATGCCACGACTGCATTCCACTTAGATGTGCATTTTCTCATTTCCCTACATACAATGCTTCCACCACCACTAATGATATATATTCGGTCTCCTTGCCCTCATGACATTTGTTACATTTTCCTTCTGATATCCCTAAGCTTGTTGCTGTGTCTTACCTCACCCATTATGCTGGACGATGGCAGTTGTGCCCGTATCTATATCTTCATTCAAACTAATTGTGCTCACCCTCCCTCCCTGATTCTTGCATTTTTTTAAGGTCCATGGCCCGGCGGACTCTTTCATTTTGGATCTAAGTCCACCGCGTTTCCCACACAGCAAGCTTTGAGAGCTCTCGCTGAACTTTTTCTTGCCGTCTTTACTCCCTTGTCCTCTGCTTATCATCTCCTTTCATTCCTTGTTCCTCTTTCTGCTATTTCCCTCCTACCCCTTCTTCATTCTTGTTCTTCTTTCCTCCTTCCCGTATCTTGGTGGGTCAGCTGGTCTACCCGCACTGCCGGTTATCTCTCTCTCTCTCTCTTTTCTCCTCTCATTTCCTCTTCCTTTTCATTTCTTTTCTTTTCCTTCCCCCCCTTCTTCTCCCCCTCCACCCCCCCATTTTTTTTTTCTTACCCCCTTTTCCCATCTCTTTAGGTTCCCTTTTCTCTCCTGGACATGCCTTCTCTCAACTTCCTGTCAGGACATCTTTCGCTGAAAGTTCTATTAATGTGAAGGGTCTGAATACCCCTGAAAAGCGCCCTCTCCTGCTTTCACACCTTTTTAAACAGAGAGCGGATATTGTCTTTCTTCATGCACTTCCGTCACGATGCCATACCCAAGCTTACCAACTCCCAGTTTATCATGCTCCTAACCCTCATGCTAAATCTAAAGGCGTTGCCATTTTGATTGCAAAGCACCTCCCTCTGGCTATCTCGGAGTCACTTCCGGATCCGGATGGTAGATTCCTGTTTCTAATAGGTAATTTTGCCAATAGGCCCATCATTTTAGCAAATCTTTATGCACCCAACACTAGACAGGTATCCTTTTTCCGCTCCATTACCTCTTTACTCTCCTCCTTCCAGACGGGTATCCTAATCTTGGGAGGTGATCTTAACGTTCCCCTATGCCCTTTATTGGACTCTTCCTCGGGAAGCTCTTTCTTGCCATATAAATCCATTAGACAGATTCACACTCAACTTCAAGATCTGCAACTTCACGACTCTTGGCGAGTACTCCACCCGAATGTCAAAGACTATACATTTTTCTCCCCTCCACACAACAAATATTCCAGAATCGATTACCTCTTTATCACGCAAGCTGACCTCTCTTTCCTCCTTGATTCCTCCATCGAACTGATGATCCTCTCTGATCATCACCCTATCACTATGACATTACGATTTCCGGAGAAACATTCCCGTTCTATGATATGGCGTTTGGATGCCTCTCTTCTTTCTGACTTGGCCAATGAAGCAGAGGTTCGCTCCCAATTAACAGACTACTTTTCAAACAATCAAACTCCAGATACCTCTTCGTTAACTCAATGGGAGGCACATAAATCATATGTCATTCGAGGAGTCCTAATAGCTATGGCCACAAAACGTAAAAAAGAGAGACAGACAACTCTTAGATCGCATTAAATTCCTGGAAAAGGCGCACAAACATAATCAGGCAGCCTCAGCTTTATCTGATCTTACGAACACCCGCACACAGCTCTTAAACGAACTAGGCAAGGCAGCTAAGCGCAGATTCATTCAGTCGCAAAAACTTTTTTATGAGTTTGCTAACAAAAGCGGGAGATTCTTAGCCAGATCCCTCCAGACAAAAAAGTCGAGTTTAACGATTCACAAAATTAGGGGCTCGGATGGCTCTTTGGCCACCTCAAATGCAGATATAGCAACTCACTTTGAGCAATACTACAAAACATTATACAATCTCCCTCCAGAATGTCGCCCTTCTGAGGCCAATAAGCCTAGAGACACCCTAATGTCTGACTTTCTTCGCCTCTATAGTCCTTCCACTGTACCTGATGATACTGTTCAGGATTTGGAACATCATATCACGGCGGAGGAACTCTCCCGAGTCGTCCAGCAAATGAAACCTGGTAAAACCCCAGGCCCTGATGGTCTTTCTGTGGCATATTACAAGGAGTTTCTAGATATTTTAAGTGGACCCTTCCTCTCTGCCTTCAACACTTTCTCTTCACCCTCCACGCAACATCATCACCTCCTGGAAGCTCATATCACTGTCACCCCGAAAGAAGGTAAAGATGTCACTTTGGTTACCAATTATAGGCCCATCTCTCTTTTGAACGTAGACATCTTGGGGATGGTACGCGCCAAGGTTGCCCCCTATCATCAGTAGAACCATTGTTACGCAAACTCTGCTTAAACCCAGATATCAGGGGTATTTCCGTGGCGAACAAGGAATAAAAACTTGCTGCCTACGCAGACGACTTTCTTTTGTTTCTGACGGAGCCCCGAAATTACCTTGCCCAACCTACTTAAGGATTTTTCCTTCTTTCAATATATCTCGAACCTCAAAATTAATCATTCCAAATCCTATGCCTTAAACATTAGTCTTCCTCCAGACCTGGTTTCCTTTTGTCAGTCACAGTTCCCGTTTCAAAGGGACTCCCTTACCTATCTGGGAATACAGCTTACAAGTAACCGCTCTGATCTTTATGTCAAAAACTTTCTTCCAACCCTTGGTGCCATCCGAGCAGACCTAACTAGGTGGCATCGCCCATGCTTCTCCTGGTTTGGTAGGGCTTCTATACTAAAAATGAATATCCTCCCGTGCCTCCTCTATCTGTTTCAAACCTTACCTATCCATTTACCACCCGCCTTTTTCATTTCATGCAGAAGAATGTGCTCTCTTTTTCTCTGGAATCATAAACGGCCACGTATTTCTTTCTCCCAACTTGTGCTCCCCAAATCCAAAGGGGGGATCGGACTACCTGACCTGCAACTTTACCATCGGGCCTGCCATCTTACTAGGATAGTCGATTGGAATATTAACTTTACCACCAAAACGTGGGTCCAGCTGGAACACTCTTGTTCCACTTCCCCCTTGGCATCGATCCTGTGGCTTCTGACCAAACACATTCCTCAAGACCTCCTCCTACATCCTTATCGGTCCTTCCCTTAAAACTTTTTGCTTAGCCTGTAAATCGGCCTCCATTTCCGATGCCCCCAACCCACTAACTTCTCTTCGCCTCAATCCGGACTTCCCTCCCGATATGCATAAGTCCTTTCCATCGGCACATTGGCCACACAGTCAAGTATTAGCAAACCACTTTTTTCACAAAGGTCAGCTGAAGTCTTGTTCTTCCCTGGCAAGTACTATGGGTGATCTCACCTTTCCCTTTTGGGCCTATCTTCAAATCAGACATTTTTTTCTCTCTCCTGCATATCGCCATAAATGGGTCCGCCCTCTCACCTCCTGTGAGTCACTCTGTTCAAAGGCTGAACCACGGAGGCATTTAGTATCATTTACCTATCTGCTTCTTCTTGGTGACAGAACCTCTGATTCACGTCCCGCCTGCAAAGCTTGGAAAAGAGACTTAAACATTGACTTTTATTCCTCTGATTGGGACTAAATCTTTACCTTTTCTCATAAGTGCTCCTTGAATGTTTTGGCACAAGAAAACGGATACAAGTTGGCGACACGGTGGTACAATACACCTTCTAGAATCCATCATTTTGATCCATCCAGACCTAGTAATTGTTGGAGATGTGGGGCTCCTGTTGGATCTCTTCTTCATATCTGGTGGGACTGCCCTATGGTTCAGCCCTTTTGGCAGGAGGTACATCGGATTACTTCGGTGTCTACACTTGATATTGAGTTCTCTCCGGCCCAACTCCTCCTCCACCACACTCCACTTCCCAAACGTCTATATCTCAAATTTCTGGCTATGCATATGCTTAATGCGGCTAAACTCTGCTTACCGGTTCTCCGGGGGTCTGTTCACCCCCCCACAGTGCGAGATTGGTTCATACGTTTGAACAGAATTGCTGAAATGGAAGAGCTGATTGCTTCTTCTCTGGATAACCCTACTAAATTTTCTCATACGTGGTCCTGTTGGATTCACTTCTGAACGACCCCTGAATATCGTTCTTTCATGGGCCTTGCTGACTGATTCTGAACCTCTCTGATACCCCCGTAGTGTTTCTGGTGATATATCGGCTCTCTGATTTTCTTAAGGTTGTGATTGAGGTCACCGACCCTTCCCCAACCCCCCATCTCCCTCCCCCCCAACCTCCCCCTTTTTTTTTTTTCTTCTTCCCCTCTCTTCCCTTCTTTTTCATGCTTATTCTTAAATTCTTAATCCCCATTTCCTTGCTTTCCTACTCAGAGTTTAGCTTTCATTCTCCCCTTTCCATTTTGGTACACTTCTCTACGCATAGGAGCCTTACTCCCTATCTGCAATCCAGCTGCGCATATGTTTTACTTTTACATATCTCCTTTCCCGAACCCTTTACCCACATGCTGGCAACCTGTAGTGGGTTACCTCAGTTTCATCAAAAGTAAAAGGCCCTATCCTACAAGCCCTTGCACCCCCCCTCCACACCTACTGTATACATTTCCAATACATACCTTTGACTCACTTGCCCTGCTCTTTGCTGCTGCTCGGTAACTGAGGTTATATATCATTGACCCTGCCAGTGCTGTGATTCCAATTTGCTGAATAAGGGCTTGAGACCAGATATGCTTTTAATGTTCCTGCGTTTGAATGTCCTCATTTTTCCCCTGTTTTCTTTTCCCTGGGATGACTTATGTCTGATTCTTTGCCTATGTATTGCTATGTATCTTTTTGTTTGCTGTATGTGTATTACCTCCTATTGTATTTCCGAATGATACCTTGTATTACCTGTACCTATTGTATGCTCTGAGTTTATTAACCTCTTGCCGACCGTGCATAGCCGAATGACGGCTTCACTGCGGCCGGCCAGTTCTGGGTGGACGTCATATGACGTCCTCCCAGAACGCGCTATCATGCGCGCCCCAGGGGGCGCGCACCCGGCGATCTCCGTGATCGCTGTGTCCTACGGACACAGCTGATCACGTGATGTGGTAAAAGGCCAATCACAGCGGCCTTTTACCACGTGATCAGCGGTGTCCAATGACACGCTGATCACAGGAAAATGCAAGTGCCGGTTCTCGGCTGCACTTTCCTCACGCTGTCAGATCGTGAGGAAAGTACTGCCGAGAACCGGCAGATGTCAGAGCGGGGATCGGCACCGATCATCAGGGCACTGATGATCAGTGCCCTGATGATCGGTGCCCAGCAGTGACACCCGCAAGTTCCGCCCAGCAGTGCGCCCACTAGCTCCGCCCACCCGTGCCCAGCAGTGCACCCACCTGTGCCCAGCAGTGCACCCACCTGTGCTACTCTGCAGTGCCACCTACCTGTGCCCAGAAGTGCCACCTACATGTGCCCAGCAGTGCCACCCACCTGTGCGCACCCACCTGTGCCCACCAGTGCCACCCACCTGTGCCCACCCACCAGTGCTGCCCACCAGTGCCACCCACCAGTGCAGCCCAGCAGTGCTGCCAGTCAGTGCCACCAGTCAGTGCCCAGGGGTTGTGCCAGTCAGTGCCGCCAGTCAGTGCCCAGCAGTGATGCCAGTCAGTGCCGTCTATCAGTACCCATAATCAGTGTCACCTATCAGTGCTGCATATCAGTGCCGCCTATCCGTGACCCCTAATTAGTGCTGTCTATCAGTGCCGCCTATCCGTGCCACCTCATTAGTACTGCCTATCAGTGCCCTTTAGTGCTGCCTATCAGTGCCCATCAGTGCCACCTATCAGTGCCCATCAGTGCTGCCTCATCAACGCACATCAGTGAAGGAGAAAAAATACCTGTTTGAAAAATTTTATAAAAGAAACAAATAAACTTTTTTTTTTTTTCAAATTTTTTGCACTTTTTTTTATTTATAGCGCAAAAAGTAAAGTGTCCAGTGGCGATTAAATACCACCAAAAGAAAGCTCTATTTGTGAGAAAAAAATGATCAAAATTTCATATGCGTACAATGTTGCATGACCGCGCAATTGTCAATCAAAGTGCGGCAGCGCTGAAAGCTGAAAATTGGCCTAGTAAGGAAGGGGGTATAAGTGCCTGGTAGGCAAGTGGTTAATAAGCTTTATGGAAAAAAAAAATAATAACTTAAAGTAAAGAAAACATTTTACTGTTAAGCCAGCCAGAGATCAGTCAGAAACCAAACGGTCTGAATAGAAAAATGAAAAAAATAAAAATAATTTACAGCATGTTGGGTAAGAAATTTTGATTTTGGCATGAAAATCACATGTCATAGCTGGCACACTAATGATGCAAATTGTTGAATGATTCGGTGACTGACAATAATTTTCATTCAGTTTTCAACTCATCCATTGCCAACTTAAGTGAACTTCCAGAACTGATGATCTGAAGAACCCTGTGGTTTGGTCAACCATTTCCAATTGTTACTGTCAGAGGAAAAGACGAGGAAGCCCGGGCAAATGCGCCAATGCGCAATATGGCCACGCCAATTCAAGCAAAGAAGTGCGCATGTGCATAGGCGGGCGACACATAGTAAAATATTCCTGTGCACAAAAACACACTAGCACACGCAGGGTGCACTCATTTCTGACACTTAGTGGCCTTTATAAGGACTGCAGCTCTGCTCAGTGATTGCTGGATTATCATCAGCGCCTCCTGTTCCTGAGTCTACTGCTGATTACCCATTACCGACCCGGCTTGATCCTGACCTTGTTCCTATCTGCTGCTCTGTGAATGCCCCCGGCTTGATCCTGACCTTGTTCCTGTCTGCTGCTCTGTTTATGACCCTGGCTTGATCCTGACCTTGTTCCTGTCTGCTGCTCTGTGTATGACCCTGGCTTGATCCTGACCTTGCTCCTGTCTGCTACTACTCTGTGTAAGACCCTGGCTTGATCCTGACGTTGCTCCTGTCTGCAGTTCCATATTGATCCTGGCTCTGGCTACTGACTACTCTACCCATCCTCCGGGATCCATGTGTTCTCTGGAGAAATGCATCCTGCAACTGGAGCAACCACAGGTTCCATCTCATCAGGCATTTCCAAGCAGCAACACCACTGGAAACCCGTGCTTCTTTGGGCACTGCACCTCCTGTTTCCACCTCCAGGGGCGCACTTCACTTAGCCGTAATGGGAGCCCTCTCTCTATTACAGCCTCCGGTCAGGTACGTGACAGTTACAGACTTTGCAGTATACATGTCTCTTGTACTATCAAGCTATTGCAACTACCACCTACTATGACTACTACCACATGTTGGTTACTTAGGCTGGCACAACACAGGTTGGAATTTACAAAATTTAAGAGAATAATTTTTGTGCTTTTTTTATTTTGTGATGTGAAAGTTTATAACTACATTTGCTCACTTTTCTTTTGTATGTGGTTTATTTACTCCAGTAATTGCATGTAATTAAAGAGAATTGCTCATAATTTTGACAGCTTATATGTGACCCCTTGTAAATCTTCCCCACATTCTTGTTCAGGAATTAATTCACAAAGCCATACTGTGGAGGGAGAGTCATTCATCCTGACTGAGGTAGATCTGAATTGCTGAATGACAGGATTGATGATGGACTTTTTAAGAAAGAACTTGTCAAAAACTGTGTGTGTGTTTATTTAATGTTTACTTTTTGTGATTGAGTAGGGGTAATATGTACCCATTACTCTTCTACCTGCAGACCCCCACAAACAGGGTTTTAGTTGATAGGTCCTTGTCCTTATCAACATAGGAACAAGGTGCTTTGCCAAGAGAGTCCCAAGTTGAGGAGTTCTGCAACGGCAATGATAAACCAGGACACGAGCAGGCACTGGAAAGAAGTTTGAAGACCACCCTTTATTGAAAGGTTTAGAAAAGTATACCAATGGATTGGGGTGGTGGTGGAAAATGAAAAAGGTTTAATCTTTCTGAAAGATGCTGTCAAACAAACAAAACAAATTCACTTTACATATTTTATTTTTTTCTATATGAGGCTTCTATTACAGATGCCTAGAGACTGCAATTGTTACTATTGTTAGTTAACTGACATGTACATTCAGAATTATTGTGTAGAAAAAATATAGAGAGAACTAGAATTATCTTGGAGGAAATGATTAGGTTATATAACCTTTGTGTTAACAGGCAAATGCAGCTTTTCACATAAATGTGAGGAACAGTAATAAAAAAGTATAGCATTTATTTTGTATGTATCAAAAGTTGGTCATGACCTGATCACCAATCACACATCTTCTCCTTCAGCTCACCGATTAAAAGAAAGGTTTTTCTCTTTTATTTCACCACAATTATATTTATGTGTAAAAACTATAGTAAGAAGAGTTATTTGAGTAATTAAATGATTTGTTTTTGTAAATTGTTTTAATGCTACTACCTTATCTTCAAAGTACCTATACGTATTGAAATGTTAGGATGACTAAAGTCTTGAAAATACAAATGAGCACATCTGAGTTCATCTTTTTTAAATAAAATTATGTTTTATGTGTTGTGGCTAGACATTTTTTATTGTCTGTAAAATTACAATGCAAACCAGCAGTCTAATTTGTGCAAAATTATCAAGTTTAATGACCACTTGGAAATTTACTATTCCACCTGCCTTCTCCTAGTTCCTTGATTGAAAGAACCTGAGATTTTTTGAATAATGGCCTTGTAGACAGGTTATTAAGTTTAAGAATATTAAAGGCCATTCCTTGATAGTACATAATTCTCCTAACTGCCCTCAGTGATAATCTGAAGCTATATCTTCAGGAGTCATTCATCAAAAGCTGCAAATGTAGAGCAGAAAAAAATTATCTTTTTGTACAATGAATGATCAATACAAAATAGATGCATTCTGTTTATACTGTTTTCTTATACAGGTATTAAATGGCTCCTTTCCACATTTAATTACAATTGAAGCACTTCTTGTATTTATGATAATTCATATTTTTTTAAGTAGCACAGTTTTACTATATAGGGTGTTGTGATTTATTTTTAGTTCATTTGTTGCCATTTCCTAAATAAACTCTTTTGATGGTGACCTGCTTTTTGTTTCTTACACAGAAACTAGGGATGATGAATAGAGGCCATAAATAACTAAGTGCTCTTAAACAACCTTGTTTCCTTTGCTTTATAATGCAAATGGACTGGAAGATTATCTCTAGTAATTTTAGATAAACAAAGGGTAGGCAGCATTAAAAGGTGATCTGTGTCTTAGGCAGGCCATACATTATGCAATTTTCTTTCATTCAACCATGGATTGAAAGGGAAAAAAATGCTTGACTCCCTCATCAACACAGTGTTGATGGGGGAATTCCTCCCACTGTGCTATCACATTCTGACAGTGGAAGGTTTCCTGCTGATTCGGATAAATTTCAAATCATCTATGGCAGGCTTTAGTTCACCAGCTGTTAAATATACAAAATTAATGTGCAATCTACAGGTGCATAGGTCAATGATTTACTAAAGAAGATACACACTCACTATTGCATCCATACTTCCACAGCTGTTTAGTTTGAACATCTTAATTGTATACTGGAAATATTTACTACCCCCATGTGATGCACAACATAATATAGAGAAACACATGGACTCAGATCATTCAGTGCTCAAATATTGGTACCACTATTTAAATAGTTAAAATTTTGGATATAATAAATGGGACTTTTAATGTACCAAAAATGTCTCAATACATATTATTCATAAAAATAAAAATAAGCCTATCTGTCTATGTCTTATTCAAGAACAGTTCAAGTACAAACATAGCTTACAATTGTTATTTCACAATAACATTATGAGATACATGCATTTTACAGTAGCAAAAATGGTGGAAGACTAAATAAGCAGTACATTGTTTCATTGAAATGATTTCAATTTCCTCAGGAGTGATGGTTAGTGACCAGTTATATAGAATAATTAATCAATGTATGGTAGATGTGTCTTTTTTGCAACCTCACAACCCAACAGAAAAAAATATTTTTTTCTTGGTGCATCCTGCATACAGTAAGCTGTACAAAAACAAGCCACTCAATTTTTTTTCCAAAAAAAGTCTCAAATATATACACCCAACAAAAATATCTGTGTTATTGAGTCCCTAAATCAAACAATATACAGTATCTCAATTAAATGTACCAGATACAAGGTGAAGTTGCCAACTTTGTGAGATAGCCACATTGTACACGTATGACTTCAGGGTTTATGAAGGAAAAGACAGCCAGCTGCAGCCTTCTGGATGCCCAACCTATATAGGGAGCAGTGGAAAAAAATCTGTGGGGCCTTGTATCACTCCTATCCCATCAGAGATACCACCTCTGTGGAGAAAATGTTGACACCTACCTTACATTTTTCAGCCACCTTTATCAACAGCAAACTATAGCCTGTGGCAAGTTGCACCAAATTGGTACTCTTTTGTTTACCCTTTGTTCAGCCTCCTGTACTTCCTGACCAGTAAACATAGCATTGTTGCTATAAGAGCAGTCATCTAGCAATAGGTTAGGCTTGAACAATGCTGTTTGATTTTTATGATATGCAGGTTGCAATGTTGTATACATAATCAGTCCAAACATGGAAAAGGTCTTACAGAGACAGTATCCCCATACCCAGGAGAAGTAGCAGAACGTGTTTTGAGATGTGTTTCTAACTATGCATATATTGTGTGTTAGAAAAACCTTATAAATTGACAAAGTTGTTTAAAATAAATACATCCATTAAATACATTTCATTTTCTTTCCACATTTTCCAAAATTGTGTGACAAAAAATGATATTTGTAAAGATTCATTATGTCTCTTAGAAAATACCTTAAGGTGTGAGGGTTTTTCCACTGTCATGGTGCTTCAGGACCTCCACAAATGTGATAGCTGGTCAGGACATGCCCCTTGAACATCTGAAGGTACTTCTTGTATTTTGGAGTGGCAGGATGTGTTCTGCGGTGAAATTTTTATGCTGTGTGTGAGAAATCATAATTTTGTGGGAAAAGAATTTCATCTTCAAAAAACTCACCACGTTTCTTACCAAATACCTTGGACTGTCTACTTTCCAAAAAGGTGTCATTTGAGAGAGGAAGGAGATTATACTCTCAATGTATTTTAAGGCCTCAAGAAATGAGATAGCCAGCACATCATTATTGATCAGTTTTCAAATTTATATATCATAGTTTGTAGAATCACAGTCACAGTCTTTAACACAGACTAAACAATATACACTGATTTTCGTTATTTTTACCAAGAAAATGTGGCAGAAAACAGAATAAAATTGTATGCTTTGTGAGGGTATCACAGTATGCATGTGCATGAACACACACTTTGACCATGATTAGCAAACATTATTTCCAGTTCTGCATTTTTGTGAATGCATATCATAGTTCTAAAAACACTTTTATTTACCAATAAGATGGCGTACAAGCTGAACTCTTGTTCGGGACATTAGCAATTGTGGAGCTTCTCTTATTATAGATTTTCCTACTTTATACTTCTACTTTTTTTCCATGTGACATTTTATACTTTGCAAAATAGATTATTTTTACCCTTGGCAATTAAAGGGAATCTATTGGTATATTTTGAGCCATCCTAGATTAGGATCTGTATAGTCACAAACAAAACTTACAAATACTCATCAATTTAGTTTCTGAGAAATGAATATGATTTTAAACAGCATATTGTATGATCTGTGCCATCAAAAAGTCTGCTGGATGCCTTGGAATAGATAAAAGAAAAGTAATATTTAAAAAAATCAAAGTATGAATATGCTATAAATTCCAGCAAGTACTAAAACTACCACCAGAAAACAATAAGTGTCTGGAGAAGACTTAAAGCAAACTTACAGTGGAAACATTTTTGGAGTTAGACAGTCTACACACCATGTGGCGAAACAATAAAATGTCAACCTATGTTAAATTTATTGATTGCTGTTTGATGAAGCATTCCAAACATCTACACCAGAACATTTTACTAAAGACGATGTTTAATACAAAGAACCTCACTGGGGTATGATGAAGTTTACTAATTCTCTTTTCCTATCAAAACAAAGTAAAGATTTTCTGAATGAAACATTAACCCCACCCCTGATTTGCATATACTGTAATTTAGACACATATACAGGTAAAACAGGGGCGGACTGACAACTCATGGGGCCCCCGGGCAATAGGGGATCATGGGACCCCTGTGTCCAAACTCAAAAAAAGCCTATGAAAAAGGTACCAGGGGCATCTCATGGGGCCCCCTACTGACCCCGGGGCCCTCGGGCAGCGCCCAAATTTCCAAATGGTCAGTCTGCCCCTGGGTAAGACTGACTTTTTTTCGCTAGCATAGCTTTGTATTGCTTCTCAAATCAGAGACACACTCTTCAGCTTGAAAGTCCAATTGAATATCAATTTCAAATAAAACTGAACTCCATATTCCATGACCGTCACTAAACACCCACATGCAGGGGTGCTCACTGATTCCTTATGACCACACAGACATTTTTAAGATATCTTACAGCTGTGAGTAGGCAGGATTTGTATTGCAAAAGAGACATGTAATGTCTCATCTGTATTAAAACACACCTACCTGTCTGCTCACAATGATCTCTGGCATGTAAATGGAGCTGCACATATACGGCTCAGCTTACAGTGGCTGCCCTGATCCCTATTCTGATCTCTATTCTGAGATGACTAGCTCCTGAACATGCGCAGGAGTGATGCCATCCCAGACTGGCCAATGAAGATGGCTAAAAACTGGCATACAGAAAAACAATGTGAGGTACAGTTGGAGGAGAGGTCATTATTCTTCCCTTCTACTTTAATCCTCTTCTCTTTCTTGCATACTTTCATTGCTCTCACTGCCACACTTTATAGAATATGTTTTTTCCTATATGACTGATAAAGTCCGTATAGGATAAAACATGTTAAGCACTTACATGTTCTTATATGGCATTCAAATAGATGATTTAACAAGAAGCAGTTTTGTTCTGTGTATGCATTGCATCATTGTAGAAGTGCATGGACAAATATTTCAGAAAAGGTAAGACACTGATGTCTTCAAAAAGTGACAAGAGACAGAGTTTCCACAAATAGTGACATAAAATACAGTATGGTGGTATACAAGGCCAAGAAGCAGCTTTATTTTGATTGGATCTGATAGGACTGGTAATTTGTTGATTGAAATACTTCTGAGTAGGCAAGTAACAAATAATGTGAAATATGCTACAGACGATACTACCCAAAGAAATCCCTCTTCCCTCCATCCAAACCATACACCTGAGCCACCACGCACAAACACAGGTGTCTGTTTCAACGGATCTCAGCTATTCTCTGGTCATTCACAGTTTATGACACTCAGGAGATCATGTCAGCCCTTCACTGGAGATCTGTGTTCTCCCTCCAGATTCTCCAGCCCAGAGCTGGAGAATCAGAGGGACCGCAAACTAAGCAGAGATAATTTACCTCTGCTTAGTAAACTGATCTTTTACTGTAATCTCACGAGATTATAGTAAAATCAGCCATTTTACAGAGTTTGTAGACCGTTCTCCAGCGTTTGGAGACCGTTCTCCCTTCGTTCGGAGAACTGCTTCATAAACTGCATTCACAGGAGAAGTGTGTTCTCCTAGAATGCCGGAGAACTGAGCAGCGATCTATTACCGCTGGTTCATAAACGGACACCACAGTCCTTAGAAAGTGTAAATACAAGTTATTTTGAATTAATCAACACAGTAAAATGTGATCTGGTCACAAAGCATATAAACCTTAACTAATTAACACTAATGTAGATGTGTCCTAGAAAAGGTTATTGTAATGCTTAATAAGGTCATTCAAGACATCATCCATTTCCCTAAGAATGATCTCTGTATGTGTGTATTAAAAACTAGCATGCTGAAAATAGCTAAGTGCACTGCCTAAAATAAACAAGCTATTCAAGGCGGAATACAAGCATCAATGCTATAGTTTTCACTTCTGTGTAAGCAGATGGAAGAGCAGTTAAACACTTATCTGCTTGGTTTCATTTCATAACCAAGGGATGTATTTGCACAAATTCTGGTTCCATCCAAGCCGATGAAGTGATGTTGGATCATCTGTGAATTTAATACGATACAGTCCATTGCTCTGTCATTATGATTTAGTTACTTTACAAAGAACAGATTGCTACAAGGAGATTAGCAATCATGAGAGTTTTCAGACTCTTAAAAACCTTATGTACTGTTGTGGTTTTTACACCAAGTAATGTTAAGAAGGGTATTTTCTAAATTGTGCATTACATTTTAAGCCTAATTTAGTTCACTTACCTACATGAATGAATTTCATTGAGTCCTACTTTAATTTGGAGCCCTTGTGATGTCCATGCTGCTACTTGGAAAATTTGGCAATTTTGAAAGAAAAAAAGTGCTTTAAAATCTATTCAGTGTTCTTGGAACATTATAGTTTTATTAAATGAGGCAATTAATATGTGCCAGGTTCTTTTGGTAGGCTGTCAGTATATATATAGCAAGTTTCTCCCTGGTGTATGGCTGAACTTCTTTCTTTCCTGTTTAACCCCTTTATGATGGAGGGTAAAACAAATCCTAACAAATCCTAATACCTGAACACAATTTTGCAACTTTGACATGTATTAGTAAAACTGTACTGTACATATCATCACAACTGCTTTGTGTATTGGGGTGGATTATACCTTGTTTGTTTCAAGATAAAATGGGATTTTATTTGGTGGTAATCAGTAACAGACATCTCCTATTTTTATTATTATTTATCAAAGGAAAACTGATCCAAAATAGTAAAAAAAATATATTTTTTAAACTGTAGCTGTAATTTACTTCCTACTACCATAACCTACCACCTACTCCTGCAATAGCAATGATACCACATATGTATGTGTTATTTGTTGTTTTTATCTATAGTAGAGAACAATAACAATGGTGTGCATTTTGTTTATGTTAATCCTACCTAAAAAAAAACACTGACACTAACTGATACTGATACTAATTCAACACATTTTTTTTTAACCCTGCCTAAAATATGCTGAACATGACCTTTCACCTTGACTACTGACTCTGACCTTGACCTTAGACTCTGACTGTGACCCTAACTCTAACCCTCACACTGACCTATCTCAAACCTTAATCTTGCGATTATTTTTCTTACATTTTTACATTTATTTATTTTTTCCACACAGTTTTGTGTTTTTGCATTTTGTATCCTCTAGCAAGGAGAGAAAGATACAATGTATCTTCCTTTCCATGCAGAAGGCAAAGCATAGACAAGTGAGCTTTACAGTGATTTATTACTGTGATAGCCAATCAGAGGCTATCACAGTGATTAGGTGATCGGAAACCAGCCATTAGCATGGGACCTGGGGATCTTAATGTGAGTCCGACACTGTGTGGTGCTCTCCCAGCATAAAAACACGCACATATATATGCACCCTCACGAAATAAGACCCTCTTTGCTGAGGCCACATATATGTGTGTAGTTAGTGCCAATAGGTTAAAGTGACTGGTGGGCCTGAAAAGTCATGTGCCAGGCAGGTGGTGAAGCTGTTGGTTTTAACTGACTTATGAATGGAGAAATCTTTTGAAAAAGAGCTACAGCAGATGTTTAAGATCCATAAAAATATAATTATTTTGCCTTTTTCATATATGGTACCTAAGACAACTGCAGATTAGTAGAAGGAAAATAAAAACACAAACTAAATATCTAAAGGACGAATAAATAACATTATACCAGCACAATTAGTTTTCAGCTGAATGCAGTAAATTTCCTTCTGCCCTAATTCTATTACCGTTTTTATTTCATTCTTTATACTATGCAAATAATTTTCATATGCACCTCTTTGGTTAAGTTTTTGACATACACCCACCACACATCTATTAGAAAACAATGCATTTGTCAGACAGTCAGCTATGTTAAGAGTTGTGCTTTTAAATGTAGAGGTAAATTAAAAAATGCATATATAAAGTAAATTTAATATGCTGAATTATTTTTGTGCTGATTGGGTAAGCAGAATGAGTATTTGTGCTTCACTTCACTAGTAAATAATTCAAAGATGTACTGTAGATGTGAATTGATCACACAGTTTCTATACTCCCAGGCATAGTAATACATAGGATATGCTTACTAAGTTGAAATATAACATCTTTGTAGGCCTCATAACTTTTTCAAAATATGTTGCTGTACAATATTAAAATAATGTGAATAATTTAAATTTGAATAAAAAGTCTTATCAGAGATTATTTACTGAAGTCTCTAAGTTTTATGTTAGCTCAGCAAACCCATGCTTAGTTAAAAAGCATCTAAACCCAAGAACACACATTTTATATATTGCAGCTTACTGGTCCGTCATTAATTTCCTCTTTTGTTTGGATTTTTTTTTCTTGTTTTCACCTGATGTACATGCCAGAAATGCACTCACTTTGTAAATCACCCCCACTGTCCTGTATCTACAGAGGAGCAGCATTATCACCTTAGGACAGGAAGTACTTTAGGATTATAGAATATCTCCCCTTCTATTCTTCTCCATACCTTAGGGGGGCTCTGTCCACAGAGCGTGCTGGGGAACTGGAACAGGTAGTTATCAGATAACAAGAATTATGGCAGGGTCAGCAAGTTTTTTAAACAGGTATAACAAAATGCTTTAAATGGTAAATTTATCAGACCAGGAGAATATATGAGAAGTAAATTGTTAGGGTTTAAAGTGGTTGTAAACTCCTACATATACCCAGTGAAGTGACTAGCCTCAACTGAAACACAGAGATGGAACACATTCTCCTACATAAGTTGTACATGTTTATCTACAGCTGTCTGTCCCTTACAATTATTTAAAGTTCAGAATTTGCACAGGATCTCTCAGCTCTGAAAAGGCGGGTAGGGGGCATGGGAATCTGAAGTTACATCAGTGAGGAGAGCTCTGATAGCTGCTAGGAGGGAAGGGACACACCCTTCAGCAACAGAGATGATGCTGTCAATCACAGGCTGTGCTCGTTAGAAGTGACTCATACTTATAGCAGAGGAACAAGGCAGGTAGGTTGCTTTATCATTTTTAATAATTCATAATACTGTACAAACAGCATGTTATATTTTATGTAAAGCAGAATTTCAGCCAAAAATAACAAGATAAAAGAGAAAAGTCCATTAAAAGATTAAATAACTAAACCAGCATTTTCTGCAATATTAACATTCAATCCAAAGATCCTGATAAAATAATCAAAACAGCTTTTGCCATTAGATACCGTCACTCTGATAGGTGGCACCTTTATATCTACATCCTTTGAACCCAGGTCATCCTGGACCAGCCCCATCCTGTTACTGGATAGTGAAATAAGAAGCAAATCTCTTTGTCACTCAGCTTTCTCTTTCTCAGCATGCTTTTTTTTAGCACATTAACTTATTGGCTCCTTCTACTGTTTTTTTCCTCAAACTCCAACTTTGCTATACAGGGACTGCAAAAGTCTGATATGGGGGCAATTTTAAGTATGTTGCATGAAAAAAATGAATTGTATATTAATTATTACAAGGAAGAAATAATATGGGCATTTTATATCCACCTAGAGTTCAACTTTAACTTTCCTTGTTAAAAGATACAATATTTTGGAATCCCCTTGGAAAGGCTCTGTACCAAAGAGAAGACTAAACTGGCTTACTTTGCCAAATTACTATGGAATGCCTACAAAGGCCAGCAGATGGAATATAAAATGAGATGCGCTAAGTTGTATGTTTCTGGTATAAATAAACCTCATTGAAGCTCACAGCAGATGGTATCGGAAAGAAGAATAATTTGTGGTGCCCACAGCAAGTAATCATCAGTTGGTTGGGGAATATACAGTTGTGACCAAAATTATTCAACCCCCACTGAAATTGAGTGTTTTGGCCAGTTTGACATTGCTTTTGATCATTCAGTCATCTTGCTTACATTTACATTAAAGAGGCACTTGTAGGTCAGACAAATATAACATAACAGTTATAATGAAATAACCACAAATGTCTTTTCTGTGCTCACAGCATTATCAGTTTTATTCAACCCCCAAGTGACATTCAATCTTAGTACTTAGTACAGCATCCTTTTACAGTTATAACAGCTTTTAAACGTGAAGCATAGCTTGACACAAGTGTCTTGCAGCGATCTACGGGTATCTTCGCCCATTCTTCATGGGCAAAGGCCTCCAGTTCAGTCACATTCTTAGGCTTGCGCACTGCAACTGCTTTCTTTAAGTCCCACCAGAGGTTCTCAATCGGATTTAAGTCTGGTGACTGCGATGGCCACTCCAAAATGTTCCAGCCTTTCCTCTGCAACCATGCTCTAGTGGACTTGGAGGTATGCTTGGGATCATTGTCCTGTTGAAAGGTCCAACGTCTCCCAAGCCTCAGGTGTGTGACAGACTGCATCACGTTTCCATCCAATATCTCCTGGTACTGAAGAGAATTCATGGTACCTTGCACACGCTGAAGCTTCCCTGTACCTGCAGAAGCAAAACAGCCCCAAAGCATGATTGACCCTCCACCATGCTTCACAGTAGGCAAGGTGTTCTTTTCATCATAGGCCTTGTTCTTCCTCCTCCAAACATAGCGTTGATCCATGGGCCCAAACAGTTCTAATTTTGTTTCATCAGTCCACAGAACACTATCCCACAACTTTTGTGGTTTGTCCACATGGCTTTTGGCATACTGCAGTCGACTCTTCTTATTCTTTGGAGACAGCAAGGGGGTACGCCTGGGAGTTCTGGCACGGAGGCCTTCATTACGCAGTGTGCGTCTTATTGTCTGGGCTGAAACTTCTGTACCCACATCTGACAAATCTTTTCTCAGTTCCTCAGCAGTCACACGGGGACTTCTCTCCACTCTACGCTTCAGGTAGCGCACAGCAGTCGAAGTCAGCATCTTCTTTCTGCCACGACCAGGTAGCGTTTCAACAGTGCCCTTTGCCTTGAATTTGCGAATGATGCTTCCTAAGGTGTCTCTTGGTATGTTTAACATCTTTGCAATCTTCTTATAGCCATTGCCCTTCCTGTGAAGAGAAATCACCTCTTCTCTTGTCTTCCTGGACCATTCTCTTGCCTTCACCATGTTTGTAACCACACCAGTAAATGTCTAGAAGGAGCTGAGTATCACAGTCATTTTAAAGCTGCCTAATTGGTGCTTATTATGCTTGATTGCTGCTCGGTGACATCCACAGGTGTTTTCAATACCTGATGGAAAGCACCTGTATGAACCTCTGTTCTTCAGAGTGGTAGTCTTTAAGGGGTTGAATAATTGTGGCAATGAAGAAACCACATAAGAACCATTTACTACTGTATTACATAAACAATTGATGTCATTTTAGTTGCATTTGGGTAGTTACAACGTCCTTGTAGGATTTGATTCTGAATACAATTCCAAATGTACACTATAGTCCCTAAACCCCTTTACAGCATTGGGGGTTGAATAATTTTGGTCACAACTGTAAAAGGGTTGCTATGGGCAACACAGGCAGTTCTTTCGGATACATTACCATCAAGACCTAGTGTGGCTTAAAAAATAATTATACGCAGTAGATTACAAGTTGCATAATTACTACTCAGTTTTAAAAAGAGTCTTATATTGTAATTGTAATGTCAATATCCAAAAGGTAAAAACCTGAATATAAAAAGTATAAAAAGTACAGCTTGTGTACTCTAGGGAGACTCTTCTATCACATTATTCGAACCTGATTATTCAGTTCCCTTGCCAAAATTCAGAGCTATCAGTTTGCCACAGTGCATTGCTTGATGTATATCTCCTCCAGGAGGGGTGGTATTCATGGGATCTGGCCACATATCTTGGCATAAAGTGTGCATAGTTTTTCTATAAACTGGATGGTGGTCTAAACAAGTGCCTCTGTTTTATTTTCACTGTTCACAAAGTAGTTTTCCGGGAACTATAAATTCATAAGAGAATGGCATGAACTATAATATAATTCAATACAATAGACTTATTTCCATTCAGAGATATATTATTTTTACATGGAATGTTTAAAATAGTAAAGACCCATATTAATTCTTAATCTTTAATATATCAAAAAGTAAAGGAATCTTTATTTCAGACATATTGGTTCTTTCTGCTGTCCCATCCCTAGAATAGGGACTTTTCAAATACCATAGATGCAAAAACCTTAAGAGCCCACCTGCCGCTAATTCACTTTGAAAGGGCCCTTAACAAGCCTCAGCAAACACACACACACAAAAGCGCACTATTTTTGACCAATAATGCACACCACAGCACAATTTGCCATCATACATACTGTATGGTAAGTTGTGTTGCTTTATACAGTATAAGTGAATTGGGATGCCATTCAAAATGATTAGCAATGCATTACAACATACACATACATTTCCTTGTAGCATTTTAACACTCATGCAAAGATGTGTAGCAAGCCTAACAGTTATAGGTGAACTACAGGTAGGTAATTAAATACACAGATAAAATGCAAATGTGTGAGTTGATTTGCCTGCCAAAGGATTTGTATTTTTGTCCATCAAGTACTGTGATTTACAAAGTTCTGCCTCATAGCACACCTCTTTCTGACAGGGAAGTAGACCTAAATGTTTCTCTGTTGCAGCACATACAGGTTTAGTCTTTCTTCCAACTTGTGACTGGACAATGAAAGGAGAAGCCAATGATAGCCAACCTAAGGTTCCTTGTTTACATGTTGCCTGCATGAGGATTCAGCCAGAGCCAAATACGGTTGCAGTGTGGCAGGATCACAACAATAATGGCAGACCATGTAGCAGAAAGCTGCTGTATCTGTACATATATAGTTACATAGTTAATCTGGTTGTAAAAAGACATTAGTCCATCCAGTTCAACTAACATCCAGTTTCAGGTCCCCCTATGTTTGCCAAATTACCCAGTCAATTTAATTTTATTAAAGCTTAAGTTAACCAATTATTTCAAACATGATAATAATTTAGACTTTAATTTACTAAAATATGTAGTCTTCACTGTGTTTTGTATTATTTTAAGATACACGTGTGAAGTAAATCTCTTTTTATGTTTGTAAAAATCATATCAACACATGTTAATGTTTTAAAAACTTTGCCATGGGGCAGTTATACTTGCTCATTGCAGCCTTTGCAGCCTTTGCTGTCTGCTCTGCAGTGCAACACAATTTTGCTTTACTGGTACTTTTTAACATGCAGGTTTGTGGGGTTAATTTGCTAAAGAAGTAAGGACTGCTCATTTAGCAAAGTGGATGCCCACCAAGCTTCTTAAAAAAGGTGAAGTTGGGGGTGTGGCTGGCAGGAACCAAGATAACACCTTTTATCTGAAGCTGCTCTCCCTCTGCCTAATACAGCAGCTCCTTAGCATCAAAGGCAACTCACCTCCTCCTCATCTCCAGTTCTGACACCTGGATCATCCGCTGATCATGCAAAAGTGAAAATAATCTTGCACTGGGCCACAGAAGCTTACAGGCTTCTTTCCTCTCTCTACAGAATGGCACAAGCAACATGGCAGTGGCATCTCCCTCTCCTCCTCACAGTGCACCAAATCTTTGAATACCGGCTCTGATTCATCAGTCTGCACAATTATAACTTCCAGATTTCAGCAGGAACATAGTGAGTTAGAAACCTAAGCAGGGGGCAGATCTCAACCTTGATATAGCTGCTTCCCAGCATATGGCTCAGTCTCCATATATGGCGGAGTACCCAGCCACAACCCAGCCTGTCTCTCTTTCAGATGTCAAAAACATGCTAATCTCCTTAAACGATACGTTTCACATGGACATGGCCAATATGTTCCTGGGTATAAAACAGACAGTACAGAACTTAAGCACCAGAATATCACAATGATTTAATTTATGCTCATACTGATCACACTTCAGAGATCCAGAGAATCAATGCAAAACTGGACAACCTTGAAGACTGGTTGAGACAGAACAATATTAACTTCAGAGATATCCCTGAATCCATCACTCCACCGCTATTACATAAATATTTACACCAACTGCTCTCTGAACTGGTTCCGGATACGAAAAAACACAAGCTCATCATCGACTGAGCATATCTGATCCCTAAACCAGACTTCCTGCTTGATACCATACTGCGTGACATTCTGCCTAGAATCCATTTTTTCATATTGAGGAGAAAACAATGAGGGTAGCCAGAAAAAATCCCTCACATTTCACAAAATATTCTAGCATATCTCAGATCTATCCCAAGCTACCATCCTGAACTTGAAACATTTCTTAACTATAACTAAAATGCTCATGAATTACAAGATCATATACAAGTGATCATCTACAAAATTGATCATGGTTCATCAGGGCAAATCCCTCACCATACACTCCTTTGAAGTGGGGCGTAAAGCTCCTTAAGGACTGGAACATCCTGACATCTGAAGATTCTGGGAAAACTACCCCATCTCAGCTAAATATGATATGGACTTAAAGTGGTAGTAAACTTTCTTTTTTAAAACATTGCTGACAGGATATTTATGACAGAAGAGACCCTCCATCCCCCTATGTAGACTGACTACTACATTTCTTTCAGACCCTAAATATACCCAGCTTTGTTTCACCACTGATGACACAGAGGACATTGATTTCTCCCTGATGTGGAATGCCCACAAAGTGTTTATGAGAGAAATAGTCCTCAAAGTTGGGGCTCATGCTAAAAAACAAGGCACCCAAACCTTTGAGCGCTTAATACAATCTTTGAAAGACCTTGAAACTCACAACAAACAATCTCCTTCCCCTCAACTAGAGAAAGATATTAGATTAGGTAGGCTTTCTCTCTGCTATTTTTTTACTGGCACAACATGGACGCTTTCTTAAATCACTGAACGTCAATTCTTACACTCTACATAACAAAGCTGGTACCTACCAGAATAGACAATAAGGGGTTTATTTACTAAAGCTGGTTCACTCAGAATCTCATGCACTTCTGCGTAGAAACCAATCAGCTTCCAGGTTTTATTGCTAAAGCTTAATTGAACAAGCTGAGGTTAGAAGCTGATTGGCTATCATGCACAGTGGCACCAGATTCTGAGTGAACCATCTTTAGTAGATCTCCCCCTAAAGGTCCAAATGCTCTGCTACACAAATCTAATTTCTGACAGATCCCATTGACTAAAGTAATTAATCTTAAATTTGCAAAAAGGCTTTTAAAAAATACTATGCATCCCTCTATGATCTGAAACGTGACACCACTACTCCTCAACCCACTATAGATCAAATCTGCAATTTTCTAACCCCTCTCCATGCTCACCCTGACAGACTCACATCTTTCATCTCTATCCTGCTCTTTCACTGAATCTGAGGTTTTGAAGATTATTGATAATCTACCCCTGGCTAAAACCCAGGAATTAATGATTTCCATAATGAATTCTATAAAAGGTTTAAATTACAGCTTAACCCCCACTTAGTTAAAGAGTTTAACATTGCTATGTTCACTGGTAAATTTCTTATAGAAATGTTGCAGACAGTTATAACAACTATCCCCAAACCAGACAAAGATCACACCCTACCGAGTAACTAATTCCAATGTAAAAATTTATGCCAAAGCTTTGGCAATGAGGTTGATATACTCCCAACACTGATATACCCTGACCAAGTTGGATTTATTAAGGGGCACCAAGTTCTGAATGCCCGACAGAGGATAGTTACATAGTTAGTCTGGCTAAAAAAAGTCCATCCAGTTCAGCCATTTAAAAAAATAAAAAAGTGATAATCCTATACCCACTGTTGATCCAGAGGAAGGCAAAAAAACCCCAGCAAAGCAAGATCCAATTTGCTCCTGCAGGGAAAAAAATTCCTTCCTGATCCCCTGAGAGGCAATTGGATATTCCCTGGATCAACTATACCTATACACGTTAGTATCCAGTTATATTCTGTGTATCTAAGAAAGAATCCATGCCTTTTTAAAGCAAACCACTGAGCTGGACAGAACCAACTCTTGAGGGAGTCTATTCCACATTTTCACAGCTCTCACTGTGAAGAAACCTTTCCATGTTTGGAGATTACATTTATTTTCCTCCAGACGTAACGAGTGCCCCCTTGTCCTCTGTGATGATCTCAGGGTGAATAACTCTATACCGATTTCACTATATGAACTGCTGATGTATTTATACATGTTGATCATATCCCCCTTAATCTCTTCTCAAGAGAGAATAAATTCAGTTCCTCTAATCTTTCCTCATAGCTGAGCTCCTCCGTGCCTTTTATCAGTTTGGTTGCCTTTCTCTGTACTTTCTCCAGTTCCCCAATGTTCTTTTTGTGAATTGGTGCTCAAAACTGAACTGTATATTCCAGATGAGGTCTTACTACTGATTTTTACAGGGGTAATATGATATGTCTCTCTCTGGAGTCAATACCTCTTTTAATACAAGAGAGGATATTGCTCGCTTTAGAAACCACAGCTTGGCATTGCATGTCATTATTAAGCTTGTGATCTACCAGAACTCCCAGATCCTTCTCCACCATTGATTCCCCCAACTGTACCCCCCTAGTATGTATGATGCATGCATATTCTTAGCCCCCAAGTGCATAACCTTACATTTATCAGCATTAAACCTCATTTGCCATATAGTTGCCCAATTAAACAGTGCATTGAGGTCGACTTGTAAGTTGAAGACATCCTGTAAGGATGTTATTCCACTGCACAGCTTGGTGTCATCTGCAAAGACTGAAATGGTAATTTTAATCCCAGACCCTATATTGTTTATAAATATATAAAAAAATAAGGGTCCCAACACTGAACCTTGGGTACACCACTGACAACCCTAGACCATTCAGAGTATGAATCATTAACCACTACTTTTTGAATGCGATCTTTTAGACAGTTTTCTATCCCTTTACATACATATTTGCCAAGCCCATAGACTTGATCATTATCTGTGTGTGGGGAACTTTGTCAAAAGCTTTTGCAAAATCCAAGTAAACCACGTCCACCCCCGCCCCTCTGTCCAAGGTTTTGCTCACCTCCTCATAAAAAGAAATGAGATTTGTTTGACAACTTCTGTCTTTTATCCATCCATGCTGTATGTTGCTTAAAATATTTTTTTCCAGAAAGAAATCATCTATGTGGTCTTTTATTAAACTCTCCATTATCTTCCCAACTACAGTATAGAGGTTAAACTAACAGGTCTATAATTATTTGGTAAAGATTTTGACCCCTTTTTAAATATTGGCACCACATTGGCCTTAACCCAATCCAGTGGTACTATGCCAGTCAATAAAGAGTCCCTAAAATTTAGAAACAATGGCTTTGAAATGACAGAGCTCAATTCTTTAAGGACCCATGGGTGTATGCCATCCGGTCCAAGTGCTTTATTCACCTTTATACTGTCTAAATATTTTTGGATCATATCAATTGTGAGCCAACGTGGATCATCTGGAGCTGTGTCAATACCATGCCCATTATGGACAAGAGCTCCCCCATGCTCCTTTGTATACACAGAGCTGAAGAAGGTATTTATTAAATTTGCCTTCTCTTTGTCCCCAGTCACCCACTCTAGATTATTCTGTAAAGGGCCTAAATGCTCGGATCGGACATTTTTACTATTAATATATTTGAAGAACTTTCTGGGGTTGGTTCTGCTATCTTTTTGCAATCTGTCGTTCATTTTCAGTATTTGCAGTCTTTATTTTGTTTTTGCATATTCTGTTATATTCTTTGTAATGTTTAAACGATGATAGCGTTCCTTCCTTTTTATATTTAATAAAAGCAATTTTTTTATTATCTATAGCTTTTTTTTAACTTTGGCTGTAAGCCACATGGGTTTGATTTTTAGCCTTTTAAACTTGTTGCCCATGGGAATGTATTTTGCAGTGTGTTCACATACAGTCTTTTTGAAGAACTTCCATTTCTGTGCTGTGTTCTTCGATGTCAATATTCCCTCCCAGTCTAAGTCTTGGAGAGCAGCTCCCAGCCTTGGAAAATTAGCTCTCCTAAAATTGAGCGGTTTTATTTTTCCTGTATGTGCTCGCTGTTTACAGCTAACAATAAATTAAATAATGTTATGGTCACTGCTATGCAGATGTTCTTTTATATGGACATTCGCAATAAGCTCTGCATGGTTTGAGATTACCAGGTCCAGCAGAGCATCATTCCTAGTAGGGGCTTCTATGAACTGTACCATAAAATTGTCCCGTAGTAGGTTTAAAAATTTTTGCCCTTTAACTGTTCCTGCAGTACCATTACTCCAGTCCATTTCCGGGTAGTTAAAATCCCGCATTATTATCACTATCCCAGCCCTTGCAGCCCTTTCAATTTGTGCAAGGAGCTGAGTCTCAACCTCCTCATTAACACTGGGAGGCCTATAACAAACTACAATGATTACCTTTTTTCAATGGTACCTTTTTACCTATTTACCCTGTCTCTCCGAAATAGAAAGTAGCCAGGAATATTAATGGCCCAGTCATGTGAAGAATGAAGCCAATATTTAACAATACCAATTGAATCATAGTTCTTTCATGCATCAAAGCTTCCAACTCACCTATTTTGCTTGGCAGACTTCTGGCATTGGTGAACAAACACTTTAATCCATTGACACCTTGTTCACACGTATTTTGCATATTTTTTATTTTCATACAAATGGTACCAATTCCACTGGTTGTTTGTAACATGGGAACCTTCTTATCATCTCTCATAGCCTTCCCTCCATCTTTCCCCATTCCACCCACCAATAAGTACTGACTCCTGTCTGATCTGTGTACCCTCTTATAATCTAATTCTCCCTCCCCCCTTGATCCTAGTTTAAATACTCCTCCCGCCTTTCCATAAACCTCTCCCCTAGCACAGCTGACCCCCTTCCATTTAAGTGCAGACCATCTCTAGCATATAGGTTGCACCCCAATGAAAAGACAGCCCAGTGCAGTAGAAACCCAAATCCTTCCCTCTTACACCAGGTCTTCAGCCATGCATTGAGTTCTCTAATCAACCCCTGTCTTTCCTGAGTTGCACATGGCACAGGTAATATTTCAGAGAATATCACCTTGGAGGTCCTGCCCTTCAACTTGCAGCCTAGTTCTTTAAATTGGATCTTAAGGAGCGTCTTCCTTCCATGTATTCTGTCATTGGTTCCAACATGAATCAAGACAGCTGGGTCATGCCTAGCCCCTCCCAGTAATTTATCAACCCAGTCCAGCACATGCCAAAACCTGGCACCAGGGAGACAGCAAACCATTCGGTTGAGGCGATCCTGGCGACAAATTATTCTATCAGTCCTTCTGATTATAGAATCATCTACTACCGCCAGCTGTCTAGTCCTTCCTGCACTACCTTCACCACCCCTCCCAGATGGTCTTCCCTCCCGACTGTTAGGGATAGCAGTGACATCCAAGGCTGCCACCCCTGAGCTTGCCACTCCCACATCTTCACCCAACTTGCAAATCTGTTTGGGTACACAAACCCAGGGCCAGCCTTCCTTCCAACATCCTCCATCATGTGGAACACCTTATGCTATACTTGGCACTCGATGCTGAGAAAGCTTTCAACCGGGTATACCGGGGTTTCCTAGAGGAGACTTTCTGTAAATTTGTATTCATAGGCTCAATCTTGTCAGCATTACTAGCACTATATTCTACCCCATAAAACAGATTTTACACCTTGGGCATGCTATCCTCTAGTTTTCTTATATCAAATGGCACCCGTCAAGGCTGCCCTCATTTTTGCCATGATGAAGGAACCCCTCTCTCACCTGGTTAGAACTCCATTGGCATCCACAGGAGCTCGCATAGGTTGCCTACATAATAAAATCAGTCATTTTGCAGATGACGTCATACTAATAGTAACTAATCCCTGGCCTCTCTACATAAATTCTAAAACATTCTTTCCTCATTTGGTTTAGTGTCATACTATAAAGTAAATACCTCTAAGTCACAAAATATAGGCCTTAGTATACCCCCTACCCTCAAGGCTACTCTTTGTCACACTTTCCCATACTCGTGGTTTCCCACTTCAATCAAATACTTGGGCATACAGTTAAAATATATCTATGGCAGGGAAAAAGCTAGATATGCTTTTAATATACTCAACAAACATAAACTAAAAGGGGATTATCCTGACCTAACCTCCAACACTACTATTGGGCCTCCTTGCATGATGAATCAGAATACTGGTGATTATATAACCCTAATAGACTATGGGCCATCATGGAATCTTCCTTACTGCTCTGTGAGCACCTTCGCACTACTCTACTGCTGTCACTCTTACATGCCTAACTTTTAAACTCTCCATACCCATCAATTCAAGCCACTTGTCAAGCTTTTAATACTCTGACCAAATCCTCTACTGCCTATCACTCTATACTGCTACCATTGGATATACTATTTATCCTCCCCCTACATATACAGACATGGTATTCTAAAGATGTGTACTTACTGTGAGATATCCTCCAATCTTCAGCTTTAGTCCCATTTGCTGACCTTCAATGACAATACAGCCTATCTGATCAGAACCTATACTCCTATATACAAATTTTCTCCCTTTTACGACAAACCCAACTTCTTCCTTTTGTACAAATGAATCAGACACTATATCAGTTTTTGACCCACCTGCAAAACAACCTTAGGGTATTTCCTACTTCTTCAATAACTTACAAGGTAAAATAATTTTTAATAAACTTTTAACTATGCAAAATGGGAAACAGACTTGGACATTCAATTTTCTAATGATGCTTGGAAACAAGCCTTTAAATCGACCTATACATTCACTTCCTGTGATCACCATTGGGAAATGATGTGTGAGATATTACACAGATGGAACCTCACATCCTATAGGTTAAGCGAAAAAATATCCAGAACACCAACCCTACTGCTGTAGACAATGCAGAGACATAGGCTCTCTTACACACATACTTTAGTACTGTAAATCAATAAGGTCATACTGGAATCGTATATTTGTGTTTATCTCTGATTTTACTTCCTCTCCTATACACTCTTCACCTGCTTTTGCAATCTTACATCTTAACATAGAAAGAATTCTCCCACCTGTTAGGGGTATGGCTATTCATAAACTATTTGCAGTGAAACATCTCCTATTGCATATATGGAAAACCACCAGTACTCCTTTATTCTCAGATGTTATGTATAAAGTTAATTTATACTGCTCCTATGAATGAATACTTGCTTTAAAATATGACACTCTACATAAATTCCATTGCTTATGGGACGCTTGGCTTAAACACCCATTCTACACAATGTAAATCTTGTATGTACAATACTCCTTTGATATGTCACATTTACTACTGTTGACACATCCCTCCATACCAATGTACAGTGGAGAAATAACTATTTGATCCCCTGCAGATTTTTTTAAGTTTGTCCACTTACAAATAAATGAAGTGTCTATAATATTTATCATAGGTGTATTTTAAATGATAGAGAAAGAATATCAACCAAAAATCCAGAAAATAACACATGATAGGAATGTTATAAATTGAGTTACAATGCATTTAGTAAAAAAAAGTTTTTGATCCCCAAGAAAAACATGATTTACTACTTGGTGGAGAAACCCTTGCTGGCAAGTACAGAGGTAAGATGTTTCTTGTAGTTGGTTACCAGGTTTGCACACATGTCAGAAGGGATTTTGGTTCACTCCTCATTACAGATCTTTTCTAAATACTTAAGATTTCTTGGCTGTCACTTGGCAACTTGAAGTTTCTGCTCCCTCCATAAATTTTCTATAGGGTTAAGGTCTGGAGATTAGCTAGGCCACTCCATGACCTTAATGTGCTTCTTCTTGAGTCACTCCTTTGTTGCCTTGGTGGTATGTTTTGGGCCATTGTCATACTGGAAGATCCATTCATGACCCATCTTCAATGTTCTGGCTAAGGGAAGCAGGTTCTCATGCAAGATTTTATAATACATGGCCCCTCAAAGGTACAGGTCAACTTTACTGCATTAACAGAGAAACAGCCCCAAAGCATAATATTTCCACTTCTGTGCTTGACTGTAAAGATGGTGTTCTTAGAGTCATAGTCAGCATTTTTCTTCCTCCAAACATGGCGATTTGAGTTAATAGCCAAAGAGCTCAATTTTGGTCTCATCTGACCACAGCATTTTGTCCGAATCCTTCTCTGAATCATTTAGATGTTCATTGGCAAACGTCAGATTTGCCTTCTTGAGGAGGGGGACGTTTTAGGCGCTGCAGGATTTCAATCTATGGCGGCATATTGTGTTACCAATAGTTTGTTTGGTAACTGTGGTCCCAACTGCCTTGAGATCATTCACAAGCTTCTCCCGTGTAGTTCTGGGCTGATCCCTCACTTTTCTCATGATCATCCTTACCCCATGAGGTGAAATCTTGCATGGTGATCCAAACCGAGGGCGATTGATGGTTATTTTGAATTTCTTCTATTTGGAAGTGGGCAAACTTACAAAATCTGAAGGGGATCAAGTAATTATTATCCACACTGTATACAGTATATATATATGTATTTCCTGGTAATCCTGCAACTGTTTGTAACTGTATTTGTTACTTTGCCGTTTGCTTTTTCTTCCTCCTTCCACTTTCGGAGGATTTTTTTGTACATCTGTTTTCTTGACAAATCCTGAAGAAAGAATTATTTGAAAAAAAAAAGGTGAAGTTGTGGGGTATGTGATACTTTTATTAGAACTGACTTGGATAAGCATCAAAATGTCCTGAACATTAAAGTACAAATCTAGATGAAGTGACTACCTACTACTAGTGATATAGAACATGTACAAGGGAAATTTAAAAAATAGGATTTTTTTTGCACAGCATTGCATAAATATAGTGAATATATCTTGCTCATTTGCAAAGTTCAGTGCACATTTAATTTGCTAAGTGAACAGCTTTTGCTTGTTTAGTAAATCAACACAAACTTCTTGCAAATACACTCCCTTTGTGGCTGATATCTTATCTCAATGGTTGTTAAGAAGAAAGACAGTGTAATAGAAGTGGCTAATTTGCTTTTCTCTAGTGGATGATCTACAAATCTCTTTAGTACATAGGCTTACAAAAATATGGAAGTGTAAGATTGTAAAGATTTAAAATCACATCAATTATTTCATTAAGATAAACACTGCAATTTTAACTCCAGGAAAGCAGCTAAATACAAAAATGAGATAAATATAAATGGGTTTTTTGCTTGCCAGAGGATATATTTTTTATCCATTCAGTCTTAAGATTTACACAGCCTTGCTAGACAAGACAGTCCTGTCTGTATAGTTGCAAATTATGGCAAAAGTTCTGAGGATTGACAGCTCCTTTAAGTAACATCTACAGATCTTGTCCCTTCCACAGCTTGTGCCTGGACTGTGAAAGTAGAAGCAGCGAATGATGAGCTCAGCTCTCTGTCACTCTGTGCTCTTCTCCTATCAGCATGATCTTTGTTAACATATGATTGTTTCAGCACAACTGATTGCTCTTGCGCTGCTTCTCTCTCCCACACTCTGAGTTCTGCTGTATAGGGAATTGCAAGAGGCTTATATTACGTCAAACTCAAATACTTACACTGTTTTCATTAAAAATACATTTGATGACATATCAATGATTACAGAACTGCATTCATTCTTGTGTCTTAACACAAAATTTTTAATCACTTGTTGTTTCCAAACAATTAGATGGAGAGAATATGATATTTAAAGTCCAACTCCAGTCAAAACATTTCTTTTTTGATTTTGGAAAATTGATAAAAAAATATAGTTCTGACAGGCTTTTCATTTCTGCCTTTGAGTCCACTGGAGATATTTTGATTCACTGTTATTGGATAAGGTTTGGACCATCTAGGATTTGGTTTGAAGTTTGTTTATTCTACGAATAGGTAAACTTATCAGAGTGTTATTCCACCCACTGAGCCAAACCTCTGGCTGCAGCATAATGTTATACATTTAACAGCAGAATTACTACTGCTAAATGTGACAGCTTCCTGCTCAGGGTTCCTGGTTTCTAGGAGGCCAGGAGCTGCCAGAATGCTAGCATTCCTGGCCCCATTAATTTGCCAACCAGGAGATTCCCAGTCAGAACTTGAATGTAAACAAATGGACATTAATGCTTACTTTAAGGCCTACACGATCGTGTTCATAAAATTTTAAAGAACAATTTGAAGGCAAGATCACCACTTCACCCACCCATAATTAACAGATGCAGTGGTAGTCCTTGTCTGTTAATTGGGTTTCTTGCAACAAAGCTACCTGTATATCTGCACATAGCCTTTTTAAATGTCGTAGAATTTGCATTCTCATTATTGGGGGTCTAAGACTCTTAACATTCCATAAAACAATATGCATAAACTAATAAGATGTAAGGGTAAAGCAAAGGTACATCAATTTAAGTATCCACCCAAAAGCACAGAGCTCTAGAATAAGGCTCTTCCAGAGGTATTTTTTAAGTAATCAAGACGCACTCAAAGGATTGGTGACCAGCTTATATTATACAATCGGATATAGGAACTACGTTATTATAAAGGCACAAGAATGAACGGGCACACAATAGATTAAACAATATTTAAATAACAAGCAATAGACCAGTAAATAATCCAAAGAAATATTAACCCTGAACAAGGAAAACACAGCAAAGTAACAGTGCATAAAGACTTTTCATTTTTCTTCAATGGTTGAGTAGGAACAATGGCATCCCTTATTCTGGTGCAGTCCCTGATGTTGAGTAAAGGAGACATAAAACTGTTTAAGGCAAACGAGTAAATTGTAAGTCACAAATGGAGTTTGTCTCAATGCTTGCTCAGCTACTGGGAAGCATGTTCAAAGGTATGGGCTGAAACCATATAGCGCATGCAAAAAAAATGAGTAATTCAAAGGATGAAGCTAAAAAATACTGTATATAGTCCCACTAAGAAGAATTCTCATAAGTAAAAATAATTAACGTTAGGGAGACATAATAACCATTGTCAGGAAGTTGTTGGAGGCTTTTTCTTATATTTGACATTCCTCCAAGGGGTGCTCTGAAATTTGGAAGAAACCCTCAGAGCCTTCCAAGATGAGGGCATTAGAGCCAGGAGTGCTTCAGCCTCAGTTGGGTCCTGAAATATGGCTATCTTAGAGGCAGTTGAAACCGCTGTGTAGCCATATAGGCGAGTGTGAAAAGAATGTACAATTGCTATAGAGTAGAGAGGGTTTGCTGCAAATAAAAAAAACACAGAAAAAACGCACAAAAAAACCTCTATGCACTGTATGGCCCTACTTACCAGCAATCCAGCACTAAAAAGTGGTTCCCAGTATCAAAATTACATGCAATAATTACAATATGTACAATACTTAAAAAAAACTAAAACATAATATAATACTTCTGCATCAGCTACAAAGCAACACACATAAACAAAAAAACATAAAACACAGAAAAAGAAATATTTTTATACCTATATTTTGATGTGAGCACTGATTGGTTTGACACTGAGCAGACCAAGCTAGCACAAATTTTATTACTATTGCATTCATTTGTTTTTCAGTGCTGTGGGTTTTCTATGTCTGTCACTTTGGAGCTGCTGAACATTTATTTTATCCTGTTTTAAATTTTGCACTGATTTCAATTATCGTATGCACAGTAAGTTTGATTGTCGGAACCACTTTTTAGCAATAATAGGCAAAATACTGTATCTATATACCTATATTTTGATGTGAGCACAGATTGGTTTGATTACACACAGATTGTGTAAACTTGATTTATCAGTGCTGTGAGTTTTTTTTATGTTTGTCACTTTGGAGCAATTGCATATTTATTATATCATGTTTTAGCTTTTTTAAGCACTGTACTAATTTCAATTATTGCGTGTAGGTTTTACTGAAAGCCTTGCAACTGCAAAAGACTTTGGTGGAGTAATCTGCAAAGAGTAATAGGTTTTTGTCATCCAGTAATACCAGGCTGGTCTTATGAAAGTGTTGCAGGATAGTAGTTCTATCTGCAGAATTCAAATATTTAACAATACCATGCTGTGATGGCATGCATTCAGGGTTGGGTTCCCCTAATCTGTGATTCTTTTCTACAATCCATGGACAGTCTAGTTCCAGAGCTGCAGGGATATGGGAAGAATGGGTTAAAGCTAAGAAGGTAGCATCAATACTTTCCGGCATGCCTATGATTCTGAGATTGCTCCTTTATTATTGACTTTCAAGATCATCTATTTTCTTTATGTTTGGTAGCTTCATCTAAGTTAGCTTGATTTTGCAGCAGTGTGTCCTCTAGGGAGGAAATTCCATGTTCAGCATCCATTATTCTAGTAACTATTTTGACTGTAATATACTTTGTTGAATAGCATTCTCCACTGCTGACCTAAAAGTGGGTTTTTAATATTTAGCAACTTTAGTTGCTATTAGCATGTGATTCCCACTAATATCCTCTTCAGAGGTAGAAGGAGTGTATCCTCATGTGTTGTGTTGACCATCTTTTCTTCATCTGCACAGTCTGTTTGTGTGGGGAGCCAAGGCACCAAGTGTTAATGGTTTAGTTGTTGGGACCTCACTTCTTGAAGTGCTCCATAAGGGTGGTTGCTGAACTTGTAAAGAGCACACTGAAAGTAAAACAGGGTGGTCAGGTTTTGTAGAGAGAGTCTTTCCATGGGTATAGTGGGCACTCCCTCTCACTGCTACTCCTACACTCGATGTTGAAACCAGAAGTCCAAAATTGATTTTTAAAAAATTCAGCTCTGATTGAGTTTGGTGAGCTTTGGATTAACATTTGGACTTAGGAGCAGTTCAGTAAATGTCCCCTGGACAGAACCCAGCTACATTCAACTCATTACTACTCACTGTCTGCCTCAGTGATACCTCTATCACCCAGGCAAGAAATGAGGGAATGGGAGTCAGTAGGACCAGAAAGAGTAAACATAAACAAAAACCTTTGCTGCTGTCTATATCCCCATTGAAGAGATTATTTCCCATCAGCCTAACCCTATTTCACTACGACAGGAAGGGTAGGAAAATCCTTTCACTGGTGGGCACATACAGCAATAAAAACAGAGAAAGGTACTAATTCGGCCACGTTCTATTCAAAACAAAAATAAAAGTTTTGACTGGGATTACTCTGAAGACATGAAAGACTAAAATTGGCATTATTTTTATTTCTATAGCTCATTGTTTGACAGTGCCTTTATTGTTTTAGCAAAGTAATCTTGCTTCATGTGATACATTTGGGGTTGATATATTATGGAAGCAGCAATTGTTCAACTAGCAAAGTGAACACTCACATTTCAAAGTAAATGTTTAAGGAGAACCTGCGTTTACTCTGTTATTACCCAATCATGTGCAGGAGAAAGTAAATAAAATAAAAATTCACCCTATTTACTATAAACATGTGCAAAATGAAAAAAATTGTTTTTTTTTTTTTTCGATTTGTTATTTGACTAATTTTGTTTTGTTCGATTAGTTAAATTAATTTAATTCACTTTGTTTCGTTTATTCAAATTTGGATTTGACCGAATTCGACATTTAGAACGGATTTTCTAAAATAATTCTAATGGATTTGAAACCAGTTCTAGCAGATTCAAAAACAATTCTAAAGGATTTGAAAATAATTCTAACGTTACAATCCATAATCCACAATCCATATGTGGTTTTGAAGGTATATGGGCTATATGAAGAGTTCTGTGACCATATTGGAAATTTCTATTTTTTCATCAAAATTTTCACAGTGACTTTGTTGATCACTACATACATCACCATAGCGCAGATCACAATTTTTATTGTTTTGTAAAGTATTTCAGTCTATTCTATTTTATTCTTTTCTATTATTTTATATTCTATTCTAATGTATTCTGCTTGAATTCGAATTCATTCTATTAAAAGTTTGAATTTTGGAAGACAGCTATATTCTTTCTATTTTATTCTATTCTATTGTTTTTCTATTCTATTCTATTCTAGTCTATTCTTCTAATTGATTTGATTCTATTCCTTTATTTTCTATTCTATTAGGTTTTACTCTATTCTTTTCTATTCTATTCTTTGATTTTCTATTATATTTTCTATTCTATTCTAATTGATTGTATTCTTTTCTATTCTTCGATTTTCTATTCTATTCTTTTCTATTCTATTCTTTGAGTTTCTATTCTAATCTTTTATATTCTAATGGATTCTATTCCATTACTTTTTTCTGTTCTATTTTGTTCTGTTTTACTCTATTATATTCTACTGTATTCTGTTCTAGTCTTTTTTTTCTATTTTGTTCTTTTTCAAATATTCTTTTCTATTCTATTCTAATCTTTTATTTTCTATTCTATTCTTTTCTTTTATTTTGCTCTATGTTCTTTTTCAAATTTGAATTTGTTTTCAAATGTGTTTTTGAGTTCAAATCGAGTTGAATTTAGGCAGACTTTCATTTCGTTATTTTGGATTCCTTTAAATTCATTACTATTGTATTTCAGAATTTGTATACATCTGAATCTCTGAATAACAGAAAATTAATTTGAATTTTGATTCAAAATGCAAGGAACATATCATATTTACTAACATTCACCTTGCAATATGAGCTCACTAAGCAATCAGTCTCTTCTAACTTGGCATATCAATCCTATGCCATTTAACAGCAAAGCAAAAACTATATAAAAACTATATCTCTATAAACTCTCCTAGATTTTAATATTGAAGACCATGAAACAACACAGGTTAACACACAGGAAAAATAAAGATCCTGCTTAAGTTTTGCTGTACCATACTTCCCCCCAACATCACATGAGAACTTTTTCTAATGTATTTTAGCTATTTTTTTTTCTTGCTGTACTTTGGAGGATGGAGTTTGCCTAGAAACTGTCACAATGAACAGATTTTATGCTCTGACAACTTAAAAAAACTGCAGATAACATT
Organism: Staurois parvus; assembly: GCF_062004578.1. NCBI lineage: Eukaryota > Metazoa > Chordata > Amphibia > Anura > Ranidae > Staurois > Staurois parvus. The sequence goes on from NW_028317803.1 coordinate 3,313,111, forward strand.
TATGGTTGAAAAATCCTAGGCAAAATGCAGTGCTTCAGAAAAAAAAGCACGTCTACCTTTATCTAGCAGGAAAGAATTAAATAGTCGTGCAGTATTTCAAGCTCAAAATTCTAGAGAAAAAACACAACCTGGTTATTTACTAAAATATCCATTTACACTAAAACATATCCTTTATAATCAAAATAATATATTGTACATCTATTTCATAAATGTTCCTTTGTAAGACAAACAGGCACTTTAAAATGTAAAATATAGATTATTATGGGAAATCGTAGATGCCAACCCCTATCCTGGGTGTCATTTTCATTGGGCTGACATAGACATGCCCCTGCTCTAATCTGGACTGTAGATTGTGCTTTTGACAATGGGACACATCTTGGGATCCCATGATGCCCCTGAACTCCTCATCACCAAAACCACCAAAAGCAAAAGAGTGGAAAAAGCCTGTATTGCAATTGCTGCAAACAAAAAGGTGGAAAGTGTTTTTTAGCCATTCATGTGGTAGTTGTATAGTGCTAGTATGTGCATGGCTGATCCAGCATTCAGTTCTGCACTTACACAAACCTTAAAACCTTAGCATAAATAATCAAACTGACAACTTGATTCTTTTTCCAACGGGTAGATGTTTTTATTAGGTATCAGCCACAGCTTGATACAATATAACATAAAAAATAATGAGCAAATAAACTAAGAAGATGTGACCAAATACATAATCTCTTTGCAATACTGAGTGGTGTGTCTAAAACTCCTATGTGGACAATTTTTGTCAGGAGCAATTTCAGCCCCCAGCCGCCAAGACAGGTTTAGAGTCTTACCTGGGCTTCCTGCCACAATTTCTTATAATGACTCAGTACCTAAGTAAACACACCAATGTAAGATTGCACCAACTCCTGCTGCCCCCTACCTGATCCCTAAATCCTTAACTCATTCCTATCCTAACCAAATTAATGTACCAAAGGAATGGGCTCCATTCATGCTTCCCATTGTGTCTAATGCCTAGGGAATTACTATACAATTAAAGTTTATGTAAAGCCAAACATGTTTGTTTAATTTTGAATTGGGTAAGGGTTGGTTACAACCCAATTATTTTTTTGTTGGAGGGGGATTCCCCTTCATTTTCTATATTGTTGGCATAACATTATATAAGAGGAAATCTTTCCAAAGTGAGGGTAATCCCCTTTTTGACAATTGTCACAGGAATAAAGATTTCCTCTATATTCCTCTCTGGTGAAGGAAAGTTGCTTTTCCTTCACATTCTATCCCGGGCAAAAACAGAAAGCATGAATTTCCCCAACTGGTACACTGATAACAGTACAAACGAAACAGGGAGTCTAAGCTTTTACTATTATATTTTTTTATACACTTTAAAAGCTCTGTCTTGTGCATATTGCAGGAGCATCAATGCACATCAGCAAACTTTACAATAAAATAAGCATGATTCTTGCACATTTCCAAAAGTCCAGATAATTTTACTCTATTATGAATGATGATAGTTTATTTTATAAAATAAAAGTGTTTTCCTGGGTTTTTTTTTACTTCCCATTGGGGAAATTCATCCTCACTACCTCTCTTATAGACACAGCAGGAAGTGAAAGGAAATCTTTCTAAAGTCAGGAAAAATCCCTTTTGAGACAGTTGAAACCAGACTTTTTCTCTCTCCTGTTCCAATAACAACTGCAAAGTTTCATATTTCTGTTCACTTGTCAATGGCCAAGAAAACAAACAGAAAGAGGAAATGTCCTAAGCAGGCAAACAAAGAACAACAACATCCTCTTAGAGGTTAAATCTTCCCCTCCAAACAAAAAATATTTTTCGCTAGGGCTACACTTTAAATAAAATAATTGGCTTAACCATAGCTCACAAATATATAACTGTACATAAATGTGTCAGAGTTATCCATAGTCATTATCTCTTGAGTACCATTTCTAACATTTTATATTGAAAATCCCTAAATTTTAATTTCCTCTGATAGTAACTGGTAACCCAAAGTTTAAGGCAATATAATCAGAAAAATAGATGGTCTTGTTCAAAGCAAAAGGCCAATCTATACATGACTGTCTATCACAGCTAATGTAAAGTTCATTGCACAGAACCACAATCCTTCCAAGATCATTTATTTATTAAAAGCCTAAAGAAGATTGAACATTTAAAGAAAGAAGAATTCCTCCCATATCTGAAAAATCCATATAATGATTCATACCAGTTATGTGTGATGGATAATTAGGAAATGGGCCATAACCCTGAGTGGTTGTAATGCTCTTCCCTTCCCATAAAATGTATGTGCTTTTTCTAAGAACATATGTGTGAGTTAATTATTTCTAATGGGTTACCACTGGTTTGTACCAATTCTGCAATGCAATAAAATACAAATAAATCACATTAAATGCATTCTGAGACTGGAAAACTGTTTCCCTTTTTATAAGCCTAGTAAACAAACTTGCAATGATGCTAACCTTTCCATACTGCTGCTCTTAATGTATATTAGGTTAACCATTTACTGTGAATTCCTGAAAATGAGGGTAACAATATGTTATTGAATTATGAATATAAATTAACAATTAAATAGTCTATAGGTAAATTACTCTTCAATACTGAGTTACTGTAACATTTAAAAAAAAATCTTTTAGATGTGACTTTCACAATTGTGCATGCATGCCAGATTGTTTATTGCAATTTCTTATATGCAGATTACTAAATTCTCCCACTAGAAGCAATTTGTATTCTAGACAGTAAAATTTAGTATATCCTTTATATTAGGTTTGGAGAAACTATTTAAAAAATAATAAAAAAGCTAAAATCCCATGGCCTACAGAATTATTATTTTATATATATATATATATATATATATATATATATATATATACTCTGTGTATACATATATATATATATATATTTTTTTTTTCTTTTTTATATTTTTTCGTATTTGTTTAATATCCCTGAAGAAGGGAGAGTATTTTCTCACAAAACATGTCGGCTTGATGTTTTTGCTTGTCATTACTCTCAATAAATTCCTCCTAATCTACAAACAAAAGCCTTGTCTTTTGCCTTTTTTTCCACCTATTCTTATTTTGGTATCTTTCACTTGGCCCCCTCCATGGCCACACTGAATTTGCATTCTTCTATAAAATGTAAATAAAATGCAACCTAAGTGCTAAGCGTCCTGCTTTTCCTTGATGCAATGCCTTACTGAAGCACTGCATAAGACTGTTTTTGCTCTCTAGACTGCACCTCCCTTACCAGCATCCTAAGCACTACAGTGTAATAGTTGTAAGGGAAGAAAGAGCGGTGGATAAAAAAGGTGGGCAGAATCATGGGGGTGGGGATAGTTGCCAAGATCTTTGAGCTGAAGCAATGTCCAAGAGAGGTACGTAGAAAATCTTTCAGCTGGAGCAATGTCCAAGAGAGTTATGTAGGAGTACTGGTCAGAAGTGGTGGGTGAGAATGGTGAGTGGACTTTTTACTGATTCCTCTTATGAAATACGTCAAACTATCTACTTTGCAAAAAGGGGTCATTTGGGGGATATCTGTACTGTTCTGATATTTGTGGACCTCAAGAAAATAGATTGGCTGTCAGTACTTCAGGATTGATCAATTTTTAGATATATCCCATAGTTTGTGAACTCTATAACTTTCCTACAGACTAAATAATAAATACTGATTTGGGTTATTTTCACCAAAAATATGTAGCAGAATATGTCTTGGCCTAAATTTATGAAGAACAATTATTTTTTTGCAAATTTTTATAATTTTATAATTATAAATTATGTAATTTTTATGTGCTGAATGCTATCATTACAGGTGTTAAACGTATAGAGCTACCAGAATATAATATTTAATACAGTGGCGATATAATACACAGATATATGGAATACATATGTAGTCATATAACAAGAAGTGAGTCAGTGTGAAAGTGAGGGAAAATCCTATGGCCACAGACTGCAAAAAAGCCTGACATGGGGTTTTAACTTTTCCCAACATTAAATGAAAACAGTTTAGGCTGGAGATACACTTTCATTTTAACTTTTCATCTATACAGGTGAAGTCTTATTTCTACAGGGAATTGATGTGTTTGAAGTCAAAACCATTCTACACATAATGAATCATCTTTATTTGCAATCATTGAACTAAAGTATCTGTTTATAAGCACATGAATCAGCCAACAAGGCCAGCTTTAGAACAGGCCAGCAGTAAAATATCTGTAAAGAAAAAAAATAACAAATTGAGATTTTTAGAAAAGAGCTTAGCACACTGCAGACATTCTTTACAGAAGTATTTTGTCTATGGGTATATGCCATGTGGAGGCATAAACTCAGCTTTGCCAATGCATATATATATATATATATATATATATATATATATATATATATACATATTAAAATCCATATCAGTTTATTTTTTGTTTTCTGTGTTCCATTGAGGAAATTTATATTTATTCACCTGTCCCAAAGATGCAATGGGAAATCATTACAAGCGGAGAGGAATTTCTTGCTTCTACTTTTGTTACTGGGAAAGTGCAGTCATTGGAAGATTCACCTTACATCCTTGTCCTGTTGACAATTTTAAAATTCTGGATTTCTTATCATTCTATGTCTTGGGGACAAAAGTTACCAGGACAAAGAAAAAGTAACCCTACCGAGAAAGGACACATAAAGCAATATGATTACCTATTTTATCCAAGCTATAAAAAAGATTTGTCTTGAAGAAAAATACCACATACTTGGAATCATGTTATACATTCCCAATAATAGTGCTTGGTAAATGGCTGACCAGTCACCAAATGTGATCACATAGGGATTAAGAGAGAGTCTTCAACCCATGTAGGCTTTTGGAGCTCATGCAGGGCTTTCCTTCTTAGCTAATGGCAGGGAGAGGCAGAGGATAGAAAGTAAGGTGAGTAAAGTAGATAGCTGGGCATGACATTAAAGTGAACCTGCTGCTTTAACCTACATATGCAAGGTAAATGTTCACTTTAAAATGACCATTTTAAAGGAATGCATAAAATGCATGTACGACTCTTTGAAATGTTCAAATACGTATAAAAAACAATTAAATTGTACAGACCAGTCCTAATTTCGAATATTAATTTAGTAACTGTTACATTCGATTAGTTGGCAGAAATAAAGTAATTTGCTTTGCAAAATAGAAAGCCTACTGTAAAGATCCTGAGTTTAAGTAGCTGAATATCTCAAACATGATTTCTAATTAGCTATGTTGATGATCAATTTTCAAAAACAGAAGAGAAATAAAACAAAAAAACTTGACCAAGGGGATGAAGCTGAAAGACTGGGAAACATATCTGTGAAGCTCAATGTTATGTAAATTCAGCCCTTATACTACAATTAATTAATTTCTTGTCCTCGTACAGCGTAGCATTCCTTCTTCAAAAGATTGATTTGCCTCTCATTTAAATGTTTGCTTGAAAAATCTTAAGGTTTTTTTTTACATGCACCAGTTTCCTGCTTTACATATTTCATTTTCTCAAGATCCATTGTATTTTGAGAGTTAGCTGGCACAAAGCCCACAATCAATGATAAGCCTTTCCTTGTCATAGCTTCCCTGCTCCGCTGTACACATTTGTAAGAAAAACAAAATGAATGTACTATCTAAATTTAGATTTGGAGTACAAGTTATTATTTTACTCTCAGCTTTTATTTAAAAACATATATAAGTTCCTCTGGATAAAATGCATGGTTCAAATAGGAACAAAAACTACTGAAATATGATTTACAAGAAAGCATGGTACCATTACATTTTTAATCATCGAGCTTCCACTTGCAGTGAACAATTTAGTGTTTTTTACAGAGTGGATGTGAAAGCTGCAGACCTACAGTATCTGCCTAGCCCAATACAATTTCCATAATATTGAATCATATATTGACTGCATAGTTTTTCACAGTATTTAGATCTTAGAGTAGGCAGCCAATTTGGAAACCAAAATGCCTAATTTGAAAGTAAAGCTATTACAACCTATCTGTCAAGGGTATTCATTGTTTCAGTTATAGCTGTAGTGTACCAGGCCATTGTACTGATGTCCGCACAAAATCAGCATCACTGATCATCTTTCAGCTTTATTGCCCAGTGTCATTCAACCCACTTCCTGGGGGTATGTCATTAGGCCCCACAAACTCAAATTACAGCAGAGAATGGTACTCACTGTAGCATTCAGGACTACCTAACACCTGACAAAGAAGGAAAAGAGATCCAATGAAGTCTTCATGCCTGGAGCTCAGGAAAAAAGAAATGTACAAATTTATGCTTGAAAAAGGTTGATGGGGATTGCAGAGAGGGGGGGTCAAAGTGGAGGAGAGAGCACCCTACCTGAAAATACCCTATCTTTGCAAAGCTCTTGCCTGCTAGGTCCAGATTATTTTGGCTCTAGTTCTGGCCTCTTCTGGCTCTGCTTCTGACCAGCTCCTCCTGCACTGAGCCCCAACTCATGTCATTCAACTGTCAAATAGGGTCTTGGTGGCAAGGAAAGGTTTTGACATTTAGCAGTTGAATGACATTAATGATGATTAGCGTCAGAAAAAGAAGGATATTATCTCAAAACCCGAGCTATAGGAAAAGTTGCAGTTGCAGCAGTATTGATAGCATAAGTATTTTTGTGGTATTGTAGGTTTTTTTGTTTAAGTGACAGTGAATTACAAAGAACTCTAATGAAGGTAAAACAAGTGTACATTCAGTTTGTATTCCAGTTGCAACTTTTCCTGAATAGCATTAGCAGTGTACTGCTAATGCTCTTTGACAACACATGCCATTTAACCAGGGACGGACTGACCATTTGGAAACTCGGGCACTGCCCGAGGGCCCGGGGTCAGTAGGTGGCCCCATGAGATGCCCCTGGTACCTTTTTCATAGGCTTTTTTGAGTTTTGGCAAGGAGACAGGGGCCCCATGATCCCTTATTGCCCGGGGGCCCCATGAATTGTAAGTCCGCCCCTGCATTTAACAAGATTTGGTTACAGCCCCTATTCATGTCAACAAATTCCAGTTACTGTATAATCATTGCAATTTCATATTGTGGAACTACCAGTAAACATATGACATGAAAACAGTGAACTCCATCGTACTTCCCTCTTCTCCAAGGGCTAACTGAACATTATCCCTTTCTCCAACAGTAAAATCTAATTGACATGTGCAACACAGTACACATTAAAAACTAACTTCTGTTCTGCAGGGATAATATAAAGACATACTTCAGGCAGTTATACTAGCAATAATTTGCATTTCACTGAAGGGGATAGAAATACTAAGAATACCAGTTTAACTGTTTTTACTATTTTCTTAATTACTGACCAGGAGCAAGCTTGCAGGTTAGGAAGTCAGAGTGACTTCATAACTTCGAATCTCAGAACATTTTGAAGCCACTGGAGCAGAATAGGAAAAGATCAGCAATGGTAGGATTCATATTTGCTAAATTTAGGTTCTTTTAAGTGCATATACTAACATTTTAAAAGCATATGATGTTATGAAAAATTCTTGATATGGTCATAAAATTATTTACTATTATTGTGATTAACCACATTAAAGATTTGCATTGCAATTTGATCAGTGACAGTCTTACTTGATTTTTGGTGCTTGTGTAATATAGTTAATCTGAGTCTTAACACTGTAATATTCTCCCACATAATTACTTTAAAGATTAATGCATTTATCAATCACTAAAACAATTTAACAACTACTGAATCATGAAATCATTCATTCACTTTTTATTTAAAGTTGCTCTTCTAAAGATGTGCAAGCAACCTGTTTCTATTGTAAGTATTCATTTTAAACATGCACCTCTCTATGAGGAAAGCCAGGGCCACAATATTAACACCATTGTCAACATGGTCTATATAGCAGCAAATAAAATTCCATTTTGCATGTCCTTCTATTTAATGAGTTTTCGACAGGCCATGGGTGTATTTGGACAATGGCTGTAAGTGTACAGTTGGGAACTTCATCAGTGCTCAAGCAGAGCTTTAGCAGTGAGGAACAGAACACTCAGCCCACTAACTCTTTTGAACTGCCACCATAGCTCAGATGAAGTGGGACACATTTAGACATTCCTTTTACCTAGAAAGTAAATATTAGATTACCTTCTTGCTATGGAGCAGGTGTGTGGTACATAAGCCCCTCTTGATGGCAGCCCCACGCCAATAGTGCTGGATTTTGTCAGGAAATATAAGGTTACCACTGACCACCACATTCATATTAGGTGATATAAGAATATCACTAATCAACATAAAGGGGCTTTCATTAGGAAATGTAAGAATATTGTTGGTCACCAATGGGAAAGGGATTTTATTGAGGTGTCTAAAAGTATTACTGGTTACCAATATAAAAGGGATTTTATCAGGGAGTGTAAGAGCATAACTCTCCACAATGCAAATACGTTTGTTTAATTAGGCAGTGTAGGAACAATACTGATCACCAAAAAAGGTCCTCAATGATCTAAAATGTAAAAAGCTGTGGAGAGAAGTATATGTTGCAATCACAAATAACACATGCTTTTTATTGCAGAGCAAAGTCACTGCAGGGAATGATGGGCCCAAACGTTGAGAGTAGTGGTACATAAAAATGTTCCTCTTTGGCCTATTTGCAGTTGCACCTCTATATAGGGATAGCATTCAACATCATTACAGGTAGTGTATTTCCACAATTATTAACAAATCAGATTGGTATTTTATGTGCATTGGAGTCAGGACTTGCAGATCTTTCTTCATATGACCCACTTTGGGAATGCCAGCAAAATTGTTTGGGATTTTATTTACTTTGCAAACTGACCTAAATTGGATTGCTACTCCCTCTCATCATGACCCATGTCATAAACTGTGGAAGGGTGTCATTTCCTTTTAGTACATAGACGGGATGGTGAAGGATTATCTTGACTGCAACTAACATATAAAAGACCCTAAAGCCAGCTACTCTCTGCTGAACAGGCTGAATTTTGATTCATGTATGAGCAGGCTGATTGTACCCAAGCCAATGGATTGACTTGGGTACAATCAGCCTGTCTGATTTTTTTTTTTACATGCAATTACTGCTACAGCCGCTGGCAGTAATCATTGTGTTCTGCCAGCTGGGAATGCTCCTGGTGTCCCCCTGCTGGCAGAACACAATAGCACTGCGGGACACATTCCCCCATCAACACTGACTGACATTGGTTTGCTGATTTGAGGGAAGGGTTTCATCAGTTAGGCAAGCTTTGGCTATTGTTTTGGCAAACTGATAGTGAAGCAAATCTTGATTGCTCATCTGTAGCTATAATAAGAAAGAAGTAGACATTGGAACAGCCACAATTTTCATTTTATTTTCATTTCATTCACTAATTGAAGAATGTTGTTCTGTCATATTCATTATATTGAACAGATTTGTTTTTAGGATTCATTTCATATCATCTGCATTTGTTTTGTATATCCATTTGTATCAGCAGGATTCAATATTTTAGATTCAAATCCAAATTTATTGTGAAGAATAGCTGATTGTAAAGGAGTGGGTAGGCTCTGCATACTTAAAAGGTAACTCTACTCAAAAGGGGAAGTTCCACTTTAAGACAGGTGCCTGCTCTCACTTGCACTTGGATCACCTAGGCGATCTAGGCAGAAGTTCTCCCTCATCAGTCTTCTGGTACACGGCACTGGTCCCAGAAGACTGCAGGACCACTAATGATGCGCAGCACAGCTTGGCCATAAAATAAAAGCACAGGTGGTGCAAGCACCTAGCGGATTATCATCTCATATCAAGGTTTATTAAAATGTTAAAAAGGACAAAAAACATACTCACAAAATTAGCGCATATAAAAGTCTGCAAGGCCACAGTGATGGCCGAATAGGTGGCAGAGTGTCCGACTGGTAGTGTGGTAGGCCTGGTGAAGTGTTTTGGGAACGTGTCCCTTTCTTCAGCACTCAGCTGCAAAGCCATAAGCTGTCACAACTGGGTGCCCACAGTTAAGGTGCCAGTGCCAGTCGGCCCCCAGTGCCCCCTTGGGTGAGTACACTGCTGGATCTAAGGGCAGGTGACAGTCTGTTTAATAAAAGTCAGCAGTTAGAGTTTTTGTAGCTGCTGAATTCTATTTTTTACAAAAATGACTGGAACTCTGCTAACAGCTATAACTAACTAAACAAAGAAGTGCTGGCATTAAATGTAAAAAAACCAGTGTGGGGTCTGGTATGTATTTTGAGGGGAACCCCATGCCAAAAGTGAAAAAAAAATCCAGCAGATGAGTCAAAAATTTCCTTTTTGGAGATTTGGATGTGTCCAAATTGCTGAATGGACACAGAAATGTATGGCAACAATTCCATATAATGTTATAATGAAAAAAAATAAATTAGCTTAATTTGGATTTTTTAATTTAGTAGATATATATCAAATTCATTGTGTATAGCTGGTTGTTAACCTCCCTGGCGGTATGATTATTTCAGATTTTTGGTGCTGAAAGCGGTACCATTATTTTGCATGGAAATTTGGCGTTTTATATAGTAGGCCTGTAATTCTTAGGAATAACTCACTGAAATCTGTCCGAACAAGAGTCTAGTAAACATCCCGGGTAGGATAAAACTTGAAACACGAAATCATAAATTATAATTTAATAAATAATCATAAAAAATAATAATATAATAATAATACATTTAATTCAATAATATAATCAAACCAAAACCACTGAAATTTGAAATATAGCGCCAAGTTCGCACATCACTGAGCAAAGTCGCAAAATCGTTTTCAGTGTCTGATGACGAATTTCCCCACGAATCATTATCACTCAGTTCTGCAAGTGTTTCTGATTTACTATCGCTGTTCTATAGCTGCTCTATGACCGCTTTTGACCTAAAGGGATGCTTTTTGGATGCCATGGACGTTTCTCAGTTTCCAGGCAATAAAAACAGTAAAAATGCAGGCAGGGCACAGGACAAAGCACTAGGGACAAAATGTATGTGAAATGTTTGATACAATAATGTTTTAGTATGTGATTTTAGTGAATGTCACTTTTTGTCATTTTCAAATTTCCCGCCGTTCCGTCCCCCGTACGTCCCAATGCTCACAGGGGATGGAAACCAGAAAACAGATGCCGGCATCCGCTGGATTACATTGCCGGGGACACTGCAGGAGGGACATCGCGGGAGTGTAGGACAAGGTAAGTGATCGAGGGTTCACGGAGCAGCGCCGCATGGTATGCCTGAGTGTAGCTTGGGGTTACCGCTTGTGGTACTGAAACTTTACCCCGAGCTTTACCCGGGAATACCGCCAGGGAGGTTAAGGAGCAGGTGGCTGCGTTTAAAGAAATAAAATAGTCCATAATTTAGAATTTTTGGTTTTGAATAGCATAATGAACATTTTCCTCCTGCAGCTACTGAATGTCAGTGGGAGGGAGAAGAGAAGATGTCAGTTTTCAGTGATTGCAGGAGAAAAAGGAAGAGGATCAGTTTCTGTATATGCCTATCCAAGATTTAAACAGAATGTGACAAGGAGACTGCATGGACCTCCTGGAGCACATGCTGGGGTCACCATTGGGACCCCTGACACTACACCAGTGGTTCAGAGATGTAGTAAAAACGTGTCTCAGCTATGGGGTTTTACCACCCCCAAACTGCAAATGTAAAAGACCTCTTACTGTCCTGAGCCCCCCACCATGGGTGCAGTACACCTGCGGCTTTCCTGTGGGTTAGCTGAGCTTTGCCCTAGACTTCTATTATAACTTGCAAATGTGGCACACTTTCTGAAAACGCACCAAAACTCCAGCATTCAGTTTTGGTGTGCTTTCAGAAAGTGCACCAAACTCACAGGGCATAATAGAAGTCCTTGGCTCAGTGCAGCTAACCTGCAGAAAAGTCACAGGTGCACTGCACTGCACCCGTGGATCAGTGAGAAAGCAGGCTAATAACCCTTTTTTAAAAGTGCTGATATGCTCATTGCAGAACTATGTGATGCTTAATAAACTAACCTTCTTCTCTTCCAGCTTCTGGCATTGCTTGGCTGCTAGAAAGGTCACAAAGTGCACTTGGTATCAATCCTAAGACAAGCTACAAAGAAAGCATCAGCTTATTTGTCTCCTGCTTCCTCTGTGGCTGCTTGCTTCATCCGCTGCTGGCATTGGCTCCACAATCTGTGATGCTCTGGGATGGTGGGTCAGCAACCCGCTTCCTGGGCTTGCTGACTCGCCATCCCAAACCATGAGGTTGCTGGCCACATCAGAGAGCTCCATGGGACACAAGTTGAGCACCCCTGCTCTAGGGTAATTAAATTGATATACTGATAATGTAACTACTAACTAGAATCTATTTTTCAAATAGGTGAAATATGCAGTTGGCTAAGGCTTTTGTTGTTTACCAATACTTAACTACCTAGTTATGGTTTTATAGCTATTCCTTTATGCATGAAAACAAATATGTACATTTTTCATCTCTGTGTGTCTTATTTCTATAAACGCATTTCTCTTTGAATATTTTATTCAGTACCCTAACACTGTACTCAAAATGCTTTATTGATGTACTGCTTGGCTAACTGAGATGAGCAAAAGAGAAATGCATAATTCTGTTAGCTCAAATGCTCCTGTTTGATACAGACAATGCTTATATCAAATCTGAATTCTTGAATGCACCTGAGTCTGAATTTATGATACAGTGCATAGCTCTGATACAGTAAAGTGAAAATTCAACCTAAATACAGCTCAGTGACTCGATCTCTACCAGGGAATAATATTACATCTGAAATAGAAAGGCAGAAGTTTCATGATCGGGAATTATATTCTATTGTCTGTTGATTTAGAATAGAACTGTGCAGTGTAGACAAAATGACAATTGAACACGGCATGTTTGGATTTGTAAGCAATGGCAATTATGTTACAGAATGTCTAAGAGAACAGAAAAAAATTATTCCCATTCAGCAAGTTTGGTTGGTTTAATGTCATAAAGTTCTTGTTATTTTCAAGACTTGCTTTCCTATATCCAACTTATCATAAAAATAGCGGTGCAGGCTGAGATGCCAATCACAAGTCCATCACATTAACAGGGGCATTGCAGCTGTCAGTGTCAAGCTGAATGGCTAGAACTAGATAGAGGGATAAAGTCATTCATGTGGTGGCAGTGAGGAGAATTGTGGCTGCCTTATCAGTGGAGGAAATTTGCATTTTAGTGGTTCCCATAATATGATATCCAAGTGCTTATCTATGCAAAAGCTGATACACTAGACTGATAGCAGTTATTCTCAAGTGAATCCATTTCCTACTCTATCTGTTTTCCTGCTAGATTTTTTTTCCTACAGAAATATAATTTGATATGCTACATGCATTTTTGGTATCCTACAATGTTGCTAAGAATTTGTTCTTAACTGTATATATAGTGATGATAATATATATATATATATATATATATATATACTGTATAAATATTCTGTTCAACAAAACATGTGTTTCAATTACATTTTCCTTAAAGCATAACTCCAGCTTGAAATTCTATTACAGAACTATAAAAAGATATGTACTCATTATCTAGGTTGTTCAGTTAGATTTTGAGGTATCCACTGTGCTCACTGGGAAAAGTTGAAATTTACTGTGTTGCCATGCAGCGTGTCTACAGTTGTCTATGACCACTTTTAAAAACTGAATCTTTGCTTTCTGGCTAATGGTTCCCAAAATGGCAAAAATCTAAATGTACTTCGGGGAAATAGTATATCTGAAAAGTCTGAATATTACAGAATAACTGATAAGTGATGTTTACAAAGTTGATTATTTCTTTTTGCTATCTGTTTATTTCACTTTTACAGAGTGTAGGGAAAAAACAAATAACATACAGTAGATAGATATACAATGTTATCTATAAGAATTTGGTGTAATTATCTGCATACTATTAGAATAACTTATCAATGACACATTACAAATAATGGTCTAATTTTCTACTGGTATGTACAATAAATCTGCTTAGTATTGTTGTATTCCTGAAATTAAGTACTCCAGTGTGAGAATATTACTTTGCTTCACTTTCCAGCCTTACAGCCTTCCTCAATAAATATCTTGGAAGTTTTGCCTTATACATTGCTGTAAAATATAATGGGCAATAAAATCACTAATGAGTATGATCATGCTGAGAGCTGATGGTGCTGTAGTAGATTTATACTGTAGTTGCATTGAATTAGCTTCCCCATAAAGTTGCACCTTGATGTTGTACTTTAGAGCTTGTTAACTAGAGTCTAACTGCAGAATTTACTAATCTCTAACTGGCCCAAAAACAAGAGACTTACGAAGTTACAACTGCCAAGTTATTAAGATTTACAGGCAGGCATACAATTTGATCCAAATGTGATCAATTCAACATCTAAATCTGAAGAGCATGGTATATTTCAGGGATATGAAACTGCACTAGCAATGACAGAGTTTCTAACTTGTCTTGACTTAAAGTGGCATCATTACCTGATCAAAACCGTAGCTAGGCAGGTTTTTACACAATTAGGAAATGTCTGATCTTTTCTGGATCAGAATAGCACAATAATTTGTTGGATTGGGGGGATTATAATTTTCGGTAGGTATTTCTAGGAAAATCTAAGGTCCTGAATTTTATATCTTCAACTTTTTCAAGTGAACTAGTTACTTTAACATAGGTATTAAGAATTAAAATGAATTAAATAATTCTGTCATGAAAAATGTTTATTTAACCCAATATTACCTGTAGAAAAATATTGTAAAGCCTTACCTTTCTCAATGTTCATGTTACCTAATGCTTCTCCAATCATGAGTTCTTGTCCCCCAACATCTACTGGGGAACCAACACTTTCAGAAGTAGGAATATCTTGGGTTCCCCCACAGCTCTCACTGGTTCTGATCCCACCTAATTGTAAAACTTGTCAATGAAACATGCGGGTTGATTTACTAAAACTGGAAAGAGCACAATCTGGTGTAGCTCTGCACAGAAACCAATCATCTTCCAGTTTTTTTTTGTCAAAGCTTAATTGAACAAGCTGAAGTTAGAAGCTGATTGGCTTCCATGCACAGCTACACCACATTTTAGACTCTCCAGTTTTATTAAATCATTCGCAGTGTTTCACATAGGAAAACGTGCCCAGGAAATGGTGTTTGATGGATGTACACATAAAGGTTAGCATTTATTGTCATCTTTTACAAGGGCTTTAAAAATAAATATTCCCAACATGGTTTCTTTAAAGGTGCACTGTACCTTTATCTTTTAGGTTGATAGTACTTTAAAAGTCTATTTTGTGCAAATTGGCTGGGAAATTTGCACACTTTATACCCTCACTTCTTTTTTTGGCCAGCCAAGCTGCACACTTGGATAAAGAAGTTTTCTGAAAACCATTTTTATGTTTGTGTTTGATATATATTTTGTTTTCAAAATTTATACTGTCTCATTAAGAAAAAGAAAAACAGTATGGGGTCCCGCTCATAATCCATATTGGACTCTTATCCAGGCAGTTATTTTAATACTACAGTGATTACCTCTCTGCACTTGCTTTAAAATAATAAAAAAAGAAAATATAGAGTAAACCTGCTTTTTCAAGTTGTAATTGTTGTGCCATAACAACAGCACAATATAGCATGGTCATATTGTGCAATGGGTAAATGTATCAAAAGAAAATAAATTAGATGGGAAATTATGTGCTGAATAGTATTGTTTCATAGCTTTAGCCTGTAAGTGTATCATATTTGGCTTGGGATGGGGTAGGGTGTTATGCTTGTCTTCTGAAACAGTTGTCTCATTACTACCACAGATCTATTATACTGTAGCATAGTTCCTCCCTAAGTAGGAGAAAATGTTTATAGATTCCCCTGCCTTTTTGACCATTTACGTCTCATCATTAACTTATAGTTCTGAAAGCTATCACCACTGATGGTTGCAGAAGATCTCTTGTAATCTTCTCTTCTGTGTAACTACTAATACCAGCTTTTAATTGAATGCCTAATGAAGACCAATCAGAGGCAAGCATTGAATGGTCTTTTTTTCCATTGGTAAAGACATTTCACTAAACATGGGACAATGGAGAGGTTTATAAAAAAAAAGGCACAATGTCATGCATAGAAAGCTCCTTTCAGTGGTGAAATTTTTTTAATATATGAACCACATCAGTTTTGAAACCTCTCTGTCTAGGGGAGGGGCCTGAGGTGTAACTGGCACACTGATTTTTGAATTGTTTAATGAAAATATCAGATAGAAACCTATTCAATGCAAGAAAAAAAACAAGTGAAAGGAGAAACATTTTAATATTACAGTACACATGTATTTAAAATCATTTAGACTCCATTTTGTAAGTGAATTCAGATTAATTGACAAGTATAACTTGACTTTGATTAAGCGTTGTATATTTTTTAAAGCCATGAGCCAAATTTACTAAATAAAAAAAAATTGGAACCTTAAGTATGGAGAGCCTTGTGCATACTTGTTGTGGTCACTGAACCTGTCTATCTTACTATATGCTGGTGCTCAATGCATATGGTGTGGTTCTAGTTTGCTGTACGTGTTGAACATCCAAACTTTTTTGACTTTGTGTTCTTTGTTCCAATATAATGAACCACCTAAGACACCACATTATAAAAGCTACATTGAAAAAGAAATAAAATGACCATGGCAAAAAACACTGTAGGCTGTGCTATGATTGGAAAAATCATATATAAGGGTGTTATCACTGAAAACTCTATGCCAGCACTAACAATGAATTATTGTACAGCTGCTAGTGCTTTGACCTCTTTGCGTGCACAGAAAAATCCTTCCATGTGTATTATAAGATACTTCTATGTACATTTTTTTACAGTATATTTTAAGGTGGAAGTGCTGTGCACACTTGGGGCTCTATTTGTAACACATACTGTATAGAAGTGACAAATATTCACACAGCCACAATGAAAAATTGGTGTGTTTAGTCTAATATTATTTCTTATGATCATTATCACCAGCTAGTAGCCATAATGCTGTATTTTCCTGATATAGGTATCTCAAGAAAAATACCACATTTTGGCCACTACATGCTTACACTCATTGGAGATATCCAAATTACACAATATACGGCAATCTTTTATTTATTGTGCACATATTTGTCCCATTTGTAGAATACATTTTTAATAAATAGCCCCTTGATGTGGCCTTATTCATATATGGCATGCATATATAAAATGCTAATAGCAGTTGGATAGACCCAAAAACAGTAGGGAAAATAATTTATTGTAGGCTTAGTTTGCATGCTTTTGGACACTGAAGTGTGTATTCCATAGAATATCTCCCTTGTTATGAAACTCTGCATGAATACACTGTAGCCTGTGTGTTGTGCACATTGCAGGCACATAGTCAATTCAATACGTATATGATTTGCTAGTTCTCCTATATGAGAATCAGGCCCAATAACTTCCTAAATTATGTCTGTCTGCTGTATTTTGGTCATTCCATTCTTCCAAAATACAAATGCAAAAAATATCACGATCAATAGCCTTCAAAAATGTTGCCAAATTAGAAGTAATTCAAAATAAATTTTATCAATTTGCATCTAATTTTAAAGTCATTATAATTTAATGAATATCTGTTAATGATAATCACAGCTTAACGAGTATCAGTGTTAATTGTATCTAAATAAATGACACTGACAATTAAAACAGAATGGTAAGAAAACAGACATTTATAAAGTCTGTCAAAATACTCTACAGATATGTTGTTAATCACTTTTTACATGTCAAGGTACATAGCCGCAAGTAATGCTAAACAGATAACAAACATTCTTAAAAGGGAAGATTTCTGTAGATAATAATAGCGTAACCTAATTCAAGTACAGTATATATGTCCCTATTTCTAATTAATGCCATATGCTATATTTTTTTTAGCTAAATATCTTGGCTGGTTCCTGCTAAACCAGCCAAGATTCAAACCACCTATGGCCCACTTTACTCTTTCCCTGTGTTTCCAGCATAGTGATATTTAGGTAACAATATTTCTATCTATCTATATATCTATCTATCTATCTATCTATCTATCTATCTCCAATATGTTGGTAGGACCACATATGCACTAAGTACCTGATTAGGAGAACATTTGGGTAATATTAGGAAAGGTTTTCATAACCATATTGTCTCCAGATATTTTGCCACAGTACACAACAAGGTCCCTTTTGGTACAATTTTCTTGGCTATAGATAGGTTCACGGCACATTGGAGAGGGAGTGTCATCACAAGAGGAATTTCCAGATTAGATACTAAAGGGATCTTTGACCTTAAATCTTACATACCTCATGGCCTTAATGTTGACTGGAATGTCAATGCATTTATTAATAATGCATACAGTGAGTATACTTACCTCCCCCACATTCCTCTGTTCCGGATTTTACATCTATATTTTTCATATGTCTATTTTAGTTTTTGAAAAGCAGATGGTTATTTATATTGGTCAGTTTTTTATTAATGGGAAAGGGTTTGAGCTGACTGGGTGATTTTCAGCATCAGTTTGTTTTATCGGCGGATCCCCTTGGACCTTTATTTTTTATTTGTATATTTTTTTTATATTTTATGTTTATTTTTATACATTTATTTTTATTCTTATTCTTTATTTTTTCCTTTTTAATATTATTTTCTCATTTTGATATTGGTGTTCCTATTTTATGTTTCACCACTAAATGGTGGTCATTATACAGATTGTTAGTTGGCACAACTTTTTTCTTTTTTGCTTGTATTGACTAGTTTAAAATGCCTCCTACTGTCATTTTCTATTATTGGCAATTTTTATTTTTATACCTGCCATTCAAGTTTGGCTTATATCTGCCCCTTTTTATATAACAGTGTTTGTGCAGAGGTTTGGCATTTTTTTACTTCAAAGCTTGGTTACATTAGCCAATATATTCAATTTGAGGCTTGGTTTAATTGTGTCCAATGGGATCAAAACCGACACTTGGTTCTTCTGTTTGCTATATAAATCGCAGTGATCTAGTATGGCGTCCATGCCCCGGAAGATGTCAGGTGTGATGAAACATGTAGAGCAGAGCCTACTGTGAGATTGCATATCTGTAACTCCACTGAAGGCCATCTTCTTTAATGGTAGTCTGTGTATGTATGCAATTGCGATTTTGACATGTGAGTGTTTTACCATTTTAATAGAGCTCTTTTAGAAGGTTTTACACTATATTGGATTTTCTATTTCTATTCCTTGTATGAATCTGATGAATGGATGAGTTACTAAGAGATTTCCAATGTGGAGGTACACATTTAAGCCCTTCTTCTGGGAACCATACTAGAGGAGAACTTCATGGGATTACTATGCTGATGCGTTCCATGACTTTTCTTTAACCAATGGTATTTTTCGGTGAAGACCCTTTCCAATTACATTCAAGATACCTTCTTTTCAGTCTGTCTATTTTTGGTTGTGGGCACAATTTCATAATTCTTGTTTTTGGACATTTATGGTTCTTTTATTCATAGTGGAACTTTATTTTAAGAATGTGTAGTTTTATTTATATATGTTATTAGAACACATACATTCTCCTATATTTGGTCATTATATTTATGCTTTGTATTGTAATTTGAATTGAACACATTTTTTATTAGAACATAGAGTATTTCTATCTATGCTGTCCTCCAAGATGATCCAGGGGCAGCACTCTCTGCTCATGATTGTCACTCTGTTTTACTCTTATCTAAATTTTGCTCTTGTTAATGGTTTGCTTAAAAGTCACACATAGCACATTACAGTTATTATTCTAGCAGTTACCATAATGTCATGTTGATATTTTTTTTTACATTTTTACAAACTTTCTCCTATATGTTTTTTAGTTGTATTAAATATAGCTATTTATAGATTGGCCTCTATAAGGTTCTACTCTGATGCATTGTTTTCTATCCTAAAAATAGATGAAAAATATAACTGGATACATAGGAAACACATTATTAGTGGGTATTCTAATAGGTATAACTGTTAAAGAGATCAATAATGCACAGCTATTATGTAACAGGAGGAGTAGGGCTGATTTACTAAAGGCAAGCAGGTTGGGGATAAATTCCATTGCAAATAGAATGGTCTATTTGCTCCTAGTAAATCGACCCCAGTGTATCTAAGAATGCTGGGCTTTCTAAAGAGTGATTTGTAACTATGGGGTTATATTGGTGTGTCTAAAACTCTTATATGTGACTAGTTTCCTTGATTAAGTATGAAGAAGGTCTTTAGTGTAGTTTAAGTCATAAAATCAGTATGTACACAACACTTTGGCCTTGCTCATCTGTAAATCCAATCATCTTGCAGGCAGATCCCATGTCTCATCAGTATTTAGTGTTGCTTCCATATGTGATTCCTGAGGAATTCAGGGATACAGACTGGCTCTACAAATTCATCAGACAGGACTGCAAAACAACACAAAAAGCAATTAGAAGTCATCCATGGCAACCAAACAACTTAATTTAGTCAGACAATTGAATGCTGATTTGTGATTGTTTGCATGAGACATACAGTATAATCGCTGCTTGCACTTTGTAACTAAATAAATCATCATGGCAATAGTACAATAAAACATAATTGTAATACTATACCATGGTTTCTGCAAGTTTCCAAGAATATTTGGTGAACCCATGTGTGAGTATAAGTGTGTGTAATAAAATTCTTTCTGTGGATGCCGAATGGACCTGTATGGTATTTATGGCATATATATATATAAATTACTATTTTACATATATATAGTCATATAGTCATATATTCAGCTACTAAATTAGTGGTTTATATAGTCAATGTAACTGAAGTAACTTCAACTAATTGCTTTAAAAAGCAAGGCTACTGTTCAACATATCACTGACAATTAAGTAAGTACTAGGACTAACATTCTAACATATGAAGATATTGTATTTGAATTCCTCTGTTGCTGTAATGTTATGCCATTATCATTAAATATAATGTGATGACAGTTATCATATACAAGTTCAACTTAAGCCTGTTTTCAAGAGAAAACTACTTCAGAGGTGCAATCACAAGACCACAGTTAAAAACAAAAACTTAGTAACCGCTTGGCATGGCCTTTCTCTGCAACTACCTGTCTGCTCACCACCTATCTAACCATTGAGGTCCCCTCTCAGACTGGGTTTAATGATGATGAGGGGATGGTCA
This sequence comes from Staurois parvus, assembly GCF_062004578.1. NCBI lineage: Eukaryota > Metazoa > Chordata > Amphibia > Anura > Ranidae > Staurois > Staurois parvus. The sequence continues at coordinate 3,334,154 of NW_028317803.1, forward strand.
CGGGCCACAGTGTCAGGATTACCACTCCTCCATTGGCTGTTACTTAGCACCAGCTATCTTACCTCCATCAGGCATTCCCCTAAGCTTCACTCACTATGTTTTTCTTTTTATTTAAAGAAGATAGATGCAAGGGTTGTTTTTGCTAAATTCACTTTCCTGAAGTAAACTAGTCAAATAGCAGTTTTTTGGTAATCAGAAACGTTTTTGATTTATTGGGGCTAATGGCAGATACATTCAGATTGCCGTCCATCACACGAAGATCATGTCTTAGTCTCTGGAGAGCACCAACAGAGGCACATGACATTCTCCCAGGCACCACTTGATCCCAGATGGGCCAGTTGTAAAGGAATCAGATCTAAATGTTTTATCAATGTTCACAGAAACAAAACGGAGTATAGCTCAGCTCACCTCACATATGCAACTGGGATCTCCATCTCAAAGTTGTCACCTCAGGTGTTCTTAGCTCCCCAAGACTCTTGTGGGATTGGCTAATGGCAGCCTCAAACTAGCTGTTTTCTCTCTCATACATGTACCAGTCCTAGGGCACAGAGCACAGAATTACTAGGCAAACTCTGCCCGCTACCAGAATGTAAACTTTTCTGTTCAGGCTTTTTACTGCAGTAAGCAGCACCCATTTAAAAAAAAAATAAAAAGGAAGGTGAAAGCAGTAAGAAATTCCCCATTCTTGCTTAAAACATATATGCAGTAATAGACTGAACACTCCTTGATAAATGCTTTGTCCCCCTTCTATATGACTGTATGCAATTGGCTTCATTCCACGTCCTTTTACAAATACAACTCTTTCAAATAATTGATTTATGTTTTAATTTAAACGCATATTGGTGTTGATTTTCTAAAATGGGAGAGTGCAAAATAAAGTCCAGCTCTGCATGTTAGCCAATCAGCTTCTAATTCAGCTTTTTTAGTTAAGCTCTGACAAAAAAAACCCGGAAGCTGTTGCACTCTCCAGTTTTAGAAAATCAACCAAATTGTTTACAAGAGAGAAATCAGATTATAATATGTCAGGCACATACCATGGAACAGGAACCCTGCAAATGAAATAACACTATAAAACCAGTAACTTTGAAAACTATAACTTTTCAATAAAGATCACATGTCAATTTTTACAGTGATTCCTGATTTCTGTGCCCTCCCCTCGAGACTACAATTTCTCATTGTTAAAATATTCTTATTTTTTGGCTATGAGCAATGTGTCATTTAATATAAAATTATAAATGTTCTATGTAAGATTAGCATTTGAAAAAGGCTGCAAATGTATTTGAAAGCATGTGTCTATCATTTAAAATCATAAAGAGGAATATAGCACCTAATAAGTAGCTCTGTATTTTACTGTCTCTCTCTCTCTCTCTCTCTCTCTCTCTATATATATATATATATATCTCTCTCTCTCTCTCTCCCTTTCTTCCTGTCTCATATATACTGTATATCTTGAAAGAAAGACACAAATGTGCTTTTGGTCACCAATCTGAAACATTCTAAAAATAAATATATGAACAAACAAGTAAATATATATATAAATAATAAAACCGCCAAGCATGCAATTTCTTGGGTTACTTGCTGCTAAGGTAATAACTAATATTTTGCAGCCCTCTGGGGAGTGTTGACACCCTATTAGAGGGTTGAGGCCAATAAATCAATTTTTTTAGTCCGTGCAGTATTAAATCTTCAAAACATCTTATAGTATGAGAGCCAAACTCTGCTGTTCTGTTTGGATTATGAAAGCATATTGGCCATAAAGAACACAAACAGTTGGGAATGTCAGATTCCCATTGAAGTTTTGCCTTGGCCAAGTTTAACACAGTCTTCTGCTTACTATAATTTTTCTAAGATTTGTGTTCTGTTGTTGAGACCTGTAAAACAGTGAGATATGTTTTAAATATAAAGTAGCCAAAAACATTTGTGTTAAAAGCAATATTATTTTCAACTTTCTTTTTAACATATGCAAGAAAGAAACATTTATGAATACTGTCCTTTACTGCTCTATATTAACAATGGTCATTGAAACTCCCAAAGTTGGTTAACTGCTAAAGCTTGTTCATATAAACAGGCTCATTTAAGAGGTCAATGCAACTATATCTATGTGCAAAATGGAGTAACCAATAAAAGATTTGGTTAAGCGTGCTTAGATAGGTAAATTAAGAAATCATGTTGGATGCTTTAAAATGCATACAATTGTTGTATTTATTAAATTAGTAATAATATAAGAGAAGTAATTTTTAAGCTTTGGATAGCGTGGTGAAGGATTGGAACATCTGTCAAATTTTGTGAGGGTGTTTCGTTACTCTTGTTTCTGGTGCAGAAAGGGAAGGCAATCCTCCTGTGATGCAGACACCAATGTACAATACGGCATATGCAATAAAAACCTTACAGAGGTTTGAAGACCTCTCAGCTCTAAATAAAATCTATGAAAACAAGGATACCTAGAGTTCAACATTATGTAACATGTCACTAAAATACAGACTAATGGTGGATTTCCTTTCTCTGAACTTGGTGTTTTACTGTAACAAAATGTAATCTGTAGCAACTAATGAGAATTCATCTTCCACTGAACTTTTGCTGGGACCTTATTGAATAGTGTTTTTCACTGACGTATACATACAGTATGTAAAATGTTACTGTTGTTTTAAAATGTTGAAGTCTAAATTAATTAGCAATTATTTACTTACTCAGAAGTCAATGATGAGGTAGCAATGGATATAGAGGTCACTTATAGCATATAGTACTTTGTCCTGTTGAATTTTGTTATGTGATTGCTAAGCAGCATGATTGGACAGCTCACTTCAGCTCCCCCAAACTGCTACCCTGCTCCTTACCACTCCACTCACAAGGGAATGAATATATAATTAGAGAAAAACAAAACAGAGGGTGCACCGGCCTTGTGCACTACCTTTAAAAATAAGTTTATTAAATTTAAAAGACGGTATTCTACTCACAAAAGTACATGAATATAAGCACATCATATGAGACCGCTCTGTCCAATTCGCAATGCGTTTCTGAATGGTGATGAGAACGATGGACATCCAAAATTGCTGAGGAAAAGGCTAGTCCTCAAAACGTGTCAGCCATTTTGGATGTCCATCATTCTCATCACCATTCAGAAATGCAGTGGACAGAGCGGTCTCATATGATGTGCTTATATTCATGTACTTTTGTGAGTAGAATACCTTCTTTTAAATTTAATAAACTTATTTTTAAAGGTAATGCACAAGGCTGGTGCGCCCTCTGTTTTCTTTTTCTCTGTTAGTACTTTTGGACTCCCCATTTCTTTGAGGGCAGCAAGGCGTGCATATTCCAAGACATTCGTTGTGTGATCCCTATGACATAGAGTCCATCCCTAAGCACAGGAGTATTTGGGTTTTCCACTTTCACATCACAAATATATAATTAGGTCTGATTGCCAGTGCTGGTCTTTAATGGCAGGAGCAAGCTATCTTTTAGCACAGTAGGGAGAGGGTTGAACACAGGGTACACACATAGGTACTTACCATAGTAAACTATCGGTCATCACTGTGATCCATCTGCTAGCTGCTAGTAAACATCCACTGCTAGGAGATGGATCACAACCCTGTCATCACTGACTAATCATTTCCTATTATGAAAGTATTCAATTTTATGATATTGTAAGCCCATATAATACAATAGTGAAAAATAGTGTAAAGAAGTTTAATGCAGAAGAAATTCAGAGATCATCCTAGCAGCAGAAAGCTGCTGGCACAGCATACATTCCTGCTAGGTGGACAAAGTAAGAACACTGGTATAGAATAAACACTTGTGTGTACAGGATTTAGCAACACTACACTTCCTGGTTGATTTCAGCTCCCAGGAAGCTGGGAGTCCCAGGAAGATGGGAAGAAGAGCTTGAATGAGAGTGAGCCTTAGAAGACTTGAACCTAAACTCACAACACTTCAGAGTTTGTTTCTTGCATTGGGTGTTCCATGGAAGGAAAGATGGAGGAGCTACAAATTTGTATTATCTAGCAGAGTGACTTGTTGTGCCCTCATTTTCACAAAGAATTGGCTTCACAGTGGTATACTTGACAAGGCTGTGACCCTGGAGGAGAGTTTTTTGTTTAGTTCTGATAGGACACAAACATCTCATCTTGAGAGAGTTTGAGTCAGTTATTATTTATGAGGTATATATTTCACCAGATGCAAATTGTAAAGTAGCCATGCAGTTTGTTTATGAGTCTGTGAGTACTCAGATGATTAAAAACCCAGATGGAGTTTGTATAGTAGCAGGGGAATTTATTAAGGTAGATTTGAGATCTGTACTGACTATGAGCAGCATGTCGATAACCTCACACGCAGGGGGGCGGGAGAGTACCTTAGAGAACATTTACACTAATGTGCACAGTGGGTACAGGACTACATCACGCCCCCGCTTGGGTATATCAGGCCATATATCACTTTTTATGGTACCAGCTTACTCACAGGTAATCAGGAAAGAAAAAGTATTGCTGAGAACAGTCAAGACTTGGTCAGAAGAAGCAATTAACATCTTGCAAGACTGCTTTGAGCAGACTGAGTGGCAGGTGTTTGGGAATGCTGCTACCATAGACAATCAGCTCAATGTAGAGGAGTATTGTTCTGTGGTAATGGCATATGTGGGTAAGTCTACAGAATATGTAGCAGCTCTAAAGAGGATTAAGCACTTTCCTAATAAGAAACCATGAGTGGATAGGGAGGTGAAGATCCTGGCTAAGGATAGGAAATAAAGCCTTTAAATCAGGTGATAGAAAAGCATCTACAATGGCAAGGGGACGGTTAAGAGTAGAATGTAGGAAAGCCTAGCAGAGGTATAAATTAAGACCAGAGACAGGTCTGGGATGTACTAATGCTAGAACCATATGGATGAATATTCAGTCAGCTACAGGTTAGTGAAAAAGATAGGGGAATTTGAGGTCTCTTTACCAGAGGAACTGCATTTGTGTTATGCTTATTTCAATATTCAAAATAAGGATTATATTACTAGGTTCCCTACACTATCTGGGGATATGCCTCCTAAAGTTTCTGTTCAGAAAAAGTGCGTTTTGGTTTCTTGAAGGTTAATGAGTGGAAATCTGCAGGGCCTGATAACATCCCAAGAATTGTTGTAAAGAGATGTGCTTTAAATTGGCAAATGTCTTTGCAGACATCTTTGATGTTTCTTAAGAGCAGGGTGTGTTGTCCTATTGCTTGAAATCAAAAATTGTTCCAATCCCAAAGGATTCCAGTATTACCTGTCTAAACGATTATTACCCTGTGGCCCTGACTCCCATTCTAATGAAGTGCTTTAAGAAATTAATCCTTAATTACATTAAACAGCATGCTTCAGGGTTGGATAGCTACCAGTTTGATTTTAGGGAAAATAGATCTCCGGAGGATGTCATTGCATTGGCCTTGCATTCTGTGCTGTCTCATTTGAAAAATAAGAATAGTTGTGCCTGCATGCTTTTTATTGATTTTAGTACAGCATTATATACATTTTGTATTCATTTGCAAATGAAACTTGTTGCTAAGCTTACCTTTTTGGGATTGAGCTCCCTTTGTAACTGGATTTTGGATTTCCTGATTGCTAGGTAGCAGAGGGTTAAAGTTGATCATTGCTACAGATTGACTCTGTTCCTTAGTACAAGGGTGCTGCAAGAATGTGTTCTAAGCCCTTTTTTGTTTACTTTATACATTTATGATTGTGTTTCTCACTGAGGTGGAATCTGTATTAACCACTTCCATACGGGGCACTCTTACCCCTTTCCTGCCCAGGACAATTTGAATGACAATTGTGCGGTCATACAACACTGTACCCAAACAAAAATTTTATTATTTTCTTCACACAACTAGAACTTTCTTTTGGTGGTATTTAATCACCGCTGGGGTTTTTATTTTTTGCTAAATTAACAAAAAAGACCAAAAATTTTGGAAAAAAAAACACATTTTTCTTTGTTTCTCTTATAAAAGTTTGCAAATAAGTAATTGTTCTTTATAAATTTAGTCCAAGATGTATTCTGCTACATTTCTTTGGTGAAAATAACCCAAATTAGTATTTATTATTTAGTTTGTAGGAAAGTTATAGAGTTCACAAACTATGGGATATATCTGAAAATTGATCAATTCTGAAGTACTGACAGCCAATCTAATTTCTTGAGGTCCAAGAATGTCAGAACAGTACAGATATCCCCCAAATGACCCCTTTTTGCAAAGTATATAGTCCAACTTATTTCATAAGAGTCATGTCGAGTTTTTTGAAGTTGTAATTTTTTTGTCATAATTTTTTGGAAAATGAAAAATTAAAAAAATGATTTTCACTATTTTTTTACATACTGTCACAAGTGCAGTACAGCATGATCATATAACTGGCATGGCGGTGATCAGGGACACTGACTGGTGACAGTACGAAAAAAAATGATAATTTTTTTTTTTACATTTTTTTATTATTTTAAATTTTTTTATTAAATTTTTTTCTCTTTTTTTAAGATTTTTTTTTCATATTTCACTTTGACCAAAGTAGTATAATGTTGCCATAGTAACATTGTACTACTTTGGGGAAGTGATCAGTATTTTTTTTTTTACACAATTTGCTTATAGCAAAGAATTTGCTTATAGCAAAGAATTAAGAATTTGGCCACGGCTAATCACATGACACAACTGGGCTGTGATTGTTCCAGCTTGTGCATGTGATCACTGTGACCATTCACAGCTAGACACACTTGTATACAATGGATGGCATGAAAGGAAGCCATCCATTGTATACAACTGTCATGTGACATGCTGTGATTGGTCACAGCAGGTCACATGGTACTGCCAATGGGGCCGGTACACAGATCTGTCATCGGCCGTGTCTGAGGTACACGGCCGGTGACAGATCGCACCGCAGTGTGGCCCTGCGGGCATGCACAATATGCACTCTGGGAAGGACGATATATGGCGTCCACCCGGAGGGATGAGCTGTTAAAAATTTGCAGACGGCATCACGGTAGTGGGGAAAAAATGAGCAGCAACATCACCCGAATAATGAAAATCTAGATGGTTAGTGCAAAGAGAACAACTTACGGTGAAATGTAGCAAAGAGAAAAAAGATTATTATTGTTTTTAGGAAAGTATAGGAAGTTAGCTATGATGGTGATGAATATTGGGATGCTGGTTGAGTGGGTAGAGGAGTTCTGCTTCCTGGGAACAATAATTAGGGAGGATTTGTTGTTGACAGGGCAAATATCCTGTCTGGTTGGCAAAGCTCATCAGAGACTGTACTTTTTGAGGGAGCTATTGAGAGCAGACTTTTCAGAGCGGGTCCTCTTTAGCTTCTATAAAGCTGCAAATGAAAGTGTGTTAACATAATGTATTACATTTCTTTGTGGCTAGGATCATACATGGTCCTTGACAAAAATGCCTTGCAGAGGGTGATAAAAACAGCACAGAAGATTATTGCAGGAGTTTACTGAGTATTGAGAAATTGGAGAAGGGGAGGTGTCTTCGGAGAGCGATTAAAATATTGGAAGATACTTTACATCCTTGTAATGCACTGCATACATTGCTACCTTATGGTAGGCAGTATAGTAGTATTTACTCTCGTATCACCAGATCGTGAAATAGCTTCTTTCTTTGATCTGTATGGCTCTTGAACACTGGAGGTGTTATGGAATAAACTGATTGGGAGTTATATATAGTATTCATTATGGTGTGTGTGCTGTTTTTGGTTAAGTGTTCTTTATGTTGGGTGTGGAATTCCTTTTTTTTAATGTGAGGAACCTAAAAAGAATTTCTGATTCAGATTCTGGTTCATATTTAAACACAATTTTTAATTTGTGGTAATACTGTTGCTTTGGCCTGCATTAGCAAAGCAAATGTTTACTTATAAGGTACAGTCCACCCAAAAGTTATGTCTCATGTATGGGTGAATTAAGTACAGCCTATTAACAGTCTATTACAGTCTGAGTCACAGACTCTTTTTGTTACATCTTTTGAGGATTTAAAGCAGATCTTTGGTCAGAAAATTAGGCTACAGAAACTATTAAAAATAAATACCCATTTGTCACATATCTGATTGGAAACTAAATTGATGAGGTCGGCCTCACTTATGACACTAGCCCTGACCCCACTGGAAGTGGAACAGAAGGTGTCTAAGGACCAGGGGGACAAGAGTGCCAGCAGATGTTGTTTGCAGTACTTGCAGCTGGAGTCCTTAAAAGACTGATTGACCACCGATTCAGGAACAGTAGCGATATGCAGAGCTAGTATGGTAGATCGCCAGGCGTGCACCAGAGCAAGGCAGGAAGCTGGGATGGGAGACAGGAGCAGTGTCAAAGGACTAGCCAGGGTCATCAACGGGCGGACAGCGAGGTACCAAATCATAAGCAAGCCAAAGTCAGGAACAGAGCCGAGGTCAGGAACGAGTATCAAGCAGGAGAGGAATCAAGACAATCAAGAGTCAGGTCAGGAACAAGGGAATCACGCAGGAACAAGCAGGACACGGGGAACAGCTGAAGACCAGTCCGCACTCAGCACAGGCAGAGGCACCCTTTAAATAGTCCATCTGGCACCAATCTTTGCCGTGCGTGTGCACGTGCGCGTGTGCGCGATTGCGCATTTCTGTGCTCATGCGCATTTCTGGTCACTCTTCTCTGAATATTTCCGTGCGCATGCACATTTATATTTGCCATCATTCTCAGGGGAATTCCCTTGCACCATTAAACCCCAATCCCTTTAATTCTACATCTCATCCTGCTCTGTACAGTCTCAGTTGGATTCTACTGCCAGCAAAAACTTTATATTCTCAGTCTCCTGCACTCAAATGTAGTACTAGGGGTCTAGAACACTCCCCACTCTTCTAGTCTATGGTTTGAGTTCTCACAAGCCTTGCAGCCCTCCTGGGACTAGGAATATCCCTTCATATGCAGCACAACAAAACAACAAAAAGAGGATGTGCCAGTCTGTTGCATTACAATAATACACTGTTTTCTAATGAATAAAAGCAAATGTTGTACTCACAAACAATATAATTGAAGAAGCATAAAGAACCAAGGGCTGACTGTTTCCAGATCAGCAATGCATGTCCTATATCACAGGAAGACTCCTTTTCCTTCAATATGGCTTATGCGTTTTGAGGGACAATCTCTCTTCTTCAGAGCCTTCTTCTTGGGCCCTGAAGAAGAGGGGTTTCTCCACGAACCTTGAAAGTCATACTGACACAAAAAGGAGTCTACCAGCGGTATAGAACATGCGTAGCTGATCTGTAGACAGTCAGCCCTTGGTTCTTTGATATGCTTGTTCAATTATTTTGTTTGTGAGTATAACAGTTGATTTTATTCATTAATAAATGGATGTTTATGGTAATGCACTAGGCTGGTGTGTCCTCTTTTTGCTGTTTTGTAGTGTTTCTATCCTTAGCCTGTGTCCAGAATCAATGCAGTGAGGAAGTCTTGGGAGAACCCCTATATCTTGATAACACAAAGACATACTACTGCAGATGGGGTGGAGGAGGAAAAAGGCAGACGCTGCTGTGAGAGGTCAGATTAGAGATAGAGAATAGAATATTAGAAGCGATAGGACAAATGCTGCTGCCAGGGAAATGCAAGGGAAAAGTTCAGCTTACAGAGATGCTATCTTATCTCCATAATTCTCCCTCCTTTCATTCTCAGCAGCACTCTGCACTCTGGCATGATGCAGACACTATAGCCTTCCACTCTAGTTGAGCCAAGATAAACAATTAGGGCTCGAAATGTACACATTTTTAATTGCAGAATATGACATATAGATGTGTGAGACTGAAGAGAGAGGGATAGTTCTCAACAAGAAGGTGAAAGGTTTCCATGGACTTTAGCTTTTCCAAAATGTTGAAGGCAGTTTGCAGCAAACCACTCTTTATCTAGCCTGATTAATAATGTGGAATGTATGTTTATTGTAAAAGAATATATATTTTTATATGGTAGAGTTGTGCTTTAAGTGGTTTGATATGCATGCAATAATTGCTGGCTCACTTGTACTATGCAACCCTTCTAATTAATTGTCTATAATATAAATTATATTAAAAATCCAGAAAAAAAACAGAAAGAGTGTAAAGCACATAAAATGGCACATGCAGCTATGCAGATCTGTGAATTGAAACAAATAGATCTTACCACAGGAGTCACCAAGAAACATGAGCACTATCAGATAATTAAATTTTTCAGCATCTACCAGAAAATTAAATATCAGTTTTGGGTGGGCCTATCCTCCATTAAAGAAACCATGTGTCTCAAACCTTTCAGTAATTAAAGAATGAGTTGCCAGCTTAGGACTATGGATTATTAATTTTTTAAATTGTTATGTGCCTCATTAAACAAACATTAATAGTGATGCAGCAGCTATTTGTTGTGCTATATAATGCAAGTTTTGCACCACTTGTTTAACTCTGTTTTCTTTTTCTTTTCTGTTTCAGGTACGTTTACTATGATTTTTTCCAGATTTTAAGATCCCTTTCTGCTGCCACAATCTTCAAGTTGGCATTCCAAAAACAGTATGGTTTTTTATATGTTTGTCTTAATGTTCTAGTTGATTATTGGAATTGTGTCACATCCTAGATTTTAGGTACTTGTGCATTTTTGCTGCTGGACTAAACCTATTTATTAGATTCAAATTAGTTTGATGCATATGATTTTATGTTAGGGTTTTTGTAAGAAAAACGTACTGTGTTGTCTTAATGGAGCTTCCATAGAATATTTAAGACTTTAAATTAGAATAAGCATCTTATAATTATTTATTACAATTCTGGAAGAGCATATTTAGATTTCAGTCTGCAAATTTTATTTCTTTTTCTAGGAAAGGTTTTACTTTTGCAATACAAGGTGTGACGGAAGCGTAGGCAGGACAGAACACACAAAGAAGATGGGGAACACACAAAGCTTTATTGAACTATAAAAGACACTCAATTAGGACAGTTCATGGCACTCCACGACATGCAGCTTGTAGGGACACCCACGGTAAGCGGGCTCACGGGGACTCAGCGGGACCTTGGCGATGGGGTCTGACCTCGGCACAACCCCCACACAGCTTACTAGGGACAACATCAGCTCACGGGGACTCAATGGGACCTTAGCTGTGGAGTCTGGTCTCAACACAGCTCCCACACAGCTTACCAGGGATGACATCAGGCTCACGGGGACTCAACGGGACCTTGGCTGTGGAGTCTGGCCTCAACGTAGCTCCCACACAGCATACTAGGGACGACATCAAGCTCACAGGGACTCAACAGGACTTTGGCTGTGGAGTCTGGCCTCAACACAGCTCCCACACAGCGTACTAGGGACGACATGAGGCTCACGGGGACTCAACGGGACTTTGGCTGTGAAGTCTGGCCTCAACACAGCTCCCACACAGCGTACTAGGGATGACATCAGGCTCACGGGGACTCAACGGGACTTTGGCTGTGGAGTCTGGCCTCAACACAGCTTTCTAGGGACATCAGGCACACGGGGACTCAGCAGGTAGCGATGGCTCAAGCACTCAGGGGTATCCCAGGTAACTATACTCCGGGCACGCCCTGGGGTGGTTCAAGTAAGGGTAGACGGGGCGTGTAATAGGGGCAGCTCATGACAAGGGTGGTCTGAGCGCACAATAGGGACAGTTCAGGACATGGGTGGTCTGAGCGCACAATAGGGACAGTTCATGACACGGGTGGTCTGTGCACACAATAGGGACAGTTCAGGACACGGGTGGTCTGAGCACACAATAGGGACAGTTCAGGACACGGGTAGTCTGAGCACACAATAGGGACAGTTCATGACACGTGTGGTCTGTGCGCACAACAGGGACAGTTAATGACACGGGTGGTCTGTGTGCACAATAGGGACAGTTCATGGCTTCTAGGGACACTCACGATAGGCGCCATGCAGGTGCTCAGCAGCAGGCGGCTTCCAGGGGGGTAGGCGACTTGTGGACGCTCAGCAGCAGGCAGCTTCCCGGGAGGTAGGCGACTTGCGGACGCTCAGCAGCAGGCAGCTTCCAGGGACAAAGTGGTCAGCAGACAGGATGGCTTCCCAGGGGCCCCATGATTAGCAGACAGGGTGGCTTCCCAGGGGCCCAACCATCAGCAGACAGGACGGCTTCCCAGGGCCCCCAGAGATCAGCAGACAGGACGGCTTCCCAGGGGCCCAACAATCAGCAGACAGGGGCGGCTTCCTAGGAACCCAGCGATCAGCCGATAGGGGCACAGCGGGCTTCAGCAGGTAGGGGCACAGCAGGCTTGCAGGGGCTCGGCAGGGTCTTGGTGGTGCGGGGTCTGTGCCTGGGATGGTTCTGACCTTTGGGAGATGGCTGCAGATGCCCGGTCCCACCCAGCTGCGTCGGACAACACAGGAGGGAGAGAGAGCAAGCCTGGTCTCGTGCTGGCCTTTTAAAAGCCGTGCGGGGCGCTTCCGGGTTGCCCCGGAAACAGCCGGCCCAGCGCCGCATTGTCGGGGCAACGAGGCACGCCCCCCTCATTATGGCCATGCACAGGGAGCGCGGCCTTTGTCTCCAGCGGGGCGCCGAGCGTGGGAGGCCTCGGGGCTGCGCTGCCCCTGCCGGGACAAGGAGGGAGGGCTCACAGAGACACCTCGGTGGCCTGCACGTGAAGACCCTGCGGGATTTCAGACTCTTCTGCGGCTTTGCTGGAGGAGAGGTGCTAACCGCACCACAGGGGGCGTTTCTCCCGTCCTGCACAGCCCTTTGAGTAGGCTGGCAGGACGCGAGGACTCTGCAAGGGGGGAGGGATACGGCAGAGGAACAGCAAGCAAAGGGGGGTAGGGAAGGCATGGGCACTCCGTGACACAAGGCTCTACAGATAATATTTATACTTCATCATCTTTCTATCTATCTATCTATCTATCTATCTATCTATCTATCTATCTATCTTCTATCTATGTCTGGTAATGGATCTGTAAAATTTAGGCATGCAAATGTTTTGGGTATGCAAATTCTCAGTGTGCACTGGATTGGGTCTGTATAAAGTAGGTGGGCAAATGTTTGAAAGTCTATAGAATCCAATTATTTAATTATACGGGGTTAGTAGAATCTAGTTGTGCACTAGTTTGGGTTCTATGGAATTTAAGTGTGTTTTTTTCTGTTATGGTGGAATGTGGTGTTACTCAGTGCCCCTTAATTAATAGCCCCAATAGAGAATCAAGGGGGGTGGATTTACTAAAAAGTAAGCAGACAGAACTGCTGTTTATTGCAACCAATGAGCTTTCATCTTTACCATGTTCAGTTAATACGGAGTTCCACTCACTCTGTAAAAAAATAAAAGTCAGCAGCTGCAAAAACTGTAGCTGCTGAGTTTTAAAAAACAGCCACTCACCTGTCCCCCGCTACACCCCGTTACACCAGCCGTCCTGTATTCCAGGCACTGGCATCTTCAGAGTGGACACCCGGCTGTGACAGCTTGCGGCTTCACAGCTGGGTGCCCATTGCGCATGTGCGAGTAGCACCACACTTCCTGAATGGCTCTGTCATCTTCTGGGACCTGTCACGTGTCCCACAAGACTTCAGGGAGGGAGGGTAGGTGGACAACTTCCATTTCTGATTGCCTAGGCGATCGCAGAGGAAGCGGGAGTGGGTACCTGTCAAATTCGGGTACCTGTTCCCCCCCACTCCCCAAAGGTGCCATTCCTTAATGGGAAGCGGGGGACCAATCTTTAAAGTGGAACTTCCCCTTTTGGGTGGAACTCTGCTTTAAGCTTTGAAAATTAAACATATAAGCGGATTGGTTGATAAATCCTCTCTTGGTGTGCACTGGTTTGTGGTATTTAGAATCTAAGTTTGCACTGGTTGGGGTTCTGTAGAATCTAAGTGTTCACTGGTTGAATGTCTTTAAAATCTAGGTGTGCACCAAGTATTTTGTAGAATGTTTGGGTTTTGTAGAATCTAGGTGTAAACTTTTTCACATCTGTAAAATGTAAGTACTCATTTGTTTGGGTTCTGTAGAATATAGTTGTATACTGGTGTGGGGTCTGTAAAATAAAAATGTGCACTGGATTCTGGATTCCACGGGATCTGTGGAATCTATGTGTGCCATGGTTTAGGGTCTGTAGATTCTAGCTGTTCACTGGTTGGGGTTCTGTAGAATCCAAGTGCGAACTGCTCTGAAGTCTGTAGGATCTAGGTGTGCACTGGTTTGGAGTCTGTAAAATCCAAGTGTGCACTTGCTTGGGATCTGTGGAATACAAGCGTGCGCTGGCTTGGGGTCTGAAGATTCCAGGTGTGCGCTCACGTTGGGTCTGTGTAACAAAGAGTGTTTGTGAGTTCACAGAATCTAGTTGTGCACTGGTTTAGGGTCTGTATAATGTGACAGTACACAGCTAAAATGTTTTTCTTCTGGCTAGTAATACTAACATTATTGTGAATGAAGTCGAGGGTGTGCTGGCTACTCCAACCAACATGAACATGAAACAACACAGAAATAAAAGGTCTAAGGTGAACAAAATAAATATAAAATCACCCTTTATCACAAAACTAATATATCACATCATGACAAGATAATCTCTCAACAAAAAACAACCCCATTAAAAAAAATTACAACATTGTCCAGAACCATTCCTCCATACCACAAGCACACAATATAAATGACATTTGAGAAATAGATATATAATGCAAACTTGACAATATAATGTAACTGTTTAGACAACAGCTACAAGAAAGCAAAGCAAAGTTGCAAAGTACAGTTAAAAAATGTGTGCTCTTCATCACAGATCATCTAGCAAGGTGAGCTGCATACATAATTAAGCTTTAACTAAATGTTCTAATAGCATGGTTTTCAAAAAATTACAAAAAAAAACATCATCTGCATTGTATCTTAGCTGCAAATCAACAGAATTGGGTATTCCTGAAGTGAGGAATCTGAACAGTAGAACAGAACTACAGTATAATGTCAGAATCTTTTAAAGGATAAGTTCACCTTTGGGAACATGTTACATATTCTATGGGTTTTTAGGGTGGAATATTTAATATGTTCCCGACCCTACAGTCACTACACGCTGTCCCCTCTCCCTGTGACAGAAGTACAGGGAGAAGTTCCCCATACTACCTGTCAGTTTTCAAAAACAGTGTGGCCATGCGGGGCTCTGCCCTCACAGCTGCGTCATTCATTCGCAGTGTTCTATGAGGGCTTGTAGTGCTCAATGAACTACCATGGCGCTGTGAGCCATTCAGTCTTCCTTTCAGCAAGTATCGGCTTGCCCATATGGGATGTACAAGCAAGCAGATAAACTGACAGTCAGCAGGAGACCTGCATGGCATCAGCAATGTGCTGATCGCTGGTGCAATGCTTTACAGGCTCCTAACTCAAAAAAAAATAAAAAATAAATGCACATTTTTTACATGCAAAATAATGTTCATTTATTATTTTTTGTGGACAGGTGAACTAATCCTTTAAATCATTCAACAGAAGTACATTGTACAAATGAATGTAGGCAGCACCCACTTCTGAGTCACATGCAATGCTTTAATTTAATCCAGGGTAAAATACAACATGATCTCTCACACACTCACATGTTTCTGCCCTATGCAAGCCTTAATCATAGCCTATGATTAAGGACAGAATAGGGCAGAAATGTGTGAGCATGTGGGAGTTCATGTTGTATATTATCCTGGACTAAAATAAAGAAGTGGGTGCTGGTTATATTCATTTTGATGGAAGACTGGCTGAAAGGAGCCCTCCTTGCACTGCATCTTACACAGGCTGGTGGTTGTCTCAGGTGAGCAGTGGCTTGCTGTCATCACAGAAGTACATTGTGCAACTCACACTGGTAATGAAGATAATCTGTGCAGATAAGGAAGAATAACTACTGAACCATCCCAGAGCAATGACATCGCTCATGCACTGTAAAGGCAAACAGGTAACTACTTTCTGTAAGTGGCTATCAGTGTGAGGTGAACTGAAAATCAGATTATGACTGGGAAAACTGCTCACACAATATTAATTTACATGTTACAACATTATCTGTCCTGCCACAGATTTCTTCTTTCTTTCTGTGTTGTCTACATAAAATATAGGTGTGAACTGGTTTGGGGTCTGTAGATTTGCACTGATTCAGGATTAGTAGAATCTAGGTGTTAATTGGTCTATAGAAACTAAGTTTAATGTCTATAAAATCTAGCTGAGCACTGGATTGGGGTCTGTAGAATTTGGGTGCACACTTTTCCGGTTCTGTACAATGTAGATGCGCACTGGTTTGGGGTCTATAGAATCTAGGTGTAAGCTGGTGTGGGCTTTATAGGATGTAGGTGTAAGCTGGTGTGGGCTTTATAAGATGTAGGTGTGCACTGGTTTGAGGTTCTGTAGAATCTAGGTGTGCACTGGTTTAGGGTTAGTAGAAATTAGATGTTAATTGGTTTGGCCTCTGTTTAATCTAGATGTGCATTGGTTTGACATCTATAAAATCTAGCTGTGCTCTGGTTTTGGTCCTGTAGAATCTAAGTCTTCATTGATTTGGGGTCTGTAGAATACAGGTGTGCACTCTTTGGGTTCTGTAAAATCTGGATATCTACTGGTTAATGTCTATATAATCTAGGTTTGAACTGATTCAAGGTCTGTAGAATCAAGGTGTGCACTAGTTTGGGTTCTGTAGAATATAGGTTTTCACTGGTTTGGGGTTCTGTAGAGTATAAATTTGTACTGGAATGGGTTCTTGGTATAAACAGGTTGGGTTCTGTACAATTTAGGTGTGCAGTGGTTTGTGTTCTGTAGTATGTAGGTGCACACCGGTTTGGGTCTGTAATATCTTGTTTTGGGTCTGTAGAATGTATGTGTGAACAGGTTTGGGGATTTGTTCCATTTAGGTACTCACTGGTTGGAGGTCTGTAGAATTTAGCTTTGCACTAGTTTAGAGTTTTTAAAATCTTGGTATGCGCAGGTTGGGTTCTGTACAATCTCGGTCTGCAGTGGTTTGGGAGTCTTTGAAATTTAGGTGTGCACTAGTTAAATGTTAGTAGAATCTAGGTGTTCAGTGTTTTAGGGTCAGTAGAATCTAGGTGTGCATTAGTTTGGGGTCTGTAACATCTAGTTCCTCACTGATTTTGGGTTAGCAGAATCTGGGTATAGTCAGGTTTGGGGCCTGTAGAATGTAGGTGTGCTCTGTTTTGGTGTCTGTAGTACCTAGGTTTGCACTGATTTGGGGTCTGTAGGATTTGAGTGTGGAATAATTTAAGATTTTTGGAATCTAGATGTGCACTGATTTGGAGTCTGTATATTCTAGGTGTGCAATGGTTTGGGGTCAGTGGAATCCATATGTACAGTAGATAAGGTTTGTAAAATCTAGGTGCACTGGTTTTGTGGCCTGTCGAATCTATGTGTTCACTGATTTAAGATCGGTAGACTACAAGTGTATACTGTTTTGTGGTCTGTAGAATGTGCACTAGGTGTGCACTTTTTTGTATTCTGTAAAATGTGCACTTTTTTAAGGTTAGTAAAATGGAGGAGTTAACTGATTTGGACTTGTCATATCTGGTTTTCACAGATTTGGGTTCTGCAAAACCTAGGTGTGCACTGGTTTGACATCTATAAAATCTAGATGTGCACTGATTTGGAGGTCTGTAGAATTTAGAAGTGCACTGGTTTGGGCTCTGTAGCATCTACTGTAGGTGTACAATCATTTGAGGACTGTAAAATGAATGTGTTCACTGGTTTGGGGTCTTTAGAATCTAGGTGTGCACTAGTTTAGTGACTGTAGACTCTATATCCCCACTGGTTTGAAGTTTATAAAATCTAAGTTTGCATTGGTCAAGGTGTACACTGCTTTGGGCTCTGTATAATCTAGATGTGCCCTGTTATGGGTTCTGTAGAGTCTAAGGCTGCCCATAAATTAATCTTTTTTTTCAAACGGGGCCGAACAGTAAAAAAGGAAAGGATTCCCCCATCCACACAAGCAAGGTCCCCGCTGTGCCATTGTATTCTGTTGCATTCTGTCACCAGGACTTCACAATTCCTGTTCAACAGACGTCATTCCTTAGATTGACTTCTGTCAAACAGGAACAGCTGCACATTGACCGAAATTCACCCACCCCTCCTGAACCAGCCACATTTTATTTATTTATTATTAGCAATTATTTATATCCATCTTATGATTCTGTGATTTTGAGTCTGTAGAATTTATGTTTATGCTAGTTTGGGGCTGTGGAACCCAGGTTTTTACTAGTTACATGCTGTAGAATCGAGGTCTGCACTGTATTGAGGACTATTGAATCTAGATTTGCACTGATTCAGAGTCTTTAGAACCTAGGTGTGCACTGGTTGGGTTCTGTACAATCAAAATCCACAGGGATTTGAGGGTCTGTAGAATCTAGGTGTGCACTAGCTTGGGATATTAAAATGTAAACATGTGCTGCTTTGGGGTTTGTAGAATCTAGCTGTCCACTGGTTTGCCACCTTTAAAATCTAGGTGTTCACTGTAATTGCATATGTAAAATCTAAGCATGCACTGATTTTGGGTCTATATGGTGCAGTGGTACTACACATTCTATCTAATAGAGATTAAGGGTTAGTGTACACAGGAGTTAGATTCAGCAAGACAAATAGTGTGTTTCAGGTTAAAATGGCTTGCATTTGTGATAATTTTGAGATAATTTTAGAACACATTTGAGACATGTTTTAACAGTGTTTTATTAAGAGAAATACAAGTAATGTAATGCATGTCAAAATAAACCACAAGTAAACGTGAAATCTTGTTTAAGTCAGCTATACATGGATCAAAATGTGGCTGGTTCAGCAGCGACCGGACACACTTTGATCCATGTATGGGCGCTACTGATCAACTTCTGTGCAATTGCCCTGATGGATTTTCCCCACTTGATCAGCACTGCAGGCTTATCCTGCAACACTAATTAGTTTATTTTAATAGTGGGGGAGTCATCCTGCTGTCAGAATACAATGCCACAGCATGGAGGAATACCTCATCCACCTAAAATATGGATGTTGGAACTGGGTCCGATTTTTCCTTCAGCTCATTGGTTGGGTGAAAATACTGATCGATCTATGGGCAGCTTTAGTCTAGAATTCAAACAATGCAACTCAGAACTTTCAAGAATGCCTCCCAAATGTAAACCAAAAGTAAAATACAAGGTGTTCACTGGTTTGGGGTATTTCGAATCTAGGTGTGCACTAGTTTGGTGTCTGTAGACTCTATATCCCCACTGGTTTGAAGTTTATAAAATCTAAGTTTGCATTGGTTTTTAGTCTGTAAAATCAAGGTGTACACTGCTTTGGGCTCTGTATAATCTAGATGTGCCCTGTTATGGGTTCTGTAGAGTCTAAGGCTGCCCATAAATTAATCTTTTTTTTCAAACAGGGGGCCGAACAGTAAAAAAGGAAAGGATTCCCCCATCCACACAAGCAAGGTCCCTGCTGTGCCATTGTATTCTGTTGTATTTTGTCACCAGGACTTCACAATTCCTGTTCAACAGACGTCATTCCTTAGATTGACTTCTGTCAAACAATGCAACTCAGAACTTTCAAGAATGCCTCCCAAATGTAAACCAAAAGTAAAATACAAGGTGTTCACTGGTTTGGGGTCTTTAGAATCTAGGTGTGCACTAGTTTGGTGTCTGTAGACTCTATATCCCCACTGGTTTGAAGTTTATAAAATCTAAGTTTGCATTGGTCTTGTGTGGTATTTGTAATAGAACACTTCATGTAGAGAGTTGTGATAGTCTGAATACCCTCAAGTAACTCTAGCCATGAATATATACAGTGTGTGTATTTGTGGGTTCCTGTCCAATAAAGAAGTCTAGAAGTATTAAATTACTGTGCTTTGAGAAAGTTATTTATTTATTATTAAGCCATAGGTAACCTCCTGGAATATTAAAGGTTGGGCTTTGGTAGAATATTTCTCTTGCAGGTCTTTGTCATATTTCTGAACTGAGCTAAAGTGTTTTTTCCCTTAGCAAAGCTCAAAAAGCCCACTCACAGGTGAGCCACATTGCCACATTACAGTATGTATTTATTTAAGTCTAATAATAAGTATTAGAACCATTGTTATGTATATTTTAGTTCATTATTATATATAATGCATACACACATACAGTAACTCTCAGATACTAATGATGATGGTATAGGTTAGTTTCTTTATCTACTTAAATCTATCCTCATATATTAATTTAACTATTATTATTCATTATGCATTTCTAATGCATGCAATTGCTTAGTGAGCTCTTTGTAAGCTTTCTGTTTCTTATAGATGGGCATGTAAGTAAATAGCTGATATGCTGGTAAATTTTACTGCAACTGAAGTGATTTGTTGCTGCAATCTTCTTAGAATGAAATTCCAAGAGTAGCAAGTCAATAAACATAAAACATTCTAAAAAGGGTGTTCAAAGTAAGGATTTTCCCATATTATGTGCCTCCTCTGTTGTAATGTTCTCACACTTCCTACTTTAGTAATATAACATGAAGAACAGTTTCTCTCTTTATCCTTGTGAAATGTGTGTTCTCTTCACTCCTTTTTCTCTAAGTGCATTCACATAATTTCATCATTATCACATTCACTCCTATGTTTTCATCTTTTAGTCAACATCGGAAATGTACTTAAAGATAAAGTTATATAAAATAATATTAGAATAAAGTATTTTACTTGGAATACACATGCATAGGTACGAAGTTAAATTCAACAGAAACTATAGAATATCATTCAATTGGCAGTATTATTATAGTGCAGTGCAGTAACATGCACTGTTTAAAAATGAATAATAATAATACACGCAACGTATATTAAAATGTGCAATTATACTTATTTAGCATCCCTCACTCCCAGTCCCTTCTGCCAGTCTAATACTCACCTATTCCTGATTCAGTGAAAAGCATCATGTCATATTTTTCCAAGCTGGGCCCATGCATGCTTGGTATTCATTCCTATGGACTTTCTGTGTATGAGCTCTGGACTAGATCTCTATAGAAAGGAATGGGAAAGCAAAGCACATGTATAGGCCAAGCTCAAAGAACTGTGACAAGGCAGTGTAGCTTTGTTGGTGATTTCTTGCTGGATTGGGGTCAGGTGAGTGTACCATTGGCACAGGGGGGCTGGGGTACTGCAATATACGTGTAACTGTACCAGTCCTACCTTTTAGTCAAACCCTTTCTATTTGGCTTACAGACATTTTGAACTAGGCTTAGTAACACTGTAATTAACATAGTTACTCAGGGAGGAGTCTGCCTCTGGTACAAGCAGTGCTTCCTACTATTTGTTGGGAGTTGTTTGGATGAAGTAATGGGTAAAGCTTCAGCTCTTCTTTTTTTGTGAACTAAACTATAAGACTTTTTTAATTTATACTTTAGTGTATCTGCACTGTTTAATCCAGCCAGATGTTTAACTAGAAAACATGCAAGTAAAAAGTTGTAAAAGAAGATGCAATAAATCAGAGACAGTGTAACACACATCAACACAATACCCTTATTTTCAATACATACCAGCTGAAACCAAAAACCTAAAAATAAAAAAGGCATTAAAAAGTAATTTAAAAAAATCACCTATTAAATTGGGCATAGGTGGGACCTGCACAATACGCAGATACACCAGTATCTGTGCTAATGTGGTTTTCTAACATAGGCCAGAAGCTACAGTATGCTAGTAGATCATGAGCCTTATTTAGTCTTTGAATCCCTTGTTGCTTAGAATATTGAATAATCAAATCAGGAGACTTGCTGATGCATCACGTTTTTGTCTGTCTGATCTGCAGAGAATTATATAATTAGGAAATCCAGACAATCACAATTTATCAATTGCATGATTCTCTACAGTCTAGATCAGTGATGGCGAACCTATGGCACGCGTGCCAGAGCTGGCACGCAGAGCCATCTCAGTGGGCACGCCAGGAAGAAGAGCATGATGAGCGCGCATGGACCGGCCATCCAGATCTCGTCCACACTGGACCCCCATCAAACTACATTTCCCACATGTCTCTGGGGCCAGGGTGGGCGTGGACGAGAGGAAACGGCTCCAATGCGGCTCTGGCACCAGGGGTGATGTACCCGGGGATTGGCGCGGAAGAGAGGAAGAGGCTCCCACACTGTTCCCACACTGCTACGGGGCCAGGGGCAACGTGTTCAGAGTGGATGGGAATGAGCTGCTGGGTTGGAAGCCACACCGACGCTGCCAGAGGTGAGATTAACTGCTTGCAGTGTTGCCTGTCAGTGCCCAGCAGTGTCGCCTGTCAGTGCCCAGCAGTGTCGCCCATCAGTGCTGCCCATCAATGCCATCCATCAATGATGCCCAGCAGTGCCATCCATCAGTGCCCAGCAGTGTCGCCTGTCAGTGCTGCCCAGCAGTGCCACCTGTCAGTGCTGCCCAGCAGTGCCACATGTCAGTGCCCAGCAGTATCGCCCATCAGTGCTGCCCATCAGTGCCACCCATCAATGATGCCCAACAGTGCCATCCATCAGTGCCCAGCAGTGTCACCCATCAGTGCCCAGCAGTGTCGCCTGTCAGTGCTGCCCAGCAGTGCCACCTGTCAGTGCTGCCCAGCAGTGCCACCTGTCAGTGCCCCGCAGTGTCGCCCATCAGTGCTGCCCATCAGTGCCACCCATCAATGATGCCCAGCAGTGTCCAGCAGTGTCATCCATCAGTGCCCAGCAGTGTCACCCATCAGTGCCCAGCAGTGTCGCCTGTCAGCGCTGCCCAGCAGTGCCACCTGTCAGTGCTGCCCAGCAGTGCCACCTGTCAGTGCCCAGCAGTGTCGCCCATCAGTGCTGCCCATCAGTGCGACCCATCAATGATGCCCAGCAGTGCCACCGATCAGTGCCGTCTGTCAGTGCGTCCAGGTAGACAAGTGGTTAATTGCAGTGTTGGCACTTTGAAATAAAAAAGTTGGTTTGTGTTGCAGTTTTGGGCACTCGGGCTCAAAAAGGTTCGCCATCACTGGTCTAGATAAATAAGCATACTGTATGTATAGTCCAGAAAACTAGAGAATGTTTAATTCAGTTTATTAACCACTTGCCTACCAGGCACTTATACCCCCTTCCTTACCAGGCCAATTTTCAGCTTTCAGCGCTGCCGCACTTTGATTGACAATTGCGCGGTCATGCAACATTGTACCCATATGAAATTTTGATCATTTTTTTCTCACAAATAGAGCTTTCTTTTGGTGGTATTTAATCGCCACTGGGCGCTTTACTTTTTGCGCTATAAATTAAAAAAAGTCAAAAAATTTTTTTAAAAAAAAAAGTTTATTTGTTTCTTTTATAAAATTTTTCAAACAGGTATTTTTTCTCCTTCACTGATTTGCGTTGATGAGGCGGCACTGATGGGCACTGATAGGCGGCACTGATGGGCACTGATAGGCGGCACTGATGGGCACTGATAGGCAGCACTAAAGGGCACTGATAGGCAGTACTAATGAGGTGGCACGGATAGGCGGCACTGATAGACAGCACTAATTAGGGGTCACGGATAGGCGGCACTGATATGCAGCACTGATAGGCGGCACTGATAGGTGACACTGATGATGGGTACTGATAGACGGCACTGACTGGCATCACTTCTGGGCACTGACTGGCGGCACTGACTGGCACAACCCCTGGGCACTGACTGGTGGCACTGACTGGCAGCACTGGTGGGTGGCACTGGTGGGTGGCACTGGTGGACAGCACTGGTGGTTGGGCACAGGTGGGTGGCACTGGTGGGCACAGGTGGGTGGCACTGGTGGGCACAGGTGGGTGGGCACAGGTGGGTAGCACTGCTGGGCACATGTATGTGGCACTGCTGGGCACAGGTAGGTGGCACTGCAGAGTGGCACAGGTGGGGGCACTGCTGGGCACAGGTGGGGGCACTGCTGGGCACAGGTGGGGGCACTGCTGGGAATGGGTGGGCGGGGCTAGTGGGCGCACAGCTGATCGGAACTTGCGGGGGTCACTGCTGGGCACCGATCATCAGGGCACTGATCATCAGTGCCCTGATGATCGGTGCCGATCCCCGCTCTGACAACTGCCGGTTCTCGGCAGTACTTTCCTCACGATCTGACAGCGTGAGGAAAGTGCAGCCGAGAACCGGCACTTGCATTTTCCTGTGATCAGCGTGTCATTGGACACCGCTGATCACGTGGTAAAAGGCCGGTGGGATCGGCCTTTCACCACATCTCGTGATCAGCTGTGTCCGTAGGACACAGCGATCACGGAGATCGCCGGGTGCGCGCCCCCTGGGGCGCGCAGGAGAGCGCGTTCTGGGAGGACGTCATATGACGTCCACTCAGAACTGGCCGGCCGCGGTGAAGCCGTCATTCGGCTATGCGCGGTCGGCAAGTGGTTAAATGTCAAAATTTCAACATAAATACAATAGTGACACACACAGGTATAAATTCCCAGAACCCCTCCCACCACCACCCTAAGTGATTATGTCACCAAAAATAAGTGCATGAACCATAAAAAAGAAATTATTTTTCATGCACATGTTTTTAAGTGATTTTATCACTCAGGGTCTTGGTGGGAGGGGTTGTGGGAATTTATATCTGTGCATGTTTCTCTTGTATTTGTCTTCAGAAAGGCAGTCTGTGCTCACTGAAACATTGACTTTAATGAATTTACATTGTAAAATGTCTCCTGTTGTCCTACCTAAAGCACACTGACACATACACTAACTGACACAATACTAAATTAAAAAAATGCATTTTTTAAATCCTACCTTAAATAATACATTCTCCCTGACCTTTCTACACTAACCTTGGTCTTTAACCCTAACCCTGACTTAAATCAAACCCTGATCTATCTTTTTCTTTTCTTTGCATATCCTTTTTGTTTACAATTATCTCCTCTAGCAAGGAGAACAAGACACAATATATCTTTTTCTCCATTCAAGAGGAGAAAATAACTTAAGGACAGACTGTAGAGAGATTGATCAATGTGATAGCCAATCAAAGGCTCTCACAGCGACCCTGTGATTTGGAACCAGGCCTCCTAGTTCCCGATCATTGGTACAAGACCTAGAGCTGTCACTGACAGCTCAATCTCTGGGTTGGGGGTGCACTGTGTAGCACTCTCCCAGCACAAACACAGCAGCATATATATGTGGCCCCACAGATAAATACCTACTTCAGGGAGGCTGAATATACTGAATATATGTGTATGTTCCTCGAGTAGGGGTAAACAATACCAGAAGGGTTTTGGGCATGTCAAAGGATACTTTGCTTACATAAGTACAAGGGTGCTGAGAATTGCAGAACAAGGTCTTAGGAATTTCAAAGGGAGATCTGTGTATGCAGCTGTCATAGGCCAAGTTGCATTGCTTGCCAACCATAATATCAAAAGTACTTGTATGATCAACTAGCTTCCTTCATATTTTAGTGAATAGGTGGTAAGTGTATATTAGTGGAACTTGATTTATTTCAAATTTAAGAAAGAAAAACTGGGAATCCTGAAGGTTGTTCAAAGGGCTAGGGCGTCTTCTTATTTTATTTTATTGCATTATTTTGCATATACTCTGATGGTTCCATTGATTTCAATGGGAAGAGGCATTTTTTGGGGCATTTTTTTTAACTCACCAAACATGCCCCAAAGTTGCTGCAAGCAGGAGTTTTTACACCGCAATGCAGGCGCTTTTTTTAACACTTTAAAAACTCCTCAGTGTGAAAGTAGCCTAAGTCAGAGCAGCAATGCTACAATTAGCTAGGAGGTTTTTTTTGCATTTTCAAGTGCTGTTGGGAACCCCCTGCTTAGGAAATCCTGGTATAAAGGACTTTTTGTTAAATAAGTAAGGGTGAGGCGAACTCTAAATTGTACATTTAGTAAATAGACTGTGTCCTTAATGCTCAAGCCTTAATACTTTATATAAACACAATACACAACTGAAATCCAGACAAATATTAATGACACATATTAATAGAGATTCATATTCATTAATGCATTTTAGTAAATGCAAGCAGTATAAGGCACCTTTCACACAAACAGACCAATCAGGTCTGCCTGTCCATTTTTTCAACCTGATTGGATGCTCCATTGAGTCCATTTACACTAGCCTGCATCTGATCCAATCCTGTCTGCTAAAAACAGACGAATGGGGAGCCATTCCCCATCCATCTGGCAGATCAGATTGGATGACAGTTGGATGGAAATGGACAGTTGGTCTGTTTCCATCCAACAGCCCATAGAAGACAGTGGGTTGTGTCCGTGTCTGCTCTGCATAAGGGAAGCCGACACGAACCTGTCACCTGCTTGCTCAGTGGGGATCAGTGAGCAGATCCTTCTCTGAGCAAGAGGATCCACTGTTGAGTCCGCCCCATGTGAAAGGGGCCTAAGTATCTTGATTTACTTCTTGTAATCCTTTGTACAACACAGCTCATACTGGGAAAGGAAGAAGTAATAAAGGAGCCAGCCAATGTTGCAGTGCTAATATTCTAGTAAGAACACACTAACTGGAGGAAGTATAACAGTGACAGAAGTGAACTCATCAGTTCACTAATTCTCCTTTCAATGTCCAGTCAAAGGCTGAGAATGGAACAAGTAAGGATTAGGTAACTACAGCAAATAAAAATTAGGTCTCTTGCCATGCCAACCAAGGTGTCACTGTGTAGCAGAGCTCCATAAATCTCAGGAAAGGATTTACAAACATACAAATCCTTTAGAAGCTAAAGTAATTCAATTATATGTATTTCATCTGTGTATTCAGTTGTTTGACTGGATTTCATCTTTTAGTGGTAATGGTTCTGTCATATGAATTTTGTACAGCCGTGATGGGTGCCTGTCTGCCCCTAAAGTATTTACAATCTCTATTTAATAGAAGTGGCAAAAAACATTGATTGACTTCTGTGCAGTACCTGAGAAAACACCAAAATAGAAAATTGTGAATGATTGCCAAGTTCATCAGATCTAAAACAATTGTGGCAAATTAGAATTATCTGTAGCTGCAGAAGTAACAGATTGCATTATAAATCATCATATCATTGACAGACAATTACATTGAAAACTTTTCATGCAGAAGGCAATTGCTCTACTTGTTTATCAGGAAAACATACTCTTAGAAAATATGGGTAGTAAAATGTATAAGCTGCTAAGACATCTGAATTGTTAGATGTCCGCTGCGGGTATCTTCTCAGTTATTGAATAAAACTGCTTTGGACAGTTTATTTGTCAGAGATGATTAGTTCACAAACATCATTAACTGCTTTATCTCCAAAGGTTTTTTAATACTGTTTGTTCAAAATGCAGGGAGCAAATACATTTTACCCTTAACCACAATATCACATTAGAACAATATAAAAAATGAACAGAACTGTCAGTCATAAAAGTTTAGAGAAGTCAATCATTTATAATTATATGAACTGATTTTAATTTGATACAGTATATTTTATAATGTCAAGAATATATTTCTTAAGTTTTCTTTCTTTTAACAATAAACTGAAAGTAAATAGCCCATTTTGTAATTTAGTAGCTACTGACATTTTCAGCCTGTAGGTTTGTACAAAACATGCAGCTGAGGAATGTTCTTCCTTTTTGGCTTTAATCCCTATGTGTCTCTTGTGTGTCCACAGAGAAGCTGTGACATAACATACAGCTTTTTTTGTGATGTTCATAGGCTGATCTTGTGATGTTCAGAGGCTGATCTCTTTTTGTGGAAGCTTGCTGTTTGTGGTTTTCTCTGTGTTTATGAAGTCTGGAATTAGAAAGAGGATCTGCTAACAAACAGTGCTTGATTTGTTACACAATAAATACAGTTATTTACATGAATGGCTGCCTTATAAACATTATGGAGCAATGAAGGCAGTAGCTTCATGTCAAGGGTGCATGCCTGTGGTGACTCACTAACTTACACGAGGACCTTGTTTGGTGGAGGAGGAAGCGAGTGAGATCTTAGGGAAGGTGATGCAGTTATCACAGCCTGCAATACCACTGGCCACCACCAAAGAGACTTGTTGAAAATTTAACTGGCTGGACACACACAGGCAGGTACAAATCTTATAAACAGTGTTCAAATAAAGCGCAGCTCTTAAAACATTTCAAACAAAAATCATAATAAAATGTGAAAAAATAATTATTTGAAAAATGTTCATACATCAATTATCATATTGTGAGATCAAAGCAGAACAGTCCCCAAATCCCGTGATGAGATCAGAAGACTTCCAAGGATAGCCAATGTGACACCAACCACTTGCATGCAAGGCTTACTGAAAGATATGTGACCCCCTGCTAAGAATGGTCAATCTGCGCTTTTATGAGATGTTATTGGTGACATCAAGGGAAATGGATGGTTGAATCATCCTTTGGACACCCAAGGAAAAGACTGGTAATCCTCCCAAGTCAATCTCCCTGTATACGATGGCTCCAACCACTCCAAAATGAGTTATATGAAACCCTGATGACGTCAGTTATGATGAAATGCATAGGGCAGAGCCACACACACGCTACCATGCATGCGTGACCGGCTGGCAGCCATCTTGGATGCTGGAAAGACCTGTTTTAGTGCTTGTACATGCTGATTTGTGTCTTTTATCATGTGAGTTCATTTCCTCACCGGCCTACCTCATTACAGACTATCCCCGCTTCAGTCTATCCTGAACTCAGCGGCCAGACTCATCCACCTTACCAGCCGCTCTGCATCTGCCACCCCCCTCTGTCATTTCCTCCATTGGCTCCCGATTGCCCAACGTATTAATTAAAACTACTAACATTGACGTACAAAGCCATTCATAACACTGCCCCAAACTACCTTACCGACCTGATACCCAAATACCACCCAACCCGGACTCTTCGCTCCTCACAAGACCTCCTACTTTCTAGCTCCCTGGTTTCCTCCTCCCACGCTCGACTGCAGGACTTTTCCAGGATTTCCCCCACCCTGTGGAACTCACTACCCCAATCCATCAGACTGTCACCTACCCTCCTCACCTTTAGGCGCACCCTGAAAACCCATCTCTTCAGGGAAGCCTACCCCACCCTCACCTAACAGGCGATCTCCTCCACTCCTCCCACCACTCCATCTCCCACAGCCACTTCCTCCTGTACCACTATCCCCTCCCTCCTACATTGTAAGCTCGAAAGAGCAGGGCCGTCGAACCTCTCGTATATTGTTTTGTTACTGTATTGTCTCATATACTGTCCCCCATTATATTGTACAGTGCTGAGCAAACTTTTTGGCGCTATATAAACACTGTATAATAATAGTAATAATTTTCTGTTTCAATAAATCTTGGATATTTAAGGGTTTTACACTATGTGGAGAAATCTTTTATTACATGTTTAACGCCATGAGCTCTGATTTCATATAACTCATTAACTTTATAATGTCTTACTATACACATTACATTAAAGTAATTTCATATTTATTGCTGTCATGTTTAAGAAAAATAGTTTCCTATTATTTTAAATACCTTATCTTACTGTTTATATTGACATGAGTGCAATGTTTCCTGTTGTAACTTAAGCCCGCCATAGACGATGCATTTTTCTTTTCTGCAACCATGGGTTTCCGGAAAGAAAATCACTTGATTCCCCCAGCAACATTCTCAGTGTTGATGGGGGAATCCATCCCGTGAAGCACACGGGGCAGCCTGGGTGTAAGCCATCCCTGAAGGGAGAACACAGTGATTATTGCTAGCGGCTTTAGACACTGGCAATAATCACATGAAGAATCAGACAGGCTGGTTGTTCCTAAGTTGTACAAAAATCAAACTGGGTACAATCAGCTTGCCCATAGATTATTCGAATCTCAGCTGGTCCCTGCTGAAGTGTTAGAGATTCGAACCATCTAAGGCAGGCTTAAGTTATTTTTTTAAGATATTAGTAGAAAATGTCAAAAGTCACACTTCAGAAAGAAAGCAGTGGTAGCCTTGACTTTTCATTGAATTGTTTCAGATGTGTTAACAAGCAGAAACCATTGTTATCATTGGTTTCGATTAATTTAAAGTTACACAGAAGCACGTGTTTGTTTCTATTTTCATCCTGGGTAAACATTCTTTGTAGATCATATTTTTTTGGAGCGTTCTTACAGAATGTGGCAGTGTTTGTAACATAAACCAATAGCATGTACATTTGTGTAAGCTACATTATAACAAAAACACCACATACAAATATAGAGTTAATGTGAAGTTATAATTATGCACAAACACTTTTCACACATATTCTCTATAAATCAACACGTCTAGTCTTGTTCTGTCTGGTACAGCTGTTTCTTCCTTTTTAGTCTTAGGCTGTTGATGGCACTGTCTAAAACCTGTGAAAGAGGTGACACAAAAGAGTGAATAGTTTGGATGAATAGCAAAATGACAATCAATCAAACAATCGGAGAAACATGGTATTTTTGGCAATTTAGCTCTAAAATATAGGACTTTGTTTTAATGCTTCATCAAAGAATGAAAAAAAATATTCAAAACGTTCAAAAATTATCTATCAAGGAAGAAAGTTTTCTTGATCCTCAATACAGATGACTTCCTAAACCATTTTGTTTACTATACATATTTTTTTATTTCTTAAAAATAAAACTATTCATATTATGTGCTTTTAGAAATCTCCATCTAACTGTATTGCTTAAAAAAATTCACTATTACACATTTTTAACTAGGCACTTCTATATGTGGAAGTTTAATCTATTTTTCTTTCAGTTTGAAGGTGTTCCCTTTTGTACATTGTGGTGACCTTGTGATAGAAAATGCCCAAAGACTCTATATGGGTCATTTACTGTATAAGTTGTTTATGCATTTATTAATGTTTATTATTTATTAATGTGATCATATTCCACCTAAAGCATACCTGAAGCCAATACCAGTGCTAGACTATTTTGCATCCTAGGCAAGACCAGCTACTTGCGCCTCCCCCCCAAAAAAATAAGATAACTTTTTTTTAAAATAGTAGAAAATATTAAATCAACAAAATATGAAACTGCTAAATTTCTTTTAATTTGCAAAAATAAATGCCATTAGATGCCATCAGCACCAATATTAAAGTCAATGGTGGCAGTGGCAGGGTGGCAGTTGCAGTGAGTGGAGGATGATGAATCCTCATTCTGACAGTTCTCAGGCTGGAATTCCCCAGGCAATGGAGGGGAGATAAAACGTGACAGCATGCAGCCCAGCCCACACACACAGCGAACACCTGAACTGAGCGAACCCACACAGTGACAGATCCGACACAGTACACCACCACCAAAACTGACACAGATTAGCAGGCCCAGCAGGCACTAGATGAGCAGGTTGTGGGATCGTGATGATGTAATCACTCATCTGCCACACTGCACATGTGATGGATGGCAGGCCATCTGGGTCACACTCACACAGCCACAAGACATCAAAATCAGACATTACCTTCCTCTGCAGGTGTACCTCTGCTGATGAATGAAAGAGAAGGGCTGGAACTCCACAGTAATCATCAGCCATGAGATGACTTGCAGTAAGGGACTGAGTCTGAAGGAACACTAGGAGGAACGGCAGCTCAGCTCCTACACTGGCCCCAGACACCCGGCATCTTCCTCCCTTCTGCTGCCCCTCCCCTCAGCTGAAGAATCATTCATGACATGGCCATGTCCCACACAGAGACAGGCACCCCTAGGTGGTAGTGCCCCCTAGGCAGCCGCCTAGTTTGTCTAGTGGAAGCATCGGCCCTGCCTGAAGCTAAATCTTTATTTATTGCTTTTGGAAAGATCTGATCATGGTTAAAACCACAGTATTTTTTTTTATTTAAATGAGTTTTTATTATTAATTTTCAACAGAGAACAAGAAATAAACAAGTGTCACATTGTCATGCATGTACAAACATACATAGTAACTAAAAAGATGCATAAACAATAGCAACTGGTACATGGTGTATGGTACATTGTTAACATTATAAGAGAGATAGAAAATAGAGAAAAAGTTACATGGAACAACAAAATAATTAAAAGAAAAAATAAATGAGTCAGATTTTTCCAAGCGGAGTCTATATAAACAAATGTGTTATCATTACTTCTTGCTCAATTGCATTACAAGTAAATATACCAGTCATATTTATTTGTTTGGGGGTTTATATGTCTTGTACCATTGTGTCCACAGTTGCTAACTAGTGTTTACCTGTGAATAGGACCCATTTGTAAGAGCGAACATAGTCTCATAAATATAGTGTGATTGTACAACCTCTATTACCTCAGAAACTGTGGGGGAGGTAGGCGATTTCCAATGTCTCATTATTACTAATTTAGCTGCTAAAAAGATGTTCATAATCACAATTCTCATTTCACGAGGGATATTCCCAATTTCTAAGTTTAGTATAGCTAAGCAGGGAGATAGTTGTATATGAATAGATCATATGGAAAAGGGTAAGTCAAAAGTTGGCTAACTTATTACAAGCCCAGAGAACATGATAAAGCATTCCCACTTATTCACATTCTCTCCAACACAAGCTAGAGACCTGAGGTTGGAATTTAGATATTCTATATGGGGTTAAATACCAATGAAGTGTTATTTTATGCATTGATTCCCATAGGTTAGCATTTCTAGTGGACTTATAGGTACAGTAAAAGCTAATCCTTTCCCATTGTGGAACACTAAAGGTGTCTCCTATGTCTATTTCCCTTGCCAAAAATCTTGCTGACTTGATACATTTATTTTTATCTTGCAGAGCTGCATAAAATAGAGAGATGCCTCCTTTTGTTGGTTTAGGATCAGTATAGTATTGCATTATCTTAGTGGGTATTTGATTGATTGTACTCAAATTACTTAGTAGGAAGGATCTTATTTGTAGGTAGTTATAATTTTCCTTATCTGGTAATTAAAATGTGCTTTGAAAAACTGGAAGGGTTTATCTCCTTTGTATAAGGAGTGTACCTATTCTATTCCCTTGTTGAGCTAGCTAATTAGATTGATATGTGGTATGAGTAATTGACATGCTGTTAGTTGGATAGGAAGAGTAGTCATTGGGTCTGCACATGGCGATCTGATGAAATATTTGGGTATTGGGATGGTAGGGTTCTAAAAATATATAATAATTGAAGAAGTATCATTATTTTGAAAGCTGCTAGTCAGCGAGACCAAGACAGTTCAACTTTGGATATCTAGGATAATGAGATTCATATTTTTTGCAAAAGGGGAATATAGTTTGCATCAAATAATGCTTTATAAGAGCTGGTAAGAGTGGTACCAAGGTATGCTATGGCTTCCTCTTTCCAAACAAAATGGTATTGTGTGTGTAATTTTTGTTTCAAGGGAGGCATTATACCCAAATCTAAGATACATGATTTAGTTGCATTGACTTTATAATATGGAATAGTGATAAATAGTTGTAGTGCATCTTGAATTGCCCCCAAAGAAGTGTCAACAATTGTTAGCATTAAGGTAATGTCATCTGTGAAGAGGCTTATAGCATGCATATTTGTACCTAATACAGTAAGAAGCTGTTGATAGTGGGATGTGATCAAACATATGAGGCTAGTGGCTCCCTCAATAAAATAAAAATTAAGGGAGAAAGTGAGCATCCTTGTCTTGTCTCGTTAGTGATATTAAAAGGTCGGGACAACATGTCTGATGTATAAACTTGGGCTGATGGACATGTATAAAGGGCCGTAACAGAAGCAAGTATATGCCCTGTAAAACCACATTTTTTCAAAACTTCTTTGAGGTAAGTCCAGTGGATGTGGTCACATGTCTTTTCGGTGTTGATCGCTAGTAGAATGGAGGGCATTCTATGTTCCTAAGCATAATGGATGATATTAATGACTCTTCTAGTGGCATCTGAAGTTTGCCTTCCCTTAGTAAACCTGATTTGATCTAAGTGGACCAGACTGAGCAATATGTCTACAAGACAATAAGCAATAAGTTTCAGATAAAGCTTCAGATCATTATTCAGTAAATAAATAGGCCTGAAGTTTTGTGGAATGTCTGGCTTTTTGCCAGGATTTGGCAACATTAATAAAAGCCTTCAACATTTCTGGTGGGAAAGAGGAGGAGGATGCAGAAGAATTATAGATGATAGTTAAGTAGGGTGCTAAGATAGTCCTAACAGTTTGCCAATATAGCCATCTGATTTATGATTTATTGTTAGGTAGAGATTTCATTGCTTTATGAACCTCAGATAGCGTAAAAGGTGTATTGAGTGTATTTAATTAAGATTTAGGTAGTGTAGGCAATTTTGCTTTATGTAAGAATTGAGTTATATCTGTTAGTGAGGATTGAGGTGTAGACATATCCTCACTAAGATTGTATAAAGAGATATAGTAACAACTGAAAGCATCCGCAATCTCCTGAGGATTGAATAATATCTATTTGATGTTAGAATGTTGTAAATGAGGAATCTTAGTCTTATGTCTGTGGCCTTGCAGTTGTTTTGCTAGCAATTTGCCTGCTTTGTTGCCATGGACACAATATGACATTTTCATATACCTAGAAGCTTTTTCAAAATTCTCCAGTAAAAGATTGCGGAGATCAATTCTTAAGGTGCTAAGTGTAGCTCTAAGTGTTGGGTCTGGTTTACTTTTGTTTAGTGTCTCATACTGTTTTATCTCTTTCAATATATGGGTTAGTCGCTGCTGTCTTCTCCTCTTTTCCCCAGCTCCAAGTTTGATAATTATTCCTCGCATATAGGATTTATGCGCATTCTGTAGTACAAATGGATCTGAGACAGAACTTTCGTTTAGTTGAAAATAATTCACTAAATGTTCTAATATTGTTTAGTACTTGGTCAGTGCAATATAGATTTATTGACCATCATAATGTGTGTAGTTTGTGGGACCAAGGAATCAGACATTGTATGAGGTATGGATGTATGATTAGACCATGTTATATTGTTTATGGAGGAGTCTTTGATGTTCTGTAGAAGCCATTTGTCCGTCATAAACAAATTAATCCTTGAATATGAGTTATGTGAGTTGGAGATAAAGGTAAAGTCTTTCTCAGATGCATGCAGGCAGTGCCACACATAGTGTAGGTCATATCAGTGAAGGAAGGATTGCAAAGATGTGGGGGTGCATTTGGGTGTTGTGGTGGAGTCCATGTGTGCGTTAGGAGGTGAATTGAAGTCCCCACACATTATTAAAGATCCTTGTTTAAGTTTGTCAATTCTGCGCATTAATTTATTTGGACATTTTATTGTTGCTTATTAGAAGCATAAATGCCAGTGTATATTTAGTGGAGCTGAGACTGCATATTAAAATAACATATCTGCCTCCCAAGTCTGTGATTTCATCTATGCATTGAAAGGCTACAGAGTTTCTGATTGCTATGAGTTCTCCTCATTTTTTTTTGCTGGCATGGAAGCTGAGATGGCATGTGAGCATTTAGGAGATGCTATAATGTGAAAATGTGTCTCTTGGACACATAATAGTATATCTGGGTGGTATTTTAAAGCTTCTTTCCATAGGGATGCCCTTTTTGCTGGGTGGTTGATGCCTCTAGCATTTATGGAAATTATTTTAATAGACATTATAAGAGAGTAATTGGATGCTCATCTTGTCAAAGGAGGTACTCACTTGCAGGTTGAAGGTTAGTTGAGGAGACTTATCCAAAAGGCCCAGATTCAGGATGCGGTTGATCAGTTCAGTGTAGGGTGAGGACAAGCATGGATTCCAGTGCTGCCATGGAGTAGCTGACTCAGCAAAACAAAAATAAAGAAAAAGAAAAGAAAATGAACATGCCAGAACACGTTTAACTATCATTTACTAAAAAAAGGATCTATGATCTATGTGCAGTATTTTACTGCTCAGGGTGGTCAGGGGTAGATAGTCCTCTAGCTGAGAAAGGTCATTCAGCAGGCAGGGAGGTCAACATTTAAACT
This sequence comes from Staurois parvus, assembly GCF_062004578.1. NCBI lineage: Eukaryota > Metazoa > Chordata > Amphibia > Anura > Ranidae > Staurois > Staurois parvus. The sequence continues at coordinate 3,369,807 of NW_028317803.1, forward strand.
TGTGATCAGAAATTAAATGAAGTGCTCAGAAACCTCGTAAAGAGGATGGTATTTGTTGCCATTCTGGTGCAATATGGGTAGGTGAACTAATTTGTTTGGTGGGGGGTGTGGGATCAGCCACAATTCCCCATGTTTTCAAAAGTAGTAGGCCTTTCTCCAGAGTTTGGATAATATGCGTGCTCTCATTTTTGTAGATCAAAGCTTGGTTAGGTTTCCCCACTTGTATGCAATTTTTTGTTTTCACAGGGTTTTAGTGATAAAGTTAAGTTTTTTCCTGAGTTGCATTGTGTATTGACATAGATCTGCATAGAATTGTAAGGTGGTATTTGGTGATGGAAGTGTGCCCATATTGCAAGATGTGAAAAGAAGTTGTGTTTTCACGTGAAAAAAGTGTATGTGCAACAGTACAGCTCTAGGTACATGTTCAGGGAGGAAGGATGGCTTCGGGATTCATTGTATTCTGTCTATAGTTAGATCTGCCTCAGTGAGATTGGGTAATAGAGATTTAAAGAGATCACAGACATATGAACTCTGATTGTTGTACAGATTTTGGAATCCCTCTAATTTTTCAAATTACAGTATTTCTTCTGGACCTATCTTCAAGATCAGCTAGCTTAGCTTTGATCCTTATAGTATGTTCACCCACATTCTCATCATGTGCATCGACAAGACCATTAATGGTGTGGGTGAACTCATCCATTTTTTTTCAATGTGATCCACTCAGGACCCTATAGCTTGTACTTCTGCTGTGACATGCTTAGAAAGTTGGAATTTGTCAGCATGTAGGGTACTTCTAAGGGACACAAGCATGTCCATCATTGTGTGGCTTCTAGATTGTAAGCCCGAAAGAGCAGGGCCCTTGACCCCCTCTTAGCGCTATATAAATACTGTATAATAATAATAATAATTGTGGTATCTGATATAGGCTGATTAGCAGTAGGGAATAAATTAATGGAGTCTGGGAGCTCCTTAAAGATATTTAATGAATCATGGGTGTGGGATAACTCACCCAGCAGATCAGCTTGTTCACTCAGTCTGAGTTGCGACTTAGCAGGGCTCCCATGCAGCATTGTTGAGACTGTGGGAGATGGAGGATCATAAGGGGATCTGTGGGAGGAAGAGCAGCTGGATGGAGCAGCTGATGGTGTCTGTTGGCCACCTTGCTGTGAGGAAGAGGATCCGGTGACATCTTGCCTGGATTCCCAGCTGGCCTGGTGGAAGAAAGCAGTGAGCTTTTTCGGCCGGGAATCTTTTTTTCATTTGCTGGTCATGTAACCACCACAATAAGGAACCTTGATTCTGGGTGGATCTGACGTCTGAGTGGGTTGCTGGCCATTGCTGACCTCCACTGTGCTCTGCAGCTCCAGGACTAAACGTCCATCTTTCTTGCGCACTAGCAATGCCCCCGTAAGTATTTTTTTATTGATGACTGTACTCCAATGGGAAATTTACCTTTCTGTCTCTACCATATCATAGGAAATTAGGGAAAATATTTACAAATAGGGTGATAGCCCCTTACACAATTATTACTGGATTAGGAGCACCAAGTGAAAGATTTCTCCCCAATCCTGTTTTAGTAATAATTGTACAATTCTGGATTTCCAATTACTTTCTATCACAGTGGGGACTCACACAACAATAAAAAAAAATACAGTTGCACATATCTCCACTGACTTTCTGGCACACTGCTTTCATGGCTGTCCTGACCCTGGTTCTTTTTTATACATCTGGTGGACTTACTCAGTGGTCCAATGCTTTTGACAGCAAGTGTCCCAGTTCTTATGCACTCTTTTATGTCTGACTGCTGCGCTAAGCCTATTTGAGGTGTCACGGCATCAGACCCCAGACCTTCTCACCAAACTCGTGATCAAAAAACTGGCCGATCTAAAACCGCTATGTGACGTGCGTAACAATACCATGCCCAGCCGCACCATGCACAAAGATTTTCCAGCTAATGGACTACAATCTATGCACCTGCGACCTGAGCGATTGTTACTGGGACGGGTTAATTACGCAACTAACCCTTTCACACTGCCACCACCTCCTTTTTGATCAGCGAAAGAGGAAACTCGCAATATCGCTATAACACTATAATAATTGAAATAATCATCTGCCTAACCCGGTCATTGACACAGGCCGGTTATACAGAGAGTTAAACAAACAGTAGCGTCTCTTTAAAGGCAGGGATTTGTAAATTGCAATTAAGAGTTATAGAAACAGTGCAACACTTTCAGAAAGAGAGATTTATTACTAAAAGGGTCAAACAGGTACAATAAAAATATTTACAGAGATATAACTAAGATATATATATATATATACATATACAGGAAACAGCATAGCACAGTAAAGAGATAACAGAGACAAGTTACAGTGTTAAGTTACTTGCCAGTAAGCCTTTGATGTAAGCAGATCCAAGCTTTTTAGAGCAGAATGGTGCTTTGATCTCCCGCTGGTATGATGGAAAAATGGGAGATGTCTTCAATTCTACCTTCCTTAGGCTTGAAAGCCTGTTTTAAAGTTTCCCAGCAGGGGGTGGTTCTGAAGTAACAAACCAATCCCTTGTGCAGGGAGGGGTCGGCAGGCGGGACCTTAAACTGGGGCCAACATCTTTCATAATTCATATTCTGTTCCATAACGTTCCAGCTGTACAAGCGACAGTCTACCCGCAGGTATTTTATTATGCAGATAAGCCTGAGGATTATTTGGATATGAATTATGAAATTATATGTGGCACGATTCACGAGTTCTATGTTCCGGCTTCCCTGATGGCCCGAGATAAATGAGTGACCCATCAAACTGTTCGTCTGCTCATTGGCCATCTGACGAGGGGTCCGGTTTTTATGTAGGTCTCTCATATTCCAAGATATGAGACATAGGGGAAAAATTGATTTGAGAAGTGTTCATCTAATTCTGTCACCTATGCTGCACTAGGTTCATCAGGTCAGCATTTCTTTCAACTTCTGGGAAGGCTCATTATCTGTTTTAAGATGTGTGAAACTACACAGGTTCTCAGGACAATGGGACTCCAGCTCTCTTAGGCTGGCCTTATCTTGCCTAGGTGATAAATGTTACAGCTTTACAGACCATTCGGCACCTAGCTTGGCCGGCCAGTGACCCATAAACAGTACACACACACACTGGCCAAAATGTCCCTCTTAGTGAGAGGGAGGGGTAGGAGAGAAATGGATACCCTTAGCAAGATGAGAGTCGGAAACCAAAATGATTAAACCGCGTCCATCTCGGATGCGTGCGTTTGCGACATGAGGCTCTTCTCAATCGCAATCCTGTGGATATTTCTAAATCTCATTTTACTCTTATGACTCACGTACCCATGGCTGCAAAACAAATTATAGCAAAGGCCTGGCTGTCACAACATAGTCCTACATCTGAGGTTAAGTCCTGAGTCCATGATCAATTAACAGCACAGCTCAAAATACCTTGCCAAAATTTTTAAGTGTTTGGTTAAGGCAACTTTTTCCACATGTTTTTGATTGTTGCCTCCTGGAACTGAGATAGTTTGTTTAATTATGCTCCTGGACGTGAGATTTCAGGGACCCCTGACTGATTTATTTCTGCTCCAGTTTCTCCTGTACTACTTTCCTTTCTTCTGTTGCCTCTTCCTCCTTTTTCCCCACTTCTCCCCTTTTCGCCTCTCATTTCTATCTCTCCCCTCGCATGCACTGATGCTTCGTGTGCATCTCAGTTGGACACCCAGTACTGAAACTGATCATTCGCTCTTAAGCTCAAACTAAGGCCAGTACTAATGATATATGTATGTCGTTATTACTCGTGTTATATTCACATGAAAAATATTAAGTTGTGTATCTATATACTGTATATGGCTTGAATAATGTGTCTGGGGTAAAGCATCATATACACACTTTGCTCTGTTTCTTCTTGAGACTCAATAAAAATTATTGAACAATAAAAAAAGAAATGTTCTGAACATTTTCAGTTCTGTCCCAAACTAAGAAAACAGTTTTGTTTTTCGGTACACTTTAATTGCCTTTTATCAATGATTAATATATTATATATATATAATATTTAGTTTAATTAATATTGCCTCAAAAACTAGGTATTCCTTGACCTGTATTTATTTAACTGCCCTTCTCTGTACCCTTTCCCTTTTCATTCTTTCTGTGAACTAGTGCCAAACATTTGAAAAAAATTGCAGAATGGACTTTTATGCTGTTTTTTAAGATACTATACTATGAAATCAATGTATAAAGTAATTAATTAAGCATTGCTCTCCAAATGTGGTCTCTAATCCTGTTTCTCCACAGTTACAAACTAAATTTTGTTTAAAAAGAAACTAGATTTGTTATACAGCATTCCATACATATATGCTACACAGTCGACCACCCCCTCCTCCTCTAAAAACTACACTCCCGTGGCCTCAGAGATTCTGCTCTCTCCTGGCTCTTGTCCTACCTATCACAACGCTCCTTCAGCGTTACCTATAACGCTACCACCTCCCCCTCTCTGTTGGGGTCCCTCAAGGCTCTGTCCTCGGACCCCTTCTCTTCTCCATCTACACCTCCTCCCTTGGCCAACTCATACACTCTCACGGCTTCAACTACCACCTCTATGCTGACGACACGCAAATCTATCTCTCGACCCCTCGCCTCACCCCCTCAGTCTCCGCCCGAATCACAAGCCTACTGAATGACATATCAGATTGGATGTCGCTCCACTTCCTTAAACTGAACCTCTCCAAAACCGAACTCCTAGTCTTCCCCCCAGCCCGCACACCACCCCCCACTGACTTCTCCATCACGTCCAACAATGCCACCATCAGGCCCGCCCCGCAGGCCAGAGTACTTGGTGTCGTTCTTGACTCAAATCTATTCTTCCAGCCCCAAGTCCAATCACTAACAAACTCATGCAGAGTCCACTTCCGCAACATCGCCAAAATACGCACGTTCCTAACCCCAGAAACCACTAAGCAGCTCATCCACTCCCTCATCATATCACAACTCGATTACTGCAACACTCTCCCCACTGGCCTGCCTCGCCACAGGATATCCTCGCTTCAGTCGATCCTGAATACGGCAGCCAGACTCATCCACCTTACCAACTGCTCTGTTTCCACCACCCCCCTCTGCCAATCCCTCCACTGGCTTCCAATTGCCCAACGGATCAAATTCAAAACCCTAACACGGACTTACAAAGCTGTCCATAATTCTGCCCCAAACTACATCACCGACCTAATATCCAAGTACCACCCAGCACGCACACTCCGCTCCTCACAAGACCTCCTTCTCTCTAGTTCCCTGGTCTCCTCCTCCCATGCCCGCCTCCAGGACTTCTCCAGGGTGTCACCCATCCTCTGGAACTCCCTGCCCCAACCCATCAGATTATCACCTACTCTCCTCTCCTTTAGGCGCACTCTGAAAACCCACCTCTTCAGGGAAGCCTACCCCACCCCCTGCTAACTTGCCAACCTCCTCCTCTCTTCCTACCACCCCATCCCCCACAGCTATCTCCTCCTGTGCCACCATCCCCTCCCTCCTAGATTGTAAGCTCGAAAGAGCAGGGCCCTCGATCCCCTCATGTTTTGCATTGTATTGTTGTTGTTCTGTCCCCCTTTGTAATGTACAGCGCTGAGTGAACTATTGGCGCTTTATAAATACTCTATAATAATAATATTGTTATTGTTCTGTCACATGTTCTGTCTCCCATTGTAATGTACAGCGCTGAGCGAACTGTTGGCGCTTTATAAATACTGTATAATAATAATACTCTATGCTGGCTGGATGTCTCTTCTGATATTTGTAATTAGAGATGAGCGAATCGAACTAGGCGAACCGGAATTCGAGTCGAATTTCAGGAAATATTCGATTCGTGTCGAAACCGAAATTTTGCCTACTTCGGGTGCGCGAATCGAACATTTCCCGATCAGCCGGCAAAAGTGTCCCTGCAGTGAGCTCCGCTATTTCTGACAGTTCTCTGACAGAAGGAACACATGTTTAGCGGTTGAAACATTGTATCTATTAGTTTACATTTAGGATACAGATGTTTCAACCACTGTACATGTGAAGAAGTTGTGAGAGAACTGTCAGAAATAGAGGAACTCTGCACATACACTTTTTGCCGGCTTGGAATTATTCTTCTTTTCATCCTACTTCTTCTTCTTCTTCATCCTCAGAAGAAGAGGATGAGGATGAGGATGAAGAAGAAGAAGAAGAAGAAGAAGAAGAAGAAGAAGAAGTAGGATGAAAAGAAGAATAATTCCAAGCCGGCAAAAAGTGTATGTGCAGAGTTCCTCTATTTCTGACAGTTCTCTCACAGCTTCTTCACATGTACAGCGGTTGAAACATCTGTATCCTAAATGGAAACTAATAGATACAATTTGTATCTATTAGTTTCCATTTAGGATACAGATATTTCAACCGCTGTACATGTGAAGAAGCTGTGAGAGAACTGTCAGAAATAGAGGAACTCTGCACATACACTTTTTGCCGGCATGGAATTATTCTTCTTTTCATTATACTTCTTCTTCTTCTTCTTCTTCTTCTTCTTCTTCTTCTTCTTCTTCTTCTTCTTCTTCTTCTTCTTCTTCTTCCTCATCCTCATCTTCTGAGGATGAGGATGAAGAAAAAGAAGAAGAAGAAGTAGGATGAAAAGAAGAATAATTCCAAGCCGGCAAAAAGTGTATGTGCAGAGTTCCTCTATTCTGCAGATACACTTAGAGGAGCTCTGCAGATACACTTAGAGGAGCTCTGCACATACACTTTTTGCCGGCTTGGAATTAATCTTATTTTCATCCTACTTCTTCTTCTTCTTCTTCTTCTTCATCCTCATCCTCATCCTCAGAAGAAGAAGAGGATGAGGATGAGGATGAAGAAGAAGAAGAAGAAGTAGGATGAAAATAAGAATAATTCCAAACCGGAAAAAAGTGTATGTGCAGAGCTCCTCTAAGTGTATCTGCAGAGCTCCTCTAAGTGTATCTGCAGAATAGAGGAACTCTGCACATACACTTTTTGCCGGAAACCGCTGTATGGAGTGAATGTCCCAGAACTGTCAGAAATAGACTATTTATGACAGTTCTGGGACATTCACTGCATACAGCTGTTTTAACCGCTGTATGGAGGGAATGTCATGGAACTGTCAGAAATAGACTATTAATGACAGTTGTGGGACTGTCCTTCCATACAGCGGTTGAAACATTGTATGTATTTGTTTCCATAAATGGATCCATTTATGGAAACAAATACATACAATGTTTCAACCGCTGCATGGAAGGACAGTCCCACAACTGTCATTAATAGTCTATTTCTGACAGTTCCATGACATTCCCTCCATACAGCGGTTAAAACAGCTGTATGGAGTGAATGTCCCAGATCTATCAGAAATAGACTATTTATGACAGTTCTGGGACATTCACTGCATACAGCTGTTTTAACCGCTGTATGGAGGGAATGTCATGGAACTGTCAGAAATAGACTATTAATGACAGTTGTGGGACTGTCCTTCCATACAGCGGTTGAAACATTGTATGTATTTGTTTCCGTATGTATTTGTTTCCATAAATGGATCCATTTATGGAAACAAATACATACAATGTTTCAACCGCTGTATGGAAGGACAGTCCCACAACTGTCATTAATAGTCTATTTCTGACAGTTCCATGACATTCCCTCCATACAGCGGTTAAAACAGCTGTATGGAGTGAATGTCCCAGATCTGTCAGAAATAGACTATTTATGACAGTTCTGGGACATTCACTGCATACAGCTGTTTTAACCGCTGTATGGAGGGAATGTCATGGAACTGTCAGAAATAGACTATTAATGACAGTTGTGGGACTGTCCTTCCATACAGCGGTTGAAACATTGTATGTATTTGTTTCCATAAATGGATCCATTTATGGAAACAAATACATACAATGTTTCAACCGCTGCATGGAAGGACAGTCCCAGAACTGTCATTAATAGTCTATTTCTGACAGTTCCATGACATTCCCTCCATACAGCGGTTAAAACAGCTGTATGGAGTGAATGTCCCAGATCTGTCAGAAATAGACTATTTATGACAGTTCTGGGACATTCACTGCATACAGCTGTTTTAACCGCTGTATGGAGGGAATGTCATGGAACTGTCAGAAATAGACTATTAATGACAGTTGTGGGACTGTCCTTCCATACAGCGGTTGAAACATTGTATGTATTTGTTTCCATAAATGGATCCATTTATGGAAACAAATACATACAATGTTTCAACCGCTGCATGGAAGGACAGTCCCAGAACTGTCATTAATAGTCTATTTCTGACAGTTCCATGACATTCCCTCCATACAGCGGTTAAAACAGCTGTATGGAGTGAATGTCCCAGATCTGTCAGAAATAGACTATTTATGACAGTTCTGGGACATTCACTGCATACAGCTGTTTTAACCGCTGTATGGAGGGAATGTCATGGAACTGTCAGAAATAGACTATTAATGACAGTTGTGGGACTGTCCTTCCATACAGCGGTTGAAACATTGTATGTATTTGTTTCCATAAATGGATCCATTTATGGAAACAAATACATACAATGTTTCAACCGCTGCATGGAAGGACAGTCCCAGAACTGTCATTAATAGTCTATTTCTGACAGTTCCATGACATTCCCTCCATACAGCGGTTAAAACAGCTGTATGGAGTGAATGTCCCAGATCTGTCAGAAATAGACTATTTATGACAGTTCTGGGACATTCACTGCATACAGCTGTTTTAACCGCTGTATGGAGGGAATGTCATGGAACTGTCAGAAATAGACTATTAATGACAGTTCTGGGACTGTCCTTCAATGCAGCGGTTGAAACATTGTATGTATTTGTTTCCATAAATGGATCCATTTATGGAAACAAATACATACAATGTTTCAACCGCTGTATGGAAGGACAGTCCCACAACTGTCATTAATAGTCTATTTCTGACAGTTCCATGACATTCCCTCCATACAGCGGTTAAAACAGCTGTATGGAGTGAATGTCCCAGATCTGTCAGAAATAGACTATTTATGACAGTTCTGGGACATTCACTCCATACAGCTGTTTTAACCGCTGTATGGAGGGAATGTCATGGAACTGTCAGAAATAGACTATTAATGACAGTTCTGGGACTGTCCTTCCATGCAGCGGTTGAAACATTGTATGTATTTGTTTCCATAAATGGATCCATTTATGGAAACAAATACATACAATGTTTCAACCGCTGCATGGAAGGACAGTCCCAGAACTGTCATTAATAGTCTATTTCTGACAGTTCTATGACATTCCCTCCATACAGCGGTTGAAACCGCTGTATGGAGTGAATGTCCCAGAACTGTCAGAAATAGACAGAAACTGTCACAGAACTGTCCTTCTTCTCATCCTTCTCCTTCTTCTCATCCTTCTTCTCATCCTTCTTCTCATCCTTCTCCTTCTTCTCATCCTTCTCCTTCTTCTCATCCTTCTCCTTCTGCTCATCCTTCTTCTCATCCTTCTCCTTCTTCTCATCCTTCTCCTTCTCCTTCTTCTCATCCTTCTCCTTCTCCTTCTTCTCATCCTTCTTCTTCTGCTTCTCCTTCTCCTTCTTCTCATCCTTCTCCTTCTTCTCATCCTTCTCCTTCTTCTCATCCTTCTCCTTCTCCTTCTTCTCATCCTTCTCCTTCTCCTTCTCATCCTTCTCCTTCTTCTCATCCTTCTCCTTCTCCTTCTTCTCATCCTTTTTCTTCTCATCCTTCTCCTTCTCCTTCTTCTCATCCTTCTCCTTCTTCTCATCCTTCTCCTTCTTCTCATCCTTCTCCTTCTTCTCATCCTTCTCCTTCTTCTCATCATTCTCCTTCTTCTCATCCTTCTCCTTCTTCTCATCCTTCTTCTTCTCATCCTTCTCCTCCTTCTTCTCATCCTTCTTCTCATCCTTCTTCTTCTCATCCTTCTCCTTCTTCTCATCCTTCTCCTTCTCCTTCTTCTCATCCTTCTCCTTCTTCTCATCCTTCTCCTTCTTCTCATCCTTCTCCTTCTCCTTCTTCTCTTCCTTCTCCTTCTTATCATCCTTCTCCTTCTTCTCATCATTCTCCTTCTTCTCATCCTTCTCCTTCTTCTCATCCTTCTTCTTCTCATCCTTTTCCTTCTTCTCATCCTTCTTCTTCTCATCCTTCTCCTTCTTCTCATCCTTCTTCTTCTCATCCTTCTCTTTCTTCTCATCCTTCTCCTTCTCCTTCTTCTCATCCTTCTCCTTCTCCTTCTTCTCATCCTTCTCCTTCTTCTCATCCTTCTTCTTCTCATCCTTCTCCTTCTCATCCTTCTCCTTCTTCTCATCCTTCTCCTTCTTCTCATCCTTCTCCTTCTCCTTCTTCTCATCCTTCTCCTTCTCCTTCTCCTTCTTCTCATCCTTCTCCTTCTTCTCATCCTTCTCCTTCTTCTCATCCTTCTCCTTCTCCTTCTTCTCATCCTTCTCCTTCTCCTTCGTCTCATCCTTCTCCTTCTCCTTCTCCTTCCTCATCTCCAAGGGCATTTAAATTAAAGGTACAGTGTTCTGCACTAATTTAAAGGCTCTCTGAAGCCTAGAAACCCTTTAAATAAGTCATCTTCGTAGCGGAGAAATTCGCATCGAATCGAATTTCACACTGGAATTCGCCGAATCAGCCGAATCGAATTTTTCATTTCTTCGCTCATCTCTATTTGTAATGTATGCAAAAACTTGTGCACAAGTGACTTGAATATCTCTTATGACATCATAATGCCCAATGAGGTTCCCTTGCATGGTCGGAACAGCCAGCTGATTAAGTAGCACCAGAAACAAGAGCATTCAGTTGTGAAGGCTTGTACATTGCCCCAGATGACTTTGTTTCATCATACTGAGCTTCTAAATCTAGCTAGATTTATTTTCCATGGGTTCTTTATGCTGTCATGGTTAATAACACCGCTGAACACACGAACCGCTGATGTTCAAGTCGAACGTTCATTTGACTTGAACATAAATCCCATTACTATTGATCAGTGGGTGACTTTACACATATGTTTTGCAATGTAGTATTTGTCATTCCTCTCTTCCATCTTTGCAGCCAAAGCCGTCACTGACGGTTTGAACACCAGTGAATGCGGTATGAAATGATAGGATGAATGCAAGTGTGGTATGTGTGCCAACACTAAAATAGTCTAAACAATATGAATGTGACCTCAGGGCCTTAGTTGATTAGGTAATCATATTTTTTTTTAAATTAAACTTTCTATTTTGAGGGTAGGTAGGTTAATTCTTAAGAGCCCACTTTCAAGCAAAACAACCACATTGATATTGCACATTAACACTGGGTAAGAGAAAGACATAAAATATCTGGTTCAGGCATTTAATTTTATGAAGACATTTAATTTTATTAAAGTCTAATGTGTTCTAATGGTAAAAGAAATCCATAATACTTAAAAATAGTGCTCATGCGCTTATGGATGTGCAATGCTAAACACAAAAAAAACTATTGCAGCAGTCCTAAAATTGTGCATTTTGTTTTTAAACAAATGGGAATAGAAAGAGATCTATGAAAGACCTTGGCTTGAGTTATACATCTACCAGAGGTCTATTGATGATATCCTAGTGGGAATCTTTCGAAAAATGTATTATATGTATTAACTGTAATATACAGGTGAAACTCGAAAAATTAGAATATCGTGCAAAAGTTATTTGTTTCAGTAATGCAACATAAAAGGTGAAACTAATATATGAGATAGACTCATTACATACAAAGCAAGATAGTTCAAGCCGTGATTTGTCATAATTGTGATCAGGGGCGGACTGACCATTCGGGCACTTGGTCACTTCCCGAGGGCCCAGGGTCAGTAGGGGGCCCCATGAGATGCCCCTGGAACCTTTCATAGGCTTTTTCATAGGCTTTTTTGGGTGTGGTTTAAGTGTGGGCAAGGACACAGGGGCCCCATGATCCCCTATTGCCCGGGGGCCCCATGAGTTGCCAGTCCACCCCTGATTGTGATGATTATGGCTTACAGCTCATGAAAACCCTAAATGTACAATCTCCGAAAATTAGAATATTGTGAAAAGGTGCAATATTCTAGGCTCAAAGTGTCCCACTCTAATCAGCTAATTAAGCCATAACACATGCAAAGGGTTCCTAAACCTTTAAATGGTCTCTCAGTCTGGTTCAGTAGGAATCACAATCATGGGAAAGACTGCTGACCTGACAGTTGTGCAGAAAACCATCATTGACACCCTCCATAAGGAAGAAAAGCTTCAAAAGGTAATTGCAAAAGAAGTTGGATGTTCCCAAAAGTGCTGTATCAAAGCACATTAATAGAAAGTTAGGTGGAAGGGAAAAGTGTGGAAGAAAAAGGTGCACAAGCACCAGGGATGACCGCAGCCTGGAGAGGGTTGTCAGGAAAAGGTCATTCAAAAGTGCTGGGAACTGAGGCTGGAGGCAGTGCATCAAGAGCCACCACACACAGACGGATCCTGGACATGAGCTTCAAATGTCGTATTCCTCTTGTCCTGAACAACAAACAATGTCAGAAGCGTCTTACCTGAGCTAAAGAAAAACAGACCTGGTCTGTTGCTCAGTGGTCCAAAGTGCTCTTTTCAGGTGAGAGCAACTTTTGAATCTCACTTGGAAACCAAGGACCCAGAGTATGGAGGAAGAATGGAGAGGCACACACTGCAAGATGCTTGAAGTCCAGTGTGAAGTTTCCACAGTCTGTGTTGATTTGGGGAGCCATATCATCTGCTTGTGTTGGTCCACTGTGCTTCATTAAGTCCAGGGTCAATGCAGCCGTCTACCAGGAGATTTTGGAGAACTTCATGCTTCCTTCCACAGACGAGCTTTATGGGGATGCTGACTTCATTTTCCAGCAGGTCTTGGCACCTGCCCACACTGCCAAAAGCACCAATACCTGGTTCAATGACCGTGGGATTATTGTGCTTGATTGGCCAGCAAACTCGCCTGACCTGAACCCCATAGAGTATCTATGGGACATTGCCAAGAGAAAGGTGAGAGACATGAGACCGAACAATGCAGAAGAGCTGAAGGCCGCTATTGAAGTATCCTGGTTTTCTATAACACCTCAGCAGTGCCACAGGCTGATAGCTTCCTTGCCACTCCGCATTGAGGCAGTAAAATTGCAGCAAAAGGGGCCCAAACCAAGCTCTGAGTACATATGCATGCTTATACTTTTCAGCACGATATTCTAATTTTTCGAGTTTCACCTGTATATAGAATTAAGTTCACTGTGAATATTCATAAAAAAGCATAGATTTCCTAGATCTCACTATATTCAAACATGGAGATACACTGGGGACTAAAACATTTTTCAAGAATACAGACAGAAATGGATATGTACCAGTAAAAAGTTGTCACCACCCAAAATGGAAGCAGGCCATTCCCAAAGGGCAATTTATGAGGATAAGGAGGAATTGCCTACTGAGAGAAGAATATGTGAAACAAACAAATACCCTTATAGATAGAGTTAGGGGAAAAGGGTACAAATTGGAAGATTAAAATAAAGTGAGAGAGGAAGTAGGCCTTTTAAATAGGGAAGATCTGTTGGCGGGAAAGAGGAGAAAAGAATCAAGGTCCAGGATACCACCTTTATTACTGGGTTTAATAAACAAGATAAGGAATTAGAAAAATGCTTTAAATGACATTGGTCTATTTTATGTAAAGACCCTGTATTAAAAACTATACTCCCCCCAAAAAAAAACATCCTTTATCTATAGATGGGTTCCAGGTTTGAGAACCAAACTAGTTCATAACATCCCAGACCACCCCAGAAAAAAGCTCTCCCTCTTTAAGGAGGTAGAATTTTTCAGGTGTGGTCGAAGTGGCCCGTGTAGACATACCAAAAAATTACCAAGAAAAATCACTATGTTTATGTCACACCAAACTCTTAAACAATATACTAATAAATCATTTATTACATGTCAACCTAAATTTGTCTGTTACCTGTTACAATGTATCTGTGGGTACCAGTATATAGGTAGAACCACGTGTAAACTTACCAAAAGAATAAGCAAACATATTACTGTAATGGAACCGACCCAGACTGCGCTTGAGTACTTCCGTTAGCATACCACTTCCCCATCTGAACACTGACAACAGACACCACAGCCTACCATACAAGACTAGACAACACCAGTCTGTCTGAACATGGAACTCTTTATTTTAAAACTCAAACAGGCTTTTTATACAATACACACTGAGACTGATCACATGATGATATGCAAACACAGCTATATACAAAAATTGACTTAACACTCTAAACAATAAGTTAATTAGGTTAGCTAACTGGGTGACAAAAACAAAAGGTGAATGGGAATTCACACCTAGACAATGGTTTGATGAATTAGGATCTCACTACAGAGCAGACGGTCTGGCTCCTTCAATTCACATGTCTAGTTCAGAATCAGCAACCAGGAATAGTCTTCATATGGCTGATAAATATTACTGTCTCATCTGAAGTCATTCCATTATCAGCATCTATTAGTCACCCTGTGTCCATAAGAGACTTGCACATAAGAGGGATATGGGGAGCTGAGACAGGGGTCTCCCAACCTCTGCAAAGTAAGCTGGGTTCCATGAGCCCCCCACCCAAAGTGACTCCCGTCACAATTACCAACATCATGAAGGGATATCAGAAACATAGTGTTTCGAATCACTTCATAATGGTACACAATAAAGATAAGCTACAATTATCTTTTTTTTTACTATAGACAAAGTTGATAAACATTGGAGAGAATCTCATATGATTAGAGAGATCTCAAAAAATTAAACCAAGTGGATATATGAACTCTAAACTTTAACACGGGAAGGGTTAAACATAAAAATAGATCTACACTGCTTTATAACAGATTTCTAATGGAATAGAGTGAGAGTATGTCAATTATATCAACACACTTCTAATTTTTCATTTTTTTATTTTTAATTATTTATTTATTTATTTATATTCTAAGTTTAGTGTGTTGATGCTGAGAATTAGATATATCAGGCATAGTAGTTTAGCTGTTTCCCCTTTAAGGGGGCAGACCTAGTAGGGTAGAACGAGGGTTTGTAATTGTAAGTTTTTAAAAATTGATTAGAAAATAAATAAATTGATATGCAATGGCATGTGAATTGAAGTTGAATGAAGCTCATTAATATGTAACACCGAATGTACTCAGCAATATTGCAGTTTTGCACAAAATAAATGAACACCTGGCTGATGAGTATAAATACCAATAACAATATGGTGGATTTTGTACTTCCTGAAGATAATCTTTGATCTAAACACATCGAGGTTTGATGACGCAACGTCCGCTGACGTCACATCTAGTCTATGTAACGCACGCCGTTCTGAGGAGTGCTTAGCACAGCTGCTTCTACACACCATTATTAATAAGGCTGACTACACCAGTGCTGGGCACAGGCACTTTACTTGTGAGTGATATATTTTTTCACATTTATTCTTCAATAAAATATCTTATGGTTTTACACTATGGGATATCCCCTTTTTTTGCTTTTTTGGCGAAATGGCTATCCTAAACTTGCGGTGATCTGGAAAGAATTACTTCATTGGGGAATGCCCCACTAGTAATATAGACCACTCTAGAAATAGATGGTCATTAGCTAAGGGTGAGTTTTAGTCCATATGGGGTACCTTTTTTTGAGCACAGTGGAGCATTTTGAATTGATTGAAGAAAATACGCAATTAAAGTAAGTTGGAGTATAAGTGTATTATTGGAATGGTTATTGTTTGAAATTATATGCACATGATTATATGTATAGTATCAATATACGGTCCGTATACATTTTTATATTAAAAATATACTTTGCAACCTACAACAATAACAATTAATTAAAGAAAATACCCACAGCAAGACCCAAAAGGGCTCAGATATGCCTATTATATCATGGCATGTTTCATACAAAAGCCATATGCCATCTTTATGGACTAGCAATAAATTCAGTTAATTTAGTCTCTATGGACTAGCAGTTAATTCAATGGCACTCCCATTTAATAATATACTCTATTACAGTTCATCTTTTGGTGCCTTTTCTGTACATAGTTTTAAAAAAAATGTTTGTGACTTGCAGTGAGTAGTTGTTAATTTGGGCAAATATGCTGGTCAGTAGGCCAAAGTTATACAACCAAGCTGATCGACTCTGCAAGACATAAAAAATACATTTGAAGAACATTCAATTTTCTTTCAACCTGTGGTTGAAAGACAAAAACAAAAATACATAAAGACCAATTAGAGAAAAAAAAGTTAAAGGTTGCTTCAAAAAGTGATTGTTTTTGGAGACCTGGATTTATGAAACAGCTAATAGTGTAGACATATGAACTTATTTTTATGACTTTGTTCAATTTCTTTTTTTTTATCATGAAACCTGTAAAAATCTTCTTAGTGTTAATGCTGAGCAGAATATAAAACTGACTTTGTTTAAAACCAATGCTGCTTCTGATACTGTAGTTCATTTGAACTGTAGAGAAAAACACATGTACAATAGACAGAAAAGATTTAAAGCCACATACAGCAATATGTAAGCATAATATTTAAATAATTAACACTTTAGGTAAAGTCATAAAGGGCATAACTGATAATGCAAAAGACACATTGTTTTGTGAGTACTGTGGCAAAATACAAAGTACATAATGCCATGTTCATCAATCATTAGTGTTACACAATTTGGGTTTAAAAAAAAATCTTTACATTTACAACCATTATTTCAGGGGTTTCCCACCTGTGGTCCACAGGCTGCATGCAGCCCAAGATGACTATGAATGAAGTCCAACACAAAATTGTAAACAAACTTAAAAATGTTGGTTTTTTTGGTGGGGGATTTTTGTAAAAATGCATTTATACTCAGCAAACACATACAGTTGAAGAAAAATTGGACAGTGTTCGTTTACTGGACTTTCATTAGGTTATGTTCCCAAATTAAAATACCCAATATTCACAATTATGCCTTATTCATGTCATCGGTTTTGGCAGTACCTATATTTGTGAGATACTATTTTCAAGGATGAAGCACACCGAAGCCAAAAATAGAACCAAAATATCTGATGAGCACCATGAGAATTCATTGAGAATTGCTACTACAATTTATGATGAACAAATATGTATACTCTCCAGAGCCTCGAGGGAATCAATATATAAAGCCTGTAAGACCATGCTGATGGCCACACAAGTGGCTGAGTGTCCGACTGATGGTGCGGTCGGCCTTACAATGAATTTCAGGGACAAATTCCTTTCCTCAGAGCTATTACCAGCCTGAATGTAGGTCATGCTTTAAATGTCTGCAGCCAATACCGCCTATGACCAAGCCCCTTCCCTTTGGCCCACAGGAAGGGGAAGGTGTCATGGGAGTAGTTAGAACCATGTGTACAGAGAAAACCATATCAATGGTACACATAAATATATAAATACATAAAAACATATAAATAATAATATCATGATAAAAATATATATATATTAATGGATTGTAATAGTTAAAAGATGAAGATACTTGTGCTAAGCGACCATATCAAAGTAACTAGGATGTGAAGTGGGGAGCTAAATGATGTGTAATAGTGCAGGCCTCGTGTCCCCCAAGGCGGTGGAGAGTGGGCCTCGTGTCCCCCACGGCAACAAAGAAACCGGAAGTCAGAAACTGGAAGTTGGCTTTACAACAAGGCTTGGAACGCAAGTGGAACGCAAATCGATTCCCGGGGCCTGGGGAAAACATTGCAAGCCACCCACTCTATCTGTGCTCTCCACAAAGGGATTTCCCCTCGCATTTGGCAAGCGGGCGAGCAGAACTTTTCAAGGCAGCACTGAGGTAGCAGTGATGTCATTGGCACCTTTTAGGTAGCAGCCAGGACATAGGGTTCAAAATGTGCTTTTTATTTAAAGGTTTTAGTTTTTCAGGTTTTTTTTTATTTGTAGAATTTCTTTATTTGCAGGGTGGTGGGTCCCAGAAAAAGTGGACTTTGCTTTTTGCATGCAAGGTTTCCTTTAAGGAAAAATACCAAACTGCAAGCTTCGTCAGATACCAATGTTTATATTTTATCCATCATTTAAGTTATAATGCCTTAGATAAAATACATTTAAATGTAATAATGTATTTAAAACACATTTTAGAGAATGACCCATGTATTTATATTTAGATAACTATACTTCTATTCTTCTTACTCTCAAAATTTGTAACCAGAGTTTTGTATTTTTAATATATCTTCTCACCGTGAAAAACAGATGTTGACTTTTCTGTGAAACATGCAAAGCCTCATCTGGTATTTTTCAAGAATCAGCAGCACAGGAAAACATTTCGACTTCATACCGTAGGGTTTTTATCTGTTCTTGTCTTGACTTTTTTAATTATTCATTTGAACAGACAGGATAAAAATAATTAGCCTTGAAGCTTAAAAACAAAAATAAGACAGACAGCAAAGACAGTTAATATATATTATCTTATTACAATAAATTACATTTATTTCAAGAAATATTTCCTCATTTCAAATGAGGGGTAATATTGTCATATACGACAAAGAATCACATATAATAATAAAAAATTGATGTGGAATGTAACTAGTAAATGTAATTCAGCTGAAGGGGTGTTTATATGTTACACTATCACAGAAGAAAACCTTTATGAGACATTTTCCAATTGTGATTCCTAAATACCAGCAACCATAGGTATTTAGATAGAAAAAAATACACATGACCAAAAAAAGTCCTAAACCCTCACAAAAAAAAAAAAGAAAAACTCTAGCCTTAACAGTGAAAAAAACCCTTCCTGATCCACAGAAACAATTCCTTATGTATTCATTGTCGTCTATATTTTTTTGCATTTAGGTTGCATCCAGCCATTTTTGAAGCAATATACTTAGGGGAGCAGGCAGAAGTAAATAGGGAGAGAAAACATTTGGCCAGGTGCAACGTTAGGCAGCAGCAAATATTAAATGCAGAATCATAGGGCCATAGGCTGTTTTCCCTTTCTAAAATCAGTTTTTCTTGGAATACATTTTATTTTCCTTTATTTTGCTAAGATACTTTATTATTTTGTAGATGAGGTGCATTCTTGTGTGGTGATAAAGTGTGCACCAAAGCATTAAACATTTATCCTCCCATTTCCATAGCTGCCATTACATATAGGCAATCTCCTTTATTGAGAAAAAAATCCAGGCAGACCTAAAATGGGATTCAGAGGTTCTGTACATGGAGTTAGTGGGAGATGAGCAGATTCTGCAGTTAAAAGCAGTGGCTGGGCTGCGCCATCTAAAGCCCTTTTCTTCAACCTCTTCCACTAATCATTCTATAGCCCCACAAAATGGTTATAAGAAGTTGACAGAACAAGGAGCCACTGCCATATGGAAGGATAGTCCACAGTACTCTGCAGTGTAGGCCATATTTAATGTATCTGTTGCTGGAGTGGAAAAAAAGTCCCCAGATCACACTCATGCCAATCATCTAATGCCATCATGGCAAAACTGCTGACTTTGCACCTGTTCCCATTCCAGCTCATTGAATCACCACTTTACATGAATTTATGGTACCCATCTATCTTATTTTTTGCAGACGGCCTGCTTTCCACCAATTTGTGACATGCAATAAGGCAACAGAAGGCAGAGGAGGAATAGGAGGAGGAGGGATGGGATTTTGTCACTGAGGAGGAAGAAATGGAGCAGGAGGTGGAAAGCTACGGCCATAAGCTTCCTACCCTTCTACAAGGCAGGTGGATAGGCAATAAACAGCAAGTAGGAAGGGGGGAATTCTATAGCCAGGAATAAGGGCAATAAGAAAAAAAGTTACGGTCATTTGCTAATCACCCTTCCTCAAATCTTCGATGTACATAGGAAAGGAAGGCTGGAGGCTATACACTATACCATTTTAACACATTTAATTTTTTACATATCTGCTGCCTTTTTGTATACTTTTATTTACCTTTTTACCTTGTAAAGCTGCCCTTGCCCTGGTCCAGCAAACAAAGACAGGGGCAGCAATGCAAACTGAGGACAGCCTTGGACAAGAAGAAAGTCCTGGGCCTTTTCCCTATAAAAAAGGGGTTCTTGCAAGATTAGGCTGCCAACTCAGACATTTGCCTTGCATATGTGATGGCTGCAAGGAATACCATCTTGTAGGTGAAAGCAGAGAGAATAATGTCTCTAAGTCATAAGGGGTGAATTGATCCATGCCCCATGTAGGGCTGTGTTTACCACATGGATGCACAGGTGTTCCGTGCATCTCTGTGACAGTCCTATTCATGTCTATTGGGACACAGAGGCTGTATGGACACAGCCACTGTGTCCCAATATGACATGCAGGTGCATGTACCCAAATGACCACTGGATGCTCTCAGGGCCACGCAGCCGCACTTGTGCAGATGTCCATAAAGCCACTGCATCCAAACAGAAAATAATGACAGTAAAAAATGGCAGTACAGAGCTGTGGTTTTCATCGTATGTACCAGTAGTAAAGTGCAGGGAGCTAGTGAGCAGTATGTAATGGTTCAACAGTCAGTGAGCAATATGTAGCTCAGGGAAGACAGTGATCAGTACATAGTTCCAGGTTGGTCAGTATGCAGTATGTAGTTTCAAGGCAGTCAATGAGCAGTATGTATTTTCAGGGTGGTCAGAGAGCAGTATGTAGTGTCGGGATGGTCAGTGAACAGTATGTAGTGATAAAGCAGTCATTGAGTAGTATGCAGTGGCAGTGCATTAAGCCAGTCACATACATCATGGTTGGAAATGGATGACTTGCAAGGCTCCTATCTCTGCTTCCCCTCCTTCTCCATCTTCAATTGCTAGATTTGGCAGAATGAAGCAGTCACTTGTACGAGGCGTAGAGAAAGTGGCCAAAGTGCTAGCCCCTCTGACACTGCATGCATCCTTAGAAAGGGATAGACCAGTGGCAAGCTGCTCCCCCTGCTCCCCCATGCTCTCTGCAGTACATGGAAGGTGCTCAAGAAGAGTGTTATCCTACCCAGAAGTTCAGGAGAGTGGTGCTCTGTCAACTAGAGCCAGCAGTGGTGTACAGTTATCACAGTAAGTGTTTATACACACATATCAAACCAGTGATGTACTGGGCAGTTTTTCATAATTTGTTAAGTATGCAGTAATAAAAAAGGAGCATTTAATACTTTAAAAATCATTTGCTTCAGAGCAATAAAAATGTTCAAATGTCTATTAATGTAATAGCATGATGCCATCCAAGCTGCAATTACAATATATTATGGATGCTTGAAGATTTTGTATTCATGTTGGTGACAGTTGGAGGTCTCTGATTATCATTAACCTTTAAGCATATGCATGTCAGAAGTCAAGAGAATCTTGTCAGGAATTTTTTTCAGGGATAATAAATGATACAGCTCTGGTCCTACACTTCATGCTAGTGATCTGACTGGTAACCACTTATTGTACAAGTAAATTAAGTGTATTGCTTTTAAGGCTGTGAAGTTTAGATATGGGTTTTTTTTTTGCATCATTACATTGGTCCAGCTTGAACTGACGTAAGTATACAGTATGTATGTGTCATACCTGGCTTATCCCTGTGGAAGCTGGAAAACACAGTAGTAGGTGCCATTACTGCAGTGATTGCCACTAGCTTCCGAGTCCCATGCAAAGTGAACACAGCAGGGTGCTTGATCAGCATTGGGAACTATTGATAGAAAGCCTTAAATTTTTTTCATTGAATGCAAGGCATTCTTTGATTGGATGGGGTGGAGATTGTGAAGTCACTGCCCTGCCTCTCCACCTCTTCAAATCAGAGAACACTTTGCAATCATTTAAAAAATTAAGTGTGAAAAAATGCACCGTGAAATGCATGCATGCCATACAACCGATCTTCTTTATTCACAATGCAGCAAGGCAGACTCTTTGCATCTGATCTGGAAACTAGAGTCTATCACTTTGTCTTCTTCAGAGATTTCCAGCTTCCACAGGGATCAGGCAGGTATGGCACATACATACTTACTTTGGTTCAAGCTGGATCAATGAAACTATGCAAACAAAGCCATACATAAACTTTTACTTTAAGTGCTAACATGATACCATTAGACTGATTTTTAAATGATTTGAACATGATCACATAATAAATTGTGTGAATATTCAACTCATTATTTTTCTTTTACATGATTGGATAACTGAAGTTAATCTCCACACATATTATTGTGTGAACATTCTCAAATTACTGCTTGTGTCCTTCCAGTCAAACTAATTGCTGCTTCCAACCTGATCTCAAATAATCTGAATAATATGGACCAGAGCTGAAAATATACTTTGTTTTCTAAATGTACCAATAGATTTTTGCAAATATGTTATGTTAATACCTATGATCAATTTTGAACTACATTTATTGGTAATGGTTTCCAGGCTTAAATATACCCTTATTGTAATTATCATTGAGTCCAGCTTTTCATCAGAAGTAGAACATTTTGAAGAACAATAAAAGCACACTGAATCATATGCTTTTACCGCTGTGACTGGAAGAAATGTTATTGTTGAAATGGCTATCGAATTTATCCTTATGTTAGAAAGCATATTGTACGTTCAAACAAAGACATGGCAATGCAAGTAATAGAGCTTGCAGCTGATGGTTAAAATAATAATTAGTGTAATATATCAATAACATTACACATAAGCTCAACCAATATTAGAAGTGATTATTCCTGATGTCTTTAAATTCATATCACAAAAGTTTTAAATTAGTGACAGCATAATCATCATAATTATATAGTAAATTAACTAAATTATTCTAATAAAGTGTACTTGATTTTCAATACAAAACAGTTTCATTGTTCCTTATAAAACATTTGACAGTGGAATGAAAAACATAGGGGTGAACTGTGATTGGCTTGTGCTTGCCACTTGCCACAATCCAGGTTTGTTTTTAATCTATCTTTGCTACGTTAGCTTTGTTCTTTATTATTATGCACCATACTTGCAGATTGTCTTTGTTTCTTCAGAAAGCATTGTGATGCATCACCATCATAATAATAAATAGCCTGTCAACACATTTACTGGACCGAAGCCCTCTAGGGATAATTTCTGAATTTTCATCAAGACTGCTGTGATTAGTGTATCTGATTATCATAATCAAATAACTAATTAACCATCATGTTTTAGTAGGGACAAAAACAATGCTTTCTCCAGCCTTTAAGTATAAAAAAAATTGGTAACAAGTAAAACAACCAATAGGTAGGTAATATATAATAACATAACCTTTTGGGAATACATGCAAAAATAGTTCAGTTTTCTTGAATGTATAGCCTGCAATGCACAATATTTTTTTTATCTTGCTGACATCCCAAATTCTCCATAAAACATAGGCATATAAACAATGGAAAATAAAGACTACCCTATAATGGTATGGCGCTCACAGCTACATAGCTAGAAACTTCAATATTTAAAGCAAGGAAACCAAAGTAATCAATAACGAAAACAAGAACCAAAATAATTACTTTGACATTTACATTAACTATTCTTTCATTTAGCAAAACAATATTCCTTAGTTTGTAACCAGAAACTAGTTTCTACATTTTGCCTGGATATGTGTTACCAGAGCTTCTATCATCCCAACGTGTTCTGTCTGAAAACAAACAGCTGAGATTTGGTGAGATGGGTGGTACAAATCTACTGTGGGCTGGTTATAGAATATGACATAGGCCTCATTCATACGGGACAATTTACTAACTCTCCTGGAAGATTTTACTTCTGGCAGCAGCACTTTGACATAAAAAACACTTGGTCTTGTAAAAGCTTGTAACATGTTAAGGCACGTTTAGGCATATTGAGGTACAACAAGCATTTGGGCAATAATTAATTTCATTGGGCAGAATAATCATTTATTCTGGCTATTGAAATGAGTTAACACTCATTTCAATAAGTGCTAAATGTGCCTAGCATTAAGGTACCATTAGATGAATTTACACATGTTTACAAGTGTTAAACTTTTTTTTTCGTGCAATACACTGGATGCTTTGACAGTATTTTTTTTCTGTTCCTCTAAACTCCCCTGCCTCTAAACTCCTCTAAATGCCTATGTGTGCATGGACACATTGGCTAACATGCAGCTGTGTTTAGAGGCAGGAAGAAAAAACACCATGCACAAATAGGAGCATCTGAAAAAAACATCCAGTGTGCATGAATCCTTAAATATTTAAATATAAACATACATTTTGCTTACTTTTCTGTTAGGTTTTTGGTTCAGATGCCAGTATAACACTTCTGTTGCCCTCACACATTCAGGATGCTGGCAGCTCAACTAAGAACAGAAACTCTACCGAGTTTGGTCTGGCAAGTCAGTTTCTTCTGTGTAATTATTGCTTTGGGATGGTTCCCTTTTCCTGTTGTCCCCTCTGTTAACTAAAATCATCCTCCTCCGATCTGCCCCCTATCCCCACCTCTGTAATCTTGTAGTGGAGAGGAGGTTAATAGAACTGAGGGATCTGTAATAGACACTCAACAAGAGTGCCTGAATATGACCGTTTTTTCTGGCGAACGCCTCTATTCATAGAAGCCATACTATAGCTTCTATAACCGAAAAACCATCTGTGAATTTAGGAGCAGACCTTTCAATCATTCATTCATCCTCCATTCATAGATCACATTTCATTTATAGATGCTGTGGTACTGCTTCTAAGAATGGATGAGCTAGTCTGAAGGGGCAGACATAATTGGGAACTCTTGACGAATGCCTGTCACTGCTCCCTCAGTTCTATTACCCCCGCAGCACCATAAGATTAGAGTGGCAGGGATAGGGGGATCTGTGGAGGAGAATTTACACTTACAGAGGAGACAGAATTACAAAGGAGACATCCTACCAACTGTAAATAATGGGTCTTTGTGTTATTTTTTCTTTTGCCTAAACATAGGCTTTAGCCATTTTGTTTAACCCCCCAACCACGATTCTCAAAACGGTTTTTGTTTGTTTTTATAAATGTCTTGATACCCACTTTTAAAGTGGTATTAAACCAAAAACCAAAAATGTAATATATTCCAGTTTACCAATCTTTAGATGTGGTAGCTGCATCAGTTTCTTTCTTACTTTTTTCCCCTCTGCTTTCATCTGGTGATCTAGCGAGTAACACGCTCCCTGTTTTAGATTGCCTCTACTCTGGATGAAGGAGCACAGTGGCATCTTTGGACAGCAGCATTGTCAATCTGGGAGGAGGGAAGTGTTAGCTTCACTAGCAGATTTAAAGACACTAACAAATTGAAGCCACTTCAGCTTGCACTTTGTAAGTCATTACAGCAAACATTTTTTCCTTTTGGGATAAAGGATAAAGGTTTTACATAAATAAACAAGCACCCATGTCAATGTTTAATGATTTGTCTCAAGACACTCTCATGTAACTGATACTTTTGCTGAAGAGCTTTTTCTTAATGGCCAGATCATCAGATGAAAATAAAAGAAAGAAAGCCTAACAAGGAAAATGAATACAGCCACCACATCTAAGAATTGGTAAGCTGCAATATAGTAATTGCTTGCTTTTGAATTTAAAACTAGTTTAACCTCCCTGGCGGTATTCCCGAGTGTAGCTCGGGGTAACATTTCAGTACCAAAAGCGGTAACCCCGAGCTACACTCGGGAATACCATGCGGCGCTGCTCCGGCAAGTGTTCTTCACTTACCTTACCCTGCGCTCCCGCGATGTGTCCCCTGCAGTGTCCCTGGCCATCTCCTCCGGCCGATGCCGGCATCCGGCTTCTGTGTCCTGTCCCTGTGACGTCGGGACGTACGGGCGCCGCCGCCGGCGGCGGGAAATTTAAAAATTTTAAAAAATGTCATTTTTTTTTTTTTACATTTTACACAGTAAAACATTGCTGTTTCAACCTATTTCACATACATATTGTCCCTAGTGCTTTGTCCTGCGCCCTGCCTGCATTTTGTCTGTTCTTTCTGCCTGGAAACTGAGAAATGTCCATGGCGTCCAAAAAGTGTCCCTTTAGGTCAAAAGCGGTTTAGATCAGCTAGAGAACAGCGATAGTAAATCAGAACTACTTGCAGAATTGAGTGATAATGATTCGTGGGGGAAATTCGTCATCAGAAACTGAAAACGATTTTGCGACTGAGCTCAGCAATGTGCGAACTTGGCGCTCTATTTCACATTTCAGTGTTTTTGGTTTGATTATATTATTGAATTAAATTTTTTATTATTTTTATATTATTTTTATGATTATTTATTAAATTATAATTTATGATTTTGTGTTTCAAATTTTATCATACCCGGGATGTTTACTAGACTCTTGTTCGGACAGATTTCAGTGAGTTTTTCCTAAAAATTACAGCCTACAATAAAAAAAATACATATTTCCATGCAAAAAAATGGTACCGCTTTCAGCACCAAAAATCTGAAATAATCATACCGCCAGGGAGGTTAATGGGCGGCGGATCCAAGGTGGCTGCCTAATCATGGAAATCCGGTCTACTCAGGGACACAGCAGCATACTGCAGCCCCACGGGGTCACTTCACAGCATCTCTTCCCAGTGAACTGGCCACCTAGCACCTGGGGATCATGACCAAGATGAGGAAAGAGGATCTCCAGCCACAGAAACTGACAGCCTTCTTTACTCAGGGACACAGACAAGATGGCACCAGCTCATTTCCTACCCCAGCCTCTTGTTCTTCACAACAGCACATCCATCATAGAAGAGAAGCAGCCCACCAAAGAGCCAGCATGAGGTGAGCTCTAAGCATGATTCAGGGGATGATACCAGAGATCTCCCTGACACTGTTGATCTTTTCACTACTAACAACCAGACTGTACTAGACACTACTCTAAAAAATATCCTCATATCCTTGAGAAGCTCCTTAGATGCTGATATGATGTCATGTGTCCATATGTTTGGCACAGAATTACAGGCTGCTTCATCCAGGGTGGATCATATAGAAACAAAGATGGGGGAATTTGCCACAACTATAAATGGTCTGATTGATGTCCATCATATATATAGCAGACATTGAGGATAGATCCAGAAGGAACAATTTAAAGATCAGGGGTATCCCAGAGTTAGTCCAACAGCCTCATCTCACTAAATGTCTCATACAAGTGTTCAGTTGCAATCTGCCTGATCTATCGGCTTTAGACATGACTGTGGACAGAATACATTGTTTGCCCAAGCTACCACATCTCCCTGGCCACATACCCAGAGATGTCATATTACACTTGCATTTTTTCCATGTAAAGGAGCATCTGATGTCTGTGGCACGCATTAGAGATTACATTCAGCACAGTAAACTTAAGCTATATTGTCCCAGTATACAGTATGCTCCAAAAGCACAAAAACCTCAATACAATCACAAAAGCATTGAGAAACAATAAGATCCTTTACAAGTGGGGGTTCTCAACCAAACTTACCATTACTAAAGATGGTAGTGAGCATGTTGTTGATTCTGTGGTGAAAAGCCTGACCCTCCCGAAATCCTGGAACATCATATCTGAAGGCCAAGCTCAGACGTCTTCTGCAAAGAGTTCTAACCATGTTCATTCAAACTGGAGTTTAGTCACCTCCAAGAATTCACGTATCCACACCTGACCCTGTACCAGAAGAGCTCTTTCAAAGCTGCACTTTCTTTCTGTTGGTTTTGAGTGGCAATATGCTGCACCCAGATCTTGCTGAACTAAACTCTATTTGTTTGGCAGTCTGTCTATATGTTCTCTCATTGCTGTTTTTTTTTGTTTACTACCTGTTTGTTTTTACTGTCAGATCCTTACATACCACAACCTATGTATCAGTCCAACTATGGATGAAACCCTTAAGCTAAAACAACTTTGTAACCTAGATGTGGCCAGCACAACTTGGAAAGTCTCATTACTTATTGTATGTGTTAGGAAGTGTGAGGAAGTACGCACAATGACAGTGAACTTCCTCTCTATTAATGCAAAAGGACTAAACCATCTTGCAAAGCCTAGATCCTTGTGGAAAGAGGCAGCACAGTATGGCTGTGACATTTTTTGATTCAAGAAAGGCAATCAAGCACATCTTAAATGCTCTATTGCTAAGTTTCCACACATTTTTCTGGCAAATGTGAACATCAAGAAAAGAGGCGTACTAACCGCCATAAGAGACTCAGTCGCATTTACACTCCATAAAGGGCCGTTATCTGACACTAGTGTGCAACTTCAATTCCACCACATGCACTGTGGCCAATATATAAGTCTCAAATAACCATCAGGTCCACTTCTTAAATAAGGTCCTACAGAAGATTTGCACGATTCAGCAGGGCTACTATGTGGGAACTTTAATTACACACCAGATCTGATGATGGACCCCACCACACTCTCCCGACTGCCTCAACCATTACTACAACCATTCCTACACACCCATGATCTTTATGACGCTTATAGGTGTATACACACTAATGGAAGGGACCACTCATTTTCTTCTACGAGGCATCATACTTACACCAGAATTGACTTATTTCTCAATGATAAGTGGCTTCTACCCAGAATGAAAAGTGTTGTGATCAATACCATTATCTGGTTGGATTATGCCTAGGTATTGCTGTCTGTTGGAGATTCATTTTCTCTTAAACCTACCTTCATTTGGAGATCCAACCTGTGGCTTTTCCAGGCTGCTCCTATCAAGCCTGCACTTGAAAAAAACCTGTTTGAATTTTACAACAGTAATGTAACATCTGTCGATGATCCATTTGTAGTATAGAATGCCCAAAGCATTTATATGTGGCATTCTTAATAAACTAGGAGCAAGGGTTCAGAGGCAGAGGTGGAGGCTTATTCAATACATCATTACAAAAATCCAAATGTTAGAAAATCAAAACAAGACCACTCCCTCCCAATCTTTATCTGAACAATTGCTGAAATTATGCTATGATCTTAGACTAATTCTATTAGATTACTTCCAGATTCTAGAAGGTTAATATGTCACACTATGCAGTCAGCAATAGGGCAGGGAAAATCTTAGCTAACCGCCTTTTTATCATAGATATAAAACCAATATCTTTTTTATACTATATCCAATTAACCAAGACAAATTATACTACCAGCAAGTCACTGCTGACACCTTTATTACAGCTCCCTTTTTAGTCTTAGGCATGATCCTAATATCTCACAACCTATGAATGAGATCATAAAAGATTTTTTGAAAGCAATTAAACTCCCTAAATTAACAGAATATCAACTAAGTAAACATAATTCCCCCTTCTCTGATGTTGAATTCTTCCGCACTGCTTAATAACAAATCACCAGGCCCAGATAACTTAACTAGGGAACACTACAAAACTTTTAAATACATTCTTGTCCCTCAACTGGTGAAGGTTTATAATTCTGCTAAAAGCATTAATGGTTGCACTACTGAAGCTGGGTAAGGACACTGTCACTCCACAGAACTATTGCCCTATCTCATTGTTAACAATGACCTGAAAATGTATGTGAAACTGTTAGCCACAAGGTTAGTGGACATTTTAGCTTCCTTTATCCGCTTAGACCAATCTGTATTTACAAAGGGGTGCCAGACTGCTGATGCTACTCAGAGCTTGATTGATATTATATATCTAGCTAGTAAAAACAGAACACTTTCTCTGATCCTTGCTTTGGACACAGAGAAGCTGTTCAATAGAATACACTGGAAATATCCAGCACAGGTGCTTGCCAGTTTTGTGTTTACAGGCCCGATCTACTCAGCTATAATGGCACTGTACACAAATCCATCCTCCCAGGTCTATATCTGGTATGTTGTCAACCTCATGGAACATATCTAATGGCACTCGGCAGGGGTGTCCATCTCTCTCCACTTATCCTTAAGTTATTGGTGGAACCTATGACTACATACATACATTCACATCCTCAGATAGTGGGCCTTTTGTTAGGAAGTAGAATGAACACTATCAGTCTTTTTTCAGACAACAATATACTGATGCTCACTGATGTGGAAACTTCTCTGGCTTCAGTACATCAAGCACTTCAACTTTTTAATAGGACTGTCTTATAAGGAAAAGAATGACTCAAAATTGTATATCCTTGACCTAGGAGTGCCAGCTAAAATCATACAGGATCTTAACCATACCTTTCCTTATGTGTGGAAAGATAGATGGATTACTTATTTAGGTATTGCCCTTACTTCCTGGGCGGATGACCTTGCTAAGGAAAATAACACCCCTTTTCTAGACTCTTTTTGCTCCAAATTAGACAAGCTAGCTCAATACAAATTATCATGGTCAGGACACTTAGCAGCTTTTAAAATGCAGATACTCCCATAACTACTTAGTCTATTTATTTAGAACATTACCTATCTCTGTATCAATTCTTACTTCTCATCCCTGTAATCTATGCTGAATAAATATCTTCTGCAGGGTAAAAAAGCACATTGTGCATTTATCAGGCTTATTATCCAGTTGCCGACCACAGATAGCTCAATGATGGCTACACTGCGGCCGGTCAGATCTGGGAGGGCGTCATATGACGTCCTCCTAGAACGCACTCTCCTGCGTGCCCCCCCCGGGGCATGCACCCGGCGATCTCCATGATCGCTGTGTTCTACGGACACAGCTGATCACGTGATGTGGTAAAAGGCCAATCACAGCGGCTTTTTACCACGTGATCAGCTGTGTCCAATGACACGCTGATCACAGGGAAATGCAATTGCCGGTTCTCGGCTGCACTTTCCTCACGCTGGCAGTTGTCAGAGCAGTGCCACCCACCAGTTCCACCCACCTATGCCCAGCAGTGCCGCCCACCAGTGCCCAGTAGTGACACCCACCAGTGCCCATCAGTGCCACCCACCTGTGCCCATCAGTACCACCCACCTGTGTCACCCAACTCTGCCCATCAGTGCCACCCAGATGTGCCTCCCAGCAGTGCCCCCCACCTGTGCCCAGCAGTGCCACCCACCAGTGCCCAGCAGTGCCACCCACCTGTTCCCATCAGTGTCACCCACCTGTGTCACCCACCTGTGCCCATCAGTGCCACCCACCTGTGTCACCCAACTCTACCCATCAGTGTCACCCACCTCTGCTCATCAGTGCCCATCAGTGCTGTCAGTCAGTGCCCAGCAATTGTGCCAGTCAGTGCCCAGCAGTGCAGCCAGTCAGTGCCCAGTAGTGCCACCAGTCAGTGCCCAACAGTGCCACCAGTCAGTGCCCAGCAGTGCTGACTATCAGTGCTGACTATCAGTACCCATCATCAGTGCCGCCTATCAGTTCCACCTATTAGTGCCACCTATCCATGCCACCTCATTAGTGCTGCCTATCAGTGCCGCCTATCAGTGCCTTTCAGTGCTGCCTATCAGTGCTGCCTATCAGTGCAGCCTCATCAACGCACATCAGTGAAGGAGAAAAATTACCTGTTTGCAAAATTTTATAATAGAAACAAAGAAAACTTATTTCTTTCAAATTTTTTGCTCTTTTTTTGTTTATAGCGCAAAAACTAAAACACCCAGCGGCAAGTAAATACCACCAAAAGAGAGCTCTATTTGTGAGAAAAAAATGATAAAAATTTTGTATGGGTACAGTACTGCATGACCACGCAATTGTCATCCAAAGTGCGATAGCACTAAAAGCGGAAAATTGGCCTGGTAAGGAAGGGGGTACAAGTGCCCAGTAGGCAAGTGGTTAAACTAAGGTGAACGGGAGGAGTTGACCATACTCAATTACATGACTACTGCTTATCTTCAATCCTTTCTCAACTAAGAAGGTGGTTTTCTCCTCACACCGCAACACTTTATAGGCAGAACTCAGTTTTAGATACCAGGAGGGAACTTGTACAACTACTTAATATCAATTCACCACATGCCCCATATAGATACCAAACTTTCTCTATCAATCGAAGCAACAGTAGTCGTTTGACTTAACTTTTGCAAAGCCCCACTCACAACTCATAAACTAACTCCCCAGAAATTCCCAATAGCTGCCTTAACACTTTTCATACCTAATCTTATTCTTACAACCTGGTACAGTAAGATATGCTCTCTTTAGAGTATTTATATCTGGGACCAGCCCTTAAAATATTTTGAGCACTGTAATTAGAATATTCTCTCCCTCCTACTGAACATTATAGATATTTACAAATTGACCACCTTTTACAAAACACTTAAAGCCTGTTCACTTCTGTGCCTTTGCAAGTAGCCCAATATTACCAATCAACCCACACACATTTTAAGGGTATCTACCTAGTCTATTCACTTCTTCCGGATAAAAATTAGTTTGTTAAATCTCCTTCAACTGTAGCTTTGGAGAAGGATTTTGGTACGGGATATCTGATTGAGCAGTGGCAGAGAGTCTTGAGCACCACATATAGTATAATGCTACCAGAGACTCTAATACATATTGTGTGGACTTGCCCACAACTTTGCCAGTTTTGGCCTCTGGAATTTAAACATATCACTCAGTTTTTGGGATTGAGTCTTCCATTAACTCCAGGTATAGCATTGCTATTCCTAGCAGTGGAGTCTGTTCCTCCCACATTTAGAATTTTAGTATCACACATACTCTTATCAGCCCATCTCAATATAGTTAACCATTGGAAAGACTCAAAAGTTCCAGAACTCAGAGAAGTCATTCAAACAACACACATCCATGGTACATACGAAATATTTTTGCATCCAAAATTGGAAAATATTCTACCATTATTGAATACTGGTCACCTTGGTTGACATGGTACTCGAGGCTCTCTAACTCTTGTACAACCTCCTGTCTGTAGCTAGAATAATAAACTAGTTATCCAATTCCACTTCAGGACTATACTGTATCTGCCTATATGTGTTTGTTGTTTAATACTTACTATTTACAATGAGCTGCAAAAGTTTGTGAGATGTAAGAGGTTTTTTTTCTTGCAGAGGAGACACAGTGGGGCCTATTTACTAAAGGCAAATAGGCTGTTCACTTTTCAAAGGAGTTTGGCCCAGAGCTTAGTGAGCATGATTCAATGTGTAAAGATTACCCAATCACAAAATTTAAAAATCTTGCACATGATTAGATGATGGAAGTCAACAAAGTGTCACTTCATTCACTAAGCTCTGGAGAAAATATTCTTGCATAGTGCAATTTCCCTTGCAAAGTGAACAGCCTATTTGTCTTTATACATCCTAAAATAAAATGCCTTGCTGCATGCAAACCATTATAAGGTAAAGTTCCACTTTAGATGATGCCTTAACATTGTTAAACACAAATAGAAAATATAATTTAACACTACATATCCCTGATTACAATTTGTAATTCTAAATTCAACTGTATGTACTCTTGATTGTTACATTTTATAATGCTTTTTATAATCCTTTTTGAGTGCTAATGATTTTTCTAGTACTGTCGATTGTATGGTGTGGTATACGCAACTCTTTCTTTAACACAGAAGTAAAGTGTATTGCCCACCTTGCTTTTTCACCTCCGACCTTATGCTGGCTCTCTCTGTATTTTTTTTAATGCAAAGAGAGACACTGTCCTTCATAGAATGAAGCATTTTAGTCTGATACAAGGATCAGAAACCTGAATCTCACAAACAAAAGGACAGGTATTTAATACCCATGGGCTTAAATTATAGCTTTCAGATTCAGGGTATAAACCTATAGACAAGCCAACTTGATTCAGTATAACCATAAATTGTAGTACAGTCTGCTAGAAAGTGGGCTTCTCTTGGTTTTCCTAACAGCCAGAAAGTTGTGACAGGTAACATGTCAAGCATAACTGAAGAACAAACTTTTTGGAACAAAAAAGTTAGTTCAAGTAACAAAGAATTTAATTCCAAGTTTCTGTTTTAGAGTAAGTTACAGAATACAAAAACAATTTAACAAATAACTTTCTTGTTTTTATAACACTTTAGCACAATCATAATGATGCACAGTCACTGTATTTTATAAGCAAAAGATTTGTATGATAAAATCTGGCACAAAGATTTGAAGACCCTGAAGATATGAAGACTCAAAAAGCAGTCTGGTGCAACCATGTCTGGTGAAAAGTTAATCTTACTGGTACTGAATTTTTAAAATTCCTACAAATCATAATTACACTCAGAAAGTATTTACGAGGAAGAAAATGTGTTTGTGTAATTTCCTATACTCAGGGGTGTACAAGACAGAGAGGCAGGGGGACATTTATCTCCTAAGGCCAGTGAATTGGGTTAGCTATTGGCATCCCAGATTGTATTATAAACATTTAAGATTCAGTGTATTTTGTTATATCCCCCCTCCCTCTCTTCATTAGCAGACCTCTGCTCACAGAATAACTTCCACATTATGACAGGAGCTTATGAACCATTACATCAATAGGTTCAACATGTATGAGAGACTGGTGTCCAAGCTCTAAGGTCTATTGAGTGACCAAATTATCCCAAACTGCCAACCACCAATTTTTATACAACCGAACATCTGGATTCCTCCTATTCAAACATATTGACATCTGTAAAACATATGCTGGAAAACATTTTCCATTTTGGGATTGTCCTGAAATCTTAAATGTGTGTCCCTCCTACTACATAGCTTTGCAAAGCACACTTGGGAAAGCATTACAGTTCTATTCTCCAGATACTGTAAGTTGCCTTATGTGAGCAGTTGTGCAATGGATTCTATTGAGAAAACATAATTTTAACTCCATTGGAGTTTATAAGTTTTGTTATTATTAGTTTTGTTTCTAAGCAGTAAAGTGGGATCACACTATGCAGGGGAGGAAATCAAGTGATTATCAGATGCCCCCTGGATCTATAGCTACTTCTTTTACTGCCTCCATCACGTCTGCTACTTATGTGTTCCCATATTGCATTATAATGCTATACGCTTGCAGTTGTTTGTAGGTGGGAACAAAGGGCAAGGAACATAAGGCAACATTCAAACCATCAAAAAAAAATAATAATAATAACACTGAGCTCTGACTCTGTAGTATAAATAAGACCAATAAGCTATAGTCATCATGAAGTACATCTAAAGCCAACACATGTTTTCTTTCATTTAGGGAAGGGTTAAAACTCTTGTCTTTTTTTCTTGCTGTCCGTATCCCATTAAAGAGATATACCTTGATTCTTTTCCCCAGAAACACAACAGTTACTGAAAGGAAATCTCTCCAAAGTGATGGGATTCCTCTTATATCCCTTAAACAGCTGTCACAGCAACAACAAAGAAAAAACCATTAGAGCACTATACCTCTATTTCTGTTTTGGTAACAACAAGCTTTAGATATACAGTACTTTAACATTTTAGTACCAGTCTGTAATACCCCCCTTTTTATCAGGGCATTTTGCAGTGTCAGTTCTGTGATTAACAACAATTATGCAAAACACTATACCCAAATGAATTTTATATAATTTTTGAGCCATCTTGGGTTTTCCTTTAGTTGAAAAAGGACTACACATTAAATTGGTTCTAAATTCTAACTTTTTTCTACCTTAATGCATTATCTGCATTAAAGTAAAAACAAATTCACTGTGTGTTCCGCCCTTTCCTGACTTCTGTATCAATCCAGTGCTGTGCCCAGCTGCAGGCTTTCTCTCCCTCTCTTCCCAGTCTCACAGGCTTTGCTGATAATAGCGGGAGTCAATGACGTCTGCTGCTAACAGTCAAATCCAGTGAGCAGAAAATGGGGGCGAAGCCAAGCCGCTCTGTGTATGTCTATGGTAATAATAGCCTGGCATGAGATCTAGCCCTCACTTCTGCTCCGATAGAAAGTGGCTTACTATAGAGACAGACATAGAAAAGGAAAATCCCACAGCATTGGCAGAAGACCCCAGAAGAGGAGGTTCAGGGCTGCTCTGTTCCATACCATTGTACAGAGCAGTTAAGTATAAACCTGTTAAATATTTTATTTTAAAAAAAGCTTTATAACCACTTTAAAAATAATTGTTTCCCTTAGTTTTTGCTGTACAACATAAATACAAGCAAATTAAAACACCAGAGCAGTACCATTTTCACAGAAACTATCTCTTTTTTGGAAAATAGACACCCAAAGGTGATCTATTTTTGCCACAATTTTTTGAAAATGAAATAACATGTTGATTGGAGTTAAAACATGTAAACTGATAATGGTGCACTAGATAAATTAATATACAAGTCACACACAGAGGGAGGAGAAGATGACGTAGGTAACGTACAGGTCACATGCAATGGGATTACGGAGATAAAGGGGTTAATGTTCAGATGGGCAGGATAAGAGAGGTAAAAGGGTTAATATATGGTCACTGCAGAGACTAGATGGAGTTGACAGATACAGGTGAGGAGGGGCAGGTGAAAGGGTTAAATCTGTGCTGTGGAAGCCACTGCTCTGGAACCAATGAATTAACTGAGTCATTGAAATAGGGCATGCTTGTATACACAAAAGACAGACTGGATGTACTCTGTTTCCAAGTCCAGTTTTCAGGCCTACTTAGCTTCCACATTTGTTCTAAACTCCTGCCTCCTACAGTTATAGACCTAGAGGGTTTCCAGCTTATTCTGCCTAGGCATTAGAGATTTCCTATTGACTTTAATAGGGATGATACTTACTGAACTCTGTATAGCTTTTTGGGAAAGTAGAAATGTTATTGTAATTTAGAAATAACGCGTCTTCTTCACCTCACCTTCCATGAAGGAGTATAGTATCAATTTAGGTGGGAAATGAGACATATACTTTGATATTCCAATTACAGCTTGTTTCCTTTGTACAAAAAGTTTATTTAACAAGCATAGTCTTGAAAGATGTGCAAATAAACTCTTCCTACACACATTTTAAATGTTACATTTTAACATGATTGCCATGATTTTCGAATCACAAATGAGTAACAAATGAATACCTGAATTGGAACAAGTGACTAAAGACACGTCATTCTGTTTTTATTTTATTGTAGTTTGGTGATAATTTGTTGAAATCACTGTCAGATAATGCTAATAGACCTTGAAGCTGTTCATCTTCTACAATGGTTAATAGAAAGCAAATTGTCTTATGATGTTTTATTTTGTAAAAGAAAATGATATAAAGAGCATAAAAGCAACTGGTAAAATATACATTTGTATAAGAATTAATAGCAATAACATGCTAAGTGGTGCTGGAGTGTAACTACTGGAGTATCTGCAAGGCCAATACTTTGCTTTATTATAGTGGAAATTTAGTGTTTCATTGTACAGTGAATATAATAATGTAATAATGGATTACTGATTCATTTATTGTATTCATAATGTACTTTAAACCTTGAGGTGAAAGGTGTTGTGCTAATAGAAGGTTGCCAAATAATTGGTAGGCAAAAAGTCCTAGGCATAATTAGACTATAATCAATGTGCAAAGGTAAATCAAATATGAGAAATGTTAAATAATTAGGGATCTATGTGAGAAGCCACTAGCATGTTCTAATTTGCATTTCTGTTTTTCTATTTTATCAGTGTGCTTTGCTGCTTTGCTAATTGATTGCTTATAAACACAATTGTATTGCATCTCTATATTCTAAAGCTGTATTAATGGATAAGTTACACCTTTGGAAAAAATGTGTATTTTTTTTTTTTAGGAGCCAGACCATGGGTACAGTGAGAGGCTCCTGCAGATTATCTGTGTAGCTGTCTGCCCAAACATCATGCAGGCATGCAGTTACTGAATGACAGGAAGATCAACAGAGTCCTAGTAGTTCATTGAGAACTACAAGCTGCCAACTGCAATGGATGACAGTACTTGTAG
The DNA here is from genome assembly GCF_062004578.1 of Staurois parvus. Taxonomy (NCBI): domain Eukaryota; kingdom Metazoa; phylum Chordata; class Amphibia; order Anura; family Ranidae; genus Staurois; species Staurois parvus. The sequence continues at coordinate 3,407,306 of NW_028317803.1, forward strand.
GCATTCATTCACAGAACTCTGTGAATAAATGATGCGACCATGTGTGCAGAGCCCCATGCGGCCATGCTCTTTTTGAAATGTGACAGCCAGTGTGGGGAGAGGACCCCTGGCTTGCTGTCACAGGGAGAGGGGAGTTCAGGGGGAGTGGAGGCAAATGCTGAACATGGTACATGTTACATCCTAAATACTGTATGTGTGTAACATGTAACATGTTCACAATGGTGAACTTATCCTTTAAGCTGTAATATGTCACATATACTGTATATATATATAAAGTTGCAGTGCTAAAAAATGACAAAAAATATACATATTCTATGCATTAAAACATCCAAATAACTACGATGCTAATTAAGGCGCACAAATGAGAAATATAATAGCACAGTCTTAAGAAGTAAAGATGCGTGAAAAAGCATGCAGGTGGGGGCGCATGCGCGGCCGGCTCCAGGATGGACGCGCTTTAAGACTCGCTCCGTCCACCCGCTAGCTACGTCTTGGCTCACCCAGACCCCGAGGTATAAAAACCACCAGGATCGACAGATAAAGGGTGCACAACCCTCACAGACCCATGACACGCCTCTGCAAAACTCCTGGACAGCCAGAGAAACTTACTACAGTAAATTCTTCCCTGCTGTCACAGCAGGAATCCAAGATGGCGCCGGCGGCACATCAAACGGAGATATCCACTATACTCAGGAGATCCGGGTGAGTCATCTCCTCCCCTGTCTCCCACCACAAGCAGCACGGCCAAATCCAGGCCCCGACTAGAAACTGACTCCCTATCTGTCTGTCAGCTTCTCATCTCACCAACACTTCCTCACAATACTGATCCATCTTTGATAGAATATTTCCCTGCTTCTGACCAACCTATCACTGAAATATGCATGAAAAACATGCTTCTTTCCCTGCGATAAACACTACATAGCGATCTGACAACATCACTATCCCAGATCTCAAATGTGGTTCAGCAACAAGAACACCTACTACACCACATTGAAACCAGAATGGGAGAAATAATTACAGTGTATAACGACCTGATTGACACACACGCAGACCATGAAGCTGATATTGAGCAAATAAATCTGAAATAACATCAAATTCAGAGGTATTCCTCAAAATATTACCAACGACTCATTATTGCCATATATCCAACAATATATAAAACACCTCATCCCATCACTCTCAGATATGGAGCTTGCCATATATCGAGCACACAGAATACCCAAACCATCATTCCTTCCCACCTCAATCCCCAGAGATGTGCTGGCATGCATTCACTTTTACCACATTAAAGAAAAAATAATGTCAGCAGCCAGAAACCCCCCCCCCCCACTCCCGCCATCACATGCAAATATCAAATATCAAATATCAAACTAAAGCCACATTCCTCAACCGCAAAGAGCTTGTCACCATCACTAAAGCCTTGCGGAACCATGGAATAGGCTCCCAATGGGGTTTCCTCACAAAACTTACCGTCAAACATCAAGGTAAAATATACACCATCAAAAACCTAGAAGCAGGCATCAACCTTTTAAAGATCTGGAACATATTACCCGTGGAACCTCACCAATCCACCTCCACCAATATACAATAAATGGATGCAGAGTGGTCCTGACTCATCACATCTTCAATCCACCTCAGACGCATCATCTTGGGCACTATACCTTAACCCACTATTTGCTGGCAAATGGCCCTTTACCGAATATCTTCACGTTACAAGACACTTTATGGCATGACCTCTTTCACGGTCAATGCTTGTTCACACCCCCCTGTTTTGAAGTAGCAAACCCCGCTACTCATGTTACTTGCATTTTTAGCAAGTTTTTTTTACCCCCCTAACCTCCTACCCCTCCTGCACCACCAGTCGACCATCCAAATCAACCGTTCAACTGAAACCTCCAAAACCCAAGGATCGAGCCAAAACCACACCACCATGTCTGTGAAAAATCCCCTCCTACGACCACATTCCATCCACTTCTCTCAACAAGTCAAGAAACAATTCTCTTACTCAACTAACCAAGTCAACAATCTACAAAATTATTAACATAACATCTCTTAATGTTCGTGGCCTAAACTCCCCCATTAAGAGATCGATGCTCCAAAAAGAAACCCGTGCACTAGACGCTGATGTACTCTTCCTACAGGAAACACACTTTGCATCAACCAAGACTCCTAAATGACATCTCCATTGCTTCTCTCACGTCTACATGGCAACTAACCCCAAGAAAAAAAATGGAGTCATTACAGCCATAAAAGACTCTAATCAATTCCACCACCTCTCAGAAATAGCAGACCCTCAAGGTCGCTACCATATTTTGATCTGCAGAATCAAGGATACTCCCTATACTCTGGTGAACGTCTACAGTTCCAACAACAATCAAATACAATTCTTCAACAAACTTCAATCTACCATCTCCTCTCAAAAACAAGGCAGACTCCTCATCGGCGGAGACTTTAACGTCATCGGCAACCCACTTCTAGACTCTTCCTTCAACAAATGATCTCCCAAACATCAACAGTTTCTTACACGACCATGATCACTATGATATCTGTCACATGCCAACATAGCACGGAAAAAGACTATACCTACTACTCCCCATCCCACTTATCCTACTCCAGAATTGACTTCTTTGTTACAGACAAATGGACTCTACAACACGTAACATCCTCCAAAATTGGCATCATAACCTGGTCAGATCACGCTCCAATCAACATAACCCTGGACAACAATCAACATTCTTCAATCCCTCACATATGGAGACTGAATTCATTGATATTGAAGAACCCAGACGACAAGAAGCACTTGCTAGAAGCACACAACATGTTTTTTGAGTTTAATGCCACACCTGATATCTCTATAACCACATTGTGGCCCGCTTACAAAGCATACATGAGAGGTATCCTCATACAACTAAACTCCCGCATCACTAAAAAAAGAACCCAACAAATTGATCAACTTCTAACATCTATAAAACTAAAAGAAGAAATCAACAAAAAAATCCAAACCCCTCCACATCTACATCCCTCGTCTCAGACAGAAATAAACTCCGAGCCCTCCTACTTTACAAGTATGACCTTAACCTACAAAAAACGAAAGCACAATTTTATTCCCTAGGTAACAAGGCAAGTTCACTATTAACAAAACTAATCAAACAGCGACGTCTCAAATCCAAAATCTCTTCAATTCGACACCCAACTACACATGCATCTCTCACAAATCCACAAGACATAGCTAACGCCTTCGTGACCTACTACCAAAAACTATGTAATATCAAAGATGACCCAGACACAACCCAACTACGAATCTCCCCCAACTTACTCCATCACAACTCGCTTCTATTTCCACTCCAATCTCTCCTACAGAAATAGAAAAAACCATAAAAATGTTACCTCTTAATAAATCACCAGGAAACAATGGCTTCACTAACGAATTTTACAAAACATTTGTCCCTGACCTCGCACCACTCCTAACCAACCTCTTCAACCATGCCGCTTCTACAGGTGAATTCCCCAAAGAAATGTTGCAATCCATAATTACAACTATTCCAAAACCTGGCAAAGACCCCCAAATTGTCCAGAACTACAGACCGATCTCACTACTAAACACAGACATAAAACTTTATGCCAAAATAATAGCCCAAAGACTTCTTCCCCATATTCCTACATTAATTCATCCAGACGAAGTAGGATTTATCCCTAGTTGCCAAGCGCTGGACGCAACCAGAAGACTCATACCCCTCCTCCACAAATTAGAAACCACCAAACAACCCTCCTTATTACTATCTTTGGACGCAGAAAAAACATTTGACTGAATACAATGGCAGTTTATGCAATTAACACTACAAAAATTCGGCATTACAGACTGGATGCTATCTGCAATCCTCTCCCTCTAGTCCAACCCATCAGCCAGAGTATTAACAGATGGCACACTTTCACAGCCCTTCCACATTTCCATCGGCACTAGACAAGGCTGCCCATTGAACCCTTAGCTTCAAAACTCAGAGACGATCCAACATTTGCAGGAATCACCCACCTTAAAACAGAACATAAAATTAGCTTATTTGCAGATGACATAATATTAATGATAACTAACCTATACAAATCACTCCAAACGATTTGTTCACATCTTCAAAGTTATTTGGAAGTATCATATTACAAACTCAATGAACCCAAATCTTCTATCCTAAATCTCCACACGCCTACTAAAACTCAAAAAGTACTAATCAAACAATTTCCCTTCTCTTGGGAACAACACAGCATCCCCTACCTAGGAATCAAACTCACCACTACAAAAGGTCAGCTATATTCCTCAAACCACAAACTATTACTCAAAACCATCCCACGAGAACTTAACAATCTTTACACATCAACACTATTGAAACTGGGAAGGGTAGCAACCCTGAAAATGTACATACTACCCAAAATCCAATACATATTCCGCACACTCCCCATTCCCATCCCCAATATCTTTTTCTCTAAACTACAAGCAATACTTTCCAAATTCCTCTGGAATTACAAAAAACCCAGATGTACCACAAATCTATTAATACGCCCAACATCCAGAGGAGGAGCAGGTCTCCCACACTTAAAATTATACTACAATGCCACTCTTCTTGACCAAATTTATTTTTGGTGGCACCCAACTAAAGAAAAATCATGGTCTACCATGGAAACACCCTCACATCTCCCGCTCACACCACATAACATACTTTTCTTACCATAAACACCCCAAACCAAACACCTACTTAAACACCCATGCAATCAAGTCTCCCTACAAGCTTGGGATGATCTCCTAACCTCTAACTCGACAGATACCAAACAGGTACCTACCCCAATCACTATACTACATCTCATTATTCCCTCCCTAAACCTGCTACATTGGGAAAACTGCGGCATATCTATTCTACAAGACCTCTACACAAATCACAACTTAGATTCCTTTCCGATTCTTCAAAAGAAATCTAACCTTTCCGACACTGAACAATTCACCCTTCTGAGAATAGCTCACTCCTTACAAAAGTAAACATTCCACATTTCTTGAAAATTCCTACCACCTCATACTAATTCCTTAGCAAAATACAATACCTGAGAAAAGGTATTTCAATTTTCTATACACACACAATAAGCTCACAATTTACCCTACAAACTACCTACCTAATCAACTGGGAGAAACTTCTCTCACAACCAATACCACCACACACATGGGAAAAAACCTTTAATATCACCCACAAAGCTTCTCGATGTAGCTCTCACTGGGAGTCATACATGAAAATTTTACATCAATGGTACTTAACACCAGTTAAACTCTCTTTGTATTACCCTCAACACTCATCCTCTTGCTGGAGACAATGCAGAGAAACAGGCTCAACACTTCATATATTATGGACGTGTAAATCTCTCAGATCTTACTGGAATAGCGTCTTCCAATTGATCTCAATATTAACTGAAACCCCAGTAACACCAAACTCTGCTCTTGCACTCCTCCACATTGGAATTGACAAATTTCCTAGAGATTCTCGTACCATTATTATCCACACATTAGCGGCAGCTAAGATCAACCTTACTAAATTATGGAATTCTTCCAAATTCCCTCCCTCACCTCACTTATAACAGATCTTAACTTCCAATGTGATATGGAAAGAAGATCAGCCCTCAACAATTCTTCCTACCACACATTCAAATTCCAGTGGTCTCGATGGCTGCAGAACCCAAATTGTTTCGTAAAATGCTGATAAATTAACTGTAAAATACCAAGACCCCTTACCCTAGACTGGTGGTCTCGTCACCCTCCCACCATACCCTTCCATCCCTGTTCTTTACCCCCTTTATATAACATACACACCCATATACGGTTCACACCAAACTGAGCATACCTCTCATGTCAACGCTATCTATGTATATAATGTCCCCATCCAAATGGTGGGGAATTTATTTCACACTAAGATATATTGTTATACTTGACCACAAACCGTATTTTCATACTATGTTCTGTAATAAAATCTTTCAATAAAAATTATTGAAAACTAAAAAGCATGCAGGCTTGACTCAGGAAGGTCAGCAAAACCAAGTGGTTAGAATCCAACTTCATAGATAATTCTCAATGATAATCCTTGTGATGTGACTCCGTGCATCAATGTATAAAATGGGCACTCACCATATGCACACAGATATTGTGCATTGAGACAATAAACCTCCGCAGAGGCCCTTTTAAGTGGAACAGCCAGCCAAGAGCAAGGATCCTTCATCCGGACATCAGCTTCATGTACAGCCACACTTCTTCTGGGGGTCTCCAAGAGCAGTTGGCTCAGAGCCAAGCAATATATGAAAAAAGACGTATAGTGTAGTACTTTATAAAGCTTTCATTTATTGAGGATTATCATCCATAAAAGTCAATCAAACAAATTGAATAAAAATATCCCAAGTATTTGGAATATATAAAACATAAAAGTAAAGTGCACAAAACTCCTGTGACTGTATCAGCCACTTTTCAAAATGGCCGCCGGAGCTTCGTGCGGCTCCAGCTGCATGACGTCACGATGTTAGGGTTCCTCCTTAACATGTTTCGTGCAATAGCACATTTTCAAAAGGAGTGTGCCTAGAGGCCTATGTTGGTGCAACTTGCTGCTGTGTATACAATTCATTTTATAATTTTATTCACTTCATAAATATTGAGCGCTCAGTGTACTTACTTTTATTTTGTAATATGTCACAGATTACACTAAATAAAAGTGTCTACAAACATTAGATGGTCACTGGCTATCCATGTGCAACTCATTTATGATCTTTTTCCAAGTATTCAAATTTGCATTGGACATACATATATATGTCTATAGGGGATGGATCAGGGTGTTGTGTGAGCAGCAGGCTGTTTAAGGGATACAAAAACTGTTCACAGGGAGAATCATCTGATGGAGCACATACAAACATACAAACAATCCCCACTGCAACCCAGATTGACCAGATCAACCTCTCTGATCTCTAAAGGAATTCAGAAAAATAAATTGTAATCTTTGTTTTATTGTTTAACATCCCATTTTATCGTATACTTATTCTTTAAGCAAAGTTGCTTTTGTAACTGTGTTGCAAAGCTTTTTTTTTTACCTGGAGATTCTGCCAGTAGCAACACTTCCTGTTGCTTGAAAAGCTAACCTACTAGCTTTCAATTAGCATCAGTTTTTAACCCTATTATGGTTGCACATTCATTTGATGATTGGGATTCCTATCTGATAGACCCAACAAGATGTCCAAAAGCCAACTGAAGGAGTGTGCATGGTGACAACACTGCTGCTACCTGCAAGGCAGTGGTTTAGTTTTGTGGTCTATAGGTGTGTCTAGTTACCCTTTTTTGTTAAAGCAGATTTACAGATGAAAAAAATATATAAAGTCAGCAGCTACAAAATCTGTAGCTGCTGACTTTTAAAATACAGACACTTACCTGTCCCTCGATCCGATCCAGTGTCCTCACCACAGCTGGTTTCTCTCCTTGGCGCCGGCATCTTCACTGTGGGTGCCCGGCTGTGACAGCTTGTGGCTTCACTTGTGGTGCCCACTGCGCATGTGCGAGAAGCGGTGCGCTTTGTGAATGATCTGTCACGTGTCCCAGAAGACTACAGGGAGAGAGGGGGGAGGACAACTTTCTCTTCTGATAGCCTAGGCGAACGCAGCGGAAGTGGGAGCGGGTACCTGTCAAATTGGGGTACCCGCTTCCCCCCTGCTCCTCAAAGGTGCTAATCCTTAATGGGGAGCGGGGGAAAAAGGCTTAAAGCGGAACTTCCCCTTTTAGTTGAAGCTCCACTTTAAATATGGCACAACTACAATAGATGTTAACCACTTGCCTACAGGGCACTTATACCCTCTTCCTGCCCAGGCCAATTTCCAGCTTCTAGCGCTGTTGCACTTTGAATGACAATTGCGCGGTCATGCAACACTGTGCCCATATGAACTTTTTATCATTTTTTTGAGACAAACAGAGCTTTATTTTAGTGGTATCCACCTCTGGGTTTTTTTATTTTTTGTTAAACCAAAAACCACTGAAAATTTTGAAAAAAAAAGTTTTTCTTAGTTTTTGTTATAAAATTTTGTAAATAAGTGATTTTTCTCCTTCACTGATGTGCGCTAAAGAGGCTGCAGTGATGGGCACTGATAGGCTGCACTGATGGACACTGATAGGTGGCACTGATGAGGAGGCACTGGTAGGTGGCATTGATGGGCATTGACAGGCATCACTGATGGGAACTGAAAGGCAGCACTCATATATGGCACTGATAGGTGGCACTGACTGGCACTTATAGGCGGCACTGACTTGCATTGTTAGGTGGCACTGACTGGCACTGTTAGGCGGCACTGATGCACACTGATAGGCGGTACTGACTGGCACTGATAGGTGGCACTGATTGACAGCACTGATAGGTGGCACTGACTGGCATTGATAGGTGGCACTGACTGGCACTGATAGGTGGCACTGATATGTGGCACTGACTGGCACTGATAGACGGCACTAACTTGCATTGTTAGGTGACACTGACTGGCACTGTTAGGCGGCACTGATAGGCAGCACTGACTGGCAATGATAGGCAGCACTGATGCACACTGATAGGCGGTACTGACTGGCACTGATAGGCAGCACTGATGCACACTGATAGACGGTACTGATTGGCACTGATAGGTGGCACTGATTGGCAGCACTGATAGGTGGCACTGACTGGCATTGCTAGGTGGCACTGACTAGCACTGATGGGTAACACTGAAAGGCAGCTCAGATGGGCACTGATATGTGGCATTGATGTGCACTGGTAGTCACTGATATGTGGCATTGATGTGGCACTGATGGGCACTGGCAGGTGGCATGGATGAGCACTGACAGCTGGCACTGATGGACACTGACAGGTGGCACTGCTGGGACTACACAAATCATCAGGGCACACTAATCATCAGTTCCCTGATGATCAGTGCACATGTCCCCTCTGAGGGATGCGGATTACTGGCTCTCCTCTCCTCTCGATCTGTCAGCGTGACAGCTCGTGAGGACAGAAATGCCGATAACCGACATTTCCCTATTTACATGAGATCAGCTGTGATTGGACACAAAATCCTATACATCTTTGGCTCTTTCCATTGATCGGTGATCCACTGTATCCAAGGGACACAGCGCACCACCGATCGCCACGCTGCACGCTCCCGGAGACGTGCATGCGCAGTTAGAATGGGACAATGTCCTATGATGTCCTCCCAGAACAAGAGAACCACCTTGCGCCCCTCATTGTACTATATGGTGGGCGGGAGATGGTTAAAATAAATGAATAAGATTTGATTTCAGACTTTTGCTTTTCCTAAAACATTTCTGGGTGTTAAGAAGGAAACATCACTGGTATGGTCTGCAGAAAGACATCAAGACCCCCATACCTAATAGCAGGGCAAGTTCTGTTCAAATGTATTTATTTTTTTTAATGCAATATAGTCAAGTTAATGATATTTTCATACATTCAAGGCAAACACTGGAGAGGTAATTTATTTGCGAGCAATTGACTTTCTGGTGAGTGGGGCTTCTCTCCAAAATATTTTGGTACATTGTGTCCTTGCCTTCATATTCAATATACCAAATAGGCCTACATATGGTGACAATGGAATGATATATGAGAGAAGCTCCGGAAAAAGGAGGTTATTCCAATCCAGAGCTTTACAGTGTTAAGCAAGATGGTAGTAAGACACAGCCTGGATCAACTTGATACTTAGTGTGGGAAAGAGAGCTAAATGAGATAACTAGATGTCAGGTGAATAATTGCTATCAAAGACAGCATTTTCAGCTGTCATTCCTCTTGGACCCTTCAATAGAGAATTATGACTTTAGCCTGGGTGCTGTTTGTATGCATTTTAGACCTTGCACTACCTATACTCCAATCAGGATAATGAAAAAAATAAGTGTTCCTTGCCTCAGAAATTGGACATCTAAGCCATCTCATAGGAACAGGGAATCAGGTCAGTAAATGCAGACAATGATAAGGACAGTGCTGTTTAAAAACCTGCTAATCTGAGGATGGCGGGGGGGATTTGCTTGATTCATTAATTCTTTGAAGGTTCACTATAAAGATATTTGCAATTATAACTGTTAAGCTAAAATTTGAAATATTTCCTTATTACTAATTCTAAAGAGATACAAAATACTTACTGTAAATTATAACACTTAGAAAATCTGGTTTGGAAAAAAAAATTAAAACTATCTTTTCCTTAAAAAAGTGGTGTTGCTCAATGGTGGCCATTATTACCTATTTTACCTTCATGTTCATACATCTTACATCTTACACTTGTTAGAGTTGGTGAACCTAATTTACCTACCTATGCACCTTACATCCAAAATAAAGCCCATGACATAGACCTCCTCTTTAATCATTTGGAATGTAAGTTCAAATGGTGATTTACATGCATCAAGTATTATTATACAGTATTTATATAGCACCAAAGGGTTTGCTCAGCGCTGTACAATAGCGGGGGGACAGAACATGAGACAAAACAGTACAATACAATACACGAGGGGTTCGAGGGCCCTGCTCTTTCGAGCTCACAATCTAGGAGACAAAACGAGCAAATGTTAAGTAAATGAAACTTTTTAACAGGTACACAGAAAGCAATTAGATTCACAGCAGGCACGTTAGAACATTAGCAGATTATTTGATGAATGTGCTGAACCGCTTATATTCTTGTTTTCCAGTAATCACTTCCCACAGAACATAATTGTTAACTTGCATTAATTGTAGACCTGCCTATGGATCTTACGGCACTAGGAAAAATAAATCATGCTCTTAGCTTTGATATTGAGAATGTCATTCTTATACAGTTAAAGGTCATTAATTTATATGTTTTTGTCAAAGTTTTAGGGAATTCTGGGTAAATTATCAACCATTCAAGTGCCAAGCTTGGTTGCAACCTCAAAGTAAACAATGTTTAATATCATGTCACAGTTCAGTCATTTGTAAAACAATAATCAGGTTACTCCTGAAACATTCTGAATTCTGGTATTTGTACAGGTGTATTCAATATTATTAAGGCACATGCACTTTATAAACAACCTTTTTTACAAGGAAATTTCAAATTTGTATATCTATACAGAGGCTGATGAGAGAAGGCATGCTTTAAACTAAAATTATAATGTTTTTGGATTGTACAATTTGTTTTTTATAAAGCTGAGCTCCAAACAGCAAAATATTCAGTTGAAATATATAAGTTGGAGTTGTTTCAGCTACCAAAGGATTTGCATTGCTCTCTAGCTAATGCTCAGATTTACACACCTTGCCAGAAAGCAGAGCCAGGTTTGTGACCTGACTTTTTATACTGCACTTCAGCAGCATACTAATGCTCTCATCCTGTTCATACTACTCTCTCCTCCTGTATTCATGTTCCTTGTCAACATATTTTTACACAGTGGAGCCTTACAGACCCTCCTTTTCCAAATATGTGTTCTGCTGAACAAGAGTTTACAGGAGGCCGATACCAAGTCAAATGCAGTTAAAAAGTCTAATTCATCAAAAATGTATCCGTTTACTGTTTATTATTAGTATACAGGATTTATATCGCACCAACAGTTTGCTCAGTGCTTTACAATGTGAAGGCAGACAACTACATTACAATTTAATACAGTAGGAAACCAGAGGACCCTGCTCGTTAGAGCTTACAATCTAAAGGGGAGGGCCAATTGATATAAAAGGTAATAACTGTGGGGGATGAGCTGATGGAGAAAATAAAGTACAGATATTAGGTGGGAACAGGAAAGGCTTGTCTGAATAGATGGGTTTTCAGGGTTTGTCTAAATTTAGACAGAGTAGGAGACAGTTGGGTAGGGAATTCCATAAAATGGGAGAGACTAAGGAAAGGTCCTGGAGGTGAGCATGGGAGGAACTGACAAGGGAGCTAGAGAGCAGAAGGTCTTGGATGGAACAAAGAGAATGATTTGGTTAATATTTTGAGAGTGGGTAGTGATTTAGCTGGAATGGCTTTGTAATTTGTTAGTATTCAGGGGCGGACTGACAACTCATGGGGCCCCCGGGCAATAGGGGATCATAGGGCCCCTGTTTCCTTGCCCAAACTCAAACAAGCCTATGAAAAAGGTACCAGGGGCATCTCATGGGGCCCCCTGCTGACCCCGGGCCCTCGGGCAGTGCCCGAGTTTCCAAATGATCAGTCCGCCCCTGTTAGTATTTTGAACTGAATGCATTAGGAGGGTGGAAGCCAGTGGAGGAATTGGCAGAGAAAGGTAGCAGACGTTGAATGGTTGGTAAGGTGGTTGAGTCTGGCAGCAGCATTCATGATGGACTGAAGAGAGGATAGCCTATGTCAAGGCGAGAGATGACCAGGGAGTGAATTAGAAGCTTTGCAGTGTCATTGGTTAGGAAGGGGCATATTTTGGAGATGATGAGTAGGTTGAGGCAGCAAGCTTTGGATTGGATGTGGGGCCAAAAGGATAGTTCAGAGTCCAGGATAACACATAGCACCTTGGCATGTGGGGACAGGTTGATAGTTGTGCCTTCAATGCTGACAGAGAAGTCGGGGGTGGAGGCATGTGGGGGGAGGAAATATTATGAGGTCAGTTTTGGATAGATTGAGTTTGAGGAAGTGGTGTGACATTCAGGCTGATATGTCCATTAGTAGATTAGTGATGCAGATGAAAACTGATGGAGTGAGCTCTAGGGTAGAGAGAATAGATTTGGGTGTAGTCCGAGTAGAAATGGTATTGAAAGCCATGAGAGGTTATCAACTGACCCAGAGAGAAGGTATAGATTGGGAGAGTACAATGAATAATATCTATAATAATTTATTTTTTGTTTTATCTGCCTGTAGTTCAGCTTTATGTTTACAGGATTTTAATCAGCTATTCTATTATTTTTACTTTTTATATAGAATTCTTCACACATACATCACCATGCTTACAAATATAGCTACAAACATAAACACATATAGCTGCCGTTTTTTCTATCACATATTATATATAATCTAATCATTGAATACCCAGTGCTTAACTAATGACCACTCTGTTCCCAAATAAAAAATAAATAGCCCATAATAAAAAAGCAACAATTAGGACATGAACAGAAAAAAAATATACATTGAAAGTAATGCACAAAAAGCAGCAACAATTTCAAAATACACTTCACTATGTAAAATCCCCAAATTATGAACAATCCTTAAAAAAAAAAAATACCTGGTAGTCCTTATAATACTACATCTTTGTGCATCACCTCAGGGCTACCCTGTAGGCTCACTCACTAGCTGATATTGACCCCTAATTATAAGAAAGGTCAAAACTAACCTTTCTGGATCATGTTTGATATTTTTCCCTTTAAGTAAGTTCATGGATTCACAAATCACTTTTTCAAAATGAAACTCTCAGAGCCAAATACTCCTGCAGCTTAGTAGAAATAATATGGGAACGAACCACATAACATAAAATTCTTATAACATGTATTTCTTTTAAAACACCAACATTTTGTCCTGAGGAAGTTGTGTAATGATGAAATGCAGAGCCTATGATGTCATTATGCTAGAAAGAGTGTTCAATATCCGGAGGTCTGGATAAAACATGTGCTTGCTTAAAGCAAATTTGAGTGTTCTGGTGCTTTTAAAGAAGTAATCTTTTTAGGATGCTATATGATTCTTTCCCTAATTACTTCATTAATAAATTGGTGCTAATTTTGATATTAGCAATAAAGGGGCAAATTCAACTGGCGAGTGAACCTACGAGAAGGGTAGCACTGAGGTGCAGAAAAAGAATTGCCACTTATTGTTGTTTAAAAGGATCACCATTTTTCAGCACTGGGGATTTGAAAACTAAATATATAAATAACAAAATAAATATTGGAATAAGTAAATAAAAATTAGTCCCAATAATAAACGATAAGTCCAAGTTTTGCTGTCTCTTGTAATGCACAAGTGCAATTTTCCTTCACGTAAACACCACTGTGACTCTGCTAAGATTAACTTCTGTCTTTTACACATACTCTTCACCACTTCAGTGACTGCCACCACCATGCAGGTATTGCCCTCACCTCCAACAATTGACCCAACCATTTTCAGGTCTATGAGTGCACTTCCCTTTTAAGGGTATTGTTGTTTACTCCTTCCTTTGGCTGTTGGCTCCTCCGTGTGGACAATAACACAACTCAGAGATAACAAAATGACATGGGACTAATTGTAATTTTATTTATATATTTATTTTTCTTTATAAATAATATTGCACATACTGTAACATACATGAATATGTATGCATGACAGCTGATGGGAAATTTATTGATTGGTATTCTGATTAATATTTTATTTATACACAGATAGAAAGATAGTGGTGGCATGACATCCTGACATCCTTTTACTATGTGCATGTACCTAGATTTGTGTAAACATAATTAGATATTGTGTGTACTTTCCAGCGCTTCAGGAAATGAACAACCAAAGGAAAGCCAAGGGGACCAGGACAGAGGCAACCAAAAGAAGATGCTTCAGGGGTGCAGCCCTCCTCAGATGTGGAGATCAAACACTAGATAAAGAGTAAACAGGTGGCGCACACACCTAGTGCATTATCCAAGGTTTATTCAAAGGTATAAAAGACAAAAATATACTCACAGATGAAGCATGTATAAAAAGATTTTGCATTAAGAAGATGGCCACAATGGCAGGCAAGGTGTTCCAACTGTCAGTGTGGTCAAATATCTGACGCGTTTTGGGGATGAGTCCCTTTCCTCAGAGCTGCTGACCAGCCTCTCGGACTAGTTCAGATGTAATGTGAGTGAGGTAGACCGATAGTTAGAACAAAACGGTGGTGCTGCTGATACCTGGATGAGATTGTGTGGGTGAGAGCAGATATAGTGCATTGGCGTGCGTTTCAATAGCCATTCTCCACACTTTTTCTGCTCTCACCCACACAATCCCATCCAGGTATCAACAGTAGCATCGTTTTGTTCTAGCAATCGGTCTACCTCATTAACATCACATCTGAACCAGTCTGAGAGATTGGTCAGCAGCTCTGAGGAAAGGGACTCGCCCCCGAAACGTGTCAGCCATTTGACCGCACTGACAGTTGGAACACCTTGCCTGCCGTTGTGGCCATCTTTTTAATGCAAAAACGTTTTATACATGCTTCATCTGTGAGTATGTTTTTGTCTTTTATACTTTTGAATAAACCTTGGATAATGCACTAGGTGTGTGCGCCACCTGTTTACTCTTTATTTAACCACTAGCCTACAGGGCACTTATACCCCCTTCCTGCCCAGGCCAATTTCCAGCTTTCAGCGCTGTTGCACTTTGAATGACAATTGCGTGGTCATGTAACACTGTGCCCATATGAAATTTTTATCATTTTTTGTGATAGATAGAGCTTTATTGTGGTGGTATTTAATCACCTTTGGGTTTTTTATTTTTTCTTAAACCAACCAAAAACCACTGAAAATTTTGAAAAAAAAGTTTTTTCTTAGTTTTTGTTATAAAATTTTGTAAATAAATTATTTTTCTCCTTCACTGATGTGCGCTAATGAGGCTGCAGTGATGGGCACTGATAGACTGCACTGATGAACACTGATAGGTGGCACTGATGGGCACTGATGAGGAGGCACTGGTAGGTGGCACTGATGGGCATTGACAGGCATCACTGATGGGCACTGAAAGGCAGCACTCATATATGGCACTGATATGCGGAACTGATAGGTGGCACTGATAGGCGGCACTGACTGGCACTGATAGATGCCACTGACTGGCACTGTTAGGTGGTACTGACTGGCACTGTTAGGCGGCACTGATAGGCAGCACTGACGGTCACTGATAGTCAGCACTGATGCACACTGATAGGCGACACTGACTGGCACTGATAGGTGGCATTTATTGGCAGCACTGATAGGTGGCACTGACTGGCATTGATAGGTGGCAATGACTGGCATTGATGGGTGACACTGAAAGGCAGCTCAGCTGGGCACTGATATGTGGCATTGATGTACACTGTTAGGCACTGAAATGTGGCATTGATGTGGCACTGATGGGCACTGGCAGGTGGCATGGATGAGCACTGACAGCTGGCACTGATGGACACTGACAGGTGGCACTGCTGGGACTACACAGATCATCAGGGCACACAGATCATCAGTGCCCTGATGATCAGTGTACATGTCCCCTCTGAGGGATGCCGATTACTGCCTCGCCTCTCCTCTCGAGCTGTCAGAGTGACAGCTCATGAGGAGAGAAATGCCGATAACCGGCATTTCCCTATTTACATGCGACCAGCTGTGATTGGACATGACCGAGCCGACATCGTCGGCTCTTTCCATTGATCAGTGATCTGCTGTGTCCAAGGGACACAGAGCACTGCTGATCGCCATGCTGCGCGCTCCCGAAGCCGCGCATGCATGGTTAGAATGGGAGGATGTCATATGATGTCCTCCCAGAACGAGAGAACCGCCTTGCACCCGTCATTGTACTATGGCAGGCAGGAGGCAGTTAAGCACAATTAGATGCCTGCAGTCCTTCAGTTATTGCACTTTTGTTGGACTTTAATTAACTTTAGTTGTTTGATAGTGGGTAGCACAGAAGTATTTTTCATTTAAAATCTGCTGGGCTTTTTGTTTTTTCTGTTTTTAGTCCTTGCACGTTTATTGTGTGGTATTAATCTTTTACAGCGGTGCTCCGCACAATCAGCTGTGCTCTCACCTTAATATATACACATTTATAAAATATATGGGTCAAAGCACATCTGAATTGGAGAGTGGTGAAGTGTGTGGCACAAGATGCATAAATTCATTATTTGCTATTTTTTAATCACTTTGCGACCACCCGCAATGTTCTGCAGGCGGGCAGCAGCTGTAAGCAAAGCGACGTACCTGTACATTGCTGCCTACTCCTGGTCAGCACCCACCATGATTGGAGCCTGCCAGCAAGTCCTGGCCAGCCAATTATTCATGACCAGTACCTGCTAATTTACTGTGTACAATCACAGCCCAGAACCCTGTGCTGACAATCAACACAGAGCTCTTTACAGAGGGACCATTCTCTGTGTTTCTCATCCCTGCAAAAGAGGGATGAGAAACTTAGAGATCTCTGAAAAAAGCAGCACACTTTACACACATTACACATATAACCCCTTGATCGCCCTAGATGTTAACCTCTTCCCACCCAGTGGCATTAGCACAGTGACAGTGAATAATATTATTACTGGTGATATTATCACTATAATGTCACTGGTGATGTCAGTGGCAGTTAGTCAGCTCCCCCAAAGATCAGTTAGTGTCATATTGCCTTATGTAATATCACAGTTCCATTATAAGTCACTGATCACCGCCATTAGTAGTATAAAAAAAGAAAAATTCCAGTATATACTGTGTATCATAGTTTGTAGGCGATATAACTTTCATGCAAACAAATCAATATACACCGGGGATCGGGATTTTTTTTTTATCAAAGACATGTAGCAGAATACATGGATATGGATACATACATGGATATGTTTTATAACAGAAAGTAAAAAATATTGCTTTTTTTTAATTGGTGGGTCTATTTTCATTTATATCACAAAAGAAAAAAATAGTGATGAAATACCACCAAAAGAAAACTCTCTTTGTAAAAAAGATATACATTTTGTTTGCATACAGTGCTGCATCCCCACGCAATTACCAGTGAAAGTAAAAAAAAATGACCTCGTCATGAAGGGGGTAAAATCCTCTGGACCTCAAGTGGTTAAAATCACCTAGGAATGTTGTGGATGTGATTTAAAACCACAGAGACTATACAACTGAACACTTATTCACTGGGTGTTGTTTTAACACTTATGTGTCAAGTTTATTACACAATTATAATTTTATATTTTGTGTATTTTATATTTTGTATTTTTATTTGTATATTTTCTAATTTTATACTTTGTATTTTATATTTTGTATATGTTGTATGGTTAAATGTCTAGGTAGTAGTCCTTTGCTATTTGATAGTTTTTAACCCCTAAGGTAGCCTTTTCCAGTTTTCACAGCACCTACTGTAAAGAAGCCTTTTCATATCTAGAGATTAAACCTAATTTCCTTCAAACACAAAGAGTTTCTCCCTTGTCCTTTGTAATGACCTTAAAGTGAATACATTTGCACCAAGTTTACTATATGGATCATATTGTATTTATAAATGTTATCTAAAGCCCCACTCATAATAACAGTCCACACACAAAGTGAAAAAGTATACCATATGGTGCCGCTCCAAGCTATGGATGGAAGGAAAAGGGTCACCCCACCGGCAAGTGAGAAGAGGGGAGCATGAGTCCAAGCTATTCCAGTGTCAGCCAATACAAGTGAAGGGATGGATGCTGTTCAACTAACCAAAGGAGTACAATATTGAGGAATGGCCTCAGTCACTGTCCTGGCCATGCCTCTGATGCATTTCGCCCCACCACCCACCCACTGGGGCTTGGTCACAGAGGCCAATCCTCAATATTGGACTGCTAGGGTCAGTTGAGCAGCATCCATCTCTTCACTTGTATAGGCCACACACAAAGTCAAGCATCGATTGAGTTGCTTTAAATATTTTATTTTATTAATTTATTTTTTATTATTTTTTTCTTTACCATTTTAATGGAACGCTTGGACAGAGGAATAAGTGGCTGGAGGAGGATTTAGCTCACGCTTGTATACCCCTTATACACTAGAGCAATTCTTACATTTCTACTATGCACCACTTAACCCTTTTTCTGCTGTTGACCTAACTATTATGTTGGCGGAAACACAAGTATGTAAACAGATTCCAACTGCTATAGCAATTTGTTTACATTTTTACTCCAGTGGGAGGCTCTGACAGTAAAAGGGTCAATTCAGTAATAATTATGCAACACATAATTAATTTTTTTTAATGAAAAATTAATTTGCAAAAAATGATTGCATGTTTTATGTAAACTATTGACAGGTAAACATAGGAAAATAAAAAAAAATGTTCTCTGATTTCCCCAGAGCTGTTTTTGAGACAAATAATATTACTGTTAATTTTTTTTCTATCTTTTGTCACACTTATAATATCTAACTTTCATAATTATATGTCACCATATAATTATGTTTCTTGCTACAAAACAAGCAAAAACAAAAAAAAGAAGAGAACGACGATATATTTATGAGTAAATAAAGTTAACTAAAGATGATCATAGATGTGGCAATTTTCAGTCAACTTCAACCAATTTCCATCCACTTGGAAATCGCACACACAGTCGCACAAAATCGCTGAAAAATAAGTAATCTCGTGGGCTTGATTGACCACAAGCATTGAGTCAGTTGTGGATTAAAAACTGGGAACTAAATTGACAGTTTACTGCAAGATTACCTTGATAATGGAAAAAAAAACTACTGCAATTTTGAGGAAATTGGATTTTTTACTGGGTTTAATCATGGCAATTTTGCCGCCACTTCTTTGTAGTTGAATGCAAGTTTGATTTCAGTATTAAACCACTACATATTGTATATGGCCAGTTATAGGGTTAGTAAGAGCTCAAAAATGTACCGTTCTCCAATATAAGCGCAGTCATAGAAGCACTGTCATCACTTCTTTAATAGACCAGGATCCAGCTGTCTGTGCCTAATGATAAATCCAGCCCTGGCAGGCAATACGTTTAAAGTGTTAAACATGCTTACTCTAAACATTGTTCTCTCTCAGTTACAGCTCTTCCAAAAAAGATAGCATAGTAGTAACTTTAGCGTAACGTTTCTAGGCCATGCACATCTCTATTCTCTATCCAATATTTTATTAACAGATATAGTTGCAGCAAATGGCAACCCCAATGACTAATTCCATTAGTGAGGAGCAGAAGTAGAGAACACATGGACCGGAAGCATTAAGCTAATGATATCACTGTTCTCCCTGCACAGTTACAAGAGAGCTGTATCTGGGAAAAGACAAAAAAATTGGACTGTAAACATAGTTAGTGCCTCACATTTATCTGCATATAATACCTGGAGATCTCCCTAATGAGTGCTGAATTTGTTAGTATGGATTACTACACTATAAACACTGTTCTTTATCCTGTAAATATACTAGCATTGGAAATATTTATTGCCCTTACCATGTGTCTCTGCACTACAGAAAATGTGTGGTTTTTTCAGCACAAAGCATTTGCAAAATATGTAATTTGCTTAGCTATTTCAAGATTACATAGCATCTTTTTTGTATTTCTGTTCTCCATTTTTACTTCCTATGGTATAAAGATTCAAAAAAATAAAAAAGGAAGCACACATTGCACTGCACATTACAAATGTGCACAATGACTAGTGAGACTATAAAATCATGGACACAAATAATATCTGGCCATATCGTTGAATGCTAAAATCAATAATTTATTTTCATACTTAGCAGGAGGATAAATTTTCTGTGTTTTACCATCTTGATTGTGACAACTTGATGTGACTAGTAAAACAATGAAACGCCAACCTGCAGCTATGCTTGAAGTAAAATATTGATGATTAGATTAAACGAAGCATGCTGCAGATTCTGATCACACAGTGATTATTGTAGAGAGCCTAAATGTGCTGGTTATAAGAGCTGACTACCTTGAAACCACAGACTTGCACTCCTAATAAACATATACATTATTTATGTTAAAAAAAACATGCACAGTTAACAAAATACATTGATAAATAATCTGTCTAGACACTTACATATGTCTATAATATTCAAAAAACAAGATGTGTTTATTTGGCTCAACTGAATCTGAAGTCTCATTGGGTACTTCACATAACATGTCCACATAAGAAACTTATGGGCTTAAATGTTCTCCAGTGGATGCAGAGTCATTTTCAAAGGACCACCTATGTCAAGGAATTTCTTTTTGTAAGTGTGCTAAGTGAATATAATTTTGTTCAATAGATAAAAAGATTTCCATACAGCATGCATTTCAGTGTATTCTGGCAATGGGAAAAGACATAGCTGAATGAATTATTATCTCTATTACAATACTTACTTTTTTTTAATAAGAAACAAACGTTTTGATATACGAGACTACGATTCCCTATTGATTGGACAGGGTGTTTTTTCTGGTTTTAATTGATTTTATAACATCAAAAATATATATAAATATAATATAAATATATATTATGGGTTTCATGAGAATGATGGGTCTTTGATAGTTCCCATAAAAAGTAGGTTGTAGAGGTTTGTTATCAGTTACCCAAGCAGGGGCAGACTGACCATTTGGAAACTCGGGCACTGCCCGAGGGCCAGGGGTCAGTAGGGGGCCCCATGAGATGCCCCTGGTACCTTTTTCATAGGCTTTTTTAAGTTTGGGCAAGGACACAGGGGTCCCATGATACCCTATTGCCCGTGGGCCCCATGAGTTGCCAGTCTGCCCCTGTACCCAAGTCAACAATGTTTTCGTAGACACTGAGCCACATCAATCCACCTGCTATTACCTCAACTTCTAGTGACACATGGGGGTTGATTTACTAAAACTCGTGCACTCAGAATCTGTTGCAGCTCAGCATGTTAGCCAATCAGCTTCTAATTTCAGCTTGTTCAGCTTTGACAATAAAGCCTGGAAGCTGATAGGCTGGTCGCTTTCTATACACCGCTGCACCAAATTTTGCACTCTTCCATTTTAGTAAATCAACCCCAAAGTGTTTGATTTACTACAGGCAAATAGACTGTGCACTTTGCTGTTGGCATTTTCTCCAGAGCTTAGTAAATGAGATAAAGCTTTAATTTGCAAAGAATACCAACCGCATGGCAGGAATTAAAAAAAAATGAGTTTTTGCTTGCACATGATTGAATGATGGATGTTAGCAAAGGTACCCCTCATTTACTAAGCTCTGGAGCAAATGCCCTTGCAGAGTGCAACTGCAATTGCACAGTGCAAAGTCTATTTGCCTTTAGTATATTTAATGTTATTTTAGGTGTTTTTTGTTTCCTTTTGTCCTTAAATAAATATATTATTAAAGCATTTTGTTTTACCCATTTGGTAAATGCAAAAATAAATATCTGTGAGAAATTCAGAAATGTCTTGGGCATACTCCCTGTACAGGGGCCTACTGATTTCATAAAATGCCCCTGGAGAGGGGTATATAGGGGTATCTTACTCTTAAGTATTATTCCATACAACCATAATTCTTATCAATATTAAAGTAGCCATATTTACAGGTTCAGTTAAGAACTGTCAATATAGTAATTCTCCTTTTCATTTTCCTATCAGCACTTAAAGAAAAAAAACATAAATCTTGCTTTAAGTAGTTTTAAGTAATTTTGTAAAGTAAATTTTATGACTGACACTCAGTAACATATTTATAAAGTTTATTTTCTAGTCCTATGAATGTGTATTTCTTGCTCTGAAACTATCATGTAATGCAAAAAAAAATCAATATATTTTGAGGGCTGAAAATGTTAACTTTTGGGACATGATAACGAGGGGATACATTACACAAACCAATGATAATACTATATTTGTTAAAAGTCTGTGAAACAAAAACATCTATTTTTTTTAACACAAATTGCAATTACCTTTATAGGTAAATATGGTTACATCATTTAGGTTTTAATCAAAAGTACAAATATGTGAAAGTTATATATCACCTTTACAGTCTTTATTAATAATATATCAGGAACCTGTAGGAAGATGTTTTATTTAAGATGTATGTGTTAACATGTAGTGTAAATCCTCAGAAGACAATTCTTCAACTTTACACTTGGATATAGACAGTTGGAGGCTTTAAGGCATTTCATGCAGCTTTACTCAGTAACTATGTGAAGAGCAATAATAATTAGTGCAGTTCCAGATACTCTATATGTGTGATGGCCAGATAGAAAGATAAATAGATTGACTAGTGATTTAATGTTAAAGCATGCTTTTGCTGATAAATATGTGTGGTTGGCAAAGGACTGGCATGATGATTTGGTTTAAAAACTGAGCTCCAGACAGATATAAAAAATATATATTGCAGTTGTATATTTATTGAAACCTACTTGAATGTGTGTTGAAATACAACTTAGCAAGTACCTGAATCTGTCTTAATATTAGCCTGCTGTTGACCAAATGCATAGCAACACTCAAACTGGAAGTGTGAGACGTATGTATCAGTCAATCAGACTGACTGAAGAAGAGAGTAAATCAAGCATTGTTGATGGCTTAAAGGGTAGCTCCACTTTTGTGAAAAAATACAACAAATAAAAAATGTATATAACATACTGTATATAATCACTACACAAGCCATATTATAATTTAATGTTATTAAGAAAAATTACCTTTCTTTTTCAATCTGCAGAGCTGTCATTTTCTGTATCATTCAGTGCAATATGGCAGCCTGCAGGCCTTCTGTTCATAGTCGGTGTACAGAACTTCCCCAGGAATGTAGCTTTCTGTTTGTGTAATTGGCTCACTGAATTTTCCAGAAGTCTGCACTAGGATACAAGTAAGATTTTAGGCATCCTCTGCAACAGGAATTATATGTTTGATGATATACTACCTAAGGGTTAATTATTTTTAAAGGGATACAGACACTGAAGCTTATTAGAACATTGAAAATGCATCAGCTGATTAGATTGAACATAGATACTCCCATTCAGAAATCAGAATTCCAAGGACACGGATGAATATACTTATGAACAGAAACAGGTTTGTTACAAGTCCCCACAATTTACATGGATCACGTTTTTTCTCAAGTCTTTAACCACTTGCTCTCTTGAGGATTTACCCCCCTTCCTGACCAGGCCATTTTTTGCATTACAGCTCTGCATTAGTTTAACTGACAAATGCATGGTCATGCAATGCTGCACCCAAATGAAATTTATGTCCTTTTTTCCCCACGAATTGAGCTTTTTTTTTGGTGGTGTTTTTTATTTTTTGCACCATAAAAAAAAGACCAACAATTTTGATAATAAAAACAATCTTTTTGACTTTTTTCTATTAAACATGTCCAGTAAAAATTTTAAAAATCTAATTTTGTCATAAATTTAGGCCAAAATGTATTCTGCTACATGTCTTTGCTAAAAAAAATCCCAACACATGTAAATTAATTGGTTTATGTGAATGTTTTATTATTTTTACTAGTAATGGCTGCAATCAGCGACTTAGAGCAGGACTGCGGGACTGTGGTGGGCATTCTGACACTGAGGGGAACTGACTTGGTGTCACTGACATCCCCAGTGACACCACTACAGTGATCAGTGCTAAAAAAAAAGCACTGACACTGTACTAAGGGCACTGGGCAGGAAGGGGTTAACATGAGGAACAAGCTGTTTTACACTGTGCTTTGTCCGTGTGTTTTGCTGTAATCACACTGCTTTGCATGGCTATGCTGTGCACAGCCATGCAAAGCAGTGTGCAGGAGTCGACAGGGAGGAGAACTGTTTTGTTTACCAACAGTTCTCCGCATCGGAGATTCTCAGGCACCTGTGAGTAATCACCAGCTGGGATCTGGTGATTGACAGCCACTGCCGTGAATGGCAGTGTGGGTAGGGCATACACAAGGCTGTTGTGCGCCCCTACCCAAAAGCTGTTAAGCTGACCATACACACTACAATCTAATTGTACAATCCCCTTTAGATCTATCAATAACCAATAATCTATCATCTAGGGGCCCACACAATTAGATAATAATTGAATGGATGTTTAGGTTTGTCCTCATATTACATTATTTTAAAGGATAAGTTCACCTTTTGGGAAAAAATAATATATGCACATATTCTTAATTGGAAAAAAATTTGATTTTTTAAATTTTTTTCCCTAAAGAGTCTGGAAAGCATTGCACCTATGATCAGATGCCAGACCTTCATACGGGCTGAGTGTTTGCAGGCTGCAGGGCTTGTAAATGAACTACAAGGCCTCTTGTCAGTGACCCTGCAGTCCATTCAGAACTATGAGCAGTCAGACGCAATTGCTAATAGTAGTTGTAGTTTGTGCATTCTCAGAAAACAGGTGAATCAATGATGTGGCTGTGTGGGCAGAGCCCTGCAAAGCCATGTTTTTTTTAAATTGAGACAGCGGGCGCAGGTAGTAGATCTCCAACTTACTGTCATAGGGAGGGGCTGAAGCTGCTTGGACATGTTACATGTTCTGCCCTAAATATGTGGAACATGTAAGGCCCCTTTCACATGTTCAGACTATTTGTCTGTTTATCACCATCCACTGATGGATGAAAAATGGACATCAATGCATCTCTATAGAAAAATGGATGTAAATGGATAATCATCCATTTACATCAGTTTACATTCATTTACTTCTTCATCCATCAACATCTGTTTTTTAAATAGATCAAAACCCTTATTTTGTTCCTTTAACTGCTTCCCACCTGGTCACTGCGCATAAACGGCCAGGTGGGATCTTCACCGTTCTGAGTGGACATTCCTGAACGTCCCTCAGAACATGGCCACGCAGCTGCGCACTCTCGGTGTGCCTGTGTCCCTTGGACACAGAGTAACACTGCTCAACAGAAGGGCTATATGATTGGCCCATCTGATCACATGATGGCTGTGTCCAATCACAACAAAACCACCAGTGTGTTGACCAGCTCTGCCTCTCCTCGCACAGAGCCCGCTAGTGTAGAGAAGCAGAACCAATCTGTGTCCAATCCAGAACCAATCACCCCATAGTGTCCCCCACACAGCTGTCAGTGCACCAGTGATCCACATCTGTAACACAGTACCAGTGATCCACATCTGTCACACAGTACCAGTGATCCACATCTGTCACACAGTACCTGTGATCAACATCTGTCACACAGTACCAGTATAAATTCCACATCTGTACCAGTGATCCACATCTGTCACAGTGTACCAGCGTACATTCCACATCTGTACCAGTGATCCACATCTGTAATGGTGTACCAGTATAAATTCCACATCTGTATCTGTGATCCACATCTGTCACAGCATACCAGTGTAAATTCCACATCTGTACCAGTGATCCACATCTGTCACAGTATACCAGTGTAAATTCCACATCTGTACCAGTGATCCACATCTGTTACAACGTACCAGTGAAATTCCACATCTGTACCAGTGATCCACATATGTCATGGTGTACCAGTATAAATTCCACATCTGTACCTGTGATCCACATCTGTCACAGCGTACCAGTGTAAATTCCACATCTGTACCAGTGATCCACATCTGTCATGGTGTACCATTATAAATTCCACATCTGTACCTGTGATCCACATCTGCCACAGCATACCAGTGTAAATTCCACATCTGTACCAGTAATCCACATCTGTCACAGTGTACCAGTGTAAATTCCACATCTGTACCAGTGGTCCACATCTGTCACAATGTACCAGTGTAAATTCCACATCTGTACCAGTGATCCACATCTGTCACAGTGTACCAGTGTAAAATGCACATATGTACCAGTGATCCATATCTGTCACAGTGTACCAGTGCTCATCTATTTCTGTACCAGTGATCAACTTCTGTCATGGCCTACCAGTGTCAAATCCACATCTGTTAGTTTACCAGTGCTCAATATCTGTCACACAGTACTAGTGTAACATCCACATCAGTACCAGTGAATAACATCTGCCACAGTGTACCAGAGTAAAATCCACACCTGCACCAGTGATCAATATCTATTACAGACTATCAGTGTGAAATCCAAATCTGTACCAGTGATAAACATCTGTACCAGTGAACATCAAAATTAACATCAGCAATATCAACAGTGCAGCATAAACATATCTAATACACCAGCGAGGAGGCTTTCCAGATACTGAGCATGACGGATGAGAGTAGCAGGGAACCCTCTCTGTCAGACTCAGATTCTGAGTATGAACCAGTTGAAAGCAGTGGGTCAGCAAAAGATTCTGAGGAGGAGAGAGTCCAAACAAAGAGGTTCAGGAGATCTGAGGAGGAGCAGACATCCACCAGTAGCGCAGTGGCGAGTACAAGCAGCACATCAGAATGTATTTTGGGATGTAATTTGGGGTATGTGCATACTATGTGTTAGAAATATCTTATAAATGGACAACTTGGTTTAAAAAAAATACATGTTCATTTTCTTTCCACATTTTCTGAAAACTTGTGGAAAAAATGACATGTTTAAAAGACCCATTATGCCTCATAGGATATACATTGGGGTGTTTGCCTTCCAAAATGGAGTTATTTTGTGGCTAACTCCATTGTCCTGGTTCTCCAGGGCCTTCAAAAATGTGATAGTCAGGAAATGAGATGTGTAATTTATGCCCCAGAACACCTGTAGGTACTACTTGGATGTTGGGTCTCTGTATGTGACCAGGCTGTAGAAAAGTCTTACACGTGTGGTATCCCCATACTCAGGAGGAGCAGCAGAATGTGATTTGAGGTGAAGCTGAGAGTATGCATATGCTGTGTGAGAGGAATAACCTGTTAATATAACAATTGTGTGAAAAAATAATATTATTTACTTTCTTCATTTTTCAAAGAATTGTGGGAAAAAAAATTACAGGTTGAAAAAACTCACCATGCATCTTACTAAATACTTTGGAATGTCACCATAGCTTGTAGACTTTCACACAGACCAAATAATACACACCAATTAGGATTTTTTTTTACCAAAGCAATGTAGTAGTATACATTTTGGTCCACATTTATGAAGAAAAATTACTTATTTGCAAAATTTTATAACAGAAACAAAGAAAAATTTGTTTTTTTTTTCAAAAATTTCGGTCTTTTTTAATTTATAGCACAAAAAAGAAAAATCCCAGTGATAATTAAATACCACCAAAAGAAAGCTCTATTTGTGTGAAAAAAAAAAAAAAAAAATCATTTGGGTACAGTGTTGCATGATTGAGTAATTATCATTCAAAGTGTGAGAGCGTTGAAAGCTGAAAATTGGTCTGGGCAGGAAGGGGGTAAAAATGCTCTGTATTGAGGTGGCTAAAAATGGAATGGGTAAAAAACAGATGTAAACGGACAAGTGGTCTTTTTTGTATGAAAAAAATTTTGAAAAATTGGCTCCAGGACTCAAATGGTTAAGGACTCTAGCTTAAAAAAAAAGATGAAAAACTGATGTAAGCTTTATCCTCTTTTTCTTTGGAAAAACATACTGAACAGGGGCAGACTGACCATTTGGAAACTCGGGCACTGCCCAAGGGCCCAGGGTCAGTAGGGGGCCCCATGAGATGCCCCTGGTATCTTTTTCATAGGCTTTTTTGAGTTTGGGCAAGGAAACAGGGGCCCCATGATCCCCTATTGCCCGGGAGCTTCATGAGTTGTCAGTCCGCCTCAGGTACTGAACCGATGAAACAAACAGTCCGCATGTGTGAAAGGGGCCTAACATGTTCCAAAAGGTGAACCTATGTGGTTTTCAGTACATTTCTCGTTTTTCAGAAATGCACTGCAGTCCATTTAATATGGTTTCCTATGGGACATGTTCACATCTATGCATTTTCAGCCAGTGCATTTTTGGTGTAACAGACTTCAATGGAACTGCACCACAAATGTAAGTGTTGCTCTTTTTAATGCGTTTTGCATTTATTTTTTTTGCCAATAGGAAAGTATTGAATGCAACTTTGATGTAAATGCACAATCTCTGGCACTCGTATCCATTCAAAGTCCCATTAAAGTTGCATTAAAGTTGCACGCAATACTTTCCTATTGGCCCCACAAAATTGCACCTTAAAACGTGTCAGGAAAAACACATGAATTGTGAGATGTATAGGTGTGAACCTAGCCTTAACAAAGATTGTATAAAGTGTATGAATAAGATCAGATTGTAGTGTGTATGAACATCCATAGGTTGTTTCTGCCTCTTCATCGTCCAATTAACAGTCTGTAGATGGGAAGATGAGACCTCTGTACTCCTTGACTATAGCACAGAAGGTTGTGTAACTTTCCTGGTAGGGTTGTAAAAATAATAAAATTGGCTGGACAAAATCACAACTTCTTTGGAAGACAAGAAATTTCACATATCTGTACTTCAGCTGTGTATTCAGTTGTTTGTCTGATGTTCATCTTTAAACAATTTGATTTACAATTAGCATTACATGTTCATCTAAATGTCCAGGCACATGCATTACATAAAAAAGGATTTTCTCACACGGATATGTTTTTTTTTTGTTGTCAACGGAACGTGATACACATTAGCTTGGCTGCATCAGGAGCGTGCCTCAACCGTGCAGTTAAAAGATAAATGTTCTTACATAGTACTACACATACCAGAGTACAGTGAATTGAACGTCTTAGTTCAAGCTACTGGTTACCTGTCTTCCCATAAGAACGATGTTTCAAGGCACTGCTCTTAAAAGTTTCATAAGAAAAAAAAAACTTGAAAAAGACAAACTAAAGACAGATGGTGTTTTAAAATGACATAGGAATTTAAAGTCAAAAGATGCTTTAGGTTTCCTAGAAGAAATATGCAGGAAAAATATCAGCACCTATGCTAGAACACTTTTAAACTCAGTATTCTGTAGATAGATGGCAATGTGGTCAGTTCAGCCAAACTTTGATCCATGAACTGAGTTATGTACTGATAGCTTAAGTCTGGTTCATACTACTTGTAGATGCAAACTGCTGATCAAAGATAGGTGGAGTGACAATCAAAAGCTCAAGCAATGATTGACTCCACTCAGCGATAACTGTAATCAGGGAGCAAATAACCATCCCAGGGATTAATATTATTATAAACTGCAGGGATTCCAGTGTTAGCTATATACTGTATGTTATAATGAGGCTGAACAATGTTCTTTTTGCTCTTTCTACAGTTATATATTAAAAGAGCCTACCTGGATATAAGTTGTACAGATATGTAGGTTGGTCCTTGGCTTCAGGTATTCAATAAGCAATCATTTTAAAACATTTATATTTTGAAAATTTTAACTGACTTTGGCATTTCAATGTATTTTCTGAATAATACATACTTACCTGCTGGCAGTCTTCCATTGAATGCATGCTGAACTGTGCATGAGCACCTTAGCATGTATTCCTGCTGCAATCCAGCTATGTCTGAATGACTGACCCCCCTCAACTAGTAAGAGGAAGACATTAACAGAGTCTGACAAGGGGTGTGACCAGGACCGGTACTAGCTAGACTATTTTGTGCCCTAGTCAAGAGAAGCTACTTGCCCCCCCCCAAAAAAAAAATAAAACTTACATTTTTTTTCCATAAATCCATTAAAAAACAGAAGCATCAGTGGTAGCCATTATCAGAGTAGCTCTGTATGTGGATGAGAAGAAAAAGACAGGGGGAGGCACCACAAAGTGCAGTATTAAAAGACCAATTTAATAAGCAAATAGTGTTAAGCACACACAAGAAAGAAATAAAATGTCACTTATCATTGATAATGGTCACTGTCAGTTCTTCCCGTCCCAAGGATTGGCCAGTGTGGGTCTGGAGCTATGAACAGAGAGATGGAGAGATGCCAGGATGCTGTTGGACAACTGGAAGTGCCTGGGATGTCTTGGAATGCATATGAGTTGGACGTGACATCACAGGGCAAAGGTCCAGTGCCTTGGAGGACAGGCTACATGCTCAGAGCTCTCTTCTCCTTCTAGAGGCCTAGAGGCACATTACTGTATCCACTACTTATGGGCACAGCAGCTGCTAGCCGGCTACAGATACCAGCATAACATTGTATTGCAACAATACAATTATATTAAAGTAGAAAAAGCAAAGTGATCATAAAACCAGAGGTAAAAAACACTCTATGTGATACAATTCTCAGCAAGTAGGAAAAAAGAAAGAAAAAGAGGAAAGTGAAGAGTAGGGAAATTGCGGCTGCACCCTAGGTGGCCTATTTCGCCTAATGGTAGAGTGACCTTGGGTGTAACCACCACATTGCTGGAAGATAGAGGTGAATATTTCTGGAGGTTTAGTTCCACTAAACATAAGAATCTAGTGGATTGGTGGTTATGTAATACTGTACTTCCTTTTTCCTTCCTTCATGGGTCTTGTGTACAAACTATGAAGAAAAGGAAGACATAGAATTTATGTTCATATTATATGACGGATTAATTTTGTAACTTAAACATGGCCACTATACCAAGATAATTTAGTTTCCATAGGAAACAGCTTCAATTTCCTTTTCTATAATTTTTCTTCAGGTTATGATATGACTAAGGCATTCCAAAATCACCAATACAAAGAAAACATTGGGGGGCCATCCATAACAGAGAGCTAATATCACTAAATGCTTTCCATTGGACACTAGCCACTCTGCACTGCGTCTATCATTTTACATGCTATTCCTAAAATGTAATGGTAGCAATAACACTGCACAGAACACACTGTGTTTAATGCTAGGTTCACATCTATGCAGTAGATAGAGATTTTTTTCCATTTATTTTTTTTCTTGTTGCTAGGTAGATTTAAAACACAAAAATGCATCAAAAACATGGCATAAACGTAGCAAAAATGCCCTACATGCTTTTCTGCAGAGTTTCCATTGCAATCTAAAGAACCAAAAACACAACTTTTTGCGTTAAAAAAAGTCCCTGACCCTTTCCAAAAAATGCATCGGGTGAAAACACAGAGATGTGAAAGTGTCCCATAGGAAATCATGGTAAATGGATTTAGTGCGTTTCTGCAAAAAAAGCTGTGGAAAATTCTTGGGTGTGAACCAGGGGCGGACTGACCATTTGGAAACTCGGGCACTGCCCGAGGGCCCAGGGTCAGTAGGGGGCCCCATGAGATGCCACTGGTACCTTTTTCATACGCATTTTTGAGTTTGGGCAAGGACACAGGGGCCCCATGATCCCCTATTACCCGGGGGCCCCATGAGTTGTCAGTCCGCCCCTGGTGTGAACCTAGGGTAAAGGATAGGTTGATCACATGACTTTCACAATTTATGGGACAAAGCTGTCCTCCTCCTGGCAATTTGTTTTTGATTCAGTGTTGAGTGTTTTTATGATGATGCCGCTGCTTAACAAATGGCCCCTTAGTGACTAGAAACTTTTTTTTAACTCAGTACAAGCATTATATACAAACTTTATATCTCTGGAACTTGAACAGATAGCAAACCTTAGTATCCAAATGTGATCTTTATAGAAGTAAAGCTCTCTGTTTTTGATCATCAAAAATAGAAGATTGTAATGCAGATTCCTTCACCTTTCAAAATGTTATCCTTTGCAATTTAAAACCTTTCATTTGTTTTATACTGCTTTGAAATGAATTGTTTGATATACCAATAACACTGGGGATAGAACTGAGAAAATAACAAGGAATATCCTATCATTGAAAATGTTCATCTGATGTGGATCTTATTTCTGTTTATGCTGTATCAGCCATGCCTCCATTTGGTAAATACACTTCTCAAATAGATAGCACAAAGCACTTTAAAGACTGGATGGCCATGTAAGCTGAAATGTGTCATCTCCTCCCAAAGTGGTTTTGCATTTCTTTTACTATGTGAATAATGTCTTGAAACGGTATCCAGCAAAGATGTATGAAGATTGAAGAGTGGGTAGTAATTGAAGGCAAGTGATTTTAGTGTTTTAACTTCAGAAATCAGATTGGATCTCCTAAGAACCAGGCATCACTTTCTCAACCATCTAGTCCTGTCTTTACCGTTCCATTTTTTTTCCCTGTTGGCATACTTAATGCATTCTCAATCGTTGCAGGTCTATTTCAGCTCATCTATTACAACACAGTTAAAAGGAACCCGCTGTGTAACTTTCGTTCTGAGTGCTGTTGTTCAAGTCTTAATTGGATTACCTAGAATTCTGTTTAATGTTGGCAATATTTTTTCTATAAACTTTGTAAAAAAAAACTCAGCTTGCACAGATTAGTCATTTTTGATGGAAAAAAAACCTTACTAATTCATCTGAGTGAGATCTGATATCTTAATATGTAAGGGAGAGCAATGGTGACCTGGGTGTTCTGATTCTCCGCCAAATATTTATTAACAAAGGCAGTGTAGTAGTGGCATAGGTTAATCAGATAGCACAACATGCTGGTAGTGATTGCAGGCAATTAAAACTGCTTAAGCTTATGTGACAAAGATCGGATAGAGGTTTCTTTCAAAATATATTTAAAGTCAAGAGAGCTTTGTTCGAAAATTGTAAAGGTTATTTATATAATACCCCAGCAACTAATGGAAGGTGACAGAGGTTAGCCACTTTTAAATTCAAATTTGATAGCAGACTAAGTTCATACCATGCACTAACTTTATACAACATGTATGTCTGCTAATATGTTTAGGAATTTTATAGAAAATTAAGATGAGAATAATAGACACAAGAGATTAATTGATGATAAAGTAACACTCCAGTTATATACAGTCTTTCATTATAAGTCCAGGCAAGAGCTGAGATATTTGTCTGGGATGCATTTGCCTTATCATGTTCTTAGGATAAACTCTTCTCATTTCTCTCTTGGTACTCAGCCTGTAACTCAGACTGGGTGCCAAGGTCCACACTACCTGCAATGACCAGATGAGAAAGTCTGTGACCTTTGCTGATGGCAGAGGTCTAACAAACCTGTTCATGCAAACACTGCATTTTGACTGGCATGTAACTTACAAAATGACTGTCACAAATTAATGATACTATGACACCTGGGAGAGATTTACTAAAACAGGAACACTCAGAATTTATTGTAGCTGTGCCTGGTAGCCAAGCAGCTTCTAACTTCACATTGTTCACAGCTGCACCAGATTTATCATGCTCCAGCTTTAGTAAATCCCCACCACTGTATTCAGATATCCCCCTCCAATTCACATCTGAGGGATCATTAAATATAAATAGTGCAAATACGTGTGTGCATCATTAGTCAGCGATGAATTTGCTAAAAATGTGAACCGTGAACCACACTAGACAAAAGTGCTCAATAACCCCAAATACAAATTAGAATCCCCCACATATAAATATTGCAATAAATGAAGTCCAAAAACACATCAAATCATACTGCAAATGATCAAAACTCATGCAGGTGATATTCGTGTGATCGTGGTCATAGGTGCAAATCCTCAAATGGCCAAAATGCCCCCTCACCTCCTTACAATGACCCCACAGGTCAAGCACGCTTTTAGGATCCCCCACGATCCTCACAGGTGGTACTCTTCATGGATCAATACCCCACTTGTGTTCATCAATGGTGGCACTCTCTCCTCTCCTAATAGGTCTCTTCTACTCACTGGCATCAGCAATACTCTTTACCCTCCAAACAGGACCCCAGTGATGAAACAAAAAGATCCTCCATAGTGTGATAACGTTTTTAATGAAACCAAAACACACTGGTAAAAAATGCCTACTCACTTGTTTGTAGTTCAATATACACCTTTACACCACATACTATGGGTGTACTGCATGGGTATAGGGTGTACCAAGATGGCGCCCACGCCAGAAGGGATGTCACCACGTACTGGAAGTTCCTCCCCACGTACATTACGCGTTACGTCACACTAAATCAAGTGACTTCTTCAGGATACCCTGAAGAAGTCATGTGATTTAGCATGACGTAACGCGATGACGTCACAAACAAGTGAGTAGGCATTTTTTACCAGTGTGTTTTTGGCTTCATTAAAAACGTTATC
The DNA here is from genome assembly GCF_062004578.1 of Staurois parvus. Classification (NCBI taxonomy): domain Eukaryota; kingdom Metazoa; phylum Chordata; class Amphibia; order Anura; family Ranidae; genus Staurois; species Staurois parvus. The sequence goes on from NW_028317803.1 coordinate 3,441,709, forward strand.
ACACTATGGAGGATCTTTTTGTTTCATCACTGGGGTCCTGTTTGGAGGGTAAAGAGTATTGCTGATGCCAGTGGCTGGAGGAGACCTATTAGGAGAGGAGAGAGTGCCACCATTGATGACCACAAGTGGGGTATAGTACTACCTGTGAGGATCGTGGGGGATCCTAAAAGCATGCTTGCCCTGTGGGGTCATTGTAAGGAGGTGAGGGGGCATTTTGGCCATTTGAGGATTTGCACCTATGACCATGATCACACGAATATCACCTACATGAGTTTTGATCATTTGGAGCACGATTTGATGTGTTTTTGGACTTCATTTATTGCAGTATTTATATGTGGGGATTCTAATTTGTATTTGGGGTTATTGAGGACTTTTTTCTAGTGTGGTTTACGGTTCACATTTTTAGCAAATTCATCCCTGGCTAGTGATGCACACACGTATTTGCACTATTTATATTTAACCTCCTTGGCGGTATTCCCGAGTGTAGCTCGGGGTAACATTTCAGTACCAAAAGCGGTAACCCCGAGCTACACTCGGGAATACCATGCGGCACTGCTCCGGCATGTGTTCTTCACTTACCTTACCCTGCGCTCCCACGATGTGTCCCCTGCAGTGTCCCCGGCCATCTCCTCTGGCCGATGCCGGCATCCGGCTTCTGTCTCCTGTCCCTGTGACGTCGGGACGTACGGGCGCCGCCGCCGGCGGCGGGAAATTTAAAAATTTTAAAAAATGTCTTTTTTTTTTTTTTTCATTTTACTCAGTAAAACATTGCTGTTTCAACCTATTTCACATACATATTGTCCCTAGTGCTTTGTCCTGCGCCCTGCCTGCATTTTGTCTGTTCTTTCTGCCTGGAAACTGAGAAATGTCCATGGCGTCCAAAAAGTGTCCCTTTAGGTCAAAAGCGGTTTAGATCAGCTAGAGAACAGTGATAGTAAATCAGAACCACTTACAGAATTGAGTGATAGTGATTCGTGGGGGAAATTCGTCATCAGAAACTGAAAACGATTTTGCGACTGAGCTCAGCAATGTGCGAACTTGGCGCTCTATTTCACATTTCAGTGTTTTTGGTTTGATTATATTATTGAATTAAATTTTTTATTATTTTTATATTATTTTTATGATTATTTATTAAATTATAATTTATGATTTTGTGTTTCAAATTTTATCATACCCGGGATGTTTACTAGACTCTTGTTCGGACAGATTTCAGTGAGTTTTTCCTAAAAATTACAGCCTACAATAAAAAAAATACATATTTCCATGCAAAAAAATGGTACCGCTTTCAGCACCAAAAATCTGAAATAATCATACCGCCAGGGAGGTTAATGATCCCTCAGATGTGAATTGTAGGGGGATATCTGATTTTTTTGTTAATTGTTTGTGCACGTGTTTATCACTGTAGCATGTATAGCAATGTTTTTACACTGTTTGAGGGAATTTGTATATAGCACTGCACTATTTTATATATATTTTTCATCACATACACCTTGGGGTGAAGTATTTCAGTTCCAGCAGGTTAGAGATTAGGATTACCCATATAAGCACAGGTGGACTTTATATCACCACTGTATTGTGTATTTCTTGTTCAATATTTTTATTGTTTTGTGATAAAGAAGAACCAAAAGTTATGGCTACAGTTTTCAATTCACAATCAAGTGTTGTCATTTTCAGGGTACTATATGATTTTCAAGGTCAGTTATGTATTGCCAAAAATCACATATTTCCTGAGAAAGGCAATCTGTCATTTGGTCAGAGGTCACTTTAAGAGCTTTTTGGAGCATTTTGTAAACTTTTCTCAATAATGCCTGTGGCGAGAAACTTTCCTTTGAGGCTGTAAAACTGTCATCAACCTCCAGATCATATTTCTCTTCCTCACTTACAGCAGACTGAATGGTGGAAGGTTGGCAAGGTTGGACTGCAGAGAAGGAGTGATGAAATTGTCCCTACTAAAATGGTCTCTAAAAAAAAAATATAGTGCTCTAATAACAGAACTGAATACTACTGAAACACAAAGATGATTGCCATCTGGGCCATTTTCTTTATCTCTCATTAAGATTAAGATTTGGGTTCAGATCAAAAATGGATTTATTTTAATTGGGGCAAACTCAGACTGTTCACCATTCCAGGACCATCCTTGGATACTATACATAAGCAAACAGCTTGGAATCACAGGATGTGATTGATCAATCCCCCAGGACTCTGAGTGCTATTTATAATACAGCAGTGTCTGGGGATTTGTCATTTAGTGGCGGGAGTGTGGCGGGGAATCATTGAAGGGTGCTTAACCACCATCATTGTGCAACAACTATCAGTTAAGGCAGGTTAATACATATGTCAACAAATTGTATGAATTATATCAATAACAAAAGTGTATTGCCTTGAAACACTCTGTGTTAGTAAATAAGTAATCAATGAATAATAAATAACAAAATATTATGTAAGGGTCTCATACACTAAGAGATTTAACGCTATGTGCTTCACTTTCACTTATAACCTTTTTCAACATTCCTTTCATGTTCCCCAAATCTCACATGTAGTGGTCTAATGGTCTTTCCCAGATAGGTGAGACAACAAGGATAAGTCAGTATGTAAACCAGAAAATGTGAAGAAACAAGTTAAAACGCTTTTATGGGAAATACCTGGTCTTTCTTTTCCTTAAAATATGGCCATCAATATTTTAAGGAAAAAGAAAAGAATGAAGAAAGTGAAGCATATATCATTAAATCTTTCAGTGTATGGGTCCCTTACAATATAGTTATTAATTATTTTTTTTATTATATATTTATTTAATAATCAAGAGTGTTTCAAGGCAATACACTTTTGATATTTATATAATTTATAAAATTTATTGACACACACTATTTTGCACAAAATATTAGCAAACCCCTCCAAATCATTGGATTCAGGTGTTCCAATCACCTCCATGACCATAGGTGTATAAAATCAAGCACCTAGACATGCAGACTGCTTCTACAAACATTTGTGAAAAAATGTGTTGCTTTCAGGAGCTCAGTGAATTTAAGAGTGGTACCGTGATAGGTTGCCACCTGTACAATAAGTCCATCCATGAAATTTCCTTGCTACTAAATATTCCACGGTCAACTGCTGGTGGTATTATAACAAAGTGGAAGCAACTGGGAACGACAGCAAGAAAGCCACAAAGTGACAGGCTGTGTAAAATGACAGAGCGGAGTCAACGCATGCTAAAGTGCACAGTGCTCAGAAGTTGCCAACTGCCTACAGAGTCAATAGCTAAAGACCTCCAAACTTCATGTGGCCTTCAGCTTAGCACAAAAACAGTGTGTACAGAGCTTCATGGAATGGGTTTCCATGACCGAGCAGCTGCATCCAAGCCTTACATCACCAAGTGTAATGCAAAGCATCGGATTCAGTGATGTAAAGCATGCCCCCACTGGACTCTAGAGCATTGGAGATGTGTTCTCTGGAGTGATGCATCATGCTTCTCTGTCTGGCAATCAGATGGGCGTGTCTGGGTTTGGTGGTTTCCAGGAGAACGGTACTTGCCTGACGGCATTGTGCCAAGTGTAATGTTTGGTAGAGGGGGGATTATAGTTTGGGTTGTTTATCAGGGATTGGGCTTTGCCCCTTAGTTTCAGTGAAGGGAACTCTTAAGGCATCAGCATATCAAGACATTTTGGACAATTTCATGCTCCTAACTTTGTGGGAACACTTTGGGGATCTCCCCTCCTGTTCCAACATGACTGTGCACCAGTGCACAAAGCAAGGTCCATAAAGACATGGATGAGTGAGTTTGGTGTGGAGGAACTTGACTGGCCTGCACAGTCCTGACCTCAACCCGATAGAACACCTTTGGGATGAATTAGAGTGGAGACTGTAAGCCAGGCCTTTTCGTCCGATATCAGTAACTGACCTCACAAATGCACTTCTAGAAGAATGGTCAACCATTTCCATAGAAACACTCCTAAACCTTGTGGACAGCCTTCCCAGAGGAGTTATACATATATAGTCATACATACAGAGTTGAAGCTGTTATAGCTGCAAAGGGTGGGCCAGCTCAATATTGAACCCTGCAGACTAAGACTGGGATGTCTTTAAAGTTTATGTGCACGTAAAGGCAGGCGTCCCAATACTTTTGGCAATATAGTGTATTTATTAATCAACATTAATATATAGTTGTTGTTACAAAGCTAAACAAGATTTGCCATTTCTAAGTATTGTATTGTATTACTAATTATTTAGGAATTAACCTCCAATATATTCCCCCAATGATAAAAGAGTTAATTTGGAGGCCCCCTTCTCTTTCTCTCTGTATATATATATATATATATATATATATATATTCTAGAGCAGGGGCGGACTGACAACTCATGGGGCCCCCGGGCAATAGGGGATCATTGGGCCCCTGTGTCCTTGCCCAAACTCAAAAAAGCCTATGAAAAAGGTACCAGGGGCATCTCATGGGGCCCCCTACTGACCCTGGGCCCTCGGGCAGTGCCCGAGTTTCCAAATGGTCAGTCCGCCCCTGTTCTAGAGGTTATTGCTGTTAGCTAGGCTGGTGGAGGGAGGAGGAAACTAAACAGCACTATTTTGATGATGTTCCCCCGGTATCTGTATACTATTGTGGAAGTAGAGAGAGTGGACTGTCAGTGGCCACTGCATACATCGATGCTGCTTTATTCAAGCTGGAATATCTATACTGTGCCATGACACCTGCTATATGCATTTTCTAATCCCCAGGCTTGTGTGTTTTTTTTCCAATTGTATGTCATTTTATTTGCTTGCTCATTAAACATATTGACCTACTGCACTATGAAGCTCTCTAGCACCACTCTCTGTTTATGTGTTTACAATTTGCTTTCAGGTCTCGCATCTGTTTTGCAGTAGGTTGCATAAAGGGCTACTGATAGTAAGTGAGAGAAAATTCATATTTGGAACAAGACTTTAACGCCAGGATTGGTTTTATTGTCTTTTTATTTGTGCAACGTATCCCACATGGAAGAAAAATATATTTGAAACATATTTTAAAAATATTCTTCCCAAATATATTGACATATATTTGAAAACTACATACATATGTTACTACATACTGTATGTTCAAATGTGTGTTTATTACAAAATATATGACAAATATTTTTAAAAATACATTTTCAAATATACTCTATGTCTTTAAAAATACATTTAATCTACATTTTGTGAATTAATTTACAAATATATGTAAAAATATATGTAAAAATGACTTTTTATATGTTAAAAAAATCAGAAGAATATATTTAAAAAATATATATTTTTAAAAATATTTTTCATATATTTTGTAATATATAAAAAATGCATTTCAACATGTAATATTATATATATATATATATATATATATATATATATATATATATATATATACAGTTGTGTTAAAAATAATAGCAGTGTGTTGAAAAAAGTGAAGAAAGCTCAAAATCCTATTCCAAATCAAAACATGAAGAAAAATATATCAAATTTGTGTTGTTCCTCTAAAACAAATTGAAGAAAAGTGAATATTAGACTGTTCAAAAAAATAGCAGTGTTTGTATTCTTCTTTACAAACTCAAACATTCACTATATGAACTGAAAAATGTTTGAAGATTTTGCTTTCCTTTGAATCACTTAATTAATATTTAGTTGTATAAGCACTGTTTCTGAGAACTGCTGTACATCTGTGTTGCATGGAGTCAACCAACTTCTGGCACCTGTGAACAGGTATTCCAGCCCAGGATGATTGGACTACATTCCACAGTTCTTCTCTATTTCTTGGTTTTGCCTCAGAAACTGCATTCTTGATGTCACCCCACAAGTTTTCTATTGGATTAAGATCCAGAGATTGGGCTGGCCACTCCATAATGTCAATCTTGTTGGTCTGGAACCAAGATGTTGCACATTTACTGGAGTGTTTGGGGTCGTTGTCTTGTTGGAACACCCATTTCAAGGGCATTTCCTCTTCAGCATAAGGCAGCATGACCTCTTCAAGTATTCTGATGTATTCAAACTGATCCATGATCCCTGGTATGCGATAAATAGGCCCAACACCGTAGTATGAGAAACATCCACATATCATGATGCTTGCGCAACCATGCTTCATGGTCTTCACAGTGTACTGTGGCTTGAATTCAGTGTTTAGGGGTCGTCTGACAAACTGTCTCCGGCCACTAGACCCAAAAAGAACAATCTTACTTTCATCAGTCCACAAAATGTTGCGCCATTTCTCTTTAGGCCAGTCAATGTGCTCTTTGGCAAATTGTAACCTCTTCAGCACAGGTCTTTTTTTCAACAGTGGGACTTTGCGGGGGCTTCTTCCAGATAGCTTGGCTTCACATAGGCGTCTTCTAATTGTAACAGTACTCACAGGTAACTTTAGACCTTCTTTGATCTTCCTGGAACTGATTATTGGCTGAGTCCTTGCCATTTTGGCTATTCTTCTATCCATTCGAATGGTAGGTTTTCGCTTTCTTCCACGTCTTTCAGGTTTTGGTTGCCATTTTAAAGCATTTGTGATCATTTTAGATGAGCAGCCTATCATTTTCTGCACTTCTTTATATGTTTTCCCCTCTCCAATCAACTTTTTAATCGAGGTATGCTGTTCTTCTGAACAATGTCTGGAACAACTCAGAATTTCAGAGAGAAATGCACTGTAACCAGCATGTACAACATTTGCTGCCTTCCTTCCTTAAATAAGGGCAATAATTGCCACCTGTTTTTCAAAGAATGAATGACCTCACTAATAGAACTCCACACTGCTATTATTTTGAACATGCCCCTTTCAGTTAGTGATTCAATTACACAGAATCAGCAGCATGCATGTCATGACTGTTGGGTCTGTTGGATTTCTATTACTCTACTACACCTGCCAGTAAATTATTTGCCAAGTAGAAATATAAATTCTACCAAAAACAGTGATTGATCAGGTTAGTGATGTCTGACTGCTATTATTTTGAACACAACTGTATATATATATATATATGTGTTGAATACGGCCAAAGTTGTAGTATTTCAAATATATGTCAATATATTTGGGAAGAATATTTTTAAAATATATTTCAAATATATTTTTCTTACATGTGCGATGTGTGGTCATTTTATAGAGGGTTGAGTCCCTATAGTTTTTGTGGTGTAATACTCGGCAGTTTAATCCTTCAGGTGTTTCGAACTCCATTACTTAGAGTCTAGGGCACTTGTATTTTTTTTATCATGCCTGGATAAGGGCTTGTGTTGAAAGTTTATGGGAGACTCCATGCCATTTTCCCATTTTTGTCACTTTTTAATAGCATATTCAGATTTTAGATATTCCATAAACATGTTGTTTAAAGGATTTTGTACATAACAAAATATGAGCTAATGTAGAGTAAGGAGATACCAAATATGTGAAGTCTCAAAATTCTATGCACCCACAAAATGGGAAAAACTTATAGTACCCAAAAGCTATCAATCGACAAAGCTTTAAATACCTCTACAGTTCATTAGTTTAGAGTAAACCATAAATGATGGCTCCAGAATTATTGTTCTTATTCCAGTGTTCACGGTGATAAATAACAGGTGTGGTGCAATTTTAGGTTTACGTACATGTGCAAGGATACCTAAAGTTTTTCTTATTACATTTTATTATATATGTAAGATGCAGGCATCATCCCACTATAACCACTGTACATCCTAAGGGGTTGAAGTGGTTACTTTTTTTGTATCACTTTACTAGTCATATCCAAGCAGCTCACAAAACAAGGCGCATATATAGATATTTATTATTTAGTTCACATGGCTTTGGATTGCTCCTGTTGCACATTACCTCGTATTTACATTTTACAACAACTGATGGAAGATTTGTTGCATTTCTTAAATACTGTCAAAGTATATACTGTATAACCTGTGTATCTTTGTCTGTTTAAATACAAATTCAATAAAATACACCCTTTAAAAAAAATCTACTAAAAAAAAAACAACTAACTAATAAATTAATAAATGCATTGAACTATCTTATTGCATATCAGCTGTTCTGACATGGGAAAGGGAGTTAAAAGTTCTAGCTGCATTATATTAGGAGCTAATGTTCTGTCTTTATACTAGACTGGCATTCTTTATTATCATCGTAATAAAAAAGGATGAAGTTCACAATGGAATGCTTGCATATCATTGTCTTGATTTTTTGGCATATTGTGAGTGTGCAATTACTCCTCCTTCTAAACAATGAAATTATAATTTGACTGCCCAGGCTATGCCCAGCCATGTAACACTAGGCCAGGATCAGAAACATCATCACTGCGCTTATTTCCACAAAGTACCAACTTACATTAGTAGTTTGATTATAGATAACTGATGGACCTGACAGCTCTTATTTCTGCTGCACAAAAGGAGTAAAACTCCAAAATGTCAGATGAGTGCTCTATACAATATTCAGTATTCAATTTTGCTTCAGTAAAATTAATTAAAGTGTTACTAAACACAGGACCCTGCATTCACTATACCTGGTCTCCCACAGTAAACAGAACATGGAAATGCAATAATTTTAGTAAATATAAACTGCTAAATACCTTTTCTCATCAGCACTTAGAGCAGTCTTGTGACTTCTATTAGTGTTCAGCCGAGCACTTGTCAAAGCTTGTAGGAGGAGTTTTCTTTCTGCTCTAGGAGGATACAGAACCCCTGATCTCTGTAAGGACAGTGCTGATTGGCCCTGTGCTGATCACATGCACTCTCCTAAGAAAAAA